>NC_138510.1:26397006-26997006 GCF_964252035.2 Podarcis erhardii
TTTTTGGCAAGCAGTTTTCCCTAATATAAATCACGTTATATGTTGTTTTCACTAATATGTGCGTTTTCACTATCTACACATTTCTGTATACGTTATTTGGTTTGAAAACTCCATCACAACATTGGGAGAACTGTGGGTTTCGGAGGATGGATGTGTTTCTGTTTGAATATTGTTTCGCAAAGTTTGCATGAAAATTCAAGCTGGTTTGATTCTCCCCTGTCTGCTCCCCCCCCCCAATCCCTAGGAGGTTAACACTGGAAAATAAGCAATTGAATAGTGTTTTATCCATAATTTAGCTTGGGTGAAAGGGGCCCAGATACCTAATAGTATGTGTGAGGTGGAGAGGGCAGTGCTTGAGATGGGGAGTCAGAGGGAAGCCTTTGGAGCCTCGGTACAGATGCCAAGACTCCAACCGTATAGTCCTTCTTATAATGTGGTGTTTTCCTTTAGCTGGTTTCATCGCATGGCCTCACTAGTACACACCTGGGAACCAATAAATGGATCTGCCAAGTTTACAAGCTGCAAATGATACCCATGTCTCTGAGCTCTTTGGATACCCATAGGTTGGAGGGCAAGGCTAGTTTTCTCCTGCCAGGCATGACAGCAGAGCCTTGGGGATTTCTGCACAGTGGCAGTGAGCAGCCTGACAAAAGGTGATCGTGGCATCGATCAATGGATCCATTAGTCCAACCCAATTGTGTCTTTCTCACCCCTTCCAGTTTCTAGCATGATAAACCTTGAGCAAAGCTATGGTTCAGCACTAAGTGACAAAGAGAAATGGGCTGTGTAACTCTGGGTAGCAAGGACAGAAGAAAATGTCTATAGCTAGCACAAAAACTATATTAAAAACATTAAGGTTGTGCAAAGAAATTCAGTTAGAAGAGGGTGATACGCTGCACAGAACTGCTACGCAATAGGCTATGGAGGGAGGGGAAAACATCTTGTCTCTCCCTTTATTGAATTTCCAGGGTTTTATTGCTGCCCTTCCAATTCCAAACTCGATTTAACGTACATATGAGTGACAATCTAGGAGTTTTTATACACCGGATTGAAAATTGAAGTACCGGTATGTTGACTGCAATTTCTAATTAACGTTCCTTCTCCCCCACACCAAAGTCCAACTTATGATCCCCCAAACGTTGGTTCTGTTTCAGACGTCATCTTAAGAATAGACTAAAGCCAGGTCTGTGAGTATTGGCCTGATGAAGATCACAGAAAATGTTAGCAGGGGGCAGGCTAAGTCAAGGAAACACAAGTATGTGGTTGTAGAACTAGCTAGTAGACACAATCGGAAGTGGAAAATTGGCTCCATGGAGAGATGCACTCAAATTTGGGAACCCATCTTAAGGGTGCAATGTCTAAGAATAAGTGAACTGGCATGGGTGAAGATGAAGTGGTTGTAATACGTAAACAGTGTTGGAAAGGTAGTGCAGGAAAACAAATCTACCCAGAATCAGCTTGTTTACAAGAATGACAAAGTTTCACACTGACTGCAATAGTAATCACCAGCTTTCTTCATTTAACAATAAGGCAAAGGCAAATCAGAAGGGAATTAAGTTGGGTGTAACTGAGGAATGACTCAAGTTCACTGCGGAATGTGAACCATAGCAATGGGTTTGAATGGCTAAGTATTGGCAGATTTGTTTTTTTATTCTTTTCTAATTTATCCCTAATATGGAATTAACCTTTTACACAGTCACCACATACTGGATTAACATCAATGAACTATTCAGCATAATCCCAAGGTCTCTTTCCTGTTCAGTCATCACCACTGTATATGTTACAATAAAATAAAATAAAATAAATAAAATAAAATAAAATAAAAAGCAGTGAAAGACAACTATGTAAAACATTAAAAAAATTAATTCATTAATAAGCTAAAAACCAGATTAAAACACGTCAGCATTCTACATGTCTGAATAGGCTTGCTGAACAAAAATGTTTTTAGCTGGCACTCAAAAGAGTACAGCTATGTTAATGGAAGCAGTACTTTTTCTGGGGGTCACAGGGGTACACATACCCCTAAACATTTTGTGAATCTTTGTGCTTTTGTCCATTTACTGTATGTATTTCCCCCGATTTGAACTATAAAATGGTGATTTTCTTGAGTCAAAATGAGAGTACCCCTAAACATTTTTAAAAGATAAAAGCACTGAATGGAAGTATATGTTTTATTCCTTTAAGAACTGTGGGGTCAAGTCAGACCCCCCCCTTTTTTTTGAAGGTTTATATACTTTATGTTGTGGGTTATTATTGGCTCCAGTTACTTCTTTGCAATGATACTGTTTTACTAAAAAAATTAAAAAATAGAAAAAAGGAATGTTTTCAAGTGCTATATTTTTACCTGCAAATGATGTCATGTTTAATAAGAACATACAAAGACCCTGCTGGACCCGGCCAATGGCCCATCTAGTTCAGCATCTTGTTCTCACAGTAGCCAACCAGCTGCCTGTGGGAAACCCTCAAGCAGCACCTGAGAATAATAATAATAATAATAATAATAATAATAATAATAATAATATAGTTTATTACTTATACATCGCCCATGTGGCTGGGCCTCCCCAGCCACTCTGGGTGGCTTCCAACAGGATTTTTTAAAAACACAATAAAATATCAAACATTAAAAACTTCCCTAAACAGGGCTGCCTTCAGATGTCTTCTAAAAGTCAGATACAGTCATACCTCGGGTTAAATATGCTTCGAGTTGAGCGCATTCGAGTTGCGCTCCTCGGCAACCCGGAAGTAACGGAGAGCGTTACTTCTGGGTTTTGCCGCTTGCACAGACGCTCAAAATGACGTCACGTGCCTGCACAGAAGCAGCAAAAAGCAATCCGCGCGTGCACAGACATGCCATCGCTAGTTACGTTTACCTCTAGATGCAAACGGGGCTCCGGAACGGATCCCGTTCGTATCTAGAGGTACCACTGTAGTTGTTTATTTCCTTGACATCTGATGGGAAGGCGTTCCACAGGGTGGGTGCCAGTACCGAGAAGGCCCTCTGCCAGGTTTCCTGTAACCTCACATCTTGCAGTGAGGGAACCACCAGAAGGCCCTCAGAGATGTACCTCAGTGTCTGGGCAGAACGATGGGGGTGGAGATGCTTCTTCAGGTATCCTGGGCTGAGCACTCTCCCCTCTGCCGCAGCTGGTATTTAGAAGCATTACAGTGGTACCTCGGGTAACAGATGCTTCAGGCTACAGACACTTCAGGTTACAGACTCCGCTAACCCAAAAATAGTACCTCAGGTTAAGAACTTTGCTTCAGGATGAGAACAGAAATTGCGTGGCAGTGGCAGCGGGAGGCCCCATTAGCTAAAGTGGTACCTCAGGTTAAGAACAGTTTCAGGTTAAGAATAGATCTCCAGAATGAATTAAGTTCTTAACCTGAGGTACCATTGTATTGTCTACAAGAACATAAAAATAAAATGTCTGTGGTGTGATATTAGTATGACTTCATAGAGGTACATGAAAACCAGATTTTCTCTATAAATGGAAGGTTAAATTTGCCAGGAAAGGGTTGCACTTTACAGAGATGATGGAAGCCATCATGAAATCCCTTTATAATGAGTGAACATGAGAGGGGAAGGACAATGGGACAATTTGGAGGGAGCGGGCAAGAGAATGGAATTTAAATATAAAGCGTGCATATCCAGGTTGAAAGCTGGCTGTAAAAATATGCAGGTGTGGCTATACAGAAAATAGTAATGCTCATGAACTTTGGTATTCAAGACCGTATGTAAGTTTACGGCTGAGATTGCAAGTTCATTCCTTGCATCTTCATTTGGCGATTACAGTTGCAGTTGTGCCTTTATTCCTCAGCAACATGGCTCACTGCTTTGCAGATGAGCAGAGTTATTGCTGAGCACATAGATGACAAAACATATTTCACACCTCAATAACATATTTAGCTGTTTGTTTTGCTAAGTAACAATGCAAGTTTGCAATGCTAATTTCACAACCATGGTATTATATTTGCCAGTTAACCATGTGGTTTCTAGAAGGAGAGGAAAATGTTTCAGGGCCACCTCAAATGTGACAACAGCTGGCCACAACACTGCTGGACTACTATCACATGATTAAGACTTTTTCTGCCCTCCCCAAAATGTGGTGGACATGCTTAGTTTGATTTTACTCCTACCCCCTGCACAGCCTCTTAATCCTTCGGTGCTTTGCACTGATTGTTATGGTTTTATGGGTAGTTTCCATTGTAAAGATAAAGGTAAAGGGACCCCTGACCATTAGTCCAGTCGTGGCTGACTCTGGGGTTGCAGTGCTCATATCGCTTTTATGGCCAAGGAAGCTGGCGTACAGCTTCCAGGTCATGTGGCCAGCATGACTAAGCCGCTTCTGGTGAGCCAGAGCAGCGCACGGAAATGCTGTTGACCTTCCCACTGGAGCGGTACCTATTTATCTACTTGCACTTTGACGTGCTTTTGAACTGCTAGGTTGGCAGGAGCAGGGACCGAGCAACGGGAGCTCACCCTGTCGCGGGGATTCTATTTTGTGATTTTTATTTATATGTTTTGAAGGCCTTTGTGGTAATTTTTTAAAAATTAAAAGTGGTATACAAGAAAGAACAACGAAGGAATAAATAAACCTGAATATAATGTGTATGTGTTTTATTTTGTTTTGAGCCTATTGTTGGTTTTATAACAAAGTTTTTAGTGAGGGTCATGTGTCATAGTTAGGTTAGTTTTCATTTTTGCTGCGATTCATATTTTAGATTGTAAACTGACTAGAGTCTGATTTTTTTGCCACAGAAAAAATGGACTATATGGCCAAACAAACAAACAAACAAACAGCAAGACTCTTTACAGTGCTGCTGGTCTCCCAGCATCCCAGATTGCTTGATTTGATATTGAAGACTGCAACAAAAGGAACTAGGGAGTTCGATTTTGTGTCACACGTTAGTCCTGAGAGAAAATCTATAGGTCAAAACCAACAGGTGGGCCCTGGGCAGAATTCTTTTCTTAGTGCCCTCTTGATCCAATTGGCATAGCCATTGCAGTTCATCTTTCATTGCAACTCCAAATTGCAAGTTACTTCTTCAAAGGGCCTTTTAAAATGAGCAAAGACATTGCAAGTTGGCAGACTGCTGAAATGATGAGCTCAATTTTTAAGCGCCACTTCTGAAGTGAGCAAACATGAGCGACAAAGTGCCAATGTTGTGCGAATAAGCTCAGAGTTGGAAATTGAAAACCACATGTTTAAAAGGACTGTGGAAATGTAACGGGGGGGGGGAGTGCCTGCAACAAATTGTGGTCAACACAACATAGCAGAAGGCAAATGATGAAGGTTCTGGAATCTGTTCCTGTCATGAGCCTGGGGTGTGGGGTGGGGACTGGCCAGACCAGGAGGAGTAGCCCTCAGAAAACCCTGGGGAGGAATCCAGTGGGCTGGGAAGGTATCTACCTGGGTCAAGGGATCCTGGGTAAAGTGCTAGTGAGGGGAATTTCCTTCACCTTGTCCAATCTCCTCACCAGTCCCTGCAATGTGTAGCAAGCACCTCCGCAGACACTGTCAGAAGAAAGTTCTGGCTCATCCACTTAGTCGATCATGCCACCAACTCCACTTACCAGAAACCATTTCCAGCTCTGCATTTCTAGAGGAAGGGGCAACCCCATCTTGTCCGCCTCTGAGGAGGCAGTAATGTCTCCCCCATTGCCCAAACCACAGAGGTGCCAATGCAGGCATAAAAAGCCTTCTTGGCAAAGTGCTAGGTTGCTTGCCCAGTCTTAAGGATCAGAACTAATAAGTGTCTTTAATCAAAGAACATTCTATTTTGAATCTGGTATGTGTCCTGGTCCTGTGGGCTAACCGAGAGGCGAGGTCCGAGTCCAGTCCAAGGTCCAAGGTGCTGTATGGAGGCAGTCCGTAAAAGTTGAAGCTGGATGCAGGTCAGGTAGTCGGGTGAGGTCAGGAGCTCCGGCAGGATAGCAGGACACGGTTCAGGCAGGAACTGACAACCAACAAAGTTGCTCCCGCAACTAGGGACTGAGGCTGACTGGTTTTTATCTGCCCCGAGGCACAGTGCGGCCCTGATCCTCAGGTGACTCACCTCTCCTGGCCTGGAGGCGAGCACTCCTCCTGCGGGAACTTAGCTCCCTCTGCCTCTCTGCCCTGAGCCTCTGCAGCTCAGGAGAAGCTGGAGGGTTACTGGACCCAGAGGCAACCTCAGCTTCCCCTGATGGGGCTGAGAGTGGAGCACCTGCAGGCAATGGGTTCTCCACCCCCTCAGGAGCCAGAGCAGACTCAGCTGGTGCTTGCACCTGAGGATCCAGCACAGGTGAGGACCCTTCAGGCTCAAGCCCCAGCCCCGGCTCAGCTGGTTCTGGAGGCGGGCTCTCCTGTGCAGGCTGGGATTCCTCAGGTTCAGCGTCCAAATCCAAATCCCAGGCCATCACAGTGTGTTTACGTAAAACTGCCATAAGTATGCTCCATGAATCATCTTTGCGTAAGTACATTTGCCTTCTACACTCCCTGGGAATGTAAGGTGCAAGGCACATTCTCTGAACTTTTAAAAATGTCCCTTAGGCAGAAGAGGGCTCTGCACAAATTTGCCACCCTACTTCCCCAGTACACGTAGAACCATAGAATTGTAGAGTTGGAACAAACCATTAGGATCATCTTTTGCCCAATGTGGGATGCTGAGATTAAGAGTCATACGCTCTACCGACTGAGCAAGCTCCCTGGCTACCAGCAAATGCTACATCCTTCTTATGTTGATGTACTATTTATTTATTTCAAATGTATAACCTACCCTCCCTGCCAAAAGGAGCCCAGGGTGGCAAACAATAAATGATGGTTTGTAGACTGGGAAAGATCTCAAGTTAAAAGCCTTGTTGGGTGAGGAAGGCCTTCAGTCAGGCTGAAAAGACAACAGAGATGGTGCTCGGTTGGGGAGGAAATTCCAAAGGGTAGATGTCACAACACTAAAGACCTGATTCCTATCTTGTGTGGAAGGGACTTCCTGATATGATGGTCCACACCTGCAGAGAACAGTGATGAGCTGGGTGAGTTTGTATTTCAGGTCCCAAGATGTCCTAGGGCTTTATGCACCAAAACATTGAACTTAGCCCGGTAGCTAATCGGCAGCCGGTGCAATTATTTCAATTTCAATTATTTCATATGACCATGATATCCTGCCTTAGTAAGCAGCTAAGCTGTGGCCATAATGCAGCTATAAGCTGGGGGGGATCAATGTTTTGAACCAGGAAAATGCAAACTTTGGTGAGTGTTGTACATGGGAGAAAGAGTCTCATCAGTGTATGGAATAAAGTGATATTTTAAAAACTGCAATTCTACATGATGGGTATTTGTAAATCATGTGCATATTTCAGACCCAGTATTCACGAAAAGGGGAAATAATAATAAATGGTTACTTTATTTACTCAGATAACACAGCATTCTTTTGTAAACGGCATGCCTGCTTGAAACTGTGTGAGTTTCATTTACAGTTGCAACTATATGAAAGTGTTTAGAGCAAAACCACATAGCGAAACAATGTATTGCCTACCCCACAATAGTTTGGCAATCATTCGGAACAAGTTGGGGGGCAAGGGAATAACATTTATTTTGTAACTTGCATAAGTACTACAAGCTTTCCAGACTCTCATTATGAAACATACCGGTATGTAATTAATTACAAACTTTGGCACCATGACTATAGCCTCTTTCCATGGTGTCTTTTCTCAGTTAGTTATGTGACAACCTCTTCCCACCTTAGTCAGATTAGTTGGAGAATAAGATGAGTAATTTGTACCCCAAACAGGAAAGAGCTTATATTAATTACAAGCTAACCAGTGTGTGTGTGTTTATTTCACATTTTATTATTAGATGTCTATCCCCCACTTCCTCCCAAAGGAGCCCAGGATGGCAAGCGTCAAAATGTTTAAAAATATTATTTGAAATAAAACATATTTAAAATGTTTAAACGCAATTTAAAACTACCTTCAAAACACTTAAAAGCAATTGAATATCCTTACATTTGGTAATTTCAAGGCCGCCATGCCATGGTCAGTATCTTTTGGCCATCGTATGCCAGAGTAAACGGGAATGTTTTTAACTTTCTTCTGAAACTCAATTAAGAGGGAGATAGATGCACCCCACGAAAGAGGGCATTCAACAAATGGGAACCACCACTGAGAAGGTCCTGTCACAGGGTCACTGCCAACCAGGCAGCAGCCTACTCATCTTCTGAGTTCAGCCCATCCATCCCCTGTCCCCCCAAACAACCCAGAAGCTGCAGACCAGGGGAAGATGGTTAGCAGGCAACAAACAACAGGTGTATGTGTGAGGGGAGTTGAACAAAACAATTTAGTCAAAGTTTAGCCCTAAAACTGATGCTTGTGCTTCTGTCATCCCTTTTGCCTTATAGCTTGTGGGGTACATATGCTTAGGTGGCAAGTGTGTGCATGTGCTGTTACTGTACAGGGGCTGAAAAGGGCTAAAATGTTGTGGTAGAAACAAATTGCTTAGAGGGAAATTCTTGTAATAGTACTGAAGATGTTCACACTGCAGTGAGAGTTATCACACCATTAACAGACTCTAGGGGGCTGACACTTTAGTCTTGCGCTATCACTTTGTTTCTCTTGTACAATACTGTTTTCCTGAGTACCCTGGCAGAGTGATGTTGCGAGATGATCCTGGGGAAAATAAAAGCCTCTCAACATCCATCCATTTCTCTCTCTCTTGCTCACAGATGTGTGAGCACAACCACACACACACACACACACACACACGAAATGGAGACAGAGGAGGCAAATTCTTCTCGTTTAGAAAATCCTCTGCTTTGTGAATATTTAGGATCAAGTACTCCAAATCACTGTTTGCCTTCTATATATTCCAATTATACCATTATTATTATTATTATTATTATTATTATTATTATTATTATTTAATTAAATTTCTACACCACCCTTTATCCAAGGATCACTAGGTGGTTTACAATATAAAAACACAAAAATCCATACCATGGGAGCAAACACAAACAATGCCCCCACAGAAATAAGGCCATAGATTGTTTAATTAGCCAAAGACCTGGGAGAAGAGGAATGTTTTTGCATGGTGGCTAAATACCTGGAATGAAGAAATGAGGCAAACCTCCATGGGGAGGTCATTCCACAAGTGGAGAACCACTGCAGAAAAGCCCCATTCTCATATTGCTGCTCTTGTGTTTCTTCTCATTTGAAATTTTGTGTACCTGAAATAGTTTAACCTCTCTTTCCTAATGTATCAGCCTTATTTCTCATATCAGGGGTGCCAACTTGAATAAAATATTGGGGGGAGGGCCAGGTAAGCCCCACCCCACATAATCAATCAGATGATGTGGAACATGGACACCATTTGAATGGCAACACCCATCAACTTTGGGGAGGCCCAGTCCCCTCAAATATTTTATTGGGATGGGGCAAAGGGATATCTTGTGGAGGAGGCACATTAAGAAGAGTCTCAGATTATGACCGCATGGTCTGGGTTGCTTCTTATGGGGAGAGGTGGTCCTTGAAATATTGTGGTCCTGAGCTGCTTCAGGCTTCATAGGTCAAAACAAGCATTTTGAACTAGGGCCAGAAACTAATTGGTAGCCAGTGCCATCAGGCCAGGATTTGCATTATATTTTTAATAAGTATTCTAATCCCTGGATTTAGCAAATGTTAAAAAACTAATTAAGACAGGATAGACTCCTCACTCATAGGCCATCAAGAGGACAAAGGGCTTGTACAAGATAATAATAATAATAATTTATTATTTATACCCCACCCATCTGACTGGGTCTCCCCAGCCACCCTGGGTGGCTTCCAACAAAGTATTAACATACAGTGGTCTGTTAAACATTAAAGGCTTCCCTAAACAGGGCTGAAAAGCCAGAGAGGGGAAGCACCATGTTTAATGCCTGTTTGCATCCAAGGCTTTGTTTATAGGAAAAAACAAGACTGTTTGGGGGTGTTGATGCTGTGAATCACTGTAGGCTCAGGTTGTATCTATGTGCAAACAAACCGTATATACTAGTGACATCACAGTCTTTGATATGCTTCATTTCCTAAAGGAAACATGAACTCTGGGTAAGGACCTGGGACCCCTGAAGAGTAGTATATGCCCAAACAGTCTTGCCCTGGTGAGCAACCTGGCCACTGAGTTCTGCACCAGTTGAAGTTTCCAAACTGTCCTCAGTGACAGTCACATGTTAGTATATCTCTCTCTCTCTCTGCACTGCCCAAGACTGTACTCACCTGCATTTTTAACAGACTGATTGCGGCTCAGGATAGCATCTCACTTTATTCAGTATATGTTTGTTTTATTTCGATTGTGCTCCTGTTGTAATAACTTTGATGAAAGGCAGCATAGAAATATTATCCTCCCCGGGAGGATTTGACGCCCAATTAACCTCTGATTTTGCATTAAAAGTTCTGGCAGGTGATATTTCGAATAAGTCTAAACCCTAAATAGAACCTGTTTCCTCCTGCAGCACTACTTTATATGTTTTCAGGATATAGCTCTGAACTGGACCCATACAAATTTTCTAGAGCCCTGGGCATTTTCATTTCCAGTTAAGTACAGCACCAAAAAGAAAAAAAGTGAAATCTTCATGCATTCTCAGTATGTGGTTTATAAGAAGTGATTAATCTTCAGGAAGTGGAAGCCGGCAACTGTGTACCAAAATCAGATGAGATTTGAGTTTATTTTCCTTACCATCCTGCTGTTGTTGAATTGATCCTTACATTCTCATTTTTTTAAACTTGCGTAGATAAGACATTTGAACCAGGAAAGGAAATGGATGGAAGTCAGGAGGTTAAAGAGAACCTCCCAAAAGATATTTTGTTTTTGTTTTTGTTTACTTTAGTTCTATTACTTCATGTTGGATATTTTGTATTTCTCATTCTTTCTTTTTTTGATGGAAAATAACTGTTGAAGTTGAAGTGTAAAACCAATAAAATTTATTTATCCCCCTCCCCCAAAAGTGAAATCTTCATGCATTCTTAGTATGTGATTTATAAGAAGCGATTAATCCTCAGGAAGTGGAAGCCGGCAACTGTGTACCAAAATCAGATGAAATTTGAGTTTATGTTCCTGTTGTTGTTGAATTGACTCACACATTCTCATTTTTTAAAACTTGTGTAGATAAGACATTTGACTGCCTTTGATAGTAGTATAACAGAGAACTCATTGCTCTTGTGTTTCTTCTCATTTGAAATTTTGTGTACCTGAAATAGTTTAACCTCTCTTTCCTAATGTATCGGTCTTATTTCTCATATCAGGGGTGCCAACTTGAATAAAATATTGGGGGCGGGCAGGTAAGCCCCACCCCACATAATCAATCAGATGATGTGGAAGATGGACACCATTTGAATGGCAACGCCCATCAACTTTGGGGAGGCCCAGTCCCCTCAAATATTTTATTGGGGTGGGGCAAAGGGACCTTGACCCCTAGAAGTGTTTCTTTTAAAAAATAAATTTTATTTGATTTTACAAATATAAAATTATAACAATACAACCGTACACATCAACGGTTTAAAAAATCCCTCCGAATCTCTGGACTTCCCACCTTCCCATCTATGGCTCCTATTGCTAAACCTTTTCTACTGAATCTTTCCCAACAGTCCATATTTTATATACCTGTAACTCCATTATCTCTACAGCTCTTGCTACATTGCAAGTATTATTGCAATCCTGCTTGTCTTTTCATCTGCTTACAGTGGCCTCCAAGAGAAATTATAAATTTTCCCCATTCTTTGTTGAAGTTTTGGTCTTCTTGGTTCCTGAGCTTCCCAGTCAATTTCGCCATTTCGGCATAGTCCAACAGTTTAATTTGCCATTTTTCTCTGGTAGGGACTTTATCTTCCTTCCATCTCTGGGCTAATAGCATCCGTGTGGCTGTCATTGCATATGTAAACACTTGGCCCCTAGAAGCTGGCTTCTATGCCTCATGCCCTTCCTTCAAAATCAAAATCAGGGATGTAGTCAGGAAGTACCACTGTTGTTGTACAGACTCATGGGGACATCCTGAACCTGGAGGCACATCTTCAGAAGATCCTCTTCCTAGCTAGATGCCTGGGGGAGAACAAGACCCTGGTTTTGTTATCTGGAAGGAAACGACTAGTGGGAGATATATTCCTTTTTCATTGTCATACAAAGTGCAAGTGGTGGCTGATCAGACTATAGCATTTGCTAGATTTCTAACAATTCATAATCTCTAGTTAGTGTGTATGCATTTGTCAAAAGCAAGGGATGCCTAAATACAAATAGCAGATCAGCCTCCCCACATCCCATCTGCAGCCTTATTCTAGATATTTGCAGAAAAAAACACTAGTGTTTGGCTACTGGCTGAAAGGCTTGACCCATACAGGTTTCTTACAATAACACAGAGTGGAGAAACTAGGGCAAAGATACTTCTGTAACCTTCAGGGACTGGGGTGTTTTTGATGGTCTTTTCTGACTCCAGTGCAAATTTCAAAATGCTTCTTCTAAAGCCTTGTAAGAGCTGTGAAGGAAGTGGAGCATACAACAGAGATAATAATTTGTTTTTATTTATAGCACCTGGACTCCCAGGGAGATAAACTCTTAAGATAGTCAAGTCCGGTTTGTCCATGCCGGGAGAGCAGGATGCAACAAGCAGGATTCAAAGAAAGTTATTTTGCTTCGCAAGCGCTTAACAGCCTAACTATCCCCACAGTCCCAAGCAGGCAGCAAAAGCGGGTGGTTTACAGAGTGCTTGGTGGCCACTTGATGCACCCTAACTATCCAGCTCCTGATCAATAATAATAATAATAATAATAATAATAACAATTTATTATTTGTACCCCGCCCATCTGGCTGGGTTTCCCCAGCCACTCTGGGCGGCTTCCAACAGAGATGAAAAATACACTAAAATGTCACGTATTAAAAACTTCCCTGAACAGGGCTGCCTTCAGATGTCTTCTGAATGTCAGGTAATTGTTTATCACTTTGACATCTGATGGGAGGGCGTTCCACAGGGCGGGCGCCACCACCGAGAAGGCCCTCTGCCTGGTTCCCTGTAACTTGGCCTCTCGCAGTGAGGGAACCGCCAGAAGGGCCTCGGAGCTGGACCTCAGTGTCCGGGCAGAACGATGGGGGAGGAGACGCTCCTTCAGATAAACTGGACCGAGGCCGTTTAGGGCTTTAAAGGTCAGCACCAACACTTTGAATTGTGCTCGGAAACATACTGGGAGCCAATGTAGGTCTTTCAAGACCGGTGTTATATGGTCTCGGCGGCCGCTCCCAGTCACCAGTCTAGCTGCCGCATTCTGGATTAGTTGTAGTTTCCGGGTCACCTTCAAAGGTAGCCCCACGTAGAGCGCATTGCAGTAGTCCAAGCGGGAGATAACCAGAGCATGTACCACTCTGGCGAGACAGTCTGCAGGCAGATAGGGTCTCAGCCTACGTACCAGATGGAGCTGGTAAACAGCTGCCCTGGATACAGATTTGACCTGTGCCTCCATGGACAGCTGTGAGTCCAAAATGACTCCCAGGCTGCGCACCTGGTCCTTCAGGGGCACAGTTACCCCATTCAGGACCAGGGAATCCTCCACACCTGCCCGCCTCCTGTCCCCCAAAAACAGTACTTTCGTCTTGTCAGGATTCAACCTCAACTGCCTCTGTTTTGTTCTGAGGTGTTGTTTGTTGGCAGGGGAGTTTTTGATGGTTCTGTCTGAAAGCGTTCATATAAGTTGTTTGATTCGCCACTCTTCAGGTAAATGTGCATTTTCACAAGAAAGGCATATCAGTTGCCATCGGAACAGAGGAGTCAGACCACTGGTCCATCTAACTCATTTACCAGCCACACTGAATGGCAGTGACTCTCCAGGGTTTCTGACTGGGGACAATCCTAGTCCTTCCTGAAGATGCTGAGACTTGAACCTGGGACCTTCTGCATGCAAAGCAGGTGCTCCCTTCCCCCCATATGTATCCTCCATTTTGGACACATGGTGATGGCCTGGGACTCGGAACCAGAGGAGACTCAGTCTGCACCGGATCCTTTGCCTCAGGTATCACCTGAACAAAGTCTGAGGCTTGATCCTGAAGAGTCCCAGTCTGCACAGGTTCCCCTGCAACAAACCCCAGCTGGGCCGAATCAGGGGCCTGAGCCTGCCGTGGCTCCAGATGCCGGGATTACCTCATTGCCTTCAGCTGGGCCATCACTTACAGCTGCTCCACTACCGGTTTGGTCAGGGGAGGCTGAGGCGGCCCCTGGGTCTAGTAACCCACTGACATCTCCCGAGCTGCAGAAACTAAGGTCTGAGAGAAGGAGAGACCTGAGTACTTGCAGGAGGAGTGCTCGCCTTCAGGCGAAACAGCGAGCTGAGTTGCTGGGGGATCAGGACCGGCCGCTACCCCAACAAAGATAAAAGGCTGTGGGACCCCGCCCCAGGTTGCGGGAGCAGCACTGCTGTATGCCAGATCCTGCCTCAGATCCTGTACCTGTTCTTGCCTGGTTTCCTGTCTTGTGTCCTGCCTTGGCCCTGTTTGACTGATTCCTAGCAGAACCTTTGGATTCTGGACCGGTCCTGGACTGTGCTTCACAGGTAACCCCGGGGCCCAGCACACACAGCCTGGATAACATTTGATAGGACAATTATGTTTTTCTGGTGTATCTGTGACCCAAAGGACATTCACCTTTATTGCTTTTAAATGGGAGAGATAGTATACAGCAGGGGTCAGCAAACTTTTTCAGCAGGGGGCCGGTCCACTGTCCCTCAGACCTTGTGGGGAGCCAGACTATATTTTTTTGGGGGGGGGGAATGGATGAATTCCTATGCCCCACAAATAACCCAGAGATGCATTTAAAATAAAAGCACACATTCTACTCATCTAAAAACATGCTGATTCCCAGACTGTCCGTGGGCAGGATTTAGAAGGCGACTGGGCCGGTTCCGGCCCCCAGACCTTAGTTTGTCTACCAATGGTATACAGCAGGCAGAGGAAAGTTTTTGTCAATGTAGAGGGAAGTTTTCAATGTTTGATGTTTTATTATGGTTTTATATTTGTTGGAAGCTGCCCAGAGTGACTGGGGCAACCCAGACAGATGGGTGGGGTACAATTAGTATTAGTATTAGTATTATTAGTATTAGTATTAGTATTAGTATTAGTATTAGTATTAGTATTAGTATTAGTATTAGTATTAGTATTAGTAATGGTATGATGGTACAGCAATGCTTAGTGTTCCAATAGGTGTCTCACCAGCACAGTAGTTTCTCTACTATGTCAGCCTTTCTGACATGAGACTCCAGCTCCCATTAGCCTGAGCCAAGGTCTTGCCCAAGGTCAAGGATAATGGAAGTTGAAGTCCAAAGCATCTTGGGGGTGGGCACCAGACTGAGGAAGACTGACCTATGTAATGAAGGAAGGTATGTCACCATTCGCAGCTAGCAGCAGACTGAATTCACAATTTGTGCTGGCCTTTTCAAGAACAAAGACTGTGTGGGGGGGACTAATCAGAAAACACATGTAGGCTTGCTGCAGCTTATGAGGAAGTTGGATCCAACCAACAGGTGAACGTATGTCTTCTAGCACAGCTGGGTGTTATTTCTCAGCTACAGGTATTAGTAGAATGCAGAGCTGGCCCTATCATGATGCCGAGTGAAGTGGCAACCTCAGGCAGCTGATGCTGAGTGACATAGAAGGGCAGCAAGGTATTTAATTTTTTACTGTTGTATTTTTATTGGGAAGACTGGAGAGAGGAGCATTTGGGCTTTTCTGCCTCAAGTGCCAAAATAATTTGACTAGCTTTGGATGCCTGGGCAAGGGAAGGGCACAATGTTGCTTTCTTTATGCAGCAAAATGACTTGCACTGCCCCTGATAGACTTGGGATTTCTGTTTTATGAACATTTCATGGCATTGGCAAGCAGTAACTCCTAAAGTATAGATTCATATCCTAAGAACCATTTGTCTTTAAAAAATAAAAATGGAGGATTATGTGATGAACCAAAGAAATAAACAAACAGGGTTGGGCCTAACACAGGCTTCCTCAACCTCGGCCCTCCAGATGTTTTGAGATTACAATTCCCAGCATCTCTGACCACTGGTCCTGCTAGCTAGGGATCATGAGAGTTGTAGGCCAAAAACATCTGGAGGGCTGAGGTTGCGAAAGCCTGGCCTAACGAAGTCATTGGGCAAGTGAAATAATTTCCATTTGTGCAATGGAACTCCCTCTGCAATCTCCTAGATCTTCTCCAGAGGTTGGAGAAAGCCTTGCTCGCCCCCCTGTCCACCCCGTACAAAATTGGGTGGGGAAGTTCTGGAAATCATTCAGCTTACACAATGACTTCATTGGATACAACCCACAGAAATATAAAGGTCAGGTGTGGGGAACCTTTGGAGGTTGCTGAACTACAGTTCCCACAATCCCTACGCATGTCCATGCTTGCTGGGGCCAATGGGAGTTATAATTCAGCAATATATGGAGGGCCAAATATTCCCACAACTGACAGAGGCTTTTCACTTCATTGTCCATACATATATGATAGGGGACATGGGTGGCACTGGTCTAAACCACTGAGCCTCTTGGGCTTGCCATTCGGAAGGTAGGCAGTTTGAATCCATGTGATGGGGGGAGCTCCCGTTGCTCTGTCCCAGCTCCTGCCAACCTAGCAGTTTGAAAGCACATCAGTGCAAGTAGATAAATAGGTACCACTGTGCTAGGAAGGTAAACAGCGTTTCCGTGTGCTCTGGTTTCCGTCATGGTATTCTGTTGCGCCAGAAGCGGTTTAGTCAGGCTGACCCCATGATCTAGAAAGCTGTCTGTGGACAAACATTGGCCTCCTCGGCCTAAAAGTGAGATGAGTGCAGCAACTTTATAGTTGCCTTTGACTGTACTTAACCATCCAGGGGTCCTTTACCTTTACCTATACCATATATGATGTCTTGAGCATAGACCTTGGAGGAGCAATATTGCCAGCACTGTCTTGCTTTTATGAGTGTTGGTATTGTTATGAGTTTGGGGTGTCAAACTGGGTGCCAGACCCCTCTAAGTCCTGGATCCAGCAAGTGTGAGAATTTAATCAAGGCTTAACATTCTTGGAGTAGCCAGGCTAGCCTCCTGGTGAGGTGAGAACCTGGGTGATGAGCCATTATGGGGGATTAAGGGGTTCCGTGCAAGATGGCAAATGTGTGCCCCTCACCCTCAACAGATAAATTCAGAATTTAGAGTAGAGAGTTTGGAGCAGTGATGTTGGATAGAAGTAAAGCAGCCAGTTCAAGCAACATTTGAGAGCAACATTTGATTTCTGTTTGAATCCAAGTCTAGGGAGGGGGGGAGACCCTTTTGGGGTGTTGATGCTGTGAACCCCTCCACTGCAGGCTCAGATTGTATATATGTGTAAAAAATAATAATTATAAAGACACCACAGTCTCTACTGTGTCTCATTCCCAAAAGAAAACAAGAAACCCTGGAATCCCACACTGCTCAGATATTGGGGTGATGTCAAACAGTATGATGTGTTTCCCCCCACAAATGCATTTTCACACAGGTGCATTTACTAGCAAAACTTCAGATGGCTAGGAGATGAGCCTAAACAATGTACCTGTGCAAGAAGAGTAGCAAAGTTCTCATTGGCAGCCACACCAACAATTTATTTGCCAAGATAAAATGATATACAGTGGTACCTCGGTTTATGAACTTAATCCGTTCTGGAAGTCCATTCTTAAACCAAAGCCATTCTTAAACAAAGGTGTGCTTTCCCTAATGAGGCCTCCCGCCGCCAGTGTCCTTCCACTGTTTGGCTTCCATTCGTAGATGGAGGTAAAGTTCGCAAACCGGGACACTACTTCTGGTTTTGTGGAGTTCTTATACCGAATAGTTCGTAAACAGGGCTGTTCTTAAACTTAGGTACTACTGTACCTCTGCTCTGGAATTTGATGCTTCACAGTTGAGTGCATTGTTTGCTTTTACACGTTATAGCCACTAGATGGAGCTAGTTGCCGTTAGCTACAGCTCTCCTGCTTCCTCCTGCCCCTTTTGTGAAGAAATCTGTAGCCTAAGGGAGCGTAAATAAAATGCTATTAGGTCTTCTGGTCATTGTACTTCAGGGGCCGTGGATGTCTCCCATTAATCCAAATTCTGCTATTGATCAGGGAGGGCAAGGTGTCAGTTTGCATGAAAGGGGTTCTGCTGCAATCTCACTGAAAAATGTTCGCTTCTGCCTTTAGAAGCAAAAGTTCAGATTAATAAATGTACTGTTTGCCATGTTTGGATGCGAAATGCATTATCAGTAATACCAGCAAAACCAAGATGGCAACATAATTATTTCCACACTGCTTGTAAACATGCGTTTTTGTTTTTGTTTTGTAAAAGTTTCATTTACCTTTTATTTATTTTAGTAATTTCTAGCCCGCCTTTTGTGTAAGCATCAAAGTGGCTAACAAAGTCATGAATCAGAAAGACAGTAAGTTAATAAAAACAATTCAGCGGGAAATAAAAAGAATAAGAACATTGAGCCAGTAGGTGACCACTTTAGAACAACATTTCAGATTAAAGGGGAACAAAATAATTTATTAAAAGGTCATCTGAGGCTGCAAGCCTAACCTCTTTTACCTGGGAGTAAACCCCATTGAACAACAGGAATTATTTCTGAGTAGGCAAGGTTAGGATTGCACTAGAGCCATTAGAGCCAGGGAAAGCTGGGCAGACTTTTTCTGGTCAGATTCCTTCACATTGCTCCAAACTTGACAGAACCACAAGGGTTTCCTGTTCATTTCCAGACCCAAATTAAGGTGGTGGCATTGACCTTTATAGCCCTCAATGGCAGAAGAGCCTCCTTTTCAGTCATAGGGGGAGGCGAAACTGCCTTTCAGCCTCTGAGAGCATAAACACCAGAAAGCACATCATTCAAGTGTCCCTGGTTTCTGATTTGATCCCAGAATGTTCCTCTTTTCCTTAGGAAGTCCCTATTTTCATCAGAATTATGTGCCTGCAGCTTCTCCTGACTGGGTTCTGAGAGACCAGCTGATAGAACATACTTTCTGCTGCCAAACTTTTGCAACCTGGCTTATCTTCTTTGCTGTACCACTTGACTGACCTCCTGTCTCGGTGATTCTACCTTTTGTTTTGTGCTAGATTCTAGGTTGCTTTGTTGTGTTTTGGCCTTGGTTTCACCCAGGCTCTGCTTTGTGGATCCCCTTTGTCTCTGACCAGTGCTATTTATTGTGTTTGACCTTGTTGCATGGAATTGGCCCAACCAGTATTCAAGAACAGAGACTTGACCTCACTGGAGCTGGGCAGCAGCAATCTGTTATTGTCTCATATTACTCACTTGCTTCAAATGGCCTTGAGGTAGACACTGTAGTGGACATGACTTCCCAGTGCCAAATGTGGTAAGTTAGGCCTCCTGGGTTTGGGAATAATCCTGGTCATTCTGCTAAGCAGAATGTCAGAGAATTCTGATGAAAACAGGAGTGGAAATTGCTGGTGTTTGCTTATTCATCACATGTCTGGAATGGAAATTAAAGCAGTGACTATGATTGCTATCCACTGTTGGTTTTGCTTTGAAATTTATTATCTCTCGTTCTCCTGCCACCCCACCTTAAAATGAATGGGGTTAAATAATGTAATGACAACATAAGTTACATGATTTTGTTATAGTGGGCTAATGTCAGGTTTAGCACTTCTTCCACACAAGACACAAAATGCTGGCAGTTTTACTAGTTGAGGTTTATTTATCAACAACAGGCTTTCAGCCATCCGAGCTTCCCACAACTCATTCCTCACTGTCGGAGTCAGTTGACTTGACTGGCTTCCAGCCCCTTCCAAGGCTACATACATACCCAGCCCTCCCCTGCTTCCTGCTGGTCCTCCTTTGTTCTAATTGCTTGCTCCGCCTCCTACTTCTTGGAGACTCAGGTGCAGCCAATTCCTCCTCCTCTGGAGTTGAATCCAACCCCCTCCTATCACCTGCATCCTGCTCCTTCATCTCTGTGCTGCTGTGAAAACTTACAGGCAGCAGTCCAGAGCGAGAAGGGCTTATCTCACTTTCATTGTGTGAAAGAATCAAGTTCCTGTTTTCCTCTGCCTCTTCCTCCCCCTCTGCAGATTCCTCTCTGCTGGCCATGTCTCTGGCACCTAATAACATAGTTTTTGGTGGAAGATGAACTGCAGCAGAATGGAAACAGCGGTGCATGCAACAAATATAGGGCAGAGCAGAAAGCAAAGCCTTCTTACATCCCTAGTGGGGCTCTGGACCTCTGGCCTAAAGTCCTCCCAGTGTGCACTACTGGTGCCATCCCACCCTCAGAGTACCCAGCAGTGCTTTTTTCGGGGGGGGGAATGCAGGGGTACACATAGCCCCAAACATTTTGTGAATCTAAGTTTGGCCTCATTGAGGCGTGGTATTTCAATATGAGTAGGAAAATGAGAGTACCCCTAAACATTTTTTTAAAGAAAAGAAGCACTGGTACCCAGTAATCTTCACAGTTGAACAAAAATGTGAACCCATGTCTCCCTAATCCAACTCTAGCCATCACTATACTATCTCTGACAAAGATCATTCTTTCTCACCTCAAGTCAGAGTGTTTACAATAGTACAGTAATGGGATAATGGTGTTAAGTTACAGCAGGGAAAGGAAATCAATATACCAATTTACAGCAACTGGGGGGAAAATTCCAAAGAAAGTTATCAGCTGATGACAGCAAGTGTGATTAGGCTGGATAACTATATGCCGCCACCTCAGCCAGTTTGGAGGAGGGCTTATAGTGATAAAATGGGAAAAAGAAAGTGTGAAATGGATGTTTCATTCAGTTGCTTGTGCCAGGTGTCAAATTTGGTGCCGCCTTCCTGGCCTGAAGGTTGTGACATGCTTCCCAAACTCTGTCAGGCAGACCCGAAACTCATTTGCAGTGGGGCGGCACGGCTTTTAGTCATAATAAAGTAAAGAGAGCAAGGGAGCAGGGAATCTAATAGTGCAGCATAACTGGACTATGGTTAGAGGGCTGTTGCATGTTTTCAAGGCCTCACCAATCAACTATCTACATTTGAAAAACCATGCTTATATATCCATCTATGGAGCAAGATGTGCCCTCCAATGCAGGCTTTGACGTTCACCTTGGAGACCACTTTCAGATTCCATCGTAAATAGGTTAGACTTCCTTGACATTCTGATGGAAATGTTTTCACTCTTTCGGCAAGGAATTTTGAATCACAGTACAAGTGCCTTCCTTGTTAGATATCTCAGATGTGGATTGCAGCCAGAATCAAACCAGCAGCAAAAACATGCGAGGCCTGGGAGTGGCTATTGATCCTTACAAGACACATCTGCACACTGTTGCCACACTGGGACTGTGGATGGGTGAACTTCACTTGTGGCACAGTGGCTAGTTTTCTTCTTCCTTTAGAAGAAACAAAAACACTTTGTGTTATGATGATATTGTTATGTGCAGCCTGATTCAGTCTTCTTTAAAAAAGCCTTTGCTGACAGCATATTTTGATTTGACCCCAAATGCAACTGCTATTATGTTCATCTTCCTTGCCTGGTTTGCACCATAGTGCAAATGTGCCTGCTTCCAGCCCATATAGATCTGCTACCGTATGAGAATTTGTTGGAGCACTTATTTGCCAAGCTGAAAACTGTGCACAGTGTCAGAGGTGCACCTTCCCCTGATCCCACTTACCATTCTGTGAAAAAGCATATGGGATGCGCAAACTACGAAAGGAAATGATCATTCTCTTTACACACCCTATGATAACTTTTCAGACACTTGAAAGCGGTATGGGGAAATGAATGCTGCCTACAGTCCACCCATTCATTTCTCCCGTCCTCTTTTGATCTTGAGTCAAAGAGATTTGAAGTATTTTTTCCAAAGTACTAGAAAAACCCGCAAAACCTCGTTGACAGCATGTGTGGGGGCGGGGATGAATGTATGTACTAGTGTTGTGCCAAAATATGTCCTCCAATTATCTCAAAAGTTTTCTTCCTGTGTGAAAGAGAGTTCCATTTTTCTGCCTAATTCTGAGGGCACTTTTTAAGAATAGAACTTTCCTTATCTGTGCAATGGCAATCCCTCCAAGTGTTCCTATTTTCCAGGGAAAGAAGCCATCCCAGTTTCTGATTTGATCCCAGAAAGTCCTGCTTTCCCTTAGGATGTCCCTGTTTTCATTGGAGAAATGTTGGAGGGTATGGAGTTATCCGACCCCACCCCCTGAGCCGTCTGAAGGCAATCCTGTATAGGGATTTTTTAAAAAAAATGTTTAAAGTTTTATTATGTTTTTATATATGTTGGAAGCTGCCCAGAATGGCTGGGACAATCCAGTAAGATGTGTGTGTGTGTGGGGGGGGGTGTTTGCCTTGTAAATGTACGAACATTTAATTTATATATTTGAGACCTTAAATTCTTATAACACAGTAAATATTGCTGTGCCACTCTGCAACTTCCTTGGCTGCCCCTGCCTGCTGATATGAAAAAGCTCCGTGGAAGAAACTATCTCATGGTGTCTTCTCCTGAGCTTTAATTTAATTATGGACACCTGGGAAGGCTGCAGCGCACAGACCACTACAATCCCCAGGATGGTTTAACAACCAGTCCCTCTTCCCAGGGAACTCTGGAAATTGTAGCTGTGTGAGGGGAATAAGGGTCTCTCAACAATTCTCATCATCCTTAACAAACTACAGTTCCCAGGATGCTTTGGTGGAAACCATGACTGTTTCAAGTGATATGATGCTGCTTTAAATTTATAGCACAGATGAGGCCTGTCTCTGCTCCTGAGAGCTCTTAATTTGTAGCGATTTTCTCTCATCGAAAGCTTTTTCTGAAATGTTGCAGCTTTGCCGAGTGAGCCCCTGTACATTTATTTCCTGTAGTACTTCATGTAGCAGGAAACCCCCCCCCCCATCATTCAGTTTGTACAAACTTCACACACACTCACACTCATACACTACATACGCTACACTTCTGTTATAAATTCATAGAAAATCAACCATACATCGGATTTGCACTGTTCCACTTTTATTTTACTCCATGAAGGAAGGACTACAAAATGGGGAAGGTTTGATACAGGCCAGCCCAACACATCCACAGGAGTCCTGCCCAGTTGCTATGCCAACCCTGATGGTCCTAGACAGAAGACAATCAAGATCACAAAGAACTTGCATATGGGAGTGGATTCAGCATGGACTGGAACAAAGGACAATGATCAGATCTTCCCTCAGGGGGCAGGAAACTGCGACTACCTTTTGTCTTCAGAAAATGACTCATGGGGAGGAGGAGAAGGGAACCAGCCAGGTGACAGGACACTCAGGTTACCACCACAACTCCTCCCTCAACCCCTCCTTTCTGTAATGTATGCATGATGTTTCTGGGGGTGGGCTTGACCTAGAGGATGGGAATTTCAAAAGTTTTTATAAGGTCTTGCACACTATTTTTCTGTGTCTTTCCTCTCTCCTGCAAGTGAGGGGAACACCCTGTTGCAACAGTTCAATAAAGGCCAAGCCTACAGGCTGCTGTTTTGCTCCAAGTTATCCTGGTTGGTGTCTTTGTTTTGTCCAAGGGAGCCCTCGGATTTTTCTGGTAACATTCATTAATCAAGCAGGGGAGGTTTGCTGTGTGGAACTCTGATTGAAAGTCTGCCTGTTTGCTTGTATGGTTCAAAACTGGAATTAATGGCTCGGTACCTTGGTGGAATAAAATAAAAATAAATGTTGTCAGGGAAGCAGATAGCTTCTATCTTGTCCATTGTTGACCCCACTGATTACATACGTCAACATCTCTGCCTCTGAATTTTTGTTTTTGCTTTGCTTTAGAAAAGGGACAAACAGTGGTGCTTCTTGCATCTTTCAAGGCTTTTTTTCTTAAAAAGGGTGGGTGGGTATCTTCTTCAGTGATCACTCGTAGCCAAGTAAGATTGTCTTCCATAAACACGGTTTTAACAATGAGTCTGTAAGTGACTGTGGAGGCCAATTCTGGATCCACACGTCCTTCCACAGTGGGCACATTGGTTTCCGGCTGGGAGTTGATCACGGTGTGGATTTGCCAAGCGTGCCTTCCTCCTAGCATGTTTCTCCATTGCATCCTGAGTTTGAGTGTCTTCAAAGCCCATGACACCTTTGGTAAAGGCTGTTCTCCAACTGGAGTGCTCGCAGGGCAGTGTTTCCCAGTTGTCAGTTCTTTGCCAGATCTGAAAGGCCTTCCTTTTCTTGTCAATCATGCATTCAATGTCACGGTCATTCTCATCAAACCAGTCCTGGTGTTTCTTGGTTTGGTATCCAATAGTTTGTTCGCAGGCTGCAATAATGGATGTTTTTAGCTTGGTCCAGTGTTCCTTGATGTTATCGGGGAATTCTGAAAGCAGATGGTCCTTAAGATTCGTTTGGAAGCAATCCCGCTTAATGGGATCTTGAAGGGCTTGAGTGTTCATTTTGCTCCTTGGTTTCCTTCCTTGAAGCCTGCGTTGAGGTATAATCTTGATAACCATCATGGAGTGTATTAGTCGGTGATCTGTCCAGCAGTTGGCACTTGTCATAGCTCTGGTAAGGAGCACATCATGGCGATCTTTAGCACGGACAATAACATAGTCTAAGAGGTGCCAGTGGTTTGACCGAGGATGCCTCCATGAAGTTTTAAATTTATTTTTCTGTTGAAAGAGTGTGTTGATAATAACAAGGTTGTGCACTGCACATATCGTCAAAAGTAATATTCCGTTCTGGTTGCTGTTGCCGACTCCTTCTTTCCCAATAGGGGACTATCTAATGTGTTCTTAGTTACAGAGACAGAAGGGTAAACCAGGAGGCTATATTCTACCCAGTTCCTTGTAGCAGAATTACACCCCATTTCACATTCCTTCAGTCAGATTATTTTCCTCTTTGTACAATGCAGACACTTCGGACATTTCTATTGGAAGTTTTCTACAGAGAATAAAAGCTTCTTAAGCATCTCCCCTTGTTCTATGCTTCTGATGAAAATAGGTCCCCAAGCTGCTTTTACTCCCCAACCGTCTGGAAAAGGTATTGAGAGAGGCATTTTCATTCCTGAAAAAAATGGTTCCAACTAAAGGACCCAGCCTCGTTTTGTGACTGTAAGTTTTTTAAAACATCTTTTAATGCTGTGTTTTAAAATGTTGTAATGCACCCTGGGACCTTAGGCTGAAGGGTGGAATAACAACAGCAGCAGCAGCAGCAGCAGCAGCAGCAGCAACAACAACAACAACAACAACAACAATAGTGGTTCACCTTAAATATCTGCAAGTTTTATTCTACTTAACTCCATAGCACCTGATTAGGCAGAAGTTACACACACAAACAATATATCAGGATAGAATCCTTGTTCTTTGTCTCAATTGAGAACCTGCACTGAAATCACAGACTAATTAATGATATCAGCAAATCTTTTCCCAAGTTGGACGGAAACATTTTAATATTTATTATATTGTTGTAGTGGGCATATTTCCTGAGTGGACCATGGTAATGCTGATTCAACTAATTAGAAACAGGGTGGATGATTTCCTGAATGAAAAAGGAGAGACAAGTTGCTGAGTTGCTTCATGAATGCATCAATATTTTGCTCATTTCTTGCACCATTTGTTTTTTAAACAAACAAACAAACAAACAAAAACAAACGTGATTGAGAGTTATTATTATTACATGGGGTAAAGCTCAAGACTTGAACTCAGATGAGAAAAACTTCAAATGACTATGGGAGGAAATCCAATTAATCATTTATTTCTTCTTAGCACCTTCTACTTCAAAGCATTGACGGACCTATTACACAGGCAACACACAAAAATCACTTCTGAGACTTTTGAGTTTTCTTCATTTTTTATTTTTAGGAATGGTGGTGGTGTTGGGATGGATTGGGGGGGGGGGAGAGGTGCTTTGGAATATGTGACTCTGTATTTGTATTGCAGTGCAACCACGTTTTGTGAAGCCAAACTATTAGAATATTTGCCCCGAAGTGAAATTGCGACCTCAAATAAGGAACATCATAAGACTGAAAATCAGAGGAATGCAAAAGGCTTCAGGGGATGCAATTGGCTGTTAGAAATTAATGAGTGAGGCTACTGCTGGGCAGAAGATGACTCCTTCCCCTCACTGTATTTTCAATGAAGGTGCACAAAAAGAACTGTTTGCTAAGCCAAGTAAGAGGAGAACAACTTGAAGATGGGGTGCAGCTTGAGGAATGGGGAGATGAAGGAAAAGGAGGGTAACCGTGATAGGGGCACTACAAGATGTATGATGGGGTGGAGAGAATAAGTCTCTCATATTGATCTCTACATCCACACAGCAGGCACTGTAACCTTCCACAAGTTTAATTTCGCCCCCAAAGGTGTATTCTCCCTTGTTTTTTTTGTTTTTGTTTTCATGTCATGCTTGTAAGCTTCCTGCAGGCATAGGGCTGGTCACTGGCTGGAAACCATATTTTGGAACACTAGATAGACCTCGGATTCTATCAGGACACTTATTATTTCCCAAAGAACCACATCAAAACAGCTCTCCTAGCTCTTTGGAATAGCACATGTCATTCTGACTTAGGTTATAACCATAGGCTTCACAATGCACTCAGTTGTGGTAACTGAATGCCTTGTTCAATCAATATAGAATTCGTTTGACCCTGATGCTTGGTTACCTTGCTCTCTGAAATGCTAAATGTCAGGATGAAATGTACAAAAATGGCTATCTTTATCTTGCAGGCCTTGCTTAAGCAGCCTACAAATTCAGCCGCACAAGTTGCCTCACCAGCTCTCCCAGGGGCTGTGCAAACAGCAGCTAGTGATTTGGATGTGCAAACAAAGATGCATGGCTTTGATAAAGCACTTGGCAACACTGAGGGTTATTTAAACAGACCTTTGTCTTTTTCACACCATAGGCTGTGGGGACTATTGATATTTACCGAGTGGTAAAGGACAACAATCTGCAAGTGGAAAAGAGGGAAATGCTTTAAAGTGAAATGATAAATAACGATGAGATCCTACCTTTTTATCAGACAATTCAGGCAGACCTGTAAGAACTTGGCAAAACAATTGTGGGACCAAAGGGGCTGAGCTATGAGAACAGATCAAAGGAATTAAATATGCTCACTGAAGCCTGAAAATGTGCGCCCATCTGACTTAAGAGGCCGGGGGCCAGCGCTGTCCAGAGACACTTCCGGGTCACATGGCCAGCGTGACGAAGCTGCTCTGGCGAGCCAGCACCAGCACAGCACATGGAAACACCATATATATATAAACACCATATATATATATATTTGCTATCTACGAAAGCAAATATATATATATATATATATATATATGCCATTATATACCAGGTTCATATTTCTCTTGCAGAATCTCATCCCTTTCCTTACAGACCTGAGAACTTCAACCATTCTTTTTAAATAGGCAGGTTTCTAACCCATATGACCATGGAGAAAACCTGAAGCAAATTATGCAGAGAAAATATTGAAAATGTGAAAAAGCCTTTTGCTGGAGGCTAAGGATGGATTCTCTGATTAGCAGCACCCCAGCACATTATGGCCAGGGCCAGTCCAAGAAGAAGAAGAAGAAGAAAATGAAGAAGAGGAGGAGGAGTTTAGATTTGATATCCCGTTTTATTACTACCCGAAGAAGTCTCAAAGCAGCTAACATTCTCCTTTCCTCCCCCACAACAAACACTCTGTGAGGTGACTGGGGCTGAGAGACTTCAGAGAAGTGTGACTAGCTCAAGGTCACCCAGCAGCTGCATGTGGAGGAGCGGAGACGCGAACCCAGTTCCCCAGATTACGAGACTACCACTCTTAACCACTACACCACACAAGACATTTCGTTGTCTGAAGCAAAATGACAAGATGGTGCCCTCCTATTCCTGGAGGGCATTGGAGTCCCAGCAACTGCCTGTGGATACCTGGTGCTGACATGCTGCTGTCATAGGAGTCAACTCCTAGGGGCTGAGGTCCCTTTGCTCCCCCCAATGAAATATTTGAGGGGCTGCCCCCTCCCAAGTTAATGGGCATTGCCATTCAAATGGTGTGCGTACACCACACCACGTGATTAATTATGTGGAACAGGGCCTATTTTATTCAAGTTGGTACCCCTGTTGCCTGTACTCAGATTGTGTCCTGAGTTACAATGGGTGAAGCCATCATGCTCTCCTTTTTTTGTCTTGCTTTTGTTTTAATGGTTACAGACTTCCAAGCCATTGAAAGTGCATTCGGTGAAAAACCGAAATAAAATCGGGAATCAGCCAAGATATCTGCTTGTTCTGAACACCTTAGAATGCAGCTCCCACAGGAAACAACGATGCCCAACAAACCAATATAGATTAAAAAGAGGATTAAACAAAGTCATGGAGGAGAGGATTGCTAGCCATAATAGCTATGCTCAGCCTCTACAGGCAGAGGCACCAATGCTTCTGAATACCAGTTGCTGGAAACCAGAGGACAAGAAAGGGCTGTTGTGCTCTGGTTCTGCTTGTGGGCATCTGATTGGCCACTGTGAGATCAGGATGCTGGACTAGATGGGCCACTGGCCTGATCCAGCCTATTTTTATGTTCTTATGTTAATCACAGAGAACTTGTAGGCTAAAACCAAAGCAATGTTTAATTTAAACCCCTGCCCGGTCCAATAAAAGGCCCCATCCCATCCACTATACTTGTGCAAAAAAAAAAGGTGTGCTGAAATGTCTGTTGAGGACACATAATTAATTTCAGAGTTTACCTCGGGGAAACCCAGTTGGCATTTTCTTATCTTAATCACTTTTGATTCATCAAACCTGCTTTGAGACTAATAGTCTCTATTGATGAAGTTCAGGTTCCTAATGCTTTTTCCAATAGGTATTCCAAGTGCTTCTTCCTATTTTAATCACCCCCCTTCACTAATCTAAAAAGATGCACATTTATAATGCATTGAGCCAAAAAGAATCTGAAGAACGTGTTTATTAGGCACTTTTGACACCTACATATTGCTTTTGACGCCCAGGAGACTGCCAAGCAAATCAAATTTGCATGTCTCTTTTCATTTGCAGTGTAGCTAAGTAGAGGATATCAAAATGATGACCAGTGATGGAACTTCAGAAACATTTCCTGCTGTGCAGACAGGGGTGACAGTAACCTGTCAGATGTCATCCCAAAATACCACTTCCAGAGGGTATTTGATGCATTTCCAATTGTTAAAACAACATTAAGAAATCTGGAGATGTATTTCTCGTTTTGTAAATTCCCTGAAATGCTTAGAATTGCCAAATGTCATAATAATAATAATAATAATAATAATAATAATAATAATAATAATAATATCCACAGGTTGGTCTGGCCTGCTGTTTTGACTTCCATGTAGAACCCCACTGGAATGGCAGGTGAATCCTATTTCATCAGTGGGGATGGGACAAAACCCTCCATTGCACCCGAGTGCAGCAGCTAGTTCAGGGGGGCGAATGTTCCCTGGTATAGTGCATTTTGTAACTGTGCTCTGTAATATATATTTTTTGTATGTTATTTTCACTAACATATGCATTTTGATACACACATGCATTTTTGTACATATAACTTGGCTGCAGAACTGCACTGCAAAATTCAGAGAAGTGTGTATTAAAAATGATGGTTGTGTTTTGGTTCTCGTTTCTGAAAATACACATAAAGTAGGTACCCCTTCAAATGCAAGCTGAATTTATTTTCTCCTCCCATCCCTCAGGGGGAACCTGCCTCCATGGAAAGAGGACAGCTAAACTGCTGCCTGCAATATCTACCCTGAGCCCAGGGGTCCAAAGAACTGCAAGAATCCCAACTGTCACAGCTATGTGGCTGCTAAATCCAAGAACATTTCTTCTGAGCTCAGCATCATACCTCACACAGGTGAGCACATAAATGGAGCAAAAGTGACCACATCAAATTAAAATAAACAAGATCCTGCTCAGAAATAATGGTATTGGGGGCTTTTTAAGCATGTGTTGAGAAAACTGAGAAAGCCAAGAGGAGTGGCAACCAGCCAGTTGTGGTACCACTAGAAAAGAGGGCTGGTTGACCGGGATCCTTAAATCATGGAAGTAGACCTGCCTAGCCAATGATTACTGTGGGCCCATGTACTGGAACCCTGTCTAGAGGCCTAACTCAACTGCTCTAGGTCTCTTCCACAGCTGGCTCTCCACTTCTGTAAGATTTGCTTCTTTTATGAACCCCATGTTCCCTCTGATCTTCTTCACCACCACCATCCCAGGCTTCACTTTAGGGATATATTATCAGAATCTCCACTTCTAAATCCACTGCTGTAATTAGAGTGCTATAATTGTTTCTCATTGATCTTTTGCATTTGCCATCAACACAGGTCAAAGCGACATTGGCTGTTAAGTCCTTTAATTTACACTTCCTCTCTCTTACACACAAAGATGCAAAATTATGTTAAATTAACAGGCTATTCCACAGTGGTCTGTGCAGTGACCTCCTGCATGCCTAAACTAGTGTTCTATAATAAATGCAAGAGAAGCCCTGCTGGATCAGACCAGAGGCCCATCTAGTCCATCATCCTGTCCTCACAGTGGCCAAACAGATGTTCACAAAAAGCCCACATGCATGTCTCAAATGCAAGAGCAGCCTCTCACTTCAGGAGGCAGAACTTGGGCTTCATTCAGACAACACTTTATTCTGTTTCCATGAAGTTTCATGATAATCTCCACATTCTGTGTGAACTTTCTGGAAAGCAAGTGGAAGTTTAGCACTCATTTCGATGATTTTGTTTCCAGAAAAACAACAACCCAAAACTATTTGCAACTCTGTTAACCCAGAAAAATAGAGGGAGTTTTGCACTGTAATGTCATGTGATGAAATTTAGGATGTTATCCCAGCTCTTCCCACCATTTAAAATTTAGTGTGACACTGTGGCACATCTATAAAAAAGCCGCAGTTCCATAATGCAACAGGTAAAGGTGACCCCTGACCGTTAGGTCCAGTCGTGGACGACTCTGGGGTTGTGACGCTCATCTCGCTTTACTGGCCGAGGGAGCTGGCATACAGCTTCTGGGTCATGTGGCCAGCATGACTAAGCCACTTCTGGCGAACCAGAGAAGCACACGGAAATGCCGTTTACCTTCCCACTGAAGCAGTACCTATTTATCTACTTGCACTTTGTGCTTTCGAACTGCTAGGTTGGCAGGTGCAGGGACCGAGCAACGGGAGCTCACCCCATCGCCGGGTTCGAACTGCCGACCTCCTGATTGGCAAGGCCTAGGCTCTGTGGTTTAACCCACAGCACCACCTGCGTCCCTTAATCAACAGGTACTGCAATGTAAAACAGACCTTAGAAATGAGGACAGAAGCACTAGTATTTTAGCCAGTAAAACTAACGCAATAAATTCCACATCTGACCATAGCCATAGTTAGTTCAATGTCTTTGCTTTCCATTCTTCTTGGTCCAGGCAGCACTCTGTGTGTGCTGTTGGCCATGCAGAGACCTGGTTTGCACCATTCTTCTCCTTAAAATGTCCAAAGAGAGGAGAGCACACCAAGTGAGCCTGCATGTCATCACATGTACAAATAGATGACTGGTTCACATAGGAAACTGTGTGATGGAGGAAAGGAGCTTGGACCACTCTGCCACCACACTGCTACATATGTGGCAGAAGAGATGTCCGGCTGATACAGGGGTAGCCAAGGTGGTGTACTCCAGATGACTCCAGCTTCCAGCAGCCCCAGTCAGCAGGGCTGAGAGTCAGGGATGATGGGAGTTATAGTCGAGCAGCAACTGGAGGGCAGGATATTGACTACCCCAGGGCTGGTATGTTTGTGTAACTAAGCTAAGGAGTGGAGCAATTTGCTGGAGGTGTTTGGGAAACAGCATCAACTAGTAAATATTTGTATTCCATTTGCACGGTTAATGGATTCCTACCACTAACCTATTTAAAAGTGAGGCAATTATACATAGATGATCTACCTTTAAAATGAAATTATAACATGAGTTGATCCATAAATATAACATTTATGGATATTTATATGCTAGTGCTTAGGGAATGCCTGATTAATGAATATGACTGGCAAGAGAATACATGTCTTGTTATCCAAATGGTACTATAAAGGCAGCGGTAATCAGGCTTAGGAAAACAACACATCCATTTGATAGTCTCCAGTCTTTAGTATAGCCATTTCCCCCCTAATCCCAAGGAGTCACATATGAAAGGAGGCAGAATTTTGTCCACATATAAGCTAAATAGGATAGGTATCCAAAAGCATGCATACAAGCTGTCTTAAGAAAATGTCAGCATGGGACAAATGGGGTGGGGAGGGGCACATTCTGCAGAAAGAAACAAATCACATACTTGCAAGTCGTAAATAACCAGAGTGGTGGAATGCATGTCAGAGATCCGGTTGTTGTGAAGATAAAATAGGGAGGAGTAAATATGCTGTCCTAAGGTTCTTGGAGGAAGGACAGGATAAAATATTGCAGTAAAGAAATAAGATGGCTTGGGGGTAAAAAGAGAGTGGAAATGTCACTACGAGTGTTGAAAGATTAGGTGGGATGTGGGGCAGCAGGGAAAGTCAGGTGTCTAAACCAGGAATCACGGAATAGGACCAACGCTGCTCTCTCTCACTTGAAATTCTGCTAAAGTTCACTTTAACCTCTAGTAGATTGCCTAACTGCTTACTATATATTTTCATTCCCACCTCTGCTCAATCATGAGGGCTACAAACTTCTTCTTTTTTTTAAAAGATACCCAAGAAGTTGCTGGTTTAATTCAATATTCTCAAATGAATATGACTTCTATTATAGTTTGGCCTGAACATCCTAGTAATGAAATAGGAAGAAAGTTGGGGTAGTCAGTGGAATCAGAGTAGAAGGAACTACTTGCTGCCACAAGCGCATGATGTCCATGGTGCGGTGTGGGGCAGACCGTGAAATAAACCCAGGAGATTGATATTTGGGTTGAAATAGGCCACAACTTTCTTGATTACTGATGCCAGTAGGCTTGGCAACGGCATTGGATATGTATCCAGTATCAAGCAACCCACCTGTTGGTTGATAATCATGGTGAGGTTGGCCCTGAAGTGGGGCATCTCCCCTGACATGGTCCATGTGCCACAACCCCATCCTAGGTCGCCATTGGGAGGGATGTTTTTGCCCATCGTCCCCAGACAGAGTCACCCCTCCTGCACTCATTTACCTGCTCAATTAAGGATCCAACCCAATGTCTTATCTACCAGAGTTGTGACAGTTTGGTGAAGTTTGGTGAAAACCTGCAGACCGGCCAATTTATCTGCAGGAAAAATTCCTCCCTGGCCCAGAATACAGTGACTGAATAATACCATAAAAGGTAAAGGTAAAGGTAAAGGTAAAGGTAAAGGTAAAGGTAAAGGTAAAGGTAAAGGTAAAGGTAAAGGTAAAGGGACTCCTGACCATTAGGTCCAGTCGTGGCCAACTCTGGGGTTGCGGCACTCATCTCGCTTTATTGGCTGAGGGAGCCGGCGTATAGCTTCCGGGTCATGTGGCCAGCATGACTAAGCCGCTTCTGGCGAACCAGAGCAGTGCACGGAAATGCCGTTTACCTTCCCACCGGAGCGGTACCTATTTATCTACTTGCACTTTGACGTGCTTTCGAACTGCTAGGTTGGCAGGAGCTGGGACTGAGCAACGGTAGCTCAGCCCATCGCAGGGATTCGAATCGCTGACCTTCTGATCGGCAAGTCCTAGGCTCTGTGGTTTAACCCACAGCGCCACCCACCATAGCAGGATCCTAATACCATCCTGCCCATTCACCTTCTGGCAGACCCCTTCCAGCCTGGATGTGTCGGTGGTGAATTCTTCACTGACCTCCCAAGAGGGTAATCTACATGAGGCCATCCTCTTAAATACAGTGGGGTGGGCTTGGCTCACCCCCTTCCACATGACCTGCTAGACAGGTCCCCCCTGTTGTTCTGGCATAGAACCTGGCTTCCCTCTCACCGAGACCAAGCAGAGACTGTGCTGTGCGGCCATTGCCACTCCCCCAGAGCCCCAGGTGAGCAGATATTCTTCATGCAATGTATAATTATCCTATGTTATTAATTGCCACATAACATTGCTTTAGTTACTATTGTAAATTGTTTTAATTAAATAATTAGATAAATACCTAGAGGGTGTAATCAGAAGCACAGACTCTGTACTCAGCAAAGGTATATTCCTGACTATAATGGAAGCAGATATGTTAGCATTCCCTCCTTGTGAATATCCCTAGGGTTTTGCTTTGGTCATTTCTCATGAAGTGGACCATTAATTTGACTAGCATATCAATTCATCTAAGTTCTTAGTTTCAGTTTAATAAAGATTTTCAAAGCATTCTGCCATTCTAGAGCAGACTAGTGAAAAAGAAAGGTGAGGGAGTTGCTTGTAGCTGACTAAGTTTTACTCAGATTAGACAAATTGAAATCAATGGGCCAAAGTTGGTCATCTTCATTCTTTTTAATGGGCTTACTCTGAATATGACTGGAAACAGCCCACAGTTTCCATCTGCCTTCCCAATCACATTGCATCATCTATAGTGGGATTGATGACCTATTATTTTCCAGATATTTTGAACTACCTTCCTTCATCCCTGACCACTGAACATCAGGTTAACTGTGTAGCAGAAGGAGGGGCACATCAGTGCTTTGGTATCCTGGCAACTGCATGTCTTCTGTCAGGGACTGGGCAGAGGAGGAATGGTGGACACTGCCGCCCCCTGGCCATTCCAGGGAGGAGGAAGAGGAAGACAGTATAGATTTACAACAGGGGGTTGAGAGATGTTGCAGCTCAGAGGCAGATGAGGGGGAAAGTTGGGAAATCATGGGAGAGCCAGAGCAGCTGGCTGTCACATTGTCATTAGCAAGCATTCCAGACCCACCACCTTCCAGAACCTGGAGAGCCTCAAAAGTAGGAGAGCAAACAGCTTGAAGGCAGAGGGCACTTAATGGCACCCATAGAAGAGGTGATGATGACAATGAATGAGGAAGTGGGAGAGACGGGAGGTGGGTGGAGATTCACTCGGGACAATATCCAGGAGGCTGGGTTCTATAGCCTCTCTCTGTAAAGTCTGAAATAAAAAAGGACTGTAAGAAACTTTTCCTTGTCTTTATACTTTCCTGGGCAACCAGTCAGGAGCCGCTGACAGCATCCTGACACTTTCACATTTTCACCACCCACTTCTCGACTGAATTGTCAGAATGAACTTTGCATCATTCTGAGCTCGTTCAGGGTGGGTGGAAATTGACCGAATCACATTTCAGGGTGCTGGATTCTGCTAATGGTGGCCAGCTAATGACCCATCAGTTACGTGGTGCCAATGTTCTCAGATGTACATTGAAACATCTGCTTGTCAGATGTGTGTGTCAATTACTTTGGCAAATTTGCATAGCATGTCACCTGGAACTGCAGAGGGCCTGGCAAGTATGATTGACTAACATATATTATTGGATCAGGCAGGCCTGCTTTGCCATCCTACACACTTCTGCACTATCTTTCACCTGATACACATTTGCTGAAGGGAATAAAGGGAAATATTTATGCTTCAGATTGTATGCAGTGAATATATCAAGAGTGAAGCAGCTTCCTGCTGGGTATATTTGCATCTGTCAAACAGGAAGGAAAGCAAGAAGAGACAGCAGAGAAACAGAGAAGAACTGCTTTTGATCATTTCAGGTTTGTGACTGAGCGCTACTATGTCTCTCCAGGTAGATGAACACAACCATCTTGAGTTCAGTTTCCATCTGGATAAAATGATCTGTAGGCTACCTCTGATGATGAATTTCCTCCTTATAAAGGTAACGAATGCAAGAAGATTGAATGGAAATGCCTAGCACTCCACATATCATTGTTAGTAGCAAAGTTTGCTTGGCCTTCCAAGATTTAAGCCAGTTGTGACCAAGCTGCAAAACAACAGCAGTCATTGTTCTGCAGCTCAGGTGATCATTATCAGATGAATTGGGCCTGTCTGAGGGTTTTGCTTAACTCACAGCAATCGTCACAACTTTGGTGTATCTGGCATTAGGTTAGTTCCTAGTCTTTGGTGGCGGGGGAATTGTGACCCTCTGCTTCTCCCTTCTTGGTGATGGGATATCTTGATAAAGGAATCCACTTGGATGTGCTTCTGTGCATATGCCCAGGTGGGGACTAGGGCTATAGCATCCCCCAACACAGCAAGTCTGTGTGGGTTGTACCTCTTGGATATATGTCATAGGTCAACCCCAAATTAGGCTTGACCCACAGTATCCCTCCAGCAGGAGGGCTGGAGCCAATGGAACCTACCCAATGCCAAGCCAAACTCACATCTGTAATCAATAAAGTTGTGGCCTAATTTAATTCCACTAATGTTATCTGTGGTCCTTAGTTTTACTGATAAGGCCTGATGGGGGTGAGTTCATGGTGATCATCATGAGCCCTGAAACTTCATAGGGATAAAGTGACTTCCTCACAAGCTTTCTGGGCTCATCTGTAGCTTAGAATAAGAGCTACATGTCCTCCAAAATCTGGAAAGGACCAAAGGTTCATTTCAAATGCCAACTATTCAGTAGATTGCCTAAGTGCTTATCCATTTTTAGTTTCTTTCCTCTTCAAGAAACAGGGCTACAATCGTGATCTTTTAAAACACACAAAAAAAACAAATAAATGGCAGAATACACCAGAAGCTGCAGGTTAAAGTCCCTCCCACAATATATTTTTTAATGGGATGTATATTCAAGTAAGTTCATACAGAATTCAGTGAGAGACAGGAAGGAAAACTTAATAGTGCTTGCCATAACTATACATTCAATTTTAAAGAGATCATAAAAAATCAAATAAACAAAAAGAAATAGAAAAATTCCATTAACAAACATATAAAGCAGTAACCAATAATTATCCTCCATAGCTCAATCAGCATGAATAACAACACCATTACACATTAACAGCTATCATAAACAAAATAAACAGTCTTTCATAAATTAGCTATTGGTTTCCAGGTGGATCATAGTTCCATGACTATTAGAATGTGATAAGACCTGTTTACTGCTTTAAAAGCACTGATGGGTCTTTAGGTTTGTTTTCCATAGGTATGTAGTTTGTAGTTTGGGGATTTTGACTATTACCTCCAGGCTTCTGATGATATTCTCTTTCTCTCATATCACCCACCAGTTTGGTGGAAGCTAGAGGCAATGTTCTGGCTATTTGCTGCTGGTTTGTATATTGAACAAAGTCATACCAGAATGACACTTGTTCTTTGTCCACTTACAAGTCTCGTTTTTCTCCATTATTTTTTTTCCAGGAAGGCAACATGCCAGATTTAATTATATGAAACATATGGGGTGGAATTTAACAGTGCCCTATGGGGAGCATTCCATCGATACATTTCTGCCGGCCACATGTAATGATCTGCTGTCCTGAGGGTTCTCCAGACCCATCTGCAAGGGAATTTGAAGGCTCCTCATGGGGCACATGGGGGAAGGGGGAGCCCTGTTGTGCTAGCAGGACTCATTGCACTGTTTCCGGATAGTGCAGCTATTTAGTTGAATCTACGCCATGATCCTTTTAGGTTTCCCCACACTCTGACTATGACTAATCTTGCTGCCATTAGTATATGGCAGTAATAAATGGCATATTAAGTCCTTATTTTTCAAACTCATGTTTTGGTTGGTATATATCAATATTCTGCAGGCACCAGGTTGCCAAAGGCTATCACTGGCCCGTTGGGCAACACCGTGTTGTGTTCTGGTCTGATGCCGGTGGATCCACAAGATGTTGCAAGATCACAAACAACGCCAAGTAAACAACTTACTCTGACAAAGGTTAGGCACAGACCGTTAAGCATAATTGTTTAATTGTACTGAAATATACTCAGAGTCGAGAGTGGATTTCATGCTCTTTATTCAGCTCATAGTGGTGAGGAGGAATGACTGTTCCCCCAAAATATCTGCTTTATATACATTATCTACACAATGGGCTGCACGGGATTGGCTAATTCCGGGATTCTCCTGTAGGCCAATCAGGTTGTGGATTCACTTCGACCTGGAGCTGGATTGGGTGGCTCCTGCTGACCAATCATACTGCTGCATTGTTCTAGGACCAATCAGACTGCTGCATTCTGAATCCTATTGTTCTAGGACCAATCAGACTGCTGCATTTTGGATCCTATTGTTCTAGGACCAACCAGACTGCTGCATTTTGGATCCTATTCAACTCAGTACATAACATGGACGTTGAAATGGAAAATGACCCTGTGTCTGCCTATATGTGTATTGAAGCTAAGAAGAGCTCTATGAGCATCTAAATGGGTTGATAATTAACTTAGGATGTTAAGGCAACATTTGGGGAACTTATGGCCCTCCAGATGTTGCTAGACTTTCACTCCCATAATCCTTGGCCACTAGCCGTTGCAGTTCAGGCTGGAGTCTAACAACATCTGGAGGGCCACAGGTTCCCTGGCTTGAAACCCATTGGAAAAGAATGCATTTGAAAAACATATGTTTTTTTTCTAGATCTGTTAGTTAATACAACATGAAGTTCTAATCCATCTGCACTGATTGACAGACAGTAAGGCCATACTCCATCTCAAGGTCGCATCAAGAGTTCACATATACTAGATTAGGCATAAGAGAGGTCAGGTGGGATTCACCTTTTTATTAACAGAAACCACTACCTTCTCAGATAGGTTTGCTTCGGGTCAGCCTCACATAAGACCTGTGAATTTAGATGGAACTATATGCTGAGTTCTCCTTCTCTCTCTGTCTATCTGTGATGTGAAGCAAAGTCATGACATCATCATGTTGTCTATTTCTTTGCCCCTGCCAATAGCACCCATTTATGTGATTCGGGGGATGGTAACCTGCACACACTATTTTTTTTAATTTATTTATTTATTTATTTATTTATTTATTTATTTATTTATTTAATTTTAGGAGACATCTGAAGGCAGCCCTGTACAGGGATTTTTTTTTTTTTACTGTTTGATGTTTTATTGTGCTCTCAATATTCTGAGTGGCTCGGGCAATTCAGTCAGTTGGGTGGCATATAAAATTATTATGATAATGAAATTAAAGAGGGAGATTAGACGTCAACAAGACAATGCCCATTTTGGGTGGTTGCACCATTATTTAGCATAATGTGTCAGTCATTAAAACTTCCCAAGACTGACAGTGATGGGCCATCTTTTTATTGGTCATTTCCAAAGGAAAAGAAATGTGCACACTGTGGCCCACAAAATTGCACAAACAGCAGCCCAGTAGGAATTATTAATTCAAAATGATGATCATCACAAGCCTAGCTGAGTGATAGAAATTAATGCGCCATCTGAACAGTTCCCCTTTTTTATCTCCCTGCTCTGCACTGATGTTTCTCATTTGAAATGAATCTCTCTAGACCTGAAGGGTATTCAGAAACAGCTGATGAGGCCTATAATAAGGATTCCAATCTTTGTCTCTGCTCTGAAATTAGACATATGTCCTGGTGTGTTGACATTAATTTGCCCTGTTGTAGCTGCTATAGGGTTTATTTTGGAGCATTTTAATAGAATTGCAGGGGAGATAGCTGCTCTGTTGAAAAAGAAACTGGGGGGGGGGGGAATCCGCTGAGAAAGCGTAATTCCAAAGGTTAATTTGAAACTGCTTCACTTGTCACAGCTTTTCTCTGTTTTAATACGTTCAGAACAGGTATTGCAAACAGGTATTTCACACGGAATAGTGTTTCAGATGAGGTATTGCACTCTGGAAAAAGAAGGCACAGCTCAGTGATAATTCATGTTGCGCTGTATTATTGCTTACAGGAGGAAGTTTGGTTGGTATTGTGCTATAACTAAGCTGATCTAATGGTATAGTGCTTGTACACATGCACATCTTGCCTCAAAGTAAGCCCAATTAAACACCATGGGATTTACTTCTGTGTAGATATGCATAGAATTGCCTTGTAGGAATCTGATTTGTAAACCAAATTTTGCATGGCACTAAGTCTCAGATCTTACTTGGCAAAATAAGGTTAATATATTGACTTACCTTACAGGTTTATTGTAATACAGTGGTACCTCAGGTTAAGAACTTAATTTGTTCAGAAGGTCCGTTCTTAACCTGAAACTGTTCTTAACCTGAGGTACCACTTTTGCTAATGGGGCCTCCTGCTGCCACTGTGCGATTTCTGTTCTCATCCTGAAGCAAAGTTCTTAACCCGATTTTAGCGTCTGTAACCTGAAGCGCCCGTAACCCGAGGTACCACTGTACTTACTAAGTTAATGGGTATTTGAATACTCAAAATTGCTACATACATGCTTAAGAACAACAGCTGCACCAGTAATGTTTGTCCTCTTTAGACACCGTTAGCCATAGGGAGTAATAAGAACCCACATGCAAAGTGATCAGCAGACAGATATTCAGAATTAGCAATATACATAAAACAAACAAAAAGTTCAAAAATTAGTGCGGGTAAGCAATGGTACCAAAATGGTATTGTGTCCAGAAACGATAAACAGCCTTTTTCAGCCTATTAATGGCATTGGTATTATCTATCAATGTATCAGGACCGGCTCTATCATTAGGCAGAGTGAGGCAACTGCCTCAGGTACAAATGCTTGGGAGCAGCAAGGGCAGTCTTCATGGCTATTGCTGCTAAGACCCTTCTGTTGAAAGGCAAGAGTTGTGCATATCATAACTCAAGGGCAGTGAAGGACATTGTTCCATTGCCAGTGTCAGCACACATGCCAATCCAGTCAGCTTTTGTGTGTAGTATGACAGGGGGCGCCATCTTGTCCTTTGCCTTAGGAGGCCAAAAAGTCTTGGGTTGGCCCTGCTTTATATGTGAACTTGCTCAGTCGATAACACTCAGTTGCATTACAAATGAAGTGTCATTTCCCCCAGAAGGTCTTCTGTTACTCAGAGTAGTAGAAGTGATTCTGCACCTCCACAATCAGCATTCAGCAGACCAGGCATTCCAAAAGCCAACAGCTTTGTAGCTGGATGTGCGAAAGTCCTTTTCATGTCCGTCCTTTACTTCCAATGCAATTTCTGTTAATTGCTGTGAAACTATGTGAATTGCAAAGTCAGCTTCTTTGTAGAGGCAGCCACAGAAGTTCTTTAATATTAAGCCCTCGCTCTTGACAAAATACTCACTAATTACTGTGAACTATGTGACCATGCCACCCAACCAAACAGCCTTTTATTTGGAGATATATATATATATATATATATATATATATATATATATGGGTCAGTTCTTTGAATTGTTTCCTGAACATTTTTGATGTAGAGTCATTTGCATCCCACAAAACTTGGGAGGACAATTTATTGTGACTTTTTGGTGTGATATGATATCAGAGACCTGTTCTTCTTCTTTTTTTTAATGAATATTTATTGGCATTTTCAAAAAACCACACAAAAACAAAAATAAACAAAAAATAACAAAAATACAAAAATACAAAACTTAAAAAACAATTAAAAAAACACACATAAGATTTCAGTTACTTATTTTCATTTAACTTGTTTCTCTGACCTCCTCGCACCTCCCCTTCTTGTATTCCAATTTAAATTATTAACTCAGCAAATCCTTATTACTTATTTCTCAACTTTAACTTAATGATTTATTTTAGCATATTGTTATTTTACCTTTCCTCTTCTTCTATTTCCTCATTTTATTTTTGCAAACCTTATTTTCATTTAATTTAAACCATTTTGAAAACCAGTTTTAACTTATCCAAACTTAAACATCAATACTTATACATCATTACTCATTCTTAAACATTTTTCCTAAAGTCGACCAAAATTTCCCTTCCACAACTTTCCCAATTTCCATACAGATAGCAGAACAAAATGAAGACAGAACAGGTTATAATTATATACCCTTTGGATTCCCAGACTCCACCCACCCCTTTCCCAGTTTCAGTCCCCAACAAGTGTCCGTCAGTCTCAATATACTGCTTAGCCTGGGGATCTCACATCCAAGGCTCTTAAATCTCTTTCAGTTCCTCTCTGCCGGTCTTTTAGATAGTCCTTAATGTTAAACCCCAAATCTCGGAGAGGCTCCGGCCCAACAGGATCCATGTTTCTTCCAGCCAGACCTCCATACTTAAAAGTAAAGCCTATGGGGTACTCCAAATCTTGTTTCATGCTCCTTTCAAGTCCAAATGTCCCCAAAGCTCCAACTTCCACCTTGGTCAAATTTATAATCCTTCGGTCTTCAGATCTCCACATAAGGAGATCTCTCAGTTTTCCACTCTCCAATTCAGGCCAGACTTTCCACATCAGGTTTTTTTTCCTTTGTTGCCATCATGTCAGGCCACAAATTGCAACTCTCCTTTGACATCTGCAAAATTACAGCTCCTCCTTCCTTTTCTTCAGGGGCAACATATGTCTCCTTCTCCATATTCTCATGGCTCTCAAGTTTCTCTATTTGTCCAATTGAATAGGCTTCCTGCTTCAAATCCTTATCAGAGTCAACAATGTTATTTACTGCTAAGTCCAGAGTTGTGACGTTTATAGCCAAAACATCGATTTGGCCTTGTAACTTTCCCAAGAGAACAAATGTTCTTTCCAATTCAGCCTGGATTTTCCCTCCTCCAGCCATTCTTGTAATGTCCCTAAGCCCCCTCTAGGGGGATTTTGGTTCCTTAATGTACCTTTCAGCTCAAGTCCAAAAATCAAGTTAGTTTGTATCAACCCTTCCTTATTTTCAACAAATTGTAACAGATATAACCAGCAGAAGCAACAGAAACAAAGTTCTCTTTTTCCTTCTGACAGCTAACTTGACAGCTGTCAAACTCTTCAATACTTCCTCAACAGGCTCTCTTGCGGGACGCTCCCGGGTCCGGGGGGGGGGGTGAAACCTTCAGCTCCCAGAGTTAATCTTTTATCCTCCAGTAAAGTTTTCTTATAATGTCAAACCGTGAAAGTTAAAGTCTTTTAGAAAAAAAGAAAGAAAAGATTCTCTCGACCTTAGATAGCCAGTCCTTTGCTTTAGGTTGTTTACAAAGGGGGGGGGGTGGACTTCCTTTTTAACCCTTCCCCGCTCGTTCCTGATTCAACAAAAAAATTTTAAATTCCAATTTCCATACTACTCACGGGTTGTTACTTTAAAGTCCAATTGTTCCAAGGAAAAAGTCAGCGCTCTCCGACAATGGCTTGCGGCTTCACTCCGCAGAAGGATCAGTCTACTCACAGCACCGTGCCGCACCCCGTCCCCATTCCGGAGCCTTTAAAAAGGCTCCTTCGCAGCTTGGGGGGGGGCGCAAATGGTGCCCGCCGAGTCACCACGCTCACAGGCATCTGTGCCTGTGATTTTTGAGGGTCCCCGCATCGCCGCCGTGGACAAGACCCGATCCTGCGGAGCCGATTCCCTCCGGAGCTCGGAGGGAATCCGCCATTAGTCGATGGCGCTAACCCGGAAGTCCTCCGCCTTGTCCAGAGACCTGTTCTTCTTCTTCTTGTTGTTGTTAGGGTTCTAATTATTTATCTATCTGAAATGAGAAATCGTCCATCATCCAAAAATGGATTTGGAGGTGGAGGGGAAGTCAAAATAAAAATTACAATAGAAAACAAACCATCAATGTAAAAAAAAAAAAAATGTGTAAGAAGAAAAACCATCCAAGCAGCCAAAAATGTCATAATGTAAACTGGGCAAAACCAAAGGGTGTATCAGCGGAGGATTTAGTCTTCTTCTTTCTGAGCTGAGTGTTTCCATTTGCTGCAGAAAATTGCCCATAGAAATCAATTGGGGCCATACAAGATTTTGATCTAGTTGAATTAGATGAGGATGTGTTCAGAGGAGACAAATCACCATCCTCACCCAGCAGCTCCTCAGCCACATGCTCATGTGTACATAACATGGATACTCTGCAACATTTGGTCACAGGGTCCTACTATCAAAGAGGATTTCCTAATCCAGGGCCAGTCTTAGACATTGTGCTGCCTGAGCCAGTACAGTAAATGGTGCCCACTCCTTAAGGGATGGTACATCCATATAACCCAAAAGTAGCCAAGTTATTTTCGTATGTGAGACAGAAAATTCCACAAGCGGCTCTATCCCTTCCTGGCAGCTTTTTATTTTTTTAAGCAACAATACTAAATCAGCTAATAATTTAATTGCTTTTCCTGATACCAAAAAATCAGCTGCCTTAAGTGGCCAGTTCATTTTGCCTAATGGTAGGGCTGGCCCTATCCGAACCCAATGAGCAGCAAGACGGACTTCCCCTGACTCATTTGTGGATGAAAGCAGGTTCAAACATTGACTACTTTGGTCCACTACCCAGGTCTCACCACCCACCAGGGCCCTGATTGGCCCAAAATATTTGAATTTTAGCAGGCAGGCTGTGATTGTGAGGGGACTTTCTGCACCCAGGCAGACTACCCATATTCCAATGTTGCCTACAGGAGTGGAATTACGGTTCAGCCCCTTTCCACCCCCAAAGTTTTCCACCCCACATTTCCAGTTAAAAATCATTTTAATAGGAAGCTTAACCACTCAAGTTGACATGCTACTGGAAACTGAATGTTTGTCATTTGAGCTAGATAGTCCATTGATTTAACCTAGGAGTAAGAGATCTCTTTATTGGCAAGCTCCTGCTTTTAGAGTGAGGATGTTTTCCTTAATATTCCACTTAGGTCTATACCATTGCAACATATTCCATACAAACAAGGGAATCAATAGCTTAGTTACAGAACAGCCAGTGTTCCACCACAGAAACAAGAACGTAAAGTGTTGATGAAATCTCTAAATCAGATCCCCTGAAATGAGAGCTAATCAATTCCATTCCAGCTGACTGAATTTATGTACACAAGAAGAAATTATACTGCAATCTCCTCTTTTGAGACTGACAGAGAGAGGGAGAGACAGAGACAGAGAACCCTCAGCAAAACATAAGAGGGTAAGCTCTAGCTTTTGCTCTTCATGTAGTCTGGTCTTTTATGAGGCCTAATATTGATTGAAGGCTTTTTCCAAAGAGAAAATGGTGCAAAAGGTTCAAAAGAATACATGAATGGAAGTAAGAGCAAAATAAGGATTGGTTGCAAAATAAGGCAGTAGCAAGTGGCCTGAGAAATTACTTACATCTCTACTAACTGCATACTTAGGGTTACTGCATTGCCTGTCACTCAAATCTAAACTAGATGTGATGACTGCCATGTTTCAGGGTGTTGTATAGATGGTTTTTGTTATACAAACCCCATAAGCCCACTTATAGGATCAATTTGATCAGCAGTCATAAGAGACAATGTCTTTCCTGTGCTGGCCCCCAGATTGTGGAACTTCCTGCAGAGGTGCAGATGGACCACAGCTCTTCACATTTTAAAGCCAGGTTTAAAAACACATTCATTCTGGGCCACTTTTATTTATTTTTATATTTATATTCCACTTTACCTCTAAGGAGTTCAAGTCCCTGCCCCCCCATTTTATCGTAAGAAAAGCCTTGTGCGGTTTGGCTGAGACACGGTGACTGGCCCCAAGGTCAACCAGAGAACTTTGTGGATGCATGGGGCTTTGAACCCTCATCTCTCAAATCCTAGTCTAACACTTTACACACTGTGCCACACCGCCTCTTAATAAAGGCTGGTTCTTTAATGGATGACATTTGTCTTGCACTATTTCATTGTTTTGTAACTTCCCTGTTTTTAAAGACTCCTACCACTGCTTTTAAATTGCTGGTGTTTGACGTTAGTGTGTTTATGTGAGATGTATGCCTCCTTGGGTGGCCTGTTCCCCAAAAGACAGACTATAAACAATTTTATAAATTAGTAAGAATGGATAGGACAGGAGAGCTTGAGCCGATTCGAGACTGGGGCACCCATGGGAACTTTTCTGCTATTGCGAACAACAGGCGTGGGGAAGCTGGGCAATGAAAAAGAATTCAATCCTCAGTTCCTATAGGTGATATATATCCATTCAAAATATTTCATGGTGTGTTCAGACTACACTGTACAACGTTTCTGATGTAAGAGAGCATTTTATGGGACATAAAGTATCTCAAAATATTAGGGTGCTGTCATAGTTGTTACGGCATTTGGCTTATTAAGTCTGCAATCCTGGGTACCTGGGAGGAATTTTTATTTTTTGCTAAGCCAGCTCCAGGCTGGTGTAGCTGATGGGCACAAGGACTAGGTCCTTTGGGAGATCCATTTTCTGGATCCAGAGCCACTGATGCTGTAGCCCTGTCCTGCTTCCTTTAAAAAACACAAAAAAACACAACAACACTACCTTTGGGGACTTTCTACTTACCACCAGCAAGAGAACCACCCAGCTCTTCAAAGCTGGTTCTCTGATGCAGCAGAACCCCCTCCAAACAGCAGTGTTTGCTCCCCTCCATTGATGGAGGCCAGTAGAGAGGAGACCACATGCAATCCTCTCACACAGCCATCAACACCAGGGGGGGATTAATATTGCACTTTCAAGGTGGAATGTTATGCACATTTACCTGGGTGTGAGTGCCCTTGAACTCAACAGGCCTTATTTTCAGGACTGCACTGCAAGAAGCAATTTGCTCACCTCTCCTGGCTAAGTGCAGTTTATTTTTAGAGGAGAAGGCGCTAGTGTAGGAACAAGGACCTCAAATGCTTGCATTATTATTTATTCAGTCCAACACACTCTGATTAAAGTCTTTGTTGGGGGCACAGCAATCTCGATACATATAATGGGAAATTTCAAACAAATTTATTAATGGCATTGCTTACCCTTCCTCTGTTCTGCCAGTGGTTTGGAGGGATGGCTTCACAACTGCAGCTCCACCACCCAGGGATGGGAAGAAGCAAAAGGTCAGATACACACTGCAGTTTTCACATATTAAAACAGTCGTCAAATAGGTGCTGACATTACAAGATAATATTCCTTCTGGTGTGAATGTTCTTTGTAGTTGTTACCTTATAATAACTGCTACTAACCAGTATTACAGTGAAAGCAATTAGGACTGTTAACTCCTGGCTCCCAGAAGGGAATGCTTATGGATTTTTAGATACGGGGATAGGGGTGAGAAATTCAGCTAGTGTGACTTACCGCTTGAATTTTCTGCAGAATAAGGACATCATTCAGGGATGCCAGTGGGGAGGGTCATCATTAGTGAATGGAAAGTCTGAGGGGAGCAGAAGGGCTATCTTGAACTTTGTCCTGCTGCTGGGGAAGCCGTGCTAAAATTTATCAGAATATTTGGTCCGTCCCCCCCGAAAATATTTGAGATTTTTCTTTTTTGCACTCCCATTTTGTGATGGGCACCATTATCCTTTCCAATGCCCTTGAATGATACTAGATCCAGAGCATTGTGGGAGATGCAAAATAGTGGCCTGGTTACCAATGCAGGTGCCGATATATATATATATATATATAAATATCATTTTTCGCTCTATAGGACACACCAGACTATAGGATGCAGTGGACCATAGGAGGGGGAGAACAGGGGAAAAAAATTCTCCCCCTCTCTGCTCAGCGCCCCTTCAGCAAAGCAGCTGGAGAAACGGAGCCCCTTCCATTTCTCCTCCCGCTTCACTGAAGGGGCGCTGCGCAGAGAGGGAAAACTGTGCAGCGCCTCTCCAGCAAAGCGAAGCCTGGAGAGCAAGAGGGATCGGTGTGCACTGACCCCTCTCGCTCTCCAGGCTTCAGACGGCTATCCACAAGCCTTCGGAGCGCAGCGGGAACTCCTGCTGTGTTCAGAAGGCTTGCGGATAGCTGCCTGAAGCCCCTGGAGCGCAGCAAGAGTTCGCGCTGCACTCCGAGGGCTTCAGGCTTCAGACGGCTATCTGCAAGCCTTCCGAGCGAAGCAGGGGCTTCAGACAGCTTCAGGGAAAGCAACGCGAAGCCTCCGGAGCGCGGGGGGCGAACTCTCCCTCTGCACTTCAGAGGCTTCGCGTTGTTATCGCTGAAGCCAAGGAGCCTGCATTCGCTCCATAGGATGCACACACATTTCCCCTTAATTTTTCGAGGGGAAAAAGTGTGTCCTATAGAGCGAAAAATATGGTATATATTTTTTGAGGGGAAATAAGAAGAAGTGCTACTGCCACCACTAATGGTGAGCCTCTCCCCTCAGAAACTATTGGAGAATTTCTCCCTGACCCACCCTCCTCACCAGAGAAATTGGTAAAGTGGTCTTCTCAAAAGAGGCCATTGGCTTACATCTTGATCACAAAACAGATGACCAAAAACCTCCATCGTTATCAGGAATGCTTGGATCTGTAGTTTTAATTTTACCTTGATTAATAGGTTGAAAAAAAAGGAAATAAGCAGTGCTTATCATAATGAATGCTTATCATAGCTGGTGGTGAATGAAGCTGGCTGCTGAGCATGCTCATAACCTTACGTTTTGTCACAGACAACGCTTACCAGCTTCCACTTCCTCTCCATTTCTCCACGCTTATATTGATGTGGGTAGGAAGAGGAAAATGGAAGAAGGAAAGCTGAGTTCTGTACCTCCTGAAGGAAGCTGATTATGTGCCAGCCTACACTTTGGATGGGAATTTGGATTGGCTCGTAACTGAACTGGAGAAGCTAGCTTCTGAAGTCTGATCCGATAGGCATACAGAGATTGATGCACCCAATGTGGCAGCTTAGATTTTCATGGCACACTTCAGCTCCTCTCAGCGAACAACAGGGTTTCTAGTCAAAAGATATGCAGCCTCCTGGATCAAGCCAATGTCCCATCTAGTTCTGCATCCTTTCCCCAAAGTGGCTAGCAAGGTACCTATGGGAAGCCTGCAAACAGAATCGAAATGCAACAGAACTCTCCCTCTTTGTGATTCCCAGCAACTGGTGTACAGAGCCATACTGCCTAAGAGGTAGAACATAGACTTCAGAGCTATTAGCCATTGACAGCCTTATCCCCCATTTGTCTAAGCCTCCTTTAAAGCCATCCAAGTGGGTGGCCATCTCCACCTCTTGTGGGAGTGGATTCCATAATTTAATTGCATGCTGTGAAAAGAAGTACTTCCTTTCATCTTTTCTGAATCTTCCAACATTCCGTCATGCTTTGAAAACCATTGCACAAGGTTAACAGCAGCAGAGGGTTGAAGGAAGGGGATGGGGGGGGAACCCTTCTCTCATGTTTGGCAAACTTAGCTGGAAGGAAAATGGAACGCTGACACAATCCAAATTGTGATCTTTTGAAAAATGAAATTTATTTGGAAGGCAGAGCTGGTGCAGGTCAGGCCACCACTGAAAAATAACACTATATTTTATTATTCTAGAATTGCATCTGACCAAAAAACAAACAAAACAAAAAACAAACAAACAAACAAACCAAAAACCATTCAAACTGTCACATTATGAAAAGCAAAAATAAATTATTATATGAAATTGTAGTTCCTGCGTTCCATATGGAAGTTGCAGCTGGGGTGGAGGAACCAATCTTTTGATTTTTATAATGCGCCTGCAAAGACTGGACAATTCAAGTGGATTTTTGTGGCAATTCCCACTGTCTCCTGCACATTTCTGCTCTCCCTTTTGCAGTCTGCAGTTGTTTTGACTGTTTAATTAACTGATTCTCACTGCTCAGGTTAGGGTCAAGGGTGCCACATTGTCCAAAAGCTGCCTCAGTTGATGGGGAGGGGAGGCAAAGGGTTGTTTATCTGCAGGAGCTGTAAAATGCTCTTCTTTTCTATACTTCACAAGGCTGCAGAGTATATTCTTTCTCCCCCCCCCTTTTCCTTTTTCATAATTCTTTGAGAGCTGATATACTGCTAAGGCACTTGAACTCTATTATGATGTCAAGCATCTGCTACTTTCTTTTATCCTTGGGACAAAAGCAAATCAAATCCCAGATACGTTCTCTAAGACTGAATTCCTCTGAGGTAATTGTGCCTCTTGCCCCATGTGCCACCAAACCTATACAAATTAAAAGAGCTTAGTACCATATATATTTATGAACCAATATATTTCGCTCTCCTTCCAAATAACACAATTATGAGCATATAGCTGGTCTGTTGAGGACTCATTTTACCATCTTATTTCCTTCCTCACAAATCCCTCAAGAAAAGATAAAGCTCTCTCTTTTTATCGACTGTGATTTGGATTTAATGACTTCTCTCTCCTCATCCTCCCCTTCCTTTAGGTCAGTTAAGAACACTCGTGTGTGTGTGTGTGTGTGTGTGTGTGTGAGTTGCCTTCAGTTTCCCTCTTTTATTATCCATGTTCTTCTGCACTATATTTCTTATCAGGTCAAGAGAAGAAACAAAACCCAGGACAGTAAGGAGTGAAGCCTCTCCTCTCAAGCATCAACATATCGGAATCCTACTCATTATTTTCTGGCTTAACGGCACAGCTAGTTGTAAGCAAAAACTAGTCTGTGTCTAGGTCACACCCACACCATGCATTTAAAGCACTCTTGTACCACTTCAAGCAGCCTTAACAAATTCATGATTCATTGCGGGGAAGCCATGCCTCTTAAATTGGTTAAGGGTTCTTTGGTATTGATGTGACCCAGAGCTGAGCCAAAACCACCCAGATCATTTGGGTAGCATTTTCACCTGCGGGGCAGGGATAGGAAAATGCCACTTTGTTTAATTTTCTTTTAGGGCATCTTTTTCCATGGGTTTTTTTTTTGCCAGCATTTAGCCATGCAATCTGCAAGCAAGCCCTAAAGGAGTGGGACAACTTTTGCCCCCTATCCCAGGTGTTATGGGACTCCAACTCTCATCAGCATCAGACAGCATTGCCAATAGTCAGGAATAATGGGAGATGTAGTCTTAACAACTTCTGGAGAGCTGTAGGTTTTCTACCCTCTGCCCTAAAAGGATTTGCTAGGAGAAACTGCCCAGCCTTCCTTCATCTTCTTCCCCAAAAACTCTTCTACATAAGGTAGCAAGACAAAAAAAGGTTGGAGTTCCTGCATCTTTGTTGTTGTTTAGTCGTTTAGTTGTGTCTGACTCTTCATTACCCCATGGACCAGAGCACGCCAGGCACTTCTGTCTTCCACTGCCTCCCGCAGTTTAGTCAAACAAATGCTGGTAGCTTCGAGAACACTGTCCAACCATCTCGTCCTCTGTCGGCCCCTTCTGCTTGTGCCCTCCATCTTCCCCAAGATCAGGGTCTTTTCCAGTGAGTCTTCTCTTCTCATGAGGTGGCCAAAGTATTGGAGTCTCAGCTTCAGGATCTTTCCTTCCAGTGAGCACTCAAGGCTGATTTCCTTAAGAATGGATAGGTTTGATCTTCTTGCAGTCCATGGGACTCTCAGGAGTCTCCTCCAGCACCATAATTCAAAAGCATCCATTCTTCGGCGATCAGCCTTCTTTATGATCCAGCTCTCACTTCCATACATCACTACTGGGAAAACCATAGCTTTAACTATACGGACCTTTGTTGGCAAGGTGATGTCTCTGCTTTTTAAGATGCTGTCTAATAGTTCCTAAATATCCATTGAATGTGCAGGAGCCCTTAACTCTCACCCCTATCATCTGGCCAGGTTAAACTTCTGCACCTACTTCTCCTCCACTGCAGATATGCACAATCTTCCAATGCAGAGGCACTTTCTGCATCTCACCATAGAGCAAAGATGGGAAAATTCTATTTTGGATAAGGAGGCTGTTCTTTCTGTGCTCACTGCTGGGTCCAGGTGTCAAGCAGCCTTTGGGCACTGTGACCTGCACAGACTTGCCTCTTTCTTATTGCTATTGCACTGCTCGTTCATTTTTGCAATATGCGCAGACACTCATAGGAGAGGGCAACATAAGAAGTGATTGCTGCAGGACCTTCTCCTTGCTTCTTGTCACTGGTTACATGCTGTCAGGCGCGGAGAGTCCTCCCCTCCCTTCGGTAACGTCACAGGTAAGAATTAACGAGCAGTTGATAGATCTATAGACTTTTTATTACAGTGTCATGTTGCAAGCATAAATACACAGCTCTCCGCAAGGAGAACGGTTGCCTAGTTTAATCATCCTTCTGGCTTCCACAGCCTTTTGGGTGCCAACAGGAAGTTCCTCCCTCCCTCTGACTCCTTTGTTCTCTGATACGTTCAGACTGTGGGATGTAAGAATCAGGTGCAGTCAAACACAACATTGCTAGAGTAGACATGGAGGTTGTCTCAGTCCTCCAGCCGGAACTTCCTGCTTTCCAGGACTGAGATGAAACTTCCTATGTGTAACTTGAGATGGGTAAGTAGAAAGAACCAGAAGCATAGGCTGGCGATCATCTTGTCTTTCTTGTCTCTATCGATGCCATCTTAACAACAGCACTACTAAGATGCACCCTTGGCTCCAGGTCAAGAGAAGATTTATTTATTTATTTATTTATTTATTTATTTATTTATTTGCGGCTATTAGCCCATAAAATATGTACAAACATAAAAGCACAGAAGCATAAAAACCAATACATCTAACAACAGAAGGGGAACACCATGATGCAAGGGTGGGTCATTGGACAGTGACAGTAACGGCTTGGGGCCCGGAAAGATCCAAGGGACGGTTCACAGAAAAAGGAGAACTGGAGACGAGATCCGTCATGCACTCTCATCATGACTGTCCGATTAGTTTTTATTGTTGTTGTTGTTTTTTGGTGGTTTTTGTGTGTGAGATAACCGCATTCAGGAATCTCGCCACCTGCAGAGTTACAGAAGGTTCTGTATCCTGCAAGAGCAGTGCGGCATGTGACTCGACAGGCCTGCCAACCAAGCGCAGTAAAGCAGGACCCAGTAAAGGTCAAGAGAAGAAAAGGGGGGCACCCATATTCCTTATGGGAATAAGGAGATAGTCACCACATTTAAACTATGTTCTAACCTTTTAAGTCTGCCTTCTGGGAACCTTTGTGTGAACAGATGATTACTTGTGAGTAAACGTTTTATACTTTACAGAAGACTGTGTAGCGTCTTATTTTAGGAGGGATTAAATGGGGGAAATACCAGGAAATATTAACAGAGACTCTAACGAGTCTAAGCAGGCTATCTGCTGTGCATGTGTTTAAAAAAGGGGAATGTTAACTCTGCTGATTTTGTTGAACTTGTAAAGACAAGCTGGAATAGGATATCTTAGACAATATATCCTCCCCTGCATCCCTAAATATTCCCACACGGACCTTTGAGTCTGAGGGGAGGGGGGGTTCCCCACACTCTCAAGAGACATCTCAGCTAGCTGCCCCCTCCCTTCTGCTCCTGTCATCATTATCTCATAACTGGGTAACTCCCCCCTAAGCTGTTTAGCTTCTGCCTGTCTCTCTGCTTCTGAACACACTGTGAACCGGGGGGGGGGGGGTGCAATTCTTCCCCTTCCAGCTCTCCATCACAGAGAAGCTGGTCTGCCATAGAATGCATTCCCCAGTCCTCATCTTCAGACCACTCCCTGACACAGGTTAAGAGAGGATGTATGAACAGTCAGTAATAGCCAGGAGGGGGGAAAGCAGCTCAAGGGAGATCTAGAAATTTGCATTGGACTCTGAATCATAGAATCATAGAATCATAGAATCATAGAATCATAGAGTTGGAAGAGACCACAAGGGCCATCGAGTCCAACCCCCTGCCAAGCAGGAAACATTGTGAATTGTGGGTCTTGGCAAGTGCCCTGTGACTCAGACCTATGACACCAGCCCTGCCTGCGTTATATCCAAACCCTTATGCCCTAACCCTGACAAACTAGCTTTTACACCTCTCCAGCTTCTCCTTTTAAGCAAACTATAGTAGAAATATTGCCACAGGCCTAGGTTAGGATCTCTGCTGAGGAGCTATAGAAATTCGTAAATAAACCAGTTAAGTTACCAACACTGGGTGCAGCTTGAATGCAATAATCAAAGGTTAACAGACACTTTTACAATCCCAAATTTGCCTCAAGCATCATAAGGGGGAACGAACAGAAATGAAAGATAATAGGTAGGCTAGATTTCTTCTTCCATATTCCTCCAAAAGGTTATGGTTTAAGGTCTATTAAATCTGTATATCGCCCTCCACTAAAGAATCCCAAACTGCTTTACTGTAATTTATTAAAAGCACACCATATCACTGGTGCAACTCAAGTGCTCAAGGAAAAAAATGTTGGTCTCCTATCTATGCAGAGTGGAAGTGACACCAGACGTTGCTCATATTCTTGTGATTAGTTCAGAACATATTCAAAGTCATCCACCAGTTCTTTTCTTTCTTCTGAGTCAATAGCTTCTCTTTCTCCAAGGTGGCCAGGCTCAGATCACATGATGAAGGGGTTGTGTCAGAAGGCCAGTGCTTCTTTCATGTAGCAAATGACTATGAGATCTTATCTCCTGGTATGCTTGCAGGTAGCAGGCCTTTTCTTGTTCTGGTTGCCAAGGAAACATTGGCTTTACTGACTTGAAACAGAAAGGGAGGAAAACAACAAGAACATAAATAAGCAAAATGGAGCAAATCCTACATGTGCTCTTTGAGGGAGGGTCCTTCTCCCTTCTTCTGTGTGCTAGAAGACTGGTGAGGAGGGGAAAGCTAAGGTCCAATAGAGAAGGTGAACTTCTACTCAGTCAACAGCCCCTTGGTTGCATGATAGAAGCCAGATCTGTTTACAGTGGTACCTCGGGTTACATACGCTTCAGGTTACATACGCTTCAGGTTACAGACTCCGCTAACCCAGAAATAGTGCTTCAGGTTAAGAACTTTGCTTCAGGATGAGAACAGAAATTGTGCTCTGGTGGCGCAGGAGGCCCCATTAGCTAAAGTGGTGCTTCAGGTTAAGAACAGTTTCAGGTTAAGAACGGACCTCCGGAACAAATTAAGTACTTAACCTGAGGTACCACTGCATATGTATTTATTTGTTTTCATTTAAAAACACTTCCTATAGACTTTGTGGGTGCCAGAAAACAGCTGATTAGTGGTGCCTGAAAACAGCCTTTGGCTCAACTGCTTCTTTTATCCATAGGGCAGGTGGGCATCGCTTGGTCAAAATGGCCTCATGGACTAAACAGAGAGGCTCAGAGGCCAGAGATTCCCATCCCTTTTGTAAATGGATTTGTTTGAGAAAGGCAAGTCACACAGAAGTGTTCCAGCAAACTGTGAAAAGGCTACACCAGACTTGAAACTATAATGGAAAACATGGACCCCATCTGCCTGTAATAGAGTTTAGGTGCCATCTGTCGATAATATTTTGTCTGATATTTCTGTTGAAAAGGAATCCATTCTCATGTTCCTTAATCCCCTGACAAATCACATTTGATTATTTACACCACTGGCTTAGCACAAAAGGAACTGTGCTGCAACCATATGTGGGCGGAAAGAGCAGAGAGGTTATTATTAATGGAATAAACATTGTCTTCCTTTCCCTTCCCCCCTCCCCATCACAATACCTTAATTAGCTTCAATTAGTGAAGGAAATCTGCAGACATTTTCCTGTGCAGAGCTTCTATCACCATGTATAAAAACACAGTGGCGTTTTAGTAAGTGGAAGATTAAAGTGCTATGGTATAGTGGTTAGATAGATCCTGGTGGTTTGAATTTGCCTTGGTGGTTCGAAAGAGTTCCTGGTCACCTAGGAAAGAGGATGGTGTGGTTTAGGGCATCTTGGCCGCGTGACAAGAGTTACTCTGATTATTGTCAATATAAACAGAAGGGAATATGCAGACTGAGGAAGGGCTGTTGAGATGAAGCATCATTGGGGCTATTATTAAAGAATATAGAGCAGGGATGGGGAGCCTCTATCTGCCCAACATTGCTTCTGGGCAATGTTTGGGGGTGGCATGTACTCATGGTATGCAAAGCCTGAGGCAAAAGTGAGCATAGCAACAAACTGAATTTTATCTTTGTACAGCAGGCAAAGATCTTGCTGTCATAAAGTTCTTCCTGACATTTAGTCGGAATCTCCTTTCTTGTAACTTGAAGCCATTGGCTTCAGAGCAGGAGAAAACAAGTTTGCTCCATCTTTCATGTGACAGCCATTTAGATATTTGAAGATAGCTGTACAGTGGTACCTCAGGTTAAGAACTTAATTCATTCCGGAGGTTCGTTCTTAACCTGAAACTGTTCTTAACCTGACGTACCACGTTAGCTAATAGGGCCTCCTGCTGCCACCGAGCCGCCGCCACAAGATTTCTATTCTCATCCTGGAGCAAAGTTCTTAACCCGAGGTACTATTTCTGGGTTAGCGGAGTCTGTAACCTGAAGCGTCTGTAACCTGAGGTACCACTTTATTACCTCCTCTCAGAAAATAGCCTGCTGTACAAAGATAAAATTCAGTTTGTTGCTATGCTCACTTTTGCCTCTGGCTTTGCATACTATGAGTACATGCCGCCCCCAAACATTGCAAACAGTGGAACAAACTCCCTTGGGAGGTTGTAGACTCTCCTTCATAGGAGGTTGGATGGCCATCTGCCATGGATGTTTTAGCTGAGATTCCTGCTTTGCATGGGGTTGGACTAGACTCTTGGGGTCCTTTTCAACCTTACAATTCTATGATTCTGTATTTCTCTATTCTTCATTCAGGCAAGCAGGAAGCATGATCAGAGTTCAAACACACATTCTAGCTAAGTAAAACCCTCAAGGCGTATGCAAAGTAGAGCCAATAAGGGATGTGGCCTGAGGAGGGTGGGTGTGGCTGAGAAGGGGTGTGACCTGGGGAGACTCCCAAGGACCAGACACCGAAAATTTGCTTTTGGCTCACAAACATGCAGTTCCCCATCCCTTGAGAGCATGTACCTGCATTTACAGATCACAAAGCACTCTTACAGTGCCATTAGGTGAAGGTTTTTGTGTCCAGGGCACAAAACATAACTTGGCCAATTCTTCCCCTTTGATTTAACCCCCTAAACAAGATCAGTGCTATCAAAGGCTCCCTCATTGCTGGAGCATCATAATCCAACAGTAACAGAAGCACATAATTCTCTCCCTTCCCATTCCCAATATCTGGCTTCTGTGCATTCAGCAGAGTTGAACTGATCATTGAAAAGTATTTTAGCAAGCAGATCCCATTCTCTAGATGCGGGCAATTATCCATAATTTATCCAATTTTCCTTCCCTTTAACTGTCTCTATTTAACCAACATGGTATCGGTTTTCTAAGAAGTAGGAGGATGTTCAGTTATTCCAGCATAAGGCTGTGTACACATTCCTGGCTTGAAACAAAGCTAGGTCATTTCTGTTTTGAATTCAGATCAAAGCTGGTTTGGGGGGAAATGCATGAAAATATAGCATTTCATTAAAATGGATGTGGATTGTGGTTAATGTCATGTGCACACTGCTTCCCAAACCAGCGGTAGATGCAGAGTAAATGGAAATGTGCAGAATCTGTACACATGCATGGCGTGATGGGAGCAGGCAGAGTGGTCAGTCTCTGACCTGCTTGGCTTGCAAACTCTCTCTAGACACAACCTTTAGATACATTATGGAGCCAGCTGCAAAATTAAAATGCAAGACCTAACTGGAGTTAAGGCTACAATTTTATTCAATCTGAAATATATTATGAGTCGAGAGTGGATTTCATGCTCTTTATTCCCGGGTGGTGCTGTGGGTTAAACCACAGAGCCTAGGACTTGCTGATCAGAAGGTCGGCAGTTCGTATCCCCGTGATGGGGTGAGCTCCCGTTGCTTGGTCCCTGTTCCCGCCAACCTAGCAGTTTGAAAGCACATCAAAGTGCAATGAGATAAATAGGTACTGCTCCAGCGGGAAGGTAAACGGCGTTTCCGTGCACTGCTCTGGTTCACCAGAAGCAGCTTGGTCATGCTGGCCACATGACCTGGAAGCTGTCTGCGGACAAACGCCAGCTCCCTCGGCCATTAAAGCGAGATGAGTGTCGCGACCCCAGAGTCGGTCACGACTGGACCTAATGGTCAGGGGTCCCTTTACCCTTACCTTATTCAGCTCATAGTGGGAGGAGGAATGAAAGTTTCCCCAAAGTATCTGCTTTATATACATTACCGTGGTGCCCCGCAAGACGAATGCCTCGCAAGACGGAAAACTCGCTAGACGAAAGGGTTTTCCGTTTTGGAGGCGCTTCGCAAAACGAATTTCCCTATGGGCTTGCTTCGCAAGACGAAATGTCTTGCGAGTTCCTGCGGGTTTTCCCCCCTTCCCCCCCTTTTCCTAAGCCGCTAAGCCACTTATCAGCTGATCCGCTGATAAACCGCTAATTGCGCTAATCCGCTAAGCTGTCAATGGGCTTGCTTCGCAAGACAAAAAAAAAACCGCTATACGAAGAGCCTCACGGAATGGATTAATTTCGTCTTGCGAGGCACCACTGTACTTACACAATGGGCTGCACGTGATTGGCTAATTCCGGAATTCTCCTGTAGGCCAATCAGGTTGTGGATTCACTTCCATCTGGAGCTGGACTGGGTGGCTTCTACAGACCAACCACACTGCTGCATTGTTCTAGGACCAATCAGACTGCTGCATTTTGGATCCTATTGTTCAAGGACCAATCAGACTGCTGCATTTTGGATTCTATTCAACTCAGTACATAACACAATCCCAGGCATCAGAAACTGAAGTTAACTAATGCAACAATAATATTGCTGACAAAGGGGCACTGGTCACACGCTCCCGCCTTTCTTTGGGCAACACCCCCCTGACTTCAGGCAACAGATAGTTAACTACCAGTGCCTTTGCCTGCTCATGTGAAAATGATGCAAGAGAGGACATCAGAGAGGTTCATATGTCCCCTGCCAACTATCCAGCATTCAAAGGAATAAGCCTCTCAGGGACCCAGGGGTGCCCCCTTCCTATGCAGCCAATAATCTTTCCTCCAAGGAGGTGACCTTGGGTGCTTACAAGGGCAGCTCAACTGAACTTTCTCCATACTTGTAGTCCCTGCCACAAGGGGGAGTCAGCATAACTTGCTCACCCCGATTTTTTTGGCTTAATTTTTGTCCTGGTGTAGCACCCTGCTTGTGGTTAACGCTTAGCTGGAATGAAATATTCAACGCAGCAATAGAGAAATTAAAATAGTAATTTATTTGTCAGACAAATAAATAAGAGGCTCAGTGGTACGTGGTTACCAAGCTCTGGCCTGGCCTCCTGCCATTCTGGCCAGCACTTATATTCCCTTAATCCAGCCCCCTTTGCTCCTCCTGTGGCTGCCTCTGTCCAATCAGCCTGGTTGAAATTCCTATTGGCTGTTTGCTAGAGCCAATCACAAAAGATACACCCACAAAAGATACACCCATTTCCTTGCCCTTATAAGGGAGACAAAGAGCTATATATATATGACATATAAGTAATAATATATCTTACATGGAATCTTAATTACCAGCTCACCTCTTGCCCTTCTTGCCCTATTGCCTTCTAAAACAGATGTTTAATCTTACATTTTTATGTTCAACAGATGTCAAGGATCTTGAGTTTCACATCAACATTGAAAGATTTCCTTCATTTAATGTTTCTAAACAAATGCCTGACAACCATATATCAAGACTGCCCGGATGGCGTCCTCTGTCCGGCAGGGGGGCTAGGCTGGTGGCTGACTTAATTTCAGGATAAATACAACTCTTACAACCATATGAAATAAGAATCTAGCATTCCTTAAATCCTTTGCATAATTACATTTAAGCCAATATATTTAAGCTAATATATTTCATACATTTATCATAGGTAGCCTCTTAAAAGAATAAAGCTTCTCAAAGTGAAAAGGAAGGAACTCAATAAAACACAGCTTTTAAAAGAAGCCTCTTCAGTTTGCACCTCCCCCTTTCCCCCTCCTCTCCAGCCTCAAAATAAAATAGGAAGAAGCTGCTTCTTCTGCCAAGCCAGTTGCCTTTCCAACATTTAACACATTTTAACCTTTTTTAACTCTCTTAGTTTAAGAAACAGCTTTAGAAAAAGACTTCCCCCAAAAATGTTCTCTTTCCAGCTAAATGTTTCTCCCCATTGCTCCTGGCCTTTTAACCTTAGAAAGAAGATCTGGCTCATTTTACTGGGAGGCACATTGGTATTATCTTCCCCATTCCTAATGGTGTTTTCTCAGCCTTGGGGCAGCATATGTAATTCTCCCTTTTTATGACTTTGAGAATTGTTTTTCTACTATAAATCAATGGGGCCCTTCTTGTCTTAGGAGGAAAAACATCTTGCCAAGGTTCTTTTAGGCAGCTGGTCTTTTGCCTGGCATGAAACATTTGAAAATCCTTTTTTTAAGCTCATTTTTAAATACAAGCCTTGATTGAAATATATAGAAGCTTTGATAAAAATGCAGGCTTATGATTAGATGCCTCATTCCCCCCTTTCAAGCTCAAGGACCTTCATCCCAAGTGTCCTTGATAGCTTGACCTTCATCATATTCCTGAGGTAAAGCTCTGTATAGGGCCATGATATGAGGTAGAGTTTCATTTGAAACCATCTTGCTAATTGTACTTCTAAAACATGAAATGATACATGGCATCATACATAAAACCAATACTACTACTGTCAAGAAAAACAAGCAAGACAATAGTATCCCTTTGAGTCCTGTGACATTAGGTAACCAATTGGTGAGCCATCCCATATCCCATCCTTCCCATGTTTGTACTGGGACATGTGCTATATTCTCCATCTTTGTGGCCAACACACGGATTGCCTCACCATTATCAGAAATGTTAAAGCAACAGGCATTCCCTGTCAAGTTCAAGACTCCACATAGGCCTCCCTGCCTGGCAAGTACATAATCCATTCCCATTTTCAGCTGCAAAATGGCGGCTCTACTTTCATCCAACTGTTGTGCAATAAGTCTCAAACTCTGGGCCGTTGCATTGGTTACAAGTTCCACTACTGCTTGCAATCGAATTATTCTGTTTAGATTATAAATAGGATCCCGTGCCCCTTGTATGAGCTCACCAGGATTCCAGGAGGCAGGATCATAATAGGCTATAATGCGCTCTGGCGGCCAATCATCAGTACCGCTCCAACTTTGGGTACTTCCTCCTGCTATATGAGAAATATCAGCATTCCTTCGTGTTCGCCTGGCCGAACTAGTGGGCATAATCCACATTGGTGGTAATACCCAACCCAAGAAACAAGTCCCACTCCATTTGGAAGGGAGTTTCTTGTATGCCCATTCTCCACATATCCACCACAACCATCGGGTCTGAGGTTTTTGGTACGGGGAATACAGAAGGCGAAATACCAAAAGGGGTAGAGAGTTCACAGTTCAGTATGTTAGATTGCCTTCTTCTGTCACAGTTATGTTCCACACCACTTTCCATGCATGAATAAAAGGAGGTGCACAGGGCAAGGCATTCCGAGTTCGATAGGTAGTACCGTGTGCCCAGGTATGACTATTCTTCTTATAATCCCAAGTATAGTGACAATGAGAAGAGCCTATCATGGGAGAATCAGCTGCATCTGATGATTTATGTACACAGAATTCCCCTTGTACAGGTATAACTCGTAATGGTTTAGTTGAGTTCCATCCGGGGAAATTCTGTATTTCAGTTTGGTGTGGCATTTCGCTTACCATACCAATAGCATCTAATGGTATCGGTAATAACGGCATACCTCCCTCTGAATCATCTGGCCCAAGAGAGCAAACAAGGCAATTGGTCCTATTTGCAACATTAGCTACCATTTCAGCTAAACCTACCCACATATTGTGGTCATGGCTGAATCCATATTTAGCCAATTTGGTCAGATTCAAGGACCCTTCCCCTTCCCAAGGGATCAGGATTAATAAAATCATGTTGATGTCTAGTATATGCATTCCTTCCACAAAAGATTACCTTATTGTGATAGCAAATAATTATTAGCCCCAATATAATTCCCCCAGTGACAGAAATGGGGAACCACCAAGACCAAAACATATATCCCGAGGATCCCCAATGAGTAATATCTCTGATAATTGTTCCACAAGGGGGGGGCAGTCAATCAATTGTATTAGAGAATCTTTCCGTTCACAGTCGCTGGTTCAGACGCTCCTCAAGCTTCAGGCGTGCGCAGGTCAGCCAGCTTCCAGGTTGTGGCTGCAGCAGGCCGGTCGTCAAATGTTGCCCGTGACCTAGCCCGTTCCCGGTAGGGCTAGATACAGGGGTTTTTGGAGAGAGTTAGTTTTAAAGGATTAGAGGGGTCACCTTTGCACGTCCAACTGCCTTCAGACTTCTTCAAACGAGAGTGATGAATCCAGGGGGTCACCTCAGCTACCTTCACCGCTGTTGGAGTAGAGAGCAAGACGGTGTAAGGTCCACGCCACTTAGGTGCAAGTGGATCGCGTTTCCACTCTTTCACCCATACGCTATCGCCAGCCTGGAACTGATGAATCGGCTCGGCAATGCTGCACGGCGTGCGCTCGAGGGCCCACCTGTTAAGAGAAACAAAAACACGGGAGAGAGATTGCACTTGTTCCTGTGTCACATGGTCTCCTATTTGTTTAAGGTCAGCTGGAATATCCTGAACAAAGGAGGGCGGTCTCCCATACAGGAGCTCAAAAGGTGACAACTTAAGTCTTTTTGTGGGTGCACACCGAACACGAAACAGTGTTATGGGTAACACATCTACCCATCCCAATCCCGTTTCCTGGGTTAATTTTGCCAATTGGGTTTTCAGAGTCCGATTCATTCTTTCAGTTTTCCCTGAACTCTGAGGCCTATATGCTGTATGCAGTCTCCATTTTACTTGTAGGACTCGACATACATCTTGTACTACTTGATCAATGAACGCTGGCCCATTATCACTTCCAATGCATCTAGGTAATCCAAACCTTGGGATCAATTCAGTGAGGAGTCTTTTAGTTACCTCTCGTGCCTTTTCAGTTCGGGTGGGAAAAGCTTCAACCCATCCGGTAAGAGTATCTACAAACACAAGGAGATACTTGAATCCCTTAGAAGGGACCAGCTCTGTGAAGTCCACAATTAGGCTTTCCATGGGGACGTATCCCACATGCTGAATTCCAGGAGGTTGTACCGGTCCCTGCCTGGGATTGTTTTTAGCACAAAGAACACATTTCTGTGAAATGCAAGTTGCTAATTGTGATAGATTAATAATATACAACTTCCGACTGAGACTCTCTCTAGTTGCAGTACCGCCAAGGTGAGTAGATTCATGATAATTTCTTACAATTGTGCCTGCTAGATGATGAGGTACATAAATCCTATTGTCCGGCAGGATCATCCAACCGTCCCTCACAACCGCTCCTTCCTGTTCAGCCCACTTCCTCTCTTCTGGGGTATAGTGAGGTTTAACTTCTTCTGGAACTACCTCTGGTATGAGGGCTGCTATAAATCCTCCCACAGGCTTTTGGGCTGCCTCTCGGGCTGCTTTGTCAGCAGCATGATTTCCTCTGGTTATTGGATCCCTTCCTCGTCCATGACCTTTGCAGTGCATTACAGCAATCTGTTCTGGAGCCCATACTGCTTCTAACAGGATTTCTACTTCAGGTCCATATTTCAAGGCCTTCCCGTGGGCTCCGATTAGACCTCTTTCTTTCCATAGAGCTCCATGTGCATGCAGGGTTAAGAAGGCATATTTTGAATCAGTATAGATGTTTGCCTTACATCCGGCTGCCAATTGCAGAGCTCTAGTTAAACCTATAAGTTCAGCCTTTTGTGCTGAGGTGCCAGCAGGCAAAGCTTCAGCTTCCACAACTTCCTCATTGGTGACCACAGCATATCCTGCTCGTCTGGCACCTTCATGCAGGTAACTGCTACCATCAGTATAATATACAACATCTGGATTTTTTAATGGCTCATCTTTCAGATCAGGTCTACTGGAATAAACTTCATCCATTATTTGGAGACAATCATGTGATTCCTCATCATCTACCTCTGGTAGGGGCAGCAAAGTCGCTGGATTGAGCATATTCACTACTCGTAGATGAATCCTGGGATTTTCACACAATAGGCCTTGGTATCTAGCCATCCTTGGGTTCGTTAGCCAATAACTACCCTTATATTCCATGAGTGTCAGAACAGCATGAGGTACATTCACATACATCGTCTGGCCAAAGGTAAATTTATCAGCTTCTTTGACAAGGCTCGCAGTGGCCGCTACTGCCCTTAGGCATGGAGGCCATCCTTTTGCTACTGAGTCCAATTGTTTAGACAAATAAGCTACTGGACGGTTCCAACTTCCTAATCTCTGGGTCAGGACTGCCGCTGCAATCCCATTCTGTTCATGTACATACAGCTGAAAGGGTTTTTCCGAATTAGGCAATCCAAGGGCTGGTGCCTCCATAAGTCGCTGTTTGATAACTAAAAAGGCTTGTTTCTGCTCAGGTCCCCATACGAATGGGTCCTTTTCTGCACCTCGAGTGCTTTCATGTAAGGGCTTGGCCAGACTGCTGAAATCAGGTATCCATAGTCTACAAAACCCTGCTGTTCCCAGGAATCCCCTAAGTTGTTTTCTTGTGGTAGGTTCCTTGATAAGGCAAATAGCTTCTTTCCTCTCTGGTCTCAATGCTCGTTGTTGGTGTGAGATGTCAAAGCCCAAATATTTGACCTTTTCTAAACATAACTGTGCCTTTTTTCTGGGAAACTCGGTAGCCAGCTTCCCAGAGCAAGTGGAGCAGTTCCTCTGTCCCTTCTTTACAGGTATCAAAATCCTTTGCAGCTAGTATAAGATCATCCACATATTGCAGAACCACCTTTTCTCCCGGTATTGAGGGGTAACTTGTTAGATCCCTCGCCAAGGCAGTGCCAAATAAAGTTGGGGAATTTTTGAATCCTTGGGGCAATCTTGTCCAGGTTAGCTGGCCTTTTGTTCCTGTCAAAGGGTCTTCCCACTGGAAGGCAAATATAGGTTGGCTCTGTGGTGCCAGCCGGCAACAGAAGAATGCATCTTTCAAGTCCAATACAGTAAAAAATGTTGCTTCTGGTGGGATCAAACTCAGCAAGGTATATGGGTTTGGTACATTTGGGTGCAAGGTCTCGATAGCCTGGTTTACGAGCCTCAAGTCCTGCACTGGCCTATATTCATCTGTCCCAGGTTTTCGAACAGGCAAAAGGGGTGTGTTCCATTCTGATTGGCAAGGCTTAAGCAGACCATATTTTAATAGGCGGTCCAAATGTTTCTGGATGCCCTCCGCTGCTCGCCGGGGTAAGGGATATTGCTTTACAGATACAGGGGTAGCCATAGGTTTTAGGGTTACTACAATTGGAGCTATATTCTTAGCCATTCCTGGTGGGCTATTTTCAGCCCATACTCCTGGTGGCACCTGTAGAGTTCGGAGGAGCTTGTTTAATTCTGTATCCAATGTGGGTTGGACTTGCAAGGCTGACATTAGGCGCCATGATTGTTCCTTAGGTACTGAGAGGGTAATTATTCCTGCTGCTTTTGATGGCAGTTTCATTTCTGGACCTCGAGGAGTGAAAGTGATTTGGGCCTGCAATTTGGACAGCATATCTCTACCTAAGAGAGGTATTGGACACTCAGGTATATACAAAAACTGATGGGTTAAACGATGTCCCCCAATCTGGCATTCCAAAGGTTGGAGGAAAGACCTCTTGGCTGACTGTCCAGTGGCACTTTTAATAACTACACTTTTAGATGCCTTTTTCTGCAATAGTTCTGGGAGTACCGAGTATTCAGCCCCAGTATCAATCATAAAATCTATTAAATGGCTCCCTAATTGAATCGTGACCGTGGGCTCCTGGAAGCCTAACTTTATGGAGTCCGGTCGTTCCTAGTCTTGGGTAAAATCCTCTTCTGCCAGTCCAATGAAATTGTCTCTACTCCGTCCCTGTCCTGGTCTCTGATATCTTCCATCTCGGATCATTCCCCGTCCCCGTCCCTGGTTTCTTGGGCCGGAGCCTGGGCCTGGGCCTGGGCCTGGGCGCACTTCTTCCAACCTCAGGGGTTCAGGACACTCCCGCTTCCAATGACCCTCCTTCTTGCAATTTGCACATTGATTCCTTCCCAGTGGTGGATTCCTTCCTCGCCCTCGCCCTCCATTTAAGGGGCGGTGGTCTTGCTTCACTGCTGTGGCTAGCATTACCATCTTTTCCTTCTGCCACTTCTTCTTCTCTTGTTTCTCAGCCTCATCCCTATTCCGATAAACTCGGCGTGCAATGGCCATAATTTGGCTCATCAGCATCCCTTCCCATCCTTCTGATTTCTGAATTTTCTTACGAATGTCAGAAGCGCACTGGGCCACAAATGTAGCAGTAATCATTCTGCTGTTTTCAGGGGCTTCAGGGTCAAAAGGAGTCCATATACGATAGGCTTCTTGCAGCCTCTCTAAAAAGTCTCCCGGACTCTCATTTGGTTTTTGTTCTACTTCTGAAACTTTAGACATATTAGTGGGCTTCTGGCATGCCCTGCGGATACCTTGCACAAGTGTCTGGCGGTAGGTGGTAAGTCTGGCCAGGTGAATTGCATTGTTTGGATCCCAATTAGGATCTTCCAAGGGAAAGTTATCTTGGAGATGACGGTCAATATTATAAATATTTCCCGCTCTGGCCTGCTCACGCAAATATATCTGTGCCTTTTCAATTATGTCTCTCCTTTCCTCAGTGGTGAACAGAGTATTTAGGAGCTGGCGACAATCTGTCCAAGTAGGGCTATGAGTATTTACTATTGAAGTCACCAAGTCCATCATAGCCTGAGGTTTTTCTGCAAAAGATGGGGTGTGTGTTTTCCAATTCATCAGATCTGTAGTTGTGAATGGAATATATTGCAGGGTCGAAGTTCGAGGTGGCCGTGGTCCGGGTTGCCCATTAACCAGCGCAGGCTCCTCAAGTGCATCAAATACTCTTCTAAGAGGGGCTACTACGTGATCTTTCTCTTCACTTTGCTCTAGGGGCCTCAAATCATAGGGGATGGTATCTGTCGCAAGGCGTTCTTTTAGCAGCTTTATACGCCTGGCTGTATTGCTTGCTGACCGAGCAAGGTCTCCCTGTAACTTCTGTAACATTTCTCTGGGACTTGGATGTACAGGGGTTTGGGGTGGGCAATCAGTTGTTCCACTAAAGGAGACTGTAGATGGAGGTCTATTAGGAGTCACAGGTGGAATAACCACTTCTGCTTGGGCTTTATTATAGAACTCCAATGCCTCCTGAAGATATTTATCATAATCTATCAAGGAATCAAGCTCTGTGACTCCACTCCCATTATTCATTCCAGTTTCTTGCCTTGGGGTTACAACTGGTGGAGTGTTTGGATTAAGCTCCCTTCGATGTGGAGCATAGGGTGGAGGTGGAAGCACCTCTTCCTCTGGCCCCTCAAAAATGGGTTTGAGTTTATTTGGCAAGATTCCTTTCCTAGCTTCGGCTTTTACAGCCAATAATTTGCATCGTTTGACTTTGCATTCCCTTATCCATGGAGGATTTTTATTTAATGTGCTCAGCCAGGAATCTATATATGGAAATTGTTCTGGGCACCCTCCAGTTTCTTTGGCGATATCAGTCCAAAGTTTGCTTACTAAATTTATATCAAAGGTTCCCTGGGATGGCCATCCAGTAATTTGTTTTGGCCATTCTAGTTCACATAACGTTCTCAAGCGCTCTGGCGTCATTTTGACTCCATATGCCCCTGAGAAGGCTTTCTTAAAATTATTTAACATACACTCAAGAGGTGTATTTTCCCCCTTTGAACCCCCAACTCCCATTGTATGGCCCTGTGAAGTATCCACTCAGTCACTCACAGACGCGCTTCGTGGGTTTCCTTGCCTAGTGAAGTCGGCCTTACTAGGAACCGAAGTACTGCCCACTCCACACTCAGGTCAGCTACAGATTGCTCTGTACTTTCTCACACATACAATGCGCTGGATACTTCACCACACTCTACCTCCCAATCCTTCCCTTTCCCTACACCAGATCACCATCTGATGTACCCAACCACCTAGCGTACTCAGTTTCCCCTTACTGAGACGCAGAAGTTTGATCAAGACTTCTCTTCCTCCCAATTAATTGGAGGGCCAAAAATCCCTTTGTGCACTTACCCTTGGTTGGTTCCCTGTTTCCCCCGGTCCGTCGCCGCCAGTGAGCAGGGTATCAGACAGACGAGTCTTCTGCGTTCCCCCTGGAAAAAATTACCAGTGCGCGCTTTGGGTAAGCAGTTGTCCTCTCTCTTGTACCCTGCCCAGTAGGGCGAAGGGGCTGCGTTCCAGCAGACCACTTATCCGAGTCACGGCACCATAAAATGTAGCACCCTGCTTGTGGTTAACGCTTAGCTGGAATGAAATATTCAACGCAGCAATAGAGAAATTAAAATAGTAATTTATTTGTCAGACAAATAAATAAGAGGCTCAGTGGTACGTGGTTACCAAGCTCTGGCCTGGCCTCCTGCCATTCTGGCCAGCACTTATATTCCCTTAATCCAGCCCCCTTTGCTCCTCCTGTGGCTGCCTCTGTCCAATCAGCCTGGTTGAAATTCCTATTGGCTGTTTGCTAGAGCCAATCACAAAAGATACACCCACAAAAGATACACCCATTTCCTTGCCCTTATAAGGGAGACAAAGAGCTATATATATGACATATAAGTAATAATATATCTTACATGGAATCTTAATTACCAGCTCACCTCTTGCCCTTCTTGCCCTATTGCCTTCTAAAACAGATGTTTAATCTTACATTTTTATGTTCAACAGATGTCAAGGATCTTGAGTTTCACATCAACATTGAAAGATTTCCTTCATTTAATGTTTCTAAACAAATGCCTGACAACCATATATCAAGACTGCCCGGATGGCGTCCTCTGTCCGGCAGGGGGGCTAGGCTGGTGGCTGACTTAATTTCAGGATAAATACAACTCTTACAACCATATGAAATAAGAATCTAGCATTCCTTAAATCCTTTGCATAATTACATTTAAGCCAATATATTTAAGCTAATATATTTCATACATTTATCATAGGTAGCCTCTTAAAAGAATAAAGCTTCTCAAAGTGAAAAGGAAGGAACTCAATAAAACACAGCTTTTAAAAGAAGCCTCTTCAGTTTGCACCTCCCCCTTTCCCCCTCCTCTCCAGCCTCAAAATAAAATAGGAAGAAGCTGCTTCTTCTGCCAAGCCAGTTGCCTTTCCAACATTTAACACATTTTAACCTTTTTTAACTCTCTTAGTTTAAGAAACAGCTTTAGAAAAAGACTTCCCCCAAAAATGTTCTCTTTCCAGCTAAATGTTTCTCCCCATTGCTCCTGGCCTTTTAACCTTAGAAAGAAGATCTGGCTCATTTTACTGGGAGGCACATTGGTATTATCTTCCCCATTCCTAATGGTGTTTTCTCAGCCTTGGGGCAGCATATGTAATTCTCCCTTTTTATGACTTTGAGAATTGTTTTTCTACTATAAATCAATGGGGCCCTTCTTGTCTTAGGAGGAAAAACATCTTGCCAAGGTTCTTTTAGGCAGCTGGTCTTTTGCCTGGCATGAAACATTTGAAAATCCTTTTTTTAAGCTCATTTTTAAATACAAGCCTTGATTGAAATATATAGAAGCTTTGATAAAAATGCAGGCTTATGATTAGATGCCTCACTGGGTCAAAGATGGAGAATTGACGGTCATGGAGGGACTTTTAAAATCAGTATGTTTCCATGCCCCTTTTGCTTCTCCCTCATTTCAGGACACAAAAAGTAATTTACACATTTCCAAGCTAGCAGTAGAGACTCTCTCTCCAGATCCTGTATTACATGGAAGAGCAATCTCCAATTAAATTGGGCCCACTGGTTTTATCTGTGTGCAAGTAGTCCAGGGGGATAGCAGACCTGTCTCTGGAGTTGGCATCTCTCTGCTTGTGGAGACAGAATGTGATAGGAACAAGAAAGTGGTCTTCATTTCTCAGTGGGATCCCAAGAGATCAAACTCAGTTTGTTGAAGAAATGAAGAGAATATCCGAAGTGCTAAATATTCACTTCCAAATCAGTAATAACTTGCAAATCTGTCAGTCATGAAATATGCAAAGAGACTGTTGTCTCTTTTCTTTCCCCTCCCCTTGTTTTATACTTGTTATAATACAACAAAAGGTGGAGGAAATATGATTTGTAACCTCAGAACCTTTACCTGATCTTTCTCAGTTAATTTATTTTCTCTAGTTCCTTCCATCCATTTTTTGTTTTAGTAGGAGATTTATGGAGGGCCTTATTTGTTACTACATTCTTTTGGTAGAAGGGAAAATATATCCTTTAGCATTTAGACTAGAAACTATTAAGATTTAGGAAACTATGTCAAATACGTTGGCCTTGTTCACATGTCTAAGCCAAATCATACCTTAGGCTGCATTCACATGGCACTTTAATTCATTTTCACAACTTTTTACTGGTAAGTTATGAGCTTTCGCATAGCATAAAAGCCACATCTGGAATGATAGTGGAAAGCAGTGCAAACTGAGTGCTGATTTGCATGTTATTTGCTTCCAGAAAATAATCCTTTCGCAAATAATATAGAACTGAGTGCTGAACTACATTCTACTATAGTTCCACAATATTCCACTTTCATTCCGGGAATGGCTTTAACATTGTGTGAAAGCTCAATTATAACACGGAAACTAACAGTCAGGGAAATGTCATGAAAAGGGAATAAACTTCCATGTGAATGCAAGGCCAAAAGCGTGGCCACTTTGCACCTCCCTTGGTTGTGCTGTTGCCACACTTCCTGGAGGTGGGCCCTAGTCATGCAAATCCAGGCTCATGGTTTGCCTCACTCCCAACCTGCCATCAGCCGGAAGCCCAGAACAAACCTTGATTACATATTGCAAACAATGACTTAGTTCTGGGTAGGGCAGAAACAGCAGTACCAAGGGAGGATGCAGCAGCTTTGACCTTGACTCTGAGTAGCCACATGCTTGCTCTTTCTTGGTGATCCAAGGTTTGCCTTAGCATGATATGTGAACTGAGCCCACGAAGTAAGCATTTGCTTAGATAAAAATTAACTGTGAAATTGTGCGAAACTGAAATTGTATGCCCAAGGTAGGGTCTAAGGGTACAGCTATCGAGGGGAAGACATAAGCCTACTTTCTGCCTCTTCCTTTTGTTTGTTTGGCATGTGAAGATGTTGGATTCAATTTTGTATTACAGAAAGAGATGAATAGGCAGTTTGGTTGTGCTTGGTGAAGATTCAGCCAGAGCTGAACTGAAAGCAAAGGTTTTTATGAAGCCATTTTGTGGCTTCCTCCTTTTTGCTTTTTTTCTTAGATCACTGCAAAAGAAATGAAAATGTCCACCTATTCCAGAAGCGTTACCTGAACAGGCTTTATTTTCCCTCATATTCTAGACTAGCTAGAATCACCAATGCAGATACACAACGTTGCCTTCTGTGATGTGAGCATGTTGGTGAATCTGATGAACTCTGCACTGCTATGACATCATCACATTAATTTTGTGGTTCCGGATTATCTGGGTTGGTGAAGCATGATTTAACAAATGAGCGCTCTGACTTTAAAACAAATTTATTTCCAGTTTGAATAGAAGAGGAAATGAAGCAACGAGTAGCAAAGATATTGCTTTTATTTTTTATATGTGCCTTAAACTTTATGTTCCCCCCTTTTCAGGGGGAGGGGTTATCCACAAAGTGACATAGATAATTTTAAACTAACTGTTTAGTCACATGTTTGTGCCGAAGGGAATTGTCACCTATGGTTTGCTGTCTTGTTTCATTATTTTGGAGAAAGAAATCACACCTATTTGTAAACTAGCTGCTAACTAGCTTCTAACACTTCTAAATAACTGCTGCTTTAACATCTGCAAAAAAAATAATAATCTAAAACTGGCTACGGTGTCTCAGGAAATTCATCATATTTCACACTATCTATGACAACATGAGGGACGTGTAACCTTCAAAGGTACTTTTTTCCTTTCATCACCATTTGCCTACTGCCCAGACCTGAGTTTGAGTCGGTGTCATCAGAAGCCTGATTTGGGTTGTGGGGCGCTGAGATAAGAGGGTAGTCCTCTTAGGCCAAAGTATCTGGCTAAGCCAAATTTTGTAGGATTTGGGATGAGCAGGGCAGAATGATACTGGGCAGCTGTCCATCTCCCTGCTCCCCCTGAAGAATGTCCCTGGGAATGACTGTGTGTCATCACATAAGAGGTGTTCAGGTATTGCCTTCAATGCCTTTTTCCAGGAACATGGCTGGCTGGAGTAGTAGTATTGCCACTTGAAGTGGTAGCAGTTGTTGGCTAGCATATGGCGAGCAGGCCCATCCCACACATGAGGCAGACTGAGGCAGACATTTACAGCAGCGAATCCCCAAGAGATGGTGCCTTTGCAGCTCCAGCGACTTACAGCAAGATCTCACAAGATCTTGCATGCTTTGTGAGATGTCTCAAGAGCTTTGTGAAGTCTCCATAGAACCCATTGCTGCTGTTTTGCTGATGCTACTGTGTGACCTAGGTAAAGGAGGCTTCAGCAGAGGGGTCTTCTGTGGCAGATTGGCACCTACTTGTTTGACCTCAGGCGGCAAAACAGGATGACCCTTTCCTGCTGGAGAGCCCTGAAAGTTTACAATCCCAGATATATGGAGATAGGATATGTGATTCAATGGACTGAGGACTATACTAGGATCTGAGAGAGAGGGATTTAAATCCCAGTTCAGCAGGTATCTGTCAGCAAACTACTGCCAGTCTTCTCATTTTCAGTTTTCCATGTGTGAAAAGGGAATAATGATGCTGAGCTCCCTTGTGCAGTTACTATGCATGACACTGTCAGCATCGCCCTTGAGCCAGTGTACCAACTGGACTCATGCACTACAGCCCCGACTGGGCTAGGCGAGCTGGGTAGCACTGCCAGAGACCTCCTTTCCCACAGGAACAGGTCACAGTGCTGTGGACTCACAGCTTGGAGCTGAGAGCACCGGATTCACTGTCTCAATTATACAGTCGTTGCGCAGCAGCGTTTTGCAGAGTCTTGCAGAGTATAAACCACTCGGAGAGCAGCTCTGTAGAATATCTTCCTTTTATTCTATTGCTACAGCTATAATACAAAACTATATACAGAGCTACAAATTCTAAGCATAAATCAATGCTATACTCTGAGTGCCTGCAGCTGCTCTTAGCAGCAATCTTATCTATAAACACGATCTCTTGCACTCTCTCTCCGACACACTGACTGACTCTCTCTCTCACACAGAGACTGACTCACTCACTTGACTAATTAAGTAGAGAGCAGTACATTGCTCCTCCTCTCTGTAGAGTCAGCAGAGACCTCAGGAGATTCTTGGATATGGGAGGGGTGAAATCTCCTCAAACACTAGGTACCACAAGTATTGGTTTTTCCTCACTCCTGTTAATAGTGGAATAAAATTGATTAATATTCTTATTTTATTGATTGCATTTTTTCCTCTTATCATTCCTTCAAGGAGCTCAAGGTGGTCTGTGTGATGTAAGGACATTATGCACTTTATATAAGTTCGCATGTCCTTGACATTAAAATTAAAATATATTTTTCTTTCTACATAAAAGGGGGGGGGACTATGAAAGTGTGCCTTAGTTTACAGATATAACGTGAATCTTGTGTCTGGACAGGTTGAACACCACTCTTCTGTGTTATGGGAGTTAAGAAGAACAGAGCTTATATCAGTGATTAAATTATTCTTTCTAGTTTTCTTTCTTTGCATAGATCTAAAATATATATTCTAAAATATATAACACAGCATCATCAGAAAATCCATCCGCAGTCCTAAAAATAGTATTGCTATCATGAGAATATAATTAAATGACATGCTGTGAACAGTGAACTTCAAATATTTATTTGCTGAATATCTGTGTATTTATGTACCCGGCCTTTTGATCTGTTTGCAGATAGAAAAGAATGGGAATTGATATAAAAATGAATGGGGAAAGGCTAGCACCCTTATGAGCTGCCACCCTTGTATTTTGAAGCACAATTTTCCATGCTGTTTCCAGTGCAGAATAATTAGTAGATTATCCTGACAAATGGAAGTATACAATGGCACAATGGTTTTCAATAGCGAGTCACATTAGTGGCTTAGGTTTATTACACATATATGGGCATTATTAAATCTCTCTCTCATAAAATCTTATAACGAGGTAATAAACTTCAGAAGAAAAATTCATTTTGACAAACCTGTCTGCGGTTTCTACCATGTGTAGTCTGAGATAATTGCTCATGAGCCAACTGCTGAGACTCTGAGCACAGCAGAAATGGCACCAGGCTTGCTCCAGTCAGTTTTTATATGACAATGGTGGTTAACAGATTAGGAATCAGGCTTAGCAAATCCCTTTTCCATTTTAACAGGTGCCCCCCTCCCAAATGTGTGAGTTATCTGTATAACCAAGGCCAGAGATGTTAATTCTGCAAGCCTTCAGTTCAGGGAGTGAAAATGTGATGCCCATGATCACCCATAGAAGTTTCCTTGGCAACCCCAGGGTCAACTCTGCCTCCAGAAATGGGATGGGCTCTGTTCCTGTCCATTCCCTCCAGTCTCCGTTTTTACCTAATGATGGGAACTATCTATCATTTTAAATTGTCCACAATGCCCCAGAACAACACGACACTGTGGCATTGAGGGACACTTAAAATAATGGGCAGCTTGCGGTTGCACATTGCATTTGATAACAATGATTGATTGATTGATTGATTTGAATGATTTTTACACTGCCCATTGCGCAAGACAGAGGGTGGTTTACAACAGACAAATAGAGAAAAGATCCATAACATAACACAATCACTTGGAAGCACCTTGCTAAAGAACCACTGCTAACAGGAGCAGCAGCGATCAGGTATCTCCTCCTCTAACTACAGTGGTACCTCAGGTTACATATGCTTCAGGTTACATATGCTTCAGGTTACAGACTCCGCTAACCCAGAAATAGTGCTTCAGGTTAAGAACTTTGCTTCAGGATAAGAACAGAAATCGGGCTCCGGCGGCGCAGCAGCAGCAGGAGGCCCCATTAGCTAAAGTGGTGCTTCAGGTTAAGAACAGTTTCAGGTTAAGAACGGAGCTCTGGAACGAATTAAGTACTTAACCTGAGGTACCACTGTGCACATTGAAAATGATGTTTCTCTAACTCTCTGCCTAAATTCCCTCTTCACCCTCCGAGTGGCCATACAACATCATAAGCAAAACAATATAATTAAAACGTGGCAAAATTTAAAACTGCTTAAAAAAAACCCCCACACTCAACTATTCAAAATATATTCAAGATTAATTTCCAGTTGTATGCAATAATCATGGCACTGCTGCTGCCATTAAGCTGCCAGGAAAGGACTCACAGATGTCCGGGTTATGAGTGCCAGATGGCACTTTATCAGAAGTCCACTTGAACCAATAATTGGCTTTGCTTCCCCCTCCTTTTTTTCCGACTAACCTATTTTCCTATATGCTCTCTTGCTATTTTCAGTTCTCCGGGGGATTAATAGATAGTTGTCTATTTTCTCTGTATGCATACTGATTATTGAATTCTCTTGTTGATCAATAAAATACTATTATGCACACAGGTGAGGAGAGTTTACTGCTGATGGAATGAGGTTGTCGCAGGCCCTTTCTTCACTAAACAAATCCAAGGTGTCTGGTCCCCCCCCCCCCCCCCCCGCCAAGTGATAGGATGCCAGTGAGCAATTTTGTAACAAAGAAAGCAGGCAACAGCCCAGTGAAAACCTCACTGAAAACTTCCAACAATGTGGAGAGGCTTATGTCAAACATGCCAAAAATAATAAAAGGAAAAATGCAGGCAATTGCCACAAATTATGCCCCTTCTCCAAAACCACATAAAGTCCAATCCAAAAGAAAGCAGAACAAGTCTGCAGTACACACAGTGAAATAGCTGTGTTTAAGAATTATGATTATACTGCAGAGCAAACAAATGATGGATGGTGTACAATCTCTAAAGAGAAACGTAAACATCATTTCATAGAAAATGCCTATTTCAAGTCGTCCCCCCCTCACTCCTAATGCATGATGACTTTCAATAACCAGAGACAAGAAAATGAAGCTATTCATTCAAGCAGATGTAGAGGGAAAGGGAAACAAGAACTAAGAAGAGAGTGTGTCATGGGCATTGTTCTCCCTTGTTTTGAAAAAAACTCCTCTACAGGCACCAAAGAATTGCATTCGATTGCAATTTTAAAACACCACAAGAACTGCTGTGCCTAGATACATCACACAATTTAGCTGGAAGTACTGTAGACACAACATAATTTTGGGTGACCATAATCACTTTTAGCATTTAAACAAGGTTGCAGGAGATCTCTTTGCAAAAATAACGTGAAATAAAAAGCCAGGTAAAAGGTGTAGCCCATGTTCCAAGTGCTAATGTAGCTTCCTCTTTTTCTGGGCCTGGAATTGAGTCATATTATGGCTGTGGAAGACTGACAACAGGGATAGATTGCACGATAAATAAAAGAACTGCATAAGCCTTCAGGAGACTTTGTAATACGTTACTGGTTATTGAAATAAGAAAAAAATACATGGGATTGAATATTAAATGTATTACAAATACAGTGATACCTTGGTTCTCGAACGGCTTAGTTGTCGAACAAATTGGCTCCCGAATGCTGCAAACCCGGAAGTAAGTGCTCCGGTTTGGAAATGTTTTTTGGAACCTGAATGTCCGACGCAACTTCCTCTTGAATGCAGGAAGCTCCTGCAGCCAATCAGAAGGTGTGCCTTGGTTTTTGGATGGTTTCGGGAGTCGAACGGACTCCCGGAATGGATTACGTTTGAAAACCAAGGTACCACTGTACTCAGCATTATGAAACTGAAAGTTTCTGTTCATTTGAGGGCAAGGTTAGATCCTGGTTTGATTCAACTAACTGAAGTTAATAAACCACAGCTATCCAAGTTTACATGTAATGGGAAATTGTGGCTTAGTCAAAAATGAAAGCAACTATACTCAGCTTTTTTTGCTGGGAAGGACCAGAAAATGCACTCTCTACAAGGAAAGGCTTCAGAACAAACAGGGGAATAAGCACCAACAATGAGGATACAACATATGGACATGATAATATTTTATTTTATTTTTTTAAATTGGTTCTGTTCAAGATGGCATTTCTGGATCTCGTTCAAATGCTAGGGCAGGTACTAAGCTGCTTGTTAGAACTACAAGAGAAGAGTGTTACCCTTTAGGGTTGGCTTGTAATGCTTTAACTTCTAATGTTCAGAGAAAAAAAAAACCTAATGGGTTGCTTCCCACCCCCCAATACAAGGCGGGGAAGGCTGAAACTTGGAAAAAGTTGTCTGTGTTGATTGATGTCTCTGTTCTGAAATATTGATCGGATGTGCTGAAAACAGTCAAATAAAAAAGTAGCATTTGGCTTAGTTCAGATTGAAAAATTAATCTCTTGCAACCTTTTACTGATCAGCTCAGAGTGCATTATCTTTTGCTTCTTTGGCCTGGCCTGATATTAAAATGTCATAGATCCCTGATGAAAAGGCTATCTTGACATGTGTGGCTGTATTTGCTGAAATCCATTAACTTTTTTTTTTTTGCCAACCTACTCTTTATTTTAAATTATATATTTCCAATTTTTCTATCAAGTAAGGACCTAAGGCAACATCTGCCCCAACCCAACCAAAAGTAAAATTTAACCACTGAAAAATGCCACTGGCATAAACTGTAGCCTAATACAGTGGTACCTCGGGTTACATACGCTTCAGGTTACATACGCTTCAGGTTACAGACTCCACTAACCCAGAAATAGTACCTCGGGTTAAGAACTTTGCTTCAGGATGAGAACAGAAATCGTGCTCTGGCAGCGCGGCAGCAGCAGGAGGCCCCATTAGCTAAAGTGGTGCTTCAGGTTAGTGGTGCTTCAGGTTAAGAACAGTTTCAGGTTAAGAATGGACCTCTGGAACAAATTAAGTGCTTAACCCGAGGTACCACTGTAGATCATTCAATTTTAGGTGACGATTCAGTCCAATGAAAGCTAGCCCTACCAAAGTCCAACTGAAATCTGTGGGACAAGTTTCCTCTGTTTAAGTTAAGTCCCATTGATTGAAGTCGAAAAGTTTGCACCCTCACATCCATGAACTTCAAATGCATGGAAGGGGAGTGGAGACTTTGCTCATTAGTGGAAGGTGAAATTCTATGGATTTTCATCTGTAAGTGCAACTTGTATTTTATTTCTTTATTTTGAAAAGAAAAAGAACTAGGCAGTGTTCATAAACATTATGTGGCACTTGTAAAAGTGCAAGTTCTGCAGATTGAAGCAGTTAAGTAAGTAGATATGGGGCAAGTTTTCAAGAAAGCTGGTTCTGAGCTGTTAAATTTGGAACACCGTTTGCAATCCCCAAGGTCCTGATTCACACTTTCATTGTGCTTTTCCCAACTGGAAATTGTCCTTGGTCCCTGATAATGCCTCTTGCTTGCTTGGATGGAGAGATGTTGGGGCAGGGGTGTAAAAACTCTTAAATTTGTGGGGCTGGAATAGTTTACAAAACAAAGGTTAAAACTTTTGTCTGTTGCCCTTGTCACTTGTTACCTCTGGCAAGTGGCTCCCAGATCAGTGGTCACTACAGTGTGGCTCTTAAAAGGATTCCCAGCTGTGCTCTATCCTGGGGCCTGTTTCTTGCTTTGACATAGGTAAAGGTAAATGGACCCCTGACCATTAGGGTCCAGTGGTGGACTACTCTGGTGTTGCGGCACTCATCTCACTTTATTGGCCGAGGGAGCCGGCATACAGCTTCCAGGTCATGTGGCCAGCATGACTAAGCCACTTCTGGAGAACCAGAACAGTGCACGGAAATGCCATTTACGTTCCCGCCGGAGCAGTACCTATTTATCTACTTGCACTTTGATGTGCTTTCGAACTGCTAGGTTGGCAGGAGCTGGGACCGAGCAACAGGAGCTCACCCCGTTGCGGGGATTCGAACCTCCGACCTTCTGATCGGCAAGCCCTAGGCTCTGTGGTTTAGATCACAGTGCCACCAGCATGTTTATAAAAGTCATTTACCATGTAGAGTTTACGAACTGACAGATACCCCAGAGGAATTGTTGCAAATGGTCTGAAACTTGTGGCAGAAGAATCTCCTTCCTCCCACCAAATCGGACTCCACACTTATTATTATTATTGTTATTAAGTATTCATTTTGTGATAGCCAAAGAGCTGCAGATAACAGGAAATGCAATTAGGGCTGTGCTGAATGTTTGCAGGCTGTTAGCTGTGATGGTTATATGCAACCTTCAGGTTCAAAGTACGCCTATGAATATCAGTTGTAGCATCAACAAGAGAGGCTATTGCCTTCGGACGCTGTTGCTTGTGGACTTTCTGACCACCTTGGAAGCAGAGAAAGATGGAGCTTTGGTCTGATCCACAGGGCCTTTCCTGTGTTTTAATATATTCAGTTTGACAATGTTTCTTGGAGATGATGAAATGCTGTATTTTTGCTGCTGTTCAATGCTCAATTAGCAGCTGCTTTGCCACTGATTAAAAACAATGAGCCTGCTTCATGCTGGCTAGGAAATGCGAGCCTGTTGATGATCATGCAGTTATCTTGAGGATATTATGACACAACAGTAGTGCCACAGAGCCAATGGCATTACAGTGTAACAACCCCACAAAGCCAATTTGGAGTGAGGACAATGCTTCCCACTTTCACTTGGAACGGGCAAACATTTTTTGCCCCTGTTTGCAGCTCCCCTCCAACTGCTGAAAGCAGGTGTGCTTTTAGCAGCTTGGAGGAGTCTTTCACCCCATGTGCCTCTCTGCTTCAGCTAAATGTTAGCAGGCCATTATCTTGATTATATTTATTACTGAAGGGTAGCTGTTTTTTCCATCTCTAATTGGCTTTCTTCTTACATTATAGAAACATAATCCATTTGGTGCCTCTGAATATTTTTTAACAATGTTATTGCACCATCTTACAGAAATGTAAAACCTTTATTAGGGTTCAATAAATCTAGGTGGGAAGCACTGCCAAATTGGGATAAAGGAATCCTAGCAAACATTTTGCAGCACTGACTGCATCTTAATTATTTGTCTTTGTTGCTGTTGTGGAAGAGGCTTCCTCTGTTTTATCGACTGCAAGAGTGCGGATTTCCCTTTGTGTCTTGCTCTGTATTCTCTGGCCCCCTCCCCAAGCATTACCTCATGAAGCCATGATTGTGTTCAGTAAGGAATTTATTTTTATTTGGCAATATTGTACAAATGTTTAAACTTTTCCGAGGAAGGGATGTGGAAGGAAAGCAGCCTAATCCAGATGAAGAGCTTTCTTGCTAAGTACAGTCATTTAGTTTTGTTATGATGGCAGACAAAACTAGTAGGTGCCAGGGTCCTGAGTGCCTCAATTACTCTTTTGCTTCAAGATGTTGCCTGGAAAGGCAGAGGAGTTATTACATCGGATAGAAATGTACATCAGGAAAGTATTGCTATAGCACACAGAGCCCCAGCTGGCCTATTTGGCTGCCTGGGATTGGAGAGCAGTTAGAAAATAAGTTCTTGTTGTGCTGCTGGTTGCTCTTTTTCAGTTAAACCATTCAGGGACATGAAATTACTTATCAGGTAGCTTTAGCATTATATAGCCACAATACCAGAGGAAAGAAAATCTACAAAACTCCAGCAGATTTATGACTGATCCCTTCCTCCACGTTGTACTAAACTCACAGTTCTGACTTTCAGCCTCCAAAATGTCATTTGCCCCATTCAAGTTCCTTACCTAAAATCTGAGATTGACCACTTGCTGGGTTTTGTAGAGTTAACCCATGTTGCATATATTGTTTACGTAGAAATGGTGAAGGCAGATGTAAACGCTGCAAACCGTTCCTTACTTCACCTGCCCCAACACACGCAACTGTGATGGAGCACAATTAGAATTCCTTTGAGGGAGGAGTGTAGATGAAGAGAAGGGAGGGGGAACAGAGTAAGTTCTACAGCAGCTCCCTCCCTACGCAGTGTTCCATAGTAGGTAGCTCCTATTTTCAGTTAAGGGACCTGTCAGTCAGAAAAACAACAGCAAACCTCTAAATTATGGACTATATGTCTACCATGGCAGGACTGAGTGAATGGGTGGGGGAACCTTTGGCCCTTTGGATGCTGTTGGACTCTAACTCCCACCAGCCCCAGATAACATGGCCAATAGTAAAGAATGGTGGGAGTTGCAGTCAATCAACATCTGGAGGGCACCGGGATCCCCATCCCTGATTTACTGTATCCCTACCAAAAACATCCAAAAAGCACTCCCATAGCCCAAGGCAATAAGACAGTAATGAAGAAGAAGGGGTATCTAGCCAGATAGTGAGGCCCATAGCCATATGCTTTTGCTTTGTTTGCTTTTAGAGGAAAATGTCCAAGAGGTCAGGGGGAAAATGGAGATCAATACAGACGTACCTTGGAAGCTGAATGGAATCCGTTCCGGAAGTCAGTCAGACTTCCAAAACGTCTGACTTCCAAGGTTTGTTGTTGTTTTTCTGACTGCCTCATTGTTAAAACCGTGTTTATGGAAGACAATCTTACTTGGCTACGAGTGATTGCCAAAGAAGAAGAAGAAAAGACTTCAGAGAAACTAACTATGGACTGATTAGGTTACTGTTTCCTCTGTGAATGTATACAGCCAAGGATATAATGGCAAGAGTGCAGAACGAAAAGCTGAGTGATGTGGCAATCTCATTTGCTATATAACTTCCTTTCCCAAACTAGATAGATGAGGCCTTTTTCACGTGTAACTTAACATAGGACAGTGTGATTCTATGCTTTTCACTTTGGTGTACCCAGATCAAACTTTTAATTCAGTGGGTTTGTTTTGAGATACCTGTTGCTGGTGTATTATGAAATGCACACTTTTTTCCAATGGGGAAGGGACAGAAGGAAATAAAGTATGACATGGACCCATAACAGTGCTCAGACAGCATGGCTACAGTGAGATTCTGTTTTATCTGCTCTTCTCCACCTAGCTATCATTTTCCTGTGCACAGAACACAAATCTCCTACATATGAAATTTACATGTGGCCCTCACATGTTCAGAAATGAAATGGCTCTTTAAAGCAGGTAAGCCTTTTGTGAATGTCCACTATGAATAAAAACCTCTTGCAAGAGCTTATTAAAAACCCATGGTCGTCCCCCCCCCCCCGAAAACTGTCTAATAGATGTTAGTTCAAGAATTTGCCAAGGTGGTCCTTTATGGTAATTATGCATCGCCTTCATTTCTCCAGGCTTATGTCTAGATGGTAGAAATCTCAGAGACAGCTCTCTAAGGTGAACCCTATAATTACATTTCAATTACTCAAGCTGGGTGTTTGTATTTTTGCTTGAAGCTGGTAGGTTACCTGTCAAGCACAGCCTTTTGAAGCTGAAGATAAATGGGAAAAGGTCAGTGCTCTTTTGGTGTTATTGGCTGAGCTTGTCTACCACCCTCAGTAAGATGTTGGGGAAATTATTTTACTTAGATAATCGTTTATTAAATGTTTTATTTAAAATATATTTCCGCAAGTAAAAAAAAATACACCACTACCACATGCTGAAGTTAATTTCTTGTACTTGATAATTCCAGATTTCTATGTTAACAATCATTTACACTATCTTCTTCTTCTTCTTCTTTTGATGGGCCTCTTCAGTCACCTAAAATAGCTTATTAGTTTCTAGATTATAGAAGGAAGTTGTGTTTTGATGCTGCTATTTTTTTGGAACAGATTCAGAACCTACATGGCCAGGCCTATCAATAGATATTTTGTGATGTGTGATCTCTAAGGATTGATGATGGTTGGTGTGTGTGTGTGTGTGTGTGTGTGTGTGTGTGTGTGTTTTGGGAGGTAATACATCAATATGGAATGGCAAGGGCTTAAACTGAGATACTGTAGCTGAAAATGTTTAAAGTTCATTAAATAAGCTTGTCACCCACTTCTTCCAGTTTCTTCCTAAAGTGGCATACAAAATTCACACCAGCACATAATCAGTAAAATATCAGTTTAAAACCTTTGAAACATCTGCTTCAAAATACTATGGAAAAAGTCAACATAACAGTAAATCAGCATAGCCGAAACAGGAACTGAGTCACAGCACCATTTGTTCAGCTTCATGTATAATCATCCACTGAAGTCCACAGTAAAACATTGATCTTCAAGGCTCTATTGCAGAATGCAGCCCCCCTGATCTACAGTAGGATTGAATTCCACATCACCAAATTGTTTAATTTGATTAAATATTAACAAAATCAGTGACAACAACCTGAAATCAAGGGAGGTCCAAAATAATATATAATTCCCCTTTCTCCGCTGTTGCAGACACAGACGACTGAACGCTGTCCCAGTGTGTACATTATCTGAAAGTACCATATTCTACAAGTGACAAATACAACTAGGCAGAATTTTTGGGATGCTTGTGAATTTTTTTCTGGGATTATTAACATTTGCAGTAATCATGATATTTAACAAATTTAAGACATTCAGTGTAGATGAATAAAATAGAGCTGGTGGTTTTGGTTGCAGGAGCAAAAGTGATTGAAAAGAATTCAGATGCCTTTTGAAAACTTCAAAAATCCCATTAGCCTTTTTTTTTTTGCTCCTCTTGTACCACACCATTCAGAAGATGTTTACTGTTCCTGTATCACACGATGTGGTTCCATCAAGATGTTTGTGTACTCCGGTCACTGCTTAGGGATGATGGGAGCTAGCCCCATAGCAACGGGAAGGCACAAGGTTGACTATCCCAGCTCTGTTAATAAACAGGGTGTTTTGTCTGCATGCATTTCTGTTTGTGGTAAATGGGATCATTTTAATAGATGGTCCTGGTTGCGGGCAGGCTCTCAACCTGGTCCCCCCCCCTGGCGTGGGTGGAGCTCCTGCCCTCATGCCGGGGTGGCACCACAATCACCCAGGGCTATTGCCCAGTCATGTTATTGGGTGATGGTGGGGAAAAGTATAAAAGCAGCAGCACAACTTGTGCCAGTCTACTGCTTTGCGCTGTCGAACACCCGCCCACCCTCCCTTTAATTTAGATCCTTTGGCCTTGCTTTGGACTTTGGTTGGCTGCCCGTCTTGAGTTGGGGGCTGGGTAGGAATTTTTTCCATTTGGCAAATTGGCACGGGCCGCTTGGTTTTTGCCTACCTCTTAGCAATCATCACAACTTTGTAAGGTTTGGCTTATGGTGAATGGGGGAGGGGAGGTCGGCCATCACCAGACCCTCCATTTCAAGGGTATTCTGTTAAAGGAATCCAGGGCCTGGATCCTGTCCAAAGTCCACTTGAGGGGCTAGGGCCATGCCAGGCCTCTGGGAACACCAGGGGAGATGCAGGCGGGTTCCCCCAAAGCAATTTCCCTTTGGGTGGTTTACCTTTACAGACTTCCTGCAAAGGGGGAAGGAGTCAGATATAGTCTTGCCAATGCCTAAGCCAATACTGCTCTCATTCCTGTAATCAATAAAGTTGTGGCCAAATTTTTGCCCAAAAACCTTAAACAAAATATCCGTGTGTGGCGATCACACAGGGTCCCCGGACGTTTGACGGTCTATTGATCCCTGTGCCACCACTGTGATTGCTTTCCCGCTGCCACCAACCCGTTTCTCTCGGGTACACATGGAGTCCAGACAGTTGTTAACATTAACAAATAATCAAGTTTATTTTATAGGCATGAACAAGTTTATGGTTTCAGTTAATTTTTCTTGGCAGTTTCTTAATCTTAGTTTCTTTATTGACCTATACGTTCCTAACAACTTCAAACTGATTATCCCAACTATCTATCTGACTCCACCTAACAGTTCCTCTCACTCTCTCACAACACAACTTGACCAACCCACAGACTTATCCTCCCTCTTCCTTCTCCAACTCCCAACACTCAACTGACTTCCACACTACTCCAACCCTAACTCTAACTCCTCCCCTTGGGTTCCCACTGGCCAATCACTTCACACTCATTCCTTATGACCCACCTAGGAGGCAAACGCCACACCGTGTCTGTGTGAATTTATTTACCTTAATGGGGGGTTGGCTTGAGGGTTTTGCCACACAATTATTAGGCTAGTGCATGCTATGAATTACTGGGCAATTAAAAGAATCTAGCATCTGGGAGCAATAGAGCATGTTTATATCAGTTTATGCCTATCTGAATGCACATCCAGGAAGGTGTGCAAAGCATGAATCAGAGGACAGTGCCCTGAAATATGATTCAGAAGTTGCCTACTCTTCAAGGGAAGAGGCATCTGAAGGTGAAAGTTTAAAGTCTTTCTTTAAACTGAGGTGGACACAAATCTGCCCCTATTTTGAGACGGGGAGAAATTTATTTCAGTTTGCATTTAAAGGCAAACAAACCTTATTTGAATGTCCCGAAACAACCACCAGACTGAAATGCAGCCTTCTTTTGACATTCGTACTTCTCCAAATATTGCAGTGCAGTTCTCCAGCAAAGTAAATTGTTCGAAAATACATATATTGGGGCTAAGTGTCCATACTAACACCCCTATTAGTGAAAGTAACATTAAAAACACATTATATTAGGGGAAATGACTTGCCAAAGAAGTGTACGTTAGACAGAATCGGATACAAAAAATGTCTTTCTTAGTAGAAATTCACAGTAAAAAAACTGGTGAATTTTCATGAGGACTCTTTAAAATAGACATTCACAAACTGATGTGAAATGTGGAGAGCTTAAGAGTGGGAAAATGAGAGAGAGAGAGCTCAAAATGGATTAACTTATCCCTACTGGGCATTTAGCAGTTAAATAATTGCTAAATTCATTTTTTTTGTTTTCTTTTCTTTTGTACTTACCTGTGCACTTAAGAGGTGCACAGTGAGGAACTCTTTCAACAATAAGAAATGCAAGTTTTGGTTTCTTTAAAACATTCCTCTTCTCCCAAGCCTTTGGCTAATTAAACAAGATATGGTCTTTTAAACTGGGGGGAGGGGGTAGAGTGGTTGTTTTGTTTGTTATTATGGAATGTATTTTTGTGTTTCTATATTTTAAACTGCCCTGTGATCTTCGGTTGAAGGGTGCTATAGAAATAATAATAATAATAATAATAATAATAATAATAATAATAATATAGCAGCAGCTGTATCAAACTTTCCTTCTTTTGGGACATTTGGCAGATATGAGTTGCTATCAGTACATAGATCTTGGTGCTTTCTTTATTATATTATTTGCTTTCTGGCTTAACACCATTCTCACTTGCTGCCAGAGGGCAGCACTTCCCCATGGAGATCTTCACTGTACCCTTGAAAAGAGACACAAATGAGATCTCCGCCTGTAATGATTTTCAAAAACCGCTTTATAGTCTTTCCATCATATATGTTTCAAATGATCTGTCCCAGCCAAATAAATTGTCCGAGCCCAATTTCCAGGAGAAATCATTGTCAGAATTGCTGACCCAGTTTAATGCCAAAGCATACATTTATAGCGAGCTGTACAAATCATATTGCCAAGCATGGGTTACAAATCGGACGGGGGGGGGGGAGTTTAATCAGAAACGAGATTAGATTTGAAAGTGCAGAGTGTTGGTGGCTGCTGAAAGTCATATAGGCAGCTGGGCCGTATATTCTTTTAACGGGTTTTAGAATGAAGCCTCTCTGGTGCCAGTCTAAAGAGCACTTCACATTTTGTGTTAAGGGTTGTGTTAAGGGATAGAAGCTAGCAAAACCAGAAGTCCAGTCATTCTCAGTAGATACGTCCCAATGGGGAATAGTACCTCTCCAAAACTAGAAGGACAGAGTGACACGACCAATTTAAAACCAAAGTGTCCACGCTTTAAAGTTTTAGCATGTGGAAGTCTTGTAAAGTCGGATTATAAACTTTAGTACTATATCACTGAAGGAGAGATGAAAAAGTGGTTAAATAACTCCAGGAAGCTTTTAGCCAACTCTGGAGCAAAAGTGAATCAGTTAGAAAGTTGGAGATGATCTTCAAGGGCAAGATCAGAGAAAGAGAGACCTAAGTTGTATTTTGAAAGGTTGTCTTTAGTACAGTATAATATCCGAAGACCAAATGCCTTTGTACATCTTGTTCAGCAGTCAAGTTGAATGTTCTGACACAGCTTTAGCCAATTGTCATTGGCACATCATCTGGGAATCCACTGGGTACCACTATTTGCCTTTCTCAGTGCAGCGAGCATCATTCCACTCGTAGTTCACAAGAGCCTTGTGCCCTGTAGCGATAGCAGGCTCCATGTCCTTAATGCTGCCCCCAGCTACAAGCCACACTAGCTGTTTGATTGTCTAGTTTTGGAGATTGCCCCCCCCTCCTGTTTGGATGTTTTGTTGGTTGACATGCAGATCACTGCAACTTTGTGCCATGTCTGAAAGAACACATGCCTCCCATGAGGAGCTGAGGTACCAAAATGTGGTGCAATTGCAAGGGGAGAGAAGCTCGTCTCCACACAATTTCTGCATGTTTTGAATGGACTGTGGAATAAAGTATGGCATCTGTTGCTGAGCTGACCCAATGGAAAGAATTTTGTCGACATTTCTACAGTCCTAGGAAAGTGATCTCCAATTACAGCAAAAAAAATTAAAACCAAAGATTTGAAGATATCGACAGAGGGGAATTTTTATTGTTTAAATCCAGGCATCGCTGTGCATCAGTGCAGAGCAAAGAGGGTTTAACAAGTATGTTAATGCACACTAGCACACATCAACAGGTTTTAAAAGAGTGCTTAACGTGCATTAGCAAGCATGTTATTGGTCAACAACAAGCTCTAAAAGCACATTTTAATGAACATTAGCCCATATCAACAGACTTTAAGATTACTCTTTTTTAACCATTTTAACAGTACACAACAAGATTTTAAAAATAATATATTTTAGCTCGCAGCAATGGGGCTGAAAAAGAAACAAAGTCCTTTCCCACACAAAAACCGAGCACAGCACTCTAAAGCCCAGGTTGAAATTGATTCTTCAAGAGTGCCCCTGAGGAAGAGCTCAGTTTGAAACTTGATGGACTAAAACAACAACAAAACACTTGTGCACTTGGGAGATCAATTTTTACTTTTACAGATGTGTGTGTGGGGGCGCGCACACAAACGCACACACACACATTCTGTTTTTTTTAAAAAATAATATTTATTACTTTTAAAGCTTACAAAAAAGAAAAGGAAGAAAGAAGACAAAAGAAAAAAAAGAACAAAAAAGAGAAAAAACAGTACAATACATAAACAATGCAAAACACAACCTTAACACATTAAACTAACACAATAAACAAAACAAAACAAAACAAAACAAAAACAATTTAAAAACATACATCATACCTTTTCCATATTCTATCTTTCATTCCCTTGTATCATTGACCTCCTCTCACCTCCCTCTTTGTATTCCACTTCCATTAATTGTTTCAGCAATTCCTTTCCATTTTTCTCTATTTTCTATCATATAAATGTCTTAACATATTTTTAATCTTATTTCCATTAAAATTAGTATACTTATTTAAGCTTAACTCCTTATAGCATTTCAGCTAAAGCCATAAAATTTCCTTCCAACATTTTTGTATCACTCATTAATTTTACAATATTTCTATATATAGACTTTAAATTTCCAATCTTCTTCCACCATCTCCTCTCCCCAGTCTCGGACTCTGACAGCCACTTCCGTCAACTCCATACAGTCCATCAACCTGGAGATCTTATGTCCAAGGCTCTTAACTCTTTTCCACGTCCCTTCTGCCAGTCTTCTTCATATTCTTTGATGCTAAAGAGCAGATCTCGGGGAAACTCCAATCCAACAATACTTTTATTCCTTCTCAACAGGTCAGCCTGATTTCCATAATTAAAGCTAGGATCCATAAAGTATTTCAGGGCATGTTTCAAAATTCCTCCAAATCCAAAGGCCCCCAGAACTCCAGTCTCCTCCTGACCCAAGTCCATATTCCAAAAGTCAGTTAATCCCTGCATAGAGGGATCTTTCCAACTTTCCTTTTCTAGTCCAGGCCAGGCTCCGATCTGCAAAATCTGACTTTTTCTAGTCTCAATCATAAAGGGCCTCAACTTGTAGTCCTCAGTTTGCCTCTGTAAGGCTAAGGCTCCCCCTTGTGTTACTTTAGGTTCGACAACAGCAACTTTCTCCTTCTCCTTTTCAGCAATTTGTCCTGTTGAAATAAATTCCTGTGCCAAATCCTGAATAATTTCTGTATTGGTGCTCACTTTTGGTTCCAAAATGTCAATTTTAGTAGTCATAGCATCCATCTTTTTATGAAGCTGTTCCAACAGGTGGCTTATCTTAGAAAATGCAGTCCATAAGGCTTCTCCTGTTGACATTCTTGAATATCCAAGGTCAATCTCTAGTTCTCACAGTTCTTATCAAGCAGCTGAAGATTTCCCAGCTCCACTCTTGTAACAGTTTCCAAAGCTCCCTCTAGAGGGGAACAGTCTCCACTTGTATCAATCTTTTCCAACACAGATCAAAAAGTAAAGATAGTTTCAATTTTCAGATACTTTTCCTCCCTTTTAAACGCAGAAGCGGACAATGGAAACAATATATTTATCTTATTTAACTGACTGTCAACATCCGTTCTCTTCGCTGTCAATGAACTCTCCCGAAACGTCAATCACTGGGAGCCCGTTCCCAGGTTCAGAGTAGTGGTAATTTAATTTTAATCACTCTCTCCTGCAGGATACACTGTCCAAAATTTTCCCCCTCTTCTCCTGCTTCCAAGGGGGGTCTAATAATTTCAATCGATGGAAGTTTAATCCTTTACATAAGGCTTTCCAAGACCTTAACTTGTAAACTCTTTGCTTCAGTCTATTTACAAAAGGGGAAGGCGGACTTCCTGTTTTGAACCTTCCCCGTTCGATGCCAAATTAAGATATTTAAAGATCCAATTTTCCTTTTTACTCACGGGTTGTTATTTAAAATCCAATTGTCCACAAGAAAAAGTCAGTGCTCTCCGGCAACAGCAATGCGGCTTCACTCCGTGAAAGAAGCGGTTGATTCAAAGTACCGCGCCGCTCACCCCACGTCGCTCCGGATCCCCAAAACAGGGTTTCCCCGCGAGTAGGGGAGGCGCAAAAGGTGCCAGCCGAGTCCCAGGTTCACAAGCTTCTTCTGCCTGTGATTTCAATGGGTCTCCGCCTTCGCCGTGGCGGTTCAGACCCAACTTTCCACGGAGCAAGTTCCTGCCGATCGAAGGAGCTCCGCCATTGCCAGGGGCGCCAACCCGGAAGTCCACACACACACACACACACACACACACACACACACACACACAGAGAGAGAGAGAGAGAGAGAGAGAGAGAGACATTCTGACACAGTAGATTCTATTGTGTGTAGCTGGAGATTTCCATGAACCTTTCTGAACTCTTAAATTCAAATGGCAATTTTTGCACTGCAAACCAAAAATTCAGTGCAGGAGTAGTTTCCTCTTGGCCTTGTCTCCACACTGCAAAACAGGCTCCCTATACATTTAAGAATCTTGATTTTCCCAGTGATGGGGTTGGGGGAGCTAATGTGCTTATTCCTGATGCTACCCCCCACCATGTTTACTCCCAAGCATGCTCCTGAAGACGGCTTCTCTCATGCTAATCCAGAATATACCCACCAGAATATCTCTTGAACAACAAGGAGAGAGGGAGGAAGAGGAAGAGGAAGAGGAAGAGGAAGAGGAAGAGGAAGAGGAAGAGAAAGAGAGATCTGTAGACTTAAATTGAAATTTAAATGTAATGGAGGGGGGAAATCAATTCAGGGATTACACTGTCACTTGAATGTAACATAAAGTTATTGAGGCATCTAAATAGTAATACATCATTGAATAGACTTTGTGTCATGATGACATAAAGCAAAATGATGTACAGAGATGATCAGGACAAAATGGTTGATTCTCCAAAATTATATAAACCAAACCTGGAAAAAAAGATGTACAGGAGCATGATACAGTGGCTACAGTGCAGGATGCACCCCTTGTTAAGAAAGAAGGGGAAGGGAGGGTTAGTAGCAGACTGGGAGCTCAGAGAGTCAATGGATTCAGGACCATTGAATATGACTGAGGAATTTGGATATAGCTCAGAGATAATCATTGTATCCATGATATATCCCAGAGGGATCCATTAGTCAGTAAATAGTGTGTCACAGATTCACTGCATTGGAAATAGCTACTTTGGAGATAGTATGTCCTGTTCTTGCCAGTTACACTGACAGAAATGTAGGGCCAGGATTATCTCTGAGGTCTCACAACAAGAGAATTGGTGTACAATTATGTTGCAGTGCTACTGATTCAAAAAGGTTCAGATATGCTACTGGGGTAAAAAGGTAAGGTAAATGGCCCCTGGAGGGTTAAGTCCAGTCAAAGGCGACTATGGGGTGCAGTGCTCATCTCACTTTTCAGGCCGAGGGAGCCGGCGTTTGTGGTCAGTGTGGGAGCCATGAAGCCATGGCAGAGGCTTGTAGTGCTGCCTGGTGCCTCGCTGACCTCGGTGACCGGCATGTCCGTGCTTTGCAGTGTATTGGATGTATTACCTTATATGGTGATGAGTGTTGTAAAGCCATGATTGGGCGATGTGACGTGAGACATTGGCAGATGGCCACGTAGGCTGTTAGACAAAGGGGAGGATAATAAAAATACCAGAGAGGAGGAAAGTTCGAGTGAGGTGCTCTCCACCCTGAAGATACTCGTTGTGTCTGTGTTTTTTTTCTATGCTGCACACCACTGTTGACAGCTGGTTTCCGTCAGGTCAGCATGACTAAACTGCTTCTGGCACAAGGGAACACCGTGACAGAAGCCAGAGTGCACGGAAATGCCGTTTACCTTCCCACCATAGCGGTACCTATTTACCTACTTGTGCTGGTGTGTTTTCGAACTGCTAGGCTGACAGGAGCTGGGACAAAGCAACAGGAGCTCACTCCAATGCGTGGTTTCAAACCACCAACCTTCCAATCAGCAAGCCCAAGAGGCTCAGTGGTTTAGACCACAGCACCACCCACTCCCTCACAGATATGCTACTACAAGCCAAGGGGCCCCACATGACCACTCATGCATTCTTGCATTCTGCTACTACAGTAACGAGAAAATTAATTTAATTATCCTTTCTCTTCCACTGTGCTCTAGGCTCTGAAAAATTATAAGGAAATGGAAAATATTTATCAGTTGTTCCAGCATGTTAATGCAATAAATAAATAAAATAAAACAAGTATTTTTGCAAATTAGGATGTCCAACACTTAGAAATCATTGTAGTGCATAATATTTAAATATTAAACTAATGTCCCTGATCAGAGCTAAGACTTTATTATACATCTGCAGTGTGCCTTAGGGTGCTGATTTGGGGGGACCCAGATGGAAATGTAGTCCAGGTTTGAAGACCATCTGGCCACCTCATCAAATAGTAAATAGAAAATCTGTAGCCCTGTACTCATTTATCTCATAGAAAGCCCTACTGAATCCAGTGCAACTTACTTCTGAGTAGGCATGTATAGGATTGTGCTTATGGTATTCATCCTATTCTTCCACTCCTTATACAAGCCCTTCTTACATTTCAGCTCATCTGAAAACTCCCTGTGCAACCACAACAGTTTCTTTAGATGCCTCCCACTTTCCTTTCCTGTTGGAATTGTCTACGTTTGTGCCTTCAGTGTTTCACCTTCAAGAGACTCCCATCCATCTTGGACTCTCTTCTCTTTGGGTATTTCTGACAATGGGACTTCACCCAGTAGTTCCCTAATGTTTTTGAAATTGGTCTTTTTAAAGTCCATAGTGCATGTCCAACTACACTCAGCTTTCCCCTGCCTATGTATAATGAAACCCAAGAGTCCATGTATGAGTCACCCTGGGACCTTGAGATGAAAGGCAGGTAAAATGATGGTGATGATGATGATTGATGTGAGCAAGCTGAGATCCAACTAGTTTTTGAGTATTTGTGTGCCTACCCCCAAAAAAAGATTTGGATTCAATAAGGTTTCACAATTCCCAACTGCCATTGTTATTGGACCCCATTTGTCTTGGTTTATAATCCTACATTGTGATCTGCACTAACTGAAGTCATTGTTTCAAGTGTGTGCATGTATGTGTGTATGCATGTACACATACAGGACTTGTACACACACACACACACACACACACACACACACACAGAAAGACACACACGCGCACACAAGGGATATGCTGACTAATGTTCTCTTTCCAGTGTGTAAGAGGTGCATGTGAATTTGCTAGATCATGCTGATCTGATAGAATGCCATCAGCCTGACAGAGTTCTTTATGACAATTCAATAGCTGGAATAGATTCAATAAATATTCTGAGCCCTGTAGCTCAGAACACATTATATACTCATCTACTGATGGACTCCTATGGTTGTAGCTATTGACAGTTGTTTAAAGCAAGCAACCCTGTGTCGTTCTGTGCCATTCATTCCACAGCAATGTGATTTACATATACCAGGTGTAAGTGGTAATATCTGCTTGAGATATACAATGCAATTTTTTTTTTTTTGCTTTTATATCAAAAAGAAGAGCAAATCTGACACCCAAATGGTGTTTTATGACAAAATATCTCTCTCTCTCTCTCTCTCTCTCTCTCTCTGTGTCTGTGTGTGTGTGTGTGTGTGTTTATGTCCACACGGCTGTGCAGAAAGCCCAATGCCACCTTTATTTACAGTCTGATCGGAAGAGAAATCATTCTGCCGGTTTCAGGAGATGCAACCACATTTCTGTCGGGGCAAAATGAGCAACACTGACATTTATGAGAGAATAGATGTTTTTAAATGGGTGTCGTATCAGCATGGCTCTTGTTACTTTTCTCCTTTTCCTGACATTCAAAGATGCTTTGAAGACAGCAGAAGCTTTGATTTGAGTCACACCAAATATACTGTTATGTCCATCCCAGTTCTCTGAATGGGGAGACATTCTAGGGGGCTGGAGCCCTTACTCAGGTTGGGGTTCCTTTGGAAGGAAGTCACTGGAAGTATGTTCAGCCAGCATGTTTAAGAAAAACAACCTGATCTGCACTTTCCAGACTAGTATATGAAGTAAAGGTAAAGGTAAAGGTAAAGGTACCCCTGACCATTAGGTCCAGTCGCGGACGACTCTGGGGTTGCGCGCTCATCTCGCTCTGTAGGCCGAGAGAGCCAGTGTTTGTCCGCAGACAGCTTCCGGGTCATGTGGCCAGCATGACTAAGCTGCTTCTGGCGAACCAAGAGCCATTTACCTTCCTGCCGGAGCGGTACCTATTTATCTATTTGCACTTTGACGTGCTTTCCAACTGCTAGGTTGGCAGGAGCTGGGACCGAACAACAGGAACTCACCCCTTCGTGGGATTCGAACTGCCAACCTTCTGATCGGCAAGCCCTAGGCTCTGTGGTTTAGACCACAGCGCCACCCGCGTCCCAGTATATGGATTAGGGCAGAGTTATCCTTTGGTTTTTGTACTTTTCCAGCAATACAGTTCTTGGCTCACAAGATGCATATAAAATGCTTAGTTTTAGGTGACAATGCATACTAACACCCATGCTTTATTATAAAATGTGTACAAGTATATTTAAGGATAACATGCGCATAAAAATCTATTTTTCTGTTGTTTTTTTCTAAAAATTGCAGATTGATGCAGACATGGGGTGGGATAAACTTATGAATGAGTTTGGGTGGCCATCTCTCATGGATGCTCTGAGATTCCTGCATTCTAAGGGGTTGTAAGAGATGACCCTTCGGATTCTTTCCAACTTTATAATTCTATGAACATATGTGAAATTGGTGCACATCAGAAACAGGTTTACAAGCCCCACCATCTCTGACCACCTGCCATGGTGCAGATGTATCTACTGCTGAGGTTCTTTTGTGGTCTCTATAGACATGAATGAATCTGGGCATATCATCTGGGTTTGATGATGTTAGAAAACAAGAAGAGCCACATAGCCCAGGCAACATCTTCATAAAGATTTTGGAAAGATTTTAATAGCCAGCTCATGTCTACTGAAAAGGGGGCCTGGCTGCTTGATGCATGCTGACTTTGAGCTCCTATCCATGACCATTTAACTCCACAGCTTGCCACCTGAGCCTCATCTGAGATAAAATCGCACCTACTCCATCCTCACCATGTATTTGCATTTAAAGTATTTATAGTTCAGCTTTCATCAATACAGATGATCAGGGCAGGGTGCAGAACAGAAAATTAAAAAAACCCAGCCAAATAAATCTAAAAATAAACAACAACGCATCCTGAAATGCACCACCAAACAAATAAAAACAGCTAAAACATTTATTATTAAGACAACGTGCCTCTGAAGAAACATTATACCATATCTGCTTCTCACTGCCTGAATTTCATCACATGTTTCTGTTATTTGTCCATACGAGTGAAGCCTTTATGTCATCCCTTTGGGAGGGAGGAGTTGATTCAGCAGGAAAAAATACCATATATTAGAACTCTTTGTGATGCGTAATAGTGCTCATTTTTAACTTTACCAAGCACTCTGTCAGTTTAAGTGATGGCAACGCGGTACATTTTAGATAGGGAGAAGAAATTAATTAAAGAAAGAAAAGGAATTCAACTTCCTCGGCTGGGATAGCTTCTCCCAAATTTAATCTGGATCCCATAGGCAATCTTGTCTCCTTGCTGCTTGAATCAGTGCCAGTTCTCCATTCTGGCTGTGCCCCTCAAAGGCACTTCATTTTATGAGGTACTTTGCCAACTTGAGGACCATAGCCTGAGGAAGCAAATTATGCTCTTTTCTTCTTGGTTTAACTGGCATTAACTCATCGTGGACATTGGCTGTTAAGCTGTTCATGCTGATGCAGCTCTACAGGCATGGCCCGGAGATAAGAAAACATCGAGAACATCTTCAAGACAGTTCGTTCTCCTATAAAGCTAGGATATTTTTCCTTCAGAAATTGGATCAGTTTTGTCTTAGCTACAGGCCAGTTACTTTATTTCAGAAACTCTGCTGAGCATGCTCCGTGAGCTTTCTGGGATTAATATGTGAGAGTGGATTTACTCATCAAAGAGAATTGTCTTTGTAGCTGCTGAATTGAATAAGGATAACACAAGAGTGTTCTGTGTGCTCCAGGATATTTTGAGCTATGATAAAGCAACATGTTGTGCTTCTAAGGACAGAGGGAGAACAAATCTGGAGTACTGTAGTGAGAATGTTTGGAAGGGAAGCATGGAATTAAGAGAAATGCTCTCATCATCAAGAAAGGCTAGCCGGTCAATGACATGGATTGGCAACAGATTTGAAACAGAGGGAAGTAAGTACTGTAGTGGAGAGTGCGCTCTCTCTCTCTCTCTCTCTCTCTCTCTCTCTCTCGGAAGAGGCAGAGCTCATGCCTTCAAATATGAGGTATGCTTAGTATCAGATGGTGGGGTAGGGTGGATGTGCTCACCTGAGCTCCAGTTTTGAAAATTATCAAACGCCAAACAATTAAAAAGTGTCTCAATCTGAGCTCCTCTCTGATTAGCCCTAGGCATGGTACAAAAATATAAATTAAAACCAATATTTGTTGTTGTCGGCATTGTCATGAGAGAGAATGGAGTGTGCCTCCGGGGGTAAAGTTAAACCTCTGAATTAGCAGCACTGAAGTGACCACGCTGGAGTGCAAACTTGGGCTGCGTGTATGGAGACCCTGGGCTGCCCAGACGACAAGACCTCTTCCTCAGCCTCGTTGATGTAGTCCAATGGAAAGCAGAGCAGTATGTTTGGCACCAGCTTGGCTGCAGGAGTTGCCAGAAGGAAGTGTACAAGGTGCCACCCAAGTGTCTGAGAGACTCCACTCTGGATTTGTGTAGGATTTACTCCTTAGCCTTTTCTTCTCTCAAATATATCCCGCAAGGCAGCAGAGGTTTAGGATCAGAGTTTTCCTTTTTCTACGTTCCCAAGCTGATGAGCCCCATCTGCCCCTCACTTCCTTCAACAGCATGTGCAGAAACCGCATTCTTGTTGGTTGGACCTACTATTGATATTGTCCACTCAATCTGCCAGAGTCTGTCTTCCGTGTGGTGTAGTGGTTAAGAGCGGTAGACTCGTAATCTGGGTTCGCGTCTCCGCTCCTCCACATGCAGCTGCTGGGTGACCTTAGGCTAGTCACACTTCTTTGAAGTCTCTCAGGCTCACTCACCTCACCGAGTGTTTGTTGTGGGGGAGGAAGGGAAAGGAGAATGTTAGCCACTTTGAGACTCCTCTGGGTAGTGATAAAGCGGGATATAAAATCCAAACTACTCTTCTTCTTCTTCTTCTTCTTCTTCTTCTTCTTCTTCTGCTGCTGCTGCTGCTGCTGCTGCTGGAGAAGTCCCTCACTCACCAAGGGTTTGAGACCCATCAGCTACCCTCACCTGGTTTAGCCGGGCAATCAGAGTCATTTCCCGGGGTGTAGACACTGTTGCATGTTGACAGCTTCTATGAGCCACAGGTGAGAGCTGAGTGCAGGATGGGAACTAAAGGTGGACAAGCTACCCCAGAAAGAACACAATGTGTCCCCCACCAGAGGCACTACCCCTCCCCTAACACTCCAGACACCCCACTCAACCATAATGATAAAAACTATAAACCAATCAACATAATTATAATTAGAAATATTAAAGAAGTAGATAAATTCACCCCCTTCATGGATCACTGCCTTGTTGTGGCAAAGAGGCTTCATTAACCCCAAGAAGCAGTGAGCCATTCTGTGCAGGGCCACCCAAGACAGACAGGTCATAGCCGAGAGTTTAGACTAAATGTGATCCACCTGGAGAAGGAACTGGCAAACCACTCCAGTATTTTGCCAAGAAAACTCCATGGACATAAAAAAGGAGAAGCTCTGAGAAGAAAGTGAGAGTTTCCAAGGCATGCTCTGGTTCATGGGATCACGGAGAGTCGAATATGATTAAGATGACTAAACAACAAGATGAGGATAAATTCACAGCACCAGCAACAACAATAACAATCAAAATCCAGCCACGTTGTCAACCCATAGATGCTTGTTGAAATAGGTAGGCCTTCAATTGATGCTGAAAGCTCATCAGCACCAGCTGCATTTCAAGAGCGACATTCTATAATCAGGGCACCCTCACAGAATAAGCCCTTTCCTGACTTGCCACCTAACAGATGTCCCTTGGATGCAGAATAACCAGAAGGTCATCAGCTGCTGATCTTACCACTTGGGGCTGTGTACAGTCTCTGTTTGTGTATGTGCTTAAAAGGAAGCTGTGAGTTCTAAGCACTTCACAAGGGTACAATAGAGAAAAGCTGGCGTTCTGTCATCTAATCCAGGTTTTATTCACAAGGTCAAAGTAAATGGTGTCTAGTTCCTTAGCTGAACTTTGCAACTGAAGGAAAGAGGCCACAGACAGACAAAAAGGCAGAACCCTCCCAGGACTCACATAATCTTACCTGCTGAAATCTCTTCCTATTATGATGCTGATCATCTTCATTCCTGTTCAGAACAGAGCAGGGCATTGGGGAATGAAGCAACATGAATGGACATCCCTCGTATAATCCTATGAGAAATTAATTAGTCAGTGTTTGTAATTCACACGGTGCTTCTCTGATGAAAGGTGCCAAGAAAGAGTAAAATATTATTATTATTATTAGAAATATCCCACATGGAAAATATTGTGTGTATATAGATGAGTGATTTACATCGATTTACATATAATTTGCTCCTCATTTATTTAGCTATAAAGGCTGTGTAAACTAAGATTTAAAAATCACTTTACATAATATGTGTAAACTAAAGCAAGCAAAATTATGCACCAAGAATAATTTATCCAGCAATTTTTCATTCCTTTTGTGTTCACGAGTTATCTATGAAAAGACTTTCAGCTTTATGAATTTATCCATTATTCATAGACATTTGATAACACTTTGGACAAACTCCTGGATTGGTGTTCGTGAGTTTAGCAACCACTGGCAGCTAAGAAGCTGTAGTGACCTACATCCATGGCAGATTAGCCTCATTGTGCAAACAAATTTCCGAGCTGTCTGTTGACTCCTCACTGATAAATTAATTGATGAAAGTCAAATTTTGTACCTGTTTTGCTCTTTAGTGTGTATGAAGATGAGACTCTACAAAGTACATATTCAGGATTACTTCAGACACAATTTGCAATCTAAAATAAAATTAAATTGGGGGGGTGGCCATTTGTTCCCCAATCAGGAAGGGGAAGGGACATGTATTTGCTGAAACTGCTTTGAGGAGGGGCAAATCCTACTGTGATAAAAAAAGTTTGTCAGTAGAAATTCAACTGCATTTATTTATTTATGTTATTTCATACCATTTATTTGTGTCTTGATTGCAGGGGGGTGGGACTCAAAGCAGTTTGGAGGGAGAGATGTAGGGTTGATAGAAAAATGCCCAGATTTTATCCAATCTCTTTCAGTGTTTCAATCCAGCTTCTAGCTTGAACTGTTTTCTGCTACAATTTATAATGTGCTCATTATACAGCATCATTATTCCAATTGCTCACTGATGAGAGCCAATGAGTCACTCTTATGGGGTTGGGGAGCAACTTGGATTTGTTCCTGAAGTCAACAAGTCCATTAAGACTATCAAGTCACATTAAGAAGCAAACTGTATATTTGCACTTTTTTCTCTCTTTTTTGGCAGGGAGCTGCAATGTCATTGGGTTAGTTATAAAAACTGAACCTCCCTAAATAGCTAGTGATCTGTTTGTTCTCATAATTATTTGAGGGCCTAATTTATTTTTAAAAACTGACTTTTTTGGTGAGGTAATACATGGCATCCAGAAGAATCTCAAAATTCTGTTACATTATTGAAAGATCATCTATTTGCTTGAATACCACGGAACTTCAAATTCCATCCTGTGTGACAAAAATCAGGGAAGAACAAAGAATGCTGGATGACCAAAAAACTTGTGGAAACCTTAACTATCTCATTTGAATTGAAATTTGAAATGCCAAAGTCTTGAAATGGACACAACCAATTAATAACACCTCTCTCCTTCTACCCCTGAACTCTTTTTTTACCTAGTATGGTGCAGAATGCGATGGGGGGGGTGTCTAATGATCCAAGGAATCAGAAAGCCCTCCAGTGGCGTCAGAGACAGACAGTGAGATCCAGACAGGCTGGTGCTTAAATTCCAGAGCAAGTGGACCAGGATCCAAAGTGCCAGAGGAAGATGACATGGTCTAGGATGGACTAACAAGGGAGCATGGAAAGTGAGTTTAACCCTTTCTTTCAGACTGGAGAGCACCCTTAAAAGGGTCTTATATGAGGTCAGCAAAGACCCTATTGGCTTTTCAGGTCACCTGGTTCTTTTGATTGCAATCTCCCTTCTTATCACTGTCAATATGGAGCGGCAAGGCTCACGCCAGCCAGTTCCTCTACCTGTGAACAGAATGCTTTTGCAAGGGCTGTAACCGAGAGATAGATTACATGTTTTGCATGCAAAAAGTCAGGTTCAGTCCCTGGCATCTCCAGGGCTGGAATCCTGCCTGAAACCCTGGAGGTGTTAGAAACCTTGGTCAGTGTCAATAATAGATGGACCAGCAGTCTAACTCAACATAAGGCAGTTTCCTGAGCTCCGATGTCCCATTATGTAAGCACTGACACAGATTATGGTAAGGGTTAACCAGGGTTATAACTTATACAGATTGTTTACTCAGAAACAAAAATCAAGGCTGCAACAGGGAAAACATGCAACTCGGCTTTACTAACAGCAGATAGCAATAATAAAATCTGTTTGCCCACAAAGCTGCAATACATTTGCATACAAGGCTCCAAGTACAACAGGGGATACTTGCTGAACAAATACGGCTCACTGTACCTGAACTTTTCATTTCAAATAAGGGGAATGCCAATCCTCTGATATTTGGGTGAAACCAAGACTTGGGAGTTTCCCAGTTATTCTAAGACAAGACTTCACTGATGGAACATTGATCCCATGATTCATTTTGGGGAAGGGCTGTAGCTCAGTGGTAGAGCATCTGCTTTTCAGGCAGATGGTCTCAGTTTCCATCCCTGGCATCTTCAGGCAGGGTTGGGAAAGATCCCTGTCTGAAACCTTGGAGAGCCATTGCCTGTTCATGTAGATCAGTGTTTGCGTGTCGAGGTCCCCAATCCACCCCCCAAAATAACTCACAACGGACACGTAAATTTTTGTTTAAGATTTTTGGCATGATTTTGGCCACAACTTTATTAAAATACAAACCATGAGTGGTTGTTTAGGCATTGGTTAAGACTATCTGCCCCCCCCCCCACCTGGGGACAGAACTGACTTCCGGGCACCACCGAAAGCCAGTGTGGGAAAACAAGTCGGGGAAGAATTGGAGCTGAGTCACAGACCCTCAATTCTCACCCGCCTGCTCCCCGAAGGCTTGCCGGCCCTAGTCCCATTCCAGGGATTGGATGAAAAGATGGCAAGCCCCAGGATTACTTTAACGGAATTCCCTTTCCGCAGCAACCATGGAGGGGCAGGCCCAGCCTATCCTAACCCCTCCTCCATCAGATTTATAACCAATGCCTAACCACAACCTTACAAGTTGTGACGATTTGCTACGCAGTAGGCAAAAAGCACCCAGTCAGCCAATTTGCCAGGTGGAAAAATTCCTACCAGGCCCCTGCTCAAAGGCAGACGACCCCATGACAGGCATAGTAAGGTCAACGCAACAACCCCTTACTTTAGGGCGGGTGGGCGGGTGATCCATTGCACGCAGCAAAAGAGAAAGTACAAGGCTGCGTGCAGAGTATTTAAACCTTTTACCCCTCCCACCAAAATTGCAACATAACTTTTCCCCCAGCCATTCAGCAATCCAATCACTGCCCCCTGGCCATCTTGGAGAACTTACCCAGCAACAAAGGGGGTGGCTCAGTAGACCCCACCGCAACACGTGCTCTCCCTGAAGGAGAACACGCTTTCCCAAACTTGGGTCTCCAGCTGTCTTTGGACTACAACTCCCATCATCCCTAGCCAGCAAGACCAGTGGTCAGGGATGATGAGAATTGTAGTCCAAAAACAGCTGGACACCCAAGTTTGGGAAACACTGATGTAGACAATGATCTGTATAATGAAGCTTCCTACTTACCATCCTGAAATCAACTTGTAAAAGCCTAAATGCAATATTAAATCAACACAACTGAAGCTAACTCTCTTAGACGATTCTCACTTAACTGCCCCTTTATCTCTCCCCACTAGTATAAACCATTTTCCTGCGCAATGTTTTTTCCTCCACCTTTTTTTAATTAAACGAGAGAGATAAATGACCTTATTCTTTGTACTATTTTCCATTTAAAGGCTGTATTTATCATGTGACATAGGATACTTTTATAAATGTCTTTGTAAGCATTTGCCTGAAAGCTGAACCCTCCCATAAAATGTGGAACAAGGGCCATAGTATTAATTTCAATTAAGATTTCACTGGACCTCCCAGCAATCTGGTGCTAATATCACATACAACCCCTTGCCCCCAGTAATCACCTTCACAACTCTTCCACGGGACCATACATCCTCTTTTTCTTACTGTTCCTTCCAAGTTCTGCCAAGTCTGCACAGCCTTTTCAGTTCAAACTATTTTTCACCTGTCATTATCTGATCAGAGCCTCATTTTTTAACCACAGGTCACTGACCCATAGTACATCACCCATGCTTATATTCTATTAACTGCAAGCATAAGCATAATGTTTCACATGAATTCAGAGCAATGGCTTCACGTCTGTCAGGCCCATAAGTGGTTTGCTGGGTGGGTCAGAGTCATGATGCTAGGTTCTCACCAGGGGGTTGCTGTCTGTTAACAGGAGGGAAATTGGGCAGGGTGAGGAAGCAGGGAGCTGACATGGTTCAAACCCACCAGCAGGAATGCAAGTTTGGTTCTGCTGGTGCCTGAGCACCTCAGTAATCCCTCATCACCTTGCCCAGTAAGCAAAAGTGACCCTTCTGGCAGTGGGAGAGCCAGTGTAGTGTAGTGGTTAAGAGTGGTAGACTCATAATCTGGTGAACTGGGTTCGTGTCTCCACTCCTCCACATGCAGCTGCTGGGTGACCTTGGGCTAGTCATACTTCTTTGAAGTCTCTCAGCCCCACTTACAGAGTGTTTGTTGTGGGGGAGGAAGGGAAAGGAGAATGTTAGCTGCTTTGAAACTCCTTCGGGTAGTGATAAAGCGGGATATCAAATCCAAATTCTTCTTCTTCTTCTCCTTACACAGAGAGCTTCTAGGCAGGCAAATATTCTTACTATCCCAGAAAGGCTTTTGATACTTTTAACTGTATGAATGGTGTAACACAAGATGCCTCATCAAAAAGACTAGTTTTGAAGGTGCACAGATGTGAGATCGCTCTCATGGTTGTGCTTGTCTTCAACAATGTCAAACCATTCAATTGGGCTGACTGCAGGTGGTTGACAATCTATCACACGAGAGATCTTGGAAAAAGCAGGATTGCAGTAGTTACAGAGCTACAGTTCCCAGAGTTCCCTGGGAAGAGGGGTTGATTGTTAACCCGCCCTAGGAACTGTCACTCTGTGAAGGGAACAGGGGTCTCCTAAGAACTCTCAGCACCTTTAGCAAACTACAGTTCCCATGACTGTTAAAGTAGCATCAGCGATTCAGATGTAGAGTGGCATGCCACCTCAATCTCCAAGCTGTGCGACATTCCAGCATTTCCTGCACTTGCCCAGGGTTCAGTTAACTTGGAATGAGGGACAGCAGAGACTGGTGTTATTAAGTTGTGGGTGAACATATCAGACGACACAGCGATTCTTCAAACAGCTCTTGTTTATTCACAGGCCAGAACAGAACTGAACTAAAGGGCTCAGTCAGCCTGCTTATACAGAGCTCTGGTACAACGTAACTGTAACAATTTTCTAAAACTATCCAATCACTGAACATCACTTTCGATCCCATATTTGCATAACTATCTACAGCACCCCCTGCTGGCCCAGGGTGAGAACTTCAGTACATAACAGGTATCTTTGCGCTATATGGTTCATTTACAGCTGAGTTATGATAGAGGGGCTCACAGCATCAACACCCCAGAAGGTCTTGCTTCTTCCATGGTCTCAGCCTTGAAATCAAGCTTGGCTCTCACTATGGCTTCTGCCAGCTTCTAATCCACCTCTCACACACCCTGCCTTTTTTCTTTCTCACTACTCACTAGGTGAGGTAGAGGGCCAACACATTTGCCTTCTGACACAGAGCAGCTTCCTTTGTCATACGAATAAGCATACTTAGGTGGTAACTATGAGCCTTTCCTGGCTAATTCAGCAATGGATTCCTCCATTAGATTCTATCCCTTGGTGGATCAAGGATCCCAAGGATTAGAAGGGGCTCAGGCATCATGCAGCTGACCCCCACCCCAAATTCACAACAGTGTGGGTGTGACCTATTTCATACTTGCTCAGCTACTGTAGTTGTGAGGAAACCACTTCTTTAAAACAAAAGTAAGGTGCTAGTCCTTGTGGAAATGGACAAAAATGAATACACGCAAGTGCATGCTCGGAAGGGGGCGGAATTGTTTTGTTTGCACATTTGATTGTTTTAAACCAGCCTCACAGACTCTCCAAGTGTCCCTGTTTTCCAGGGACAGCCCCAGATTTACAGAAGCCATCCCAGTTTCGGATTTGATCCTGGAATGTCCATTTTTCCTTAGGAGGTTCCTATTTTGATTGGAGAAATGTTGGAGGGTATGGAGTTATGTGACCCCTACACCAAGGAGATACAACCTTTAGAAGACATCTGAAGGCAGTCCTGTATACAGAAGTTTCTTAATGTTTAATGTTTTATTATGATTTATATATGTTGGAAGCTGCCCAGAGTGCCTGGGGCAACCCAGTCAGATGGGAAGGGAAGAAGAAGATTATTTCCCTATTTTAATCTGTGAAATTTTGGAGGATATGCTTTCATCAGAGTTTAGCTCTTGCTTTTGAACATAACCCTGCATGAACTTGCAGACTTTTGCCATTCTGGCAAGAGATGCAGCAGGTGCAGAGAAAGATGAGAAGCGATATCAAGTGGCTAATCAGTCCTGTGTGGAATGCTGGCAAGTGCTCAATTATTGAACACAGACATATTCTCTTTCAGATTCCATATTGTGCAGGTCCGTACTGTATATGCCTTCTATCTAAATAACTCACTGAAAAGTCAAGCTGAGTGAATGAAACAGCTGTGCCCCAAAACAGTACACTGTGCATCCATAGCTCCTTCAGAACTTTTCCTTGGCCTCCCACTCCTTAAGCAGTTATCAGTCCCAATGGCTGGAAAGGGTCTAACAGCTCCATGTGGCTGTTTAAAGACAGAAGGGAACTTAATGAGTCCTGTATGCCATGAAGAATTGAATGTGGAGATCAGGCCCTCTGCTGGTTGGAGGCATAAGAGCTGAGAGTTGATGTTCCAGCTGCGAGATCAGCTCTTGCTTCAAGGAAGCTAATATAAATTCTCCTTTATGTGATTTATCTACAGATTTGAGAGCCAAAGGTTCTTGCTTTGGGATGAAGGAGGAATATATTTCTCATGCATGCCAGTTCACAGTGAAGAAATTGAAACAACTGAGAGAAGAAGATATGCTCAACTACTTAATTAATCATGTGCTCAAATCCCTGCACCTTAATAATATCTTAGTGTCCTTGTTTAAAACAACAACAACCCAAAAGCAGCCATTAAAAGGTAGTCCAGAATATTATCATGGACTCCTACTGATAATTATTCAGGCATTTTGCTAAAGGTAGTAAATAGGATTCAGTCATGTGCCCTTTGAGACCTTGAGACAATTCAGTCTTCATAGTAAATATATCACTGAACTTCATAAGAGAACAGTTTTTTTAAAAAAAAACAAAGCCCAGCTAGCTACTTAATAATTTACCAATACCGATAGCAAGGAGAATATATAATAACGAGCTGAGATTGACTTTCAAATAAGATTTGGTTTTTGCAACAAAAAAAGAAAAGAAAAATGTTTAGTTTTGTTTAGCTTTTAAAAATCCTAAGCAACCGACCATTATTACAATTAGAATCAGGTTCTTGTGACATTACTGGCTTGCTTTACGGACATTTGGGGCCGGCAGAAGCAGGAAACAAAGGCTTGTGCTGGAGGAAGTTGCAGAGCCTCGTTCATATATATTTCAGAGCATTTTTTTAAAAAAAATATTTCAAACAGCTCTTTCAGCAGCTCTGTGGAATCAATGCCTTCAGTGAGCATCTTTGTTTATAACCATTCCTTCACAGAAGCAGGGAAACATGGCCTTGGTAGAACAGGGGACCATTCAGCATCTCTTATAGATCCATTACGAAGCAACCTTCACAAAAAAAGGGAAAGACCCCACAGAGGAGTAGAATGCAAATTAATGCTGATATTTATATGGCGCTCAAATTATTTTCCCAAGCATTGTACGAGCATCCTCCTCCCTGTCAGCACTCCACTGGTTTCTAATAAAAGAAATTAAATTAGTGATTTATCTGCTAATTCCTGCCATTATTGGATCCTACAGGGAAGGGAATAATAGATGCTTTTTTGAGTATCAGTGACACTGGATTGGGCAGGGGGCACCTCTACATCATTCTCATTCATTATGGATCTCCAAGGAAACGGGAAGGTAGACTAGATGCACCTTTGGCCGGATCCAGCAGCGATGCTCTTATGTTCTTATGATGGCCAGGCACAAAACCTCCCAGGAGACAGTGAATGAGTTGCACAAGTAAGGAAAGCGTTTATTTGTAGTCAGTTCTGAATCTTCCCTGAGATACTCAGCTTCGACTCTCTCTAAAGGAGCCTTTCTCAAGCAGGTTCCCATAACCATTGCTACCACAACAGGAATGTAGAAGCCACACAATGAGAGGTCCTTCAGTCACATTACCTTCCTGGGGAAAATGCTAAAGAGTTTGGTTATGTTTATTGAACACTATACCACCTCCAATAAGGAGAACCATCCCCAAGGTGAACTCACCAGGCTCTTGGGACAAGCTGAGGTACCTAGACGAGGCAGAATTAGGCCACAATCAGGCACCGGAAGAACACCTACAGAATGAGATAACACACTTCAAAGGCCTGGTGACCACTAATGTCAGTACTCAACACTTATCAGCCGAAACTATAGAACATTTGGCCAGTTTGCCATGCACGGAGAACAATGGGCCGGCTCATAAAAGAGCAATCCCTAAAAGTTCCTTGGGAAATAATTGACAAAGATCAGACCAGAGGCAAACACCAGCCGGCTCCCTATCTCCGCGGAAATTCGACACCATTAGAAATAAACAGGCTCAATCCTTACCCACAAATCAAGCAAAAGTAGTTCTTCCCCTGAAAGGCGCATCCAACCCACCCCAGAGCCTTAAAATTGTCTCCTGGAATGTTAACGGCTGGGCGACAAAGCAAATGGATCCTGAGGCAATAAACTTCATCTCTTCTTTTGACATTGTGTGCCTCCAAGAGACCTGGTCCCAACAAAATATCGCTCTCCCAAATTATTGTTCCTTTAGCTCCTGTGCTCGCAAACTGGCTAACAGGGGTCACCCTCAAGCTTATTTCAACCAGCTTATCCCTCACTATCTGCGAGGAACTCAAATCTTCCCCTTACTTTCTCACTATAAAGATCCACCTTCCAAAGACCAAAAGCCCATGGTTGATAACTACAGTATATCTGCCTCCAGCAATTAATGATTCCGACCGTAATGAAAGGTGGTCTGAACTTTCGTCTTGGCTCCATGATCTTCAAACAACTAACCCAGGACTTCCTCAAATCCTCTTAGGCGACTTTAACGCAAGAATAGGTCCCAACGACGATGCTATATTATCTTCCGCAGCACTCCTGGACAACCCCCTGCAGCCTCCTTGGGGAAACAGATGCTCTCTTGATCCCATAACAAATGCGTCGGGGAGGCTGATGGCCCAATTGGCCATCGAAAACGATCTTTGCATCGCAAATGGCAACGTTACTCCCTTGTCCTCGCAGCAATTAACGTGCATATCTTCCTGGGGAACCAGTGTTGTCGACTACATTTTATTGACGCCGGAGCTATTCTCAACCTCTACAAAAATGGAAGTGGCTGAATATTTTGGTGGTGACCACCTTCCATTGACTCTACTGTTAAACCTAACAGAGCCATTCTCAGTCCCCTCAAACTATAGTCCCACGGCACAAAGCTACCCTGTATACAAAACAAAGAAATGGACAAGCCTCAGCTCCTCTCTTGCCCTGGACATACAAAAATCATTGGATATGCCTGCAGTTCTTTCTGACTCAATTCTGCCCGCTGACCAGTATCGGAAATTAATTGATGCTTTCTCAACAACTTACACAACCACCACCTCGCCTACCCACCAACGCTTCTTCTATGAATCACCCTGGTTTGACAAGGAATGTAAAGCCCTAAGAAGGCGAATTAGGAAAATGGTCAGAATCATCAAATTTTCCAACGACCCCCAAACCTGTGCAGAGCTTCCAGATATCAAAAGGACATACAGAAACATGATTCATTGCAAGAAACAGCAACACATCCTTGAGGCTTGGTCCACTCTTCATTCGGCTGTAGAGAGACATGACTCCCGCTCCTTCTGGCGCTTAGTTAGGCCCTCGACACCATTTAATCCAGCTACCCTGATTTCCGCTGACGAATGGATCGCCTATTATTCAGCCAGTTTCGCTTCTCCAAATCATCTCACAGATCACCTTCAATCCCCGTTGGACCTCTGTTCCTGTTCTCATAGTACCACCTCCTCAGTAAATTTTACCTCAACCCGCATCTTCAACATCATAATGTCCATGCGAAAGAACAAGGCCCCTGGCCCAGACATGGTCCCGTTGGACCTTTTCCTGACTGATCCTCTTTGGTGGAGTGAACAGTTGACTCCTGTATTCACCGCTATCTCCTCCGCCCTAGACATCCCCGACTCCTGGAGAGAAGCCACAATAGTTCCGATCTTCAAAGGCGGCCAGCCAAACATCCCTAGGAACTATCGCCCCATCAGTCTGCTATCCATTCCGGGGAAAATATTTGCCGCTGTTTTACTGGAAGAACTTCTTTCATGGGTCCATGAGAGAAACATTCTACCGCCAGAACAGATTGGCTTCCGGAAGTCAGCATCAACCATGGACCACTGTCTAACTCTCTATCACCTTGCCAGTAAATACACTGCACCAAGGCAAGGCCACCTGTTTGCCGCCTTCATGGACCTGGAGGCCGTCTTTGATTCCATTCCTAGGCAGAGATTATGGTCCAAACTTGCCCATCTGGGAATTGACCCGCACCTCCTCTCCCTAATTATTTCCCTTTATTCAAACACCACAGCTCGCGTCCGAATTGGTCCCAACGGCTCCCTTACCACTCCATTTCCAACGGCCAGGGGCGTCCGACAAGGTTGTCTCCTGGCCCCTTTACTATTTAATCTTTATCTTCATGATGCTCTTTCCCCTTTGAAGCTAGCAATTAAGTATCCTCCCCACTTAGCAGGCCACCCCGTTGCTTCCCTTTTCTATGCAGACGATGCCGTCATCTTATCCAGAACAGCTGCGGACCGAGCAAATGCAGTTAATGCATTTATCGCCTATTGTAAGGCGGAAGCTCTTAATATTAATGATAAAAAATCGAAAGTCCTTCACTTCACTCGTTCCCGCAAACTCAAGCTGGAGCTGATTAAGATCACAAGTGGCTACTTAGAAAAGGTAAAAGCCTTTAAATACCTAGGCTTAATATTTACTTATAATCTCTCCTGGACCACCCATCTACAATCTGCTTCTCTTGCTGCTACCACGACCTCTAATGCCATTGTCCGATTTTATCACCAGAAGGGCGGCAAACACCTTCCAGCAGCAATTCAAATATTTAATGCCAAAGTTGTCCCTAAATTATTATATGGCTGCGAAGTATGGACTACAGCAATATCAGGCAACTTGGATCGCCCACTTCACATGTTTCTGAGATCTCTTTCTGGCGTCCCGAGATGTGTCTCAGGTGCAGCCCTACGACTTGAGTTTGCCCAGCCCTCAATTGTAAAACGAGCATGGAGTCGAGCCATTTCCTATAGCTCCCACCTACTAGCCTCGGATGCTCGAATTAGAGGTGGTTTCTCCAATCTGATCCTAAGAGACATTCATAATTCTCCTTGGAAAACTACAATTAATCTCAAATTCCGCTCTCTTCTCAATTTGAACTGCAAAACTGTTTTTAACTTAGAGTGTATTAGCCCGGTGGCCCTACCTCTAATCAAAAAGAAGCTCCAACAACTTGACTTCTCTAACACAGCTTCCCATGCTAGAGGGCCGTGTTCAGGCTTAGCCCTAGCTATTCCACCCCCTGAAAGGATCCCTCTATACTGCTTCACAATTCCTTCGGAGGCTAAGCGAAGGGCCTTTACCTGTGCCCGTCTCAACTGTTTTCCTACAGCAGTTCTGTCGGGTCGTTACTCCAGAGTTCCCATCGCAAATAGAACATGCACCTGCAATGACACGGCTCTGGAGACTATGGAACATGTAATGCTCTTCTGTCCCAACTGGACAGATGAAAGATCTCGGTTTCTAACTCCTCTCGTGAACAAGCTTCATCTCCCAATCCAGCCTTGGATAGTGTCCCTTCTTCTGCAGGATTCTGACTGTTGGATTACCGAGATGACAGCTAACTTCCTGCTTAGTGTGATGAAGAGGAAAGCGGCACCAGCTTCTTCTTTAATACCACAGATGTAGTCGATTCGTCGCACACTCGAACCTGTTTTTGTACTCTCTGTCACTCGATGTTTTAAATCCCCTGTTACTTTTGTTACCCCCCCTTTTTTTTCTTTCAAAGTATTTCGCCCAGGACGACATCCACTTTTATTTCCCCACCCCCATTTTATCTTGTTATTTCTATGTATATTATGCTATGGCCACGGCTAATGCAATAAATCGATATCGAATTCATGAATTGCTTCCCACAACAAGAAGTCTCAAAGCAATTCATGAGATTAAAATACAGTAATACAAATATGCAAACCTTAAACATAGTTAGAATAACAACATCCAGTCATTGGTTCTGTCCAAATGCCTGGGAAAACAAAACAAAAAACGCCTTTGCTTGGTGCTTCTGAAACATGGATAAATGGATAAGTGTTGGAGCCAGCATGGCCTCTCTGGCGAGATCATTCTACAGAAGAGGAGCTACTACAGAAAAGAGCTGCTCCCTTTGTACCCCCTCAGTTGTAGGAGGCAGAGAAGGGCATCGGACGACAATTTCAGGGTCCAGGCAAGTTCATATGGAAAAAGGTGGATCTTTAGGTATAAAGGTAAAAAGGTAAAGGACCCCTGGACAGTTAAGTCCAGTCAAAGGCGACTGTGGGGTGCGGCACTCATCTCGCTCTCTGGCCAAGGGAGCCAGGGTTTGTCCACAGACAGCTTTCTGGGTCATGTGGCCAGCATGACAAAACCGCTTCTGGTGCAACAGAACACTGTGACGGAAACCAGAGCTCACGGAAATGCTGTTTACCTTCCTGCCACAATGGTACCCTATTTATCTACTTGCACTGGCATGCTTTTGATCTGCTAGGTTTGCAAGAGCTGGGACAGAGCAACGGGAGCTCACCCCATCTCAGGGATTCGAACTGCTGACCTTCTGGTCGGCAAGCCCAAGAGGCTCACTTGGAATGAGACCCAGAAACAAATTGTCAGTCAGGAGAGATCTCTGAGCAGGAGTGCCTCAATCCTGTCGGCAGTCACACTGCAACTTTCTGGTAGTTTCCTTGACCAAATGCAAGAGGAGCAACCAGTTGATCTCATCAGGTTCTCGAAGGCTGCAGGAGTCCTTCTGCCTCCCGCATTGGAAGTCAGCAGCCTATGGACCAGAAAGAGTTCTGATGACCAGCTACCAGAGGATGCAACACAGAAAACAAATGTACTCTCCTAGCCGAGTGCCCAGCCACATGATCGGCATGATTATGTGCACTAACCTGTACCCAGCTGACTTCAGAGTTTGACTTGTGCTCTACTCTTCGTCCAGCTTGCTTCAGAGCCCAAAGCCTTCTAAAATATGAAGGAGCCATTCAGACTTCTGGGTATTGCAAATGGTTGTTGGCTATAAGTTGTTTTTTAAAAAGTGGGGATCTGGATTAAATTGCTCTCTGCTTCCTGTTTTTAATGATATGTGAGGTCATAAGAGAAAACCAGTCTTCTCATTCCATGATGGCAACGTTCATTTTTGGTGAGGTGTTTTGTTAAAAGCTTTTTGGGACAACCAAATATATAATGTCTGTTTCCCATGGAAGCTGGCACTCACAAAGAACCCCAGAGATGTGCTATATGAAGAGATAATTGAATGGGTGAGTTTTTGTTTCTCTCCATTCCTCTTCCAATCTACAGTTTTCCACATTTCCCCATCAGTTTGCAATTTTGGTAAAAGTCCTCATGAAAATTCATCAGTGATTTGGTGCACAATTTGCTAAATATATACATTTTTGCAAGCAAACAATTCCCTCTAACATTTTTGCATGTTATATACACAATAATACACTTTTTTTTTTTAGAACAGCCCCCGCCCCCTCTAAATGCGTTATTGTACAAATTACTTGGTTTGAGAACTGCAAAATTCAGAGCAGTGTAGATTTCAACAGAAAACTGTTTTTCAGTTTGCACGTATTGTTTCGGGAAAGTGTGAATTAGGTAGTTTCACGTTAAAATGAGAACTGAAATAAATCTCTTCCCCATCCCTTGTCTAAATAGCAGCTTCACATGGGAGAACTGGGCTGGGCTTAAGAGTGGCTACATCAGTGAATACTGAGAAGTTCTAATTGACTAACCAAGAAATAGCCAGCTTCCATTCTCCCTTATTGGCCTATTCAGCAACTGCCAATGTGCTACCCATGTGTCATGTTAGAGGTGGGATGGCAGGTGGGCCTGAAGAGGTACAACCTGCATTACTCCTAAATGCCCAGTGCACAACATAAAGAGGTTGAGGGGCTCTAAGGAAGAAGAAATGACGAGAAATGGGAGGAAAAGGCTCACAAAGAGTGACATAAACACTTCAGAATGACGGGGTTTGAACAGCCTAAGTTGTCACAAGATGGAATGGGCCAAGGGCTATTCTAAGAAAAGCCATCTGAAGGGCACGCTGATCTGTCGGGAAAATGAAGTTTTCTCTGCATTTCCAACAATAGCGGGATAATTTTTATCACTGCTAGTAACGACTGTAGCTACACTCACTGAGATAATAAGGGTAATCAAATCTCATGCTTCAGGGCATAAACTGATCGCCTGAGGGGATCAGGAGGAAACTTATTCCCTCTTTCCACCTACAGCATTGCATATTAACATTACAGTGGGGGGGGGCATGTACCTCCCTCTGAAGCATCAGTGAATGCTGGAAATAGGCGCCTTGTTGAAATAGCCTAGGGAAATAATCGTAAACCAGTGACAATCATGCAAATCCTGCAGTCCTGGAAGGGACCTAAGATTCTAAATTTTAAAAACACAAAAGCTCTGTATTAGTACAGTTTCCAAGAGGCATGTATCTGAAGGAGAATGGGAAAGCTGTTTCCTATTAACATTCCACTAGAAATTTGAATTTTCATTTTTAGAAACATCAGCATTATGTGATCTGAGTGGCCAGAGGATTGAACTATAAGCCAGGAGAGCTGGGTTCAAGTTCTATATGCTGAGTCATCATGAGGACTAGTGTGATGCTGCTGAATGGAACGTAGATTTTGCTCGTTTCCTCAGGAACTGAAATGTGAGTGTTTGGATTTTCTGGTGGTTGAGGACTGAGGTTGTCACTATGAATGTGAACTCATGCTACCAGGTGCTACAGATAGCAGCAGCAGCAGCAGCAGCAGCAATAAAATGACTGTTTCTTCACAGAAGTTTATTGTGAACTCAGTGTCTGGATTTGCTGTTCCCAACTTGTTGTTTTAATAGGTTTTCCACGAAGGTGGTAAATTCAGATTAAATGGAGAAAAAGCACAGCACTGACCACAGTGTGTGAAGTGTGGCACCACCATTGCTCCACACTCTTGGCTGTGGCAGCGCCGCCACTCACAAAAGTGGTGATGGGGTTAAGGTGGTGTCAGGGGTGTGGGAAGCACTGGGTTGGTGACGGCAGCAATAGAATCTAAAAAATGACAGCCCCCTTCAATTATTTTCTAATGCCATTTTCTTCTTCATGAATTTTTGGAGAATGGTTGCATGGAAATGTGGGGGAATGTTTGGCACAGGGATGGAGTTTGTTCTGGCATGTGGGTGAGGGGACTGGATTAGGATTGTGGCATGGAAGGGGGGGGGCATCAACATTTTCTGCCCACCACAGTCCAGATTGAGGCCTCTCCCTCAACTGTCACCAGGGAGCAACCATGCCATCAGTTTGCTTCAGCAGAAGAGATGGGAAGTAGGCCTCTTTCCATCAGCTTTGCTGAAACACCAGCACCATCAGGTACTGCCTATACTTGAAATGTGCCAGCAGGTCATTTTAAGAACAAATGTTTAAGAATTGGTGCCTGGGTTTGCCCCATTCCCCCCCACCCATCCCCTTTCCCTTGTGTGTCATTTTTTGTTAAGTCTGGAGGAGTGTCTTGTTTTAATTGACTGTGTGTAAATCACCCTGGGACGCGGGTGGTGCTGTCGGTTAAACCACAGAGCCTAGAACTTGCCGGTAAGAAGGTCAGCGGTTCGAATCTCCGTGACGGGGTGAGCTCCCATTGCTTGGTCCCTGCTCCTGACAACCTAGCAGTTCGAAAGCACATCAAAGTGCAAGTAGATAAATAGGTACCGCTCCGGCGGGAAGGTAAATGGCGTTTTCGTGCTCTGATTCACCAGAAGTGGCTTAGTCGTGCTGGCCACATGACCCAGAAGCTGTACGACGGCTCCCTCGACCAATAAAGCGAGATGAGTGCCGCAACCCCAGAGTCGGCCACGACTGGACCTAATGGTCAGGGGTCCCTTTACCTTTACCTTTAAATCACTCTGGGAGCCTTTTTGGCAGAAGAGTGGGGTACATATGCTCTACATAAACACTAAAGTAAATAAATTGGAATTGATAGGCCCCATGCCAGCTATTTGAAATGGCAGGAAAGCGCCTATTGACACCAGTGGAAGCTGTCCTGCCATTGCTAACAGCAGACACAGGAGGGTGGATACTGACTGAAACTTTAGCTGAGACAAAAGGTTCAACCCTGCCTCATCTCACACCAGGGTCCTGATCTGACTGACTAGTCTCTCAACCACTCCCAACAGCTGTACATTGGCCATGGATGGGACATGGAAAAAAACATCCTCAGTAGGGAGTGGGCAGGCTGGTGTGACAGCACAGAGGCCCTTGGAAAGCCTGAGGTGTAACTAAGTCATTGCATTAACTTCCCCATATGGAATGGAACTTTCCCTCCCTTTCCTCTGTCTGCTTGTCCTCTAAAGTACCCTGTTCCTCAGGGTTGGGGCAATCCGCAGTCAGATATATTCACCTGCACAGTGACTTCACTGGATGCAATGGAGCTTATTATCAAATTCACACAGACACTGGTTCTATATTGTTGCAATCTAGTACAGTGGTACCTAGGGAGGCAGGTGGCACTGTGGGTTAAACCACAGAGCCTAGGACTTGCCAATCAGAAAGTTGGTGGTTCGAATCCCCGTGATGGGGTGAGCTTCTGTTTCTCGGTCCCTGCTTCTGCCAACCTAGAAGTTCAAAAGCACGTCAAAGTGCAAGTAGATAAATAGGTACCATTCCGGCAGGAAGGTAAACGGCTTTTCTGTGGATGCTCTGGTTCGCCAGAAGCAGCTTAGTCATGCTGGCCACATGACCCGGAAGCTGTATGCAGGCTCCCTAGGCCAATAAAGCGAGATGAGCACCACAAACCCAGAGTCGGCCACGACTGGACCTAATGGTCAGGGGTCCCTTTACCTTTACCTTACAGTGGTACCTCAGGTTCAGGTTACAGATGCTTCAGGTTACAGACTCTGCTAACCCAGAAATAGTACCTCGGGTTAAGAACTTTGCTTCAGGATGAAAACAGAAATCAAGTGGTGGCAGCGGGAGGCCCCATTAGCTAAAGTGGTACCTCAGGTTAAGAGCAGTTTCAGGTTAAGAACGGACCTCCAGAATGAATTACGTTCTTAACCTGAGGTACCACTGTATTTGTACTGACCAGTGTAGCCACAAATAGTCTCCTAGATTTGAAGCATTCAGCCCACTCTGTGAATAGATTTTTTTTTTTTTTTTAAAAAAGAAAACCTGTTGATGAAGTTGATATTCCTGACTTATTGATGCACGGTTGCTTAACTTCTCTCTAGGCAAGGAGGAGTATATTAAGGCAAATGGTATGTAGGAGATCAGTGCCAATGTGTCAGACATCTATTAGCAATTTCATATTGCAGCCAGATTTTTAAAAAGACAGCTGGTATCTGTGTTTATGCTCATACTTAGCTACAAATATGCTAACAACTCTGGGAAGAGAATTTGAGGGCAAGAAAAAAAAAAGGCAGTTACTTTCAAGGGTCTTGAGTGAAGGCAGGTGGTTCAATATTCATCCTCCTAGACTTCTTTTCATTTGCTGGCAGCAATTCAGGAAGTCAAATATTTCTGGACAGTTGTTCCTAGGGAGAGACAGCTCTGTGAAATCTATTCTATCTGAACATTTGCATTTTCTGATATTTGGGGGGGGGGGCAGAGCAGCCAACATTCCTCTAAAATTCCTCACTGGTGGGTGGGGCGTAATATCTTCTTTTACTAGCTTCAGCAACTGCCGAGCCAAATCTGCATTTGGCTTCTTCCGCACGGAGCAGCTGAAGAAACTAAGAGGAGTAAGAAAGACGTGCAAGGCAGATCTCATCTCTTATACTGTCGGTGAGATGGGGGAAGTTGGAAAGAGATCTCTGCAGAGCGTAATGGGAAGTCACAAAGCGAAATATATATTTAACCAATCTGGAAACCTTTGCTGCAGGCGCAAACAGTTCAGTTAGAAGAAGAACACATTCACTCGCACTGGACATACACGCCAGCTAGACCAAGAGACGTAGGGGCTTGCTTTTTTCTAAGTCAAACTATTGGTTCACTTAGCTCAGACTATCTGATAGCAACCCTTCAGGGTTTCCCACCCCTATCTGGGATTGGACCTGGGACTTTTGATATGCAACTCAGATTCTCTTCCACTGAGCTGTGGCCCTTTCTAATTTTCGGACAGAGGAGACTGCATACTGACCCAATCTGCCTCTTGATTGTCACACATATTAGAATAATTATTTAGCTCCAGTGCGGTTGGCGCTGTGGGTTAAACCACAGAGCCTAGGATTTGCCGATTGGAAGGTCGGCGGTTCGAATCCCCGCGATGGGGTGAGCTCCCATTGCTCGGTCCCTCCTCCTGCCAACCTAGCAGTTCGAAAGCACGTCAAAGTGCAAATAGAGAAATAGGTACCGCTCCGGCGGGAAGGTAAATGGTGTTTCTGTGTGCTGCTCTGGTTTGCCAGAAGCGGCTTAGTCATGCTGGCCAAATGACCCAGAAGCTGTACACCAGCTCCCTTAGCCAATAAAGCGAGATGAGCGTCGCAACTCCAGAGTCGGTCATGACTGAACCTAATGGTCAGGGGTCCCTTTACCTTTACCTTTAACAGAAAATAAAATGGGAAGCCCCTTTTTAAAGGCTTTAAAAAGAGAAAGAATCTTTGTGGTTTATTTTTTAAAAAATTATTTTTTACTAAACATTTCATGAGAAAAAACACTTTAACCTGCTGTTTGCAAGACATAGGTACAAATAAAATTAGTCCAATTACAGACAACAGCAGCTGTGGCTTAATGTCAAATGTATGGGGCAAGGGTTATTTTTCTCCTTTATGCAGTTTTAAAAATTAGATGTCTTTTGCTAGGGCATCAAATTTCTCGCATTATCGAATCATGAGGAATGGCAACCTGGGTGTGCATCGATTAAATGCAAACATTCCAGTATCAGAAGAAAACATATTCTAATTCCTTAATTGTATACAGCATGTCAGTGTTACTTGTTTTAAGCTGCAAATCTGATGCAGGCTTACTTGCGAGTAAGCCCCATTGGACAACATGCAACTTAAATCTATAGGATTTTGCTATGTTTAATTTTTTTTTAGCAATCACTTGGGATTTATATTTTTTAAAATAATGCATGAATAAAGTGAGTCGCTCGTACAGCACTGCATGGGAAGATGAGAAAATCTTTCTGAGTGCATTCATTAAACACGTCATCCAGTGCTTACAAGATGCTGGGCTTCCACCCACAGCCTGTGTTAATTCCCTGCCTGTCTGTCCAGCAGATGCTTCATGCTGGGAACTATGGACTGTGCAAAAGAAGAACAGCAGCCCATAAAGGGGATTATGTGATGGAAACACGCAAGCCCACATGGTACGCTGTCCACTCTTTTTCTGGTTTTGAACTAAAATAAGAGTGGGGAACCTGTTGCCTTCTAGATCTTGTTGGACTCCTGCTCCCATCAAGCCTAGCCAGTGTGGTCAGGGATGATGGGAGTTCATAGAGTTGGAAGGGACACCAAGGGTCATCTAGTCCAAACCCTGCAATGCAAGAATTACAGCTAAAGAATCCCTGAGAGATTGCCATCCAACCTCAGTTTTAAAAAAAACCAGCAGTGAAGGAGAGTCCACCACTATCAAACAGCTCTTACTATCAGAAAGTTCTTCCTGATGTTTAGGTGGAATCTCCTTCCTTGAAATTGGAATCCATTGGTTCAGTAGAATATGAGTTTGCTCCATCTTCCACATGACAGCCTTTAAGACATTTGAAGATGCATTGTAATTCAGTAACAACTGGAGAGCCACAAGTTCCCCATTTCAGAACCAAAGCATTATATAACTACAGGGTTGAAGATTATTTATGAGTATTTCCAGTCTGCATCTGTAATGGAATTAACTTTAAACTGTTTGCATTGTTTGATCACTTGTTTTCTACCCTGGGCTCCTTTGGAAAGACAGTGCATAGATTCAATACTATAGTAGTACTTCTGGTTGCAAAAGGGATCCATTCCGGAGGCCCGTTCACAACATGAAAAGAGCGCAACCCGCAGCGGTGTGTCTGTGCATGCGCAGGTTGCAAATTGCCGCTTCTGTGCATGCGCGTGACATCATTTTGCGCTTCGGCGAAACCCGGAAGTAACCCTTTCTGGTATTTCCGGGTTGCCGTGGGAGATAACCTGAAAGAACGTAACATAAAGTGGACGTAACATGAGGTATGACTGTAATACTAATACTAATACTCAGTGCTGTTTTTTCTGGGGGGTACACGGGTACACATACCCCTAACATTTTGTGAACCTATGTACTTTTGTCCATTTACTGTATTTATTTTTCCCAATTTGAACTATAAAATGGTGATTTTCTTGAGTCAAAATGAGAGTACTCCTAAACATTTTTTTTAAAAAAAACAACAGCATTGCTAATACCAATACCAATACCAATACTAGAGTAGGTGCACCTGCTGAAATTCCCTCTTTGCATAACTATTAAAGGTGCAAGAGTCCTGTTCTGTAATGCAACTGGCCACCCTATTTACATGGTGCACTATGAAATTAGTAGCACATTCCTATACATACTTAAAGGTAAAGGTAAAGGTACCCCTGACCATTAGGTCCAGTCGCGGACAACTCTAGTGTTGCGGCACTCATCTTACTTTATTGCCTCTATAGGCCAAGGGAGCCAACGTTTGTCTGCAGACAGCTTCTGGGTCATGTGGCCAGTATGACTAAGCCACTTCTGGCGAACCAGAGCAAGTGCACAGAAATGTTGTTTACCTTCCCGCTGGAGCAGTACCTATTTATCTATTTGCACTTTGACATGCTTTCGAACTGCTACGTGGGCAGGAGCTGGGACTGAACAACGGGAGCTCACCCCACATAATTACTTGGAAGTAAATTCCATTTTAGCTAGTGGAACTTAGGAAGGAAAATAGGGAGCTGCCTTATAGTGATCATTGGTCGATCTAGCTCAGTATTGACTACAGTAACTGATACTGGCTGCACAGGAACTCAGACAAAGTTATCTTCCAGATTCTTGTTTTGTTTTTTTAATTGCTATTTTTTTTGCTTCCCCATTCTCCCTTTCAAGAGCTGATTCACACAACCAAATTTGGAGTCTATTTCAATCCGCAATGGATACTTTTTTACAAAATTAAGCCTCCCCTCACAATGCATGCTGAAGTGGCTATCCCGCTTTCCAACTTGGAAGCCATCTACTTAGCTTTACTGTGCCACAACAAATGTTCATTTGGAAACATTCACAATGGCACACTCTACTGGAATATAGATATATATGGTGCTTGGATGACTGCTTCAGTGGACTCACATTCAAGCCAAACGGATAGATGGGGAAAGCAAGCCTATATCCATATTAGAACTCCTAAAAGATTCCATCAATGGTGTCTCCGAAAAATTTTACCCATCATTTGGGAAGACAGGCAAACTAATGCCAATGTACTGGAAGAAGCAAATATCACCAGTGTTGAAGCAATGATTCTTCAACATCAACTTCGTTAGACAGGTCATGTTGTTCAGATGCCTGATTATTGTCTTCCAAAGCAACTACTCTATTCTGAACTTAAAAATGGAAAGAGTAATGCTGCTGGTCAACAAAAACAGTTTAAAGACTCTCTCCAGGCAAAAAAAAAAAAAAAAGAAGTAGTATAAACACTGGCTTGCGAGCACTCCAATTGGAGAACAGCCTTTACCAAAGGTGTCATGGGCTTTGAAGACACTCGAACTCAGGATGCAAGGGAGAAACGTGCTAAGAGGAAGGCACGCTTGGCAAATCCACACCGTGATCAGCTGCTCCCCAGAAACCTATATCCCTACTGTGGAAGGACGTGTGGATCTAGAATTGGCCTCCACAGTCACTTATGGACTCACTGTTAAGACAGTGCTCATGGAAGACAATCTGACTCGGCTACAAGTGATTGCCAAAGAAGAAGAGAAGACCCATTTTAGAACCTGAGCTGTCCTGAAAGTATTAATGCTTTTTTTGTGAATATTTGCAGAAAAAAACATTCTTTTATTTGATAATTTGAAGGTAGAGTCACTCTTGGGGGGGGGGACCTTAAGGAACAATCCTATAGCAAGATCTATTGGGATGAACCAGAAGGTGCCCATGTCAGGATACCTTGTTCGCACCCCTTCAAAAATTGTGTGTTCATGGCCATGGCCCCCCTGGTACCTCCCCCACCACTGTGCCCCTGCACCCACCCACTGCTAAGATCCAGGGAGAGGGCAAGGAGTGGCGGTGAGTGGCGCTCCTGTCCACTCAGTCTTGTATGGGGCCTTCTGAACCCCTGGTCAGGCCAACTCCTTGTGCTTTGCCTGTTGTTTACTGTATGATTGCTAACTGGATAGGATAACCCATGTGATTACTCCAGGGAGGAGGAAGCTGAAGCTGAGGGATAGCTCAGTTGGGCTGTGGGTTTGAGCCCCACATTGGGTGAAAGATTCCTGCATTGCAGGGGGTTGGACTACTAGAGGATCCTCGTAGTTCCTCCCGACTCTACAATTTTAGGAAGCATCCAGAAAGAGAAAGTGGTAGCAGGAAGCAGCAGCCAGAGACGCAATAGTGCTGAATAAGACATTTTAAAACAAACAAAGCATGATGATGACATATATTTTCAGAGAAATTATTTGGGATAGCTTTTTTCCCCAATGAAATGGCTAGTTTTAATCTGCAAGCTGAAAAAAGATTATTCCGCATAGCTTTAATTGAAATAATAAGCCCCAAGAGTAGTTATATGAGTTTGCCATGACACAGAATGGTGTTAGTTTCATTTTAAGCTGAAATGAGCCAGTGTTCTGTAGGGGTTAGAGTGTTGGACTAGGACCAGGGAAACCAGGTTCCAAATCCCCACTTGGTCATGAAGGTCTCATGGGCCAGTCAGTCACTGTTTCTCAGGCTGCTCTACCTTACAGGGTTGTTGTGAGAGTAAAATGGGGAAAGAGGAGAACCAATGTGCCACCTTGAGTTTCTTCGAGGCGGGATATAAGCAACAACTACAGTGGTACCTTGGGTTAAGCACTTAATTCATTCCGGAGGTCCGTTCTTAACCTGAAACTGTTCTTAACCTGAAGCACCACTTTAGCTAATGGGGCCTCCTGCTGCTGCCGTGCCGCTGGAGCACGATTTCTGTTCTCATCCTGAAGCAAAGTTCTTAACCCAAGGTACTATTTCTGGGTTAGCGGAGGCTGTAACCTTAAGCATATGTAACCTGAAGCGTATGTAACCTGAGGTACCACTGTAATGATCAAAGGAGATTAGAGGTTCAAGATTAGGAAGAGCAGACTTTAAAAAGGATGATTGCACTCCTGGATAGCTCAGTTGGTTAGAGTGTGGTGCTGATAATGCCAAGGTTGCAAGTTCGATCCCCGTATGAGATAGTTGCAAGTTCCTGTATCCAGGGGGTTGGACTAGATGATCCTCAGGGCCCCTGCCAACTCTATAATGCTGCAATGGGACTGGTTATAATTCACGGAGGCTCTGAATGTGACCACACAATCCACTAACGATGAGAGGTCTGCTTCTTCTGCTCCAAGACCATGCACTTGTGTGAAGAGAGTAGGCTTTTGTATTATGGAGCACTAGCAGTTCCAGTATTTTCAGAAGAGACATTTCAAGGAAGTGAAGTTCAGAATGTCATAGAACTTAAGGTATATCCAGCTGCAGTGCAGACCTAATGGGGAATGTGTCAGCACCATTCACAATAGATGTAGGTGCAAAAGAAACAGAGAAAGGTAGATTTTCCTCCCGACACTTCAACACCTGCTAGTAACCTGAGATAAACTCAGGGGTCTAACACAGCTGTCTTATATAAACTGTCTTTTGTACTATTAGCCGTTGCAATGAAAAAGCTTTTTCACCTGTTATAATTTAGAGAGTGGTCATGATGAATGAGACTATGGACATTTTTACACCTACTGGCTGCTGCGCAGTCCTATGGATACCCACTCTGCAGTGAGTCCCAGTGAATTGTCTTGCATAATGCAAGTTGTGTTGGCTGGTTGGCTGGCTGCTGAGTCCCGACAAAGTGTGTTGGGGCCACAACCCTAAAATAGCACCAACCTTTCTGACACAGCGTCTCCTTGCTGGCTGGCACCCATTGAACTAGCTGTTACAGTTGCATTCCTCTCTCTTTTTTCATTTTGTGGTTTTTGCACAGAACATTGGAAGCTGCCTTCTGCTGAGTCGGACCATTGGTCCATGTAGTTTAGTACATTGACTGGCTGCTTCTCTCCAGTGTTTCAGACAGAAGTTTCTCCCAGCCCTACCTGGAGATGCTGGGGCTCGAACTAGGGACCTTCTGAATGCATGACAGATGCTCAGTCACTGTGCTATATGGCCCTTACCGAGACAGGGAAATGCTTCAGACTGGCTCTTCAAGTTGCTTTTCATTGTTATCGGCCAGCTTCTTGAAATGATTTAAAATTAGCCTATCCCCCAGGGTGGTGGATGCAATTCCTTCCACTTTGGTCTCACCTATAAATCTGGAGAGCAGTTCTGTGCTGCAGTACTTCAGCGTTGACAGCTTTGTAGTCCAGGGTTTGGACTCCAGTGCCACACCAAGCTCTCTTATCATTTCACCTGGGTAATGTTCTCTGTCCTTCTTCTAAAATTGCCAGACTACCCATACGTTCCTCATCTTTTGATTTCCTCCTCTCCTCTCCCTGGCACTCTGCCCCCCTCGGGTTGCTGAAGGGGTGGTGGTGTAATATGGAAATGAGTTACTCTTAATGCAACAGTACCCCCTACTGGCCACGCGGGGAGTGCCGCCGTTCCAATACACGGTATCCATCCAGTATATTCGAATCAAGTTGCTGTGTGAAATTAGTGCCATCGGCGGGGGGTCTTTTTGAGAAGAAAAAAAAAAAAAGGTGGTGGGGAGGTGGGGATGGAGAGGCACTGTAGAGCGACGGTATGAGGCAGGATTATTAACAGCGCCATTAAAATAGCCGAGGAAGCTGCGCTCGTTAAGTCGGAAGCGCTTTGACTGAAACGCACGCAGAGACCCCCACAGAGGAGCGCAAAAAAGGCGTCCTTTGAAAGTTAAGAGATGCCATCAGAAACTCATCTCCCGTCGTGCCAGCGATGAAACCGGGGATGGGGTGGGGAGAACTAGGGAGCTCTTCGGCGGCCTTTCCCCCACCATCTCTCTCTCTGTAAACCCAAGATCGGGCAGCAGATGCGTCGCCACAGAGGTTGGCATTTGCTGCTGAAGCTAGGCGCGCTAGCTAGGTGACTGGATGGAGAGGTGCCGAGCGAGGCGTCCGCGACCACCCCGCGCACCCTTCGCTTTCCGGAAAGCAGAGCAGGTCGTGGGCCGCCTCGCCTCGCCTCTGCGCGGCTGCTTCGCGGGCGCGCGCGTTTGTGTTGTGTTGCGAAACCTTGCGAGCGCGTGATGCCTCGCTCCCCGTGTGCGCCTGCTGAGCGTAGGTATTTAGCAGCCAACTCTATCCGAAGTTAAGTGAATAATGACGAAAATTACTATTTTCAACTGGAAATGTCTGTAAGCGCTTTAGAAGATTTGATCTAATAATGGCCTCCCTGGAAACCTTGCATTTTGGTGACTTTCATGCTCCTAGCAGGGGGGCTCATCTTCTCTTCTCTCTCCTTAGCGCGGCTTAACCGCAATCCTTATTATGCTCTGACTGAGCACGAAAGGGGTGTGTGTGTTGGTGTGCGTGCGCGCGCGCCAGCGAGAAGGTTGCTCCCCCCCCCCTTCATCGCTTTCCCTTCGCTCGACGTTTCCCCTTCTTCTCCACCACGAGAATCACCAGGCGGCTCTTCAAAGGAAACCCACCTCAGCTGCGCTCGCAGTTGCTTGTTGTCGCTGCTGCTCCGTTACAAAAGCAGTCGAGAGAGGCTCTTGGCACCGAGGTGGCACACAACGCAAACACGCTGGGTGGGGAAGCAACACCCGGGCACTCTTCCATTGATTTCGCTTTTGCGAGTGCTCCAACTCCGCTGCCTCCTCGCAGGAGTCCTTTCTCCGGCGTCGAGTTCATCTGCTTAATTACATTGATCTCCCCCTCCCTCCCTCCCTCCTCTCGGATCGCCTTGTGCCAAAACAAGACGGGATGCATTATTGGGGGTTTTGCAGTTGCTGAGGTCAAGGCAAGTGACGGGAGCGAGTGCGTGGCGTCCGCCCTCCCCTACTCTGAGCGAGAGACGGCGAGCGAGAAAAGGCAAGCGTTAGGACTCGGGGGAAATCTCTCTTTCTCTGCCCCCCCTTCCTCCTCCTCCTTCCCCCTTCGCTTCTTCAATCAGCTTGTGCTACTCATCAGATCAGGGATAGCTGAGGCTTCAGCTGTGTGCGCCAGAGAGCCGCTCTCCCAACTCCTCGGTCTTTCCAATGCAAGGGATGTTTGCAAGGCGCTCGGAGAACCACCGGCTGTGCTGCTGCTGCTGCTGCTCCCGCTACCACCCTGGGCAGGGGATGTGAACTCCCTTAAAGAATGACTAGGATTGCCACGATTGCCATTCTTTTGCAGCTGTTGCAAAAAACCGGGGGACAGGGCTTCGCAGGTAAGGGGCGTTGGGCTCTCGCCGCGTGCTTCTGTGCAGCGGGTGGAGGTGGGTGCCTTGAACTCCGAGCAGCGCTCCTCAAGACGACTGTGGGTTGCGCTGCGTCGCGTCCTCCCTTTCCTTCCGGGTGTGCAGCTGCGAGTGTGAAAGGCTAGGTCAGATGGCCATTCCTTGCACGTTGGAAGCTGGACTCATGGCCCCGTTTACTTGGGAGTCAGCTCCATTGAACTCAGTGGGACTTTCTTCTGAGTCGACCTGTATAACTTGTTTTATATATATAAAAAAATGCATTGTATTGGCTGTCTGTCTTGGCTTGTGGGAGACTGACTTCGCATGATGGGTGTTCAGAGCTTATCTGGCAAGCTCTAGGTAGAAGCTGAGCTATAGGGAATATAGGCGTTTTGCGTTTTCGGTGCCCATCTTGTTACACACGCGCAGCCATAAAACGCCAATCAGGAGGCAGCCTTGAGCTTATTTACCCGGGAGTAAGTCCCATTGAACTCAAGGAAGCTTGTTTCTGTGTAGACATGCATAGTATTGCACTTTCTTCAAGTGTGATGAAGACAGCTGAGGAACGTGGCTTCCACAGGCAACTGAAAATAAGGAGGCAGGTTAAACGAGTATTGTTGGCTTTCAGTACTGTATCAGAAATGGAACTTCCAAATAAACTCTGTATTGTGTTTGGCTTCATGGGAATTTTTTGTTGGGGGGGCACCATTAGACATGTTTCTATATTTTAGGAAGCCTGTTTTTTTTTAAAAAAATGTTGTGCCTTGTGTGATATTTGAAGGCATTCCTTCCTTTGCGGAGTCAAGCCACTCCAGTCCTTTTTATAGTAAACAGTTGGTCTCCCATCAAAGGAGGAGGAGGAGTGCCAAGTGTTTCAGAAATGTGCCACATCAGGTTGAGGAGTCCGGCTGTACCTTTAAATCACAACTTGGGAATGTTTTAATTGAAAGTTCATTGGGTAACTCCTCCACCCCTTTTCCCACCAACCTCTGGGATCTAAAGGGCTGGAATAACTTTCTTTGGATAGCTGACAAGTCCGATTTGTTCTTTGACACTTGTCCAGTCGCTGTCATTTTAATCTTGAGAGAGGTTGTGTCTTGGAGCATACACAGCCAAAACCTAGAAGCCCTTTGGAATCTCATTCCCTTCATTCTTCAGTCGGAATTTCCTTGTGAGAGATGATTCCTCACATGGTTTCTTTATCCTGCTGTAAATTTCTCCCCCTCCTGCTGTGTAGATTCCTCACATGCTTTCTTTGTCCTACTGTGGACTTTCTTTTATTTTTAAAAGTCTGTCTGAAAAGTAAATAATAATTACCTAGATTTAAGAAAATGTCCATCTCACCTACCCAGTTATTGAAAATTATTATTTTAAATGCCTACAACCCATTTATGGAGACAACAGCTGCAAGGCATGGCTACTTGGGTATTACAAGTATTGAGGCTCGACTCCAGCAACCTTCAGGCTTGAGTGCAATTCAGCAGAATGGTCTTTAGGGCTAAGAAGATGCTGAAAGATCAAAGAACTCTTGGCTGCTCTGTGAAATATACTCCTATTGGCAGAGCATGCAAATAGGGAGATCACTGTTCAGAAGCCTGCAGAAAAATCTCTCCTTGAATGCTTCTACTGAAAATGTTAAACTTAACTTTAAAAAAGGAGGGAATCATACGAATGGAAATGATCCTATTAAGCTCTGCAAAAGGCAGAGTGATCTGCATAACGGGCAACAGAAAATAACTGACTGAGTTACTGTATTCTGGACTTTCCTGGTCTGGTGTTGTTCAGATGTTTTGGACCACAGCTCCCATCATCCCTGACCATTGGCCACACTGGCTGGGGCTGGTGGGAGATGTAGTCCAAAAGTTTATCAGATTGGGAAGGCTGCTATATGCAACATACTGTATATCATTGCAGGGAAAGGAATAACACCTCAGATTTAATTCTAAAAAACTGACAAAGTCACCATTGTGACACTCCTCCCATAAGAAGGGAGTTCACTCAAATATCATTTCCACTGTTTGTGGCTGCTGAACAGAGGACTTCTGAGATGTGTAAATTTCAAGACTAGTTTAGTTTAGACTAAGTTTAGTCTAAGTTTAGACTAACATCCTGTTCCTACACATATTGACATGGAAATAATCCCCCATTTTCAGTAGACTTGCTTCTTCCTCTTAGGATTGTTACATGAATTATCAACTTGTGCTTGAATCTTTACCATGTTGGATTCTGTAGAACTTGCTTCATGCTTGCATCGTCAAAAAGCGGTGATCATATGAGCATTTGTTCTGCACTAAGTTCTACTTGACTCAGCAGAACTTGCATAATATTTGTGTATTGCCCATTACCATTATTGGTAATACAGCTTTCTAATGGCAGATCCCCTACCTGGAGGGGCAGCCTGGAAGGTGGGGGGGGGGGAAAGAATCTGTAAAATGGGGTAAGGGGGTAGATTGAGAGTTCATTATCAAACAGTAGCACTGTGGTCCTTTAATCTGAGTTTTGGTATCAATGTCTAAACTTTTATAAAGCAGAGGAGGAGGTGGAGCCAGAAATTGGAGATGGCCAACAAATGTAATTATAAAACTTAAAAGTGAATTGGGCCCCACAGATTATCCAGTGGGTCAGAAGCTTCCATTATCACTGTTTGTTAAGGAAGAAAGCCAGTGTTTGCTTTCTGTGATTGTGAATGCCACCTTTCACCCCGTCTTTCAGTTGCCTGCTTTGCTGCTGAAAAAGATAAAAGAATATTATTTATAAAAATGAACATGACTTGGTGAGCCACTTCTGTAAATGAGGTTATGGGAAGTGCTGCCTGTTTTATTTTTAAGATTACACTTAACCACCGAAGACTTAATGCCCTGTAACCAATTTGCACAGCTAATACTCTGATAATGAAAGCAAAGATGAAATAAACGTTCACGAACGCCTCACCTCTCTGATGGATTTTCATGCCTAACCACATGAAAGCTTCCATCTGTTGCAGCCAGTGTATTTTCCCCGTTGTCCATCAGATGGTGCTGCCTTCATAACTATTAGATGCAATTATAGACTTGTCCACACAGGCTTTCCCATTGAGCTATGCTTTCAGTGCCTTTATGTCTTCTGTCAAAACTTCCAGGGTGTCCAGTTCTCTGAAGTTGGCTGTTGGAGTTTTGTTACTTGTTTGCAAAAAAATTGGATTGCAGAATATTGGATCAAGATTGAAAAACCCAAGACTGAAGTGATATCTTCGTACTGCTTACATCTCCATGTCCCATAGAAGTCAGCAGAGCTGAGGCAAATGCAAATTACAGTCTTGTTTCTTGTGAAATTCTTGACCATCAACTAGTAGACTTAGGCTGCAGTCCTAACCCCACTTACCTGGAAGTACACCTCACCAAATTCAGTAGGACATACTTCTGAGTTGACATGGTTAGGATTGCACTCTTAGACCTCGGGTTAAGTACTTGATTTGTTCCGGAGGTCTCTTCTTAATCTAAAACTGTTCTTAACCTGAAGCACCACTTTAGCTAATGGGGCCTCCTGCTGCTGCTATGCCGCCGGAGCACGATTTCTGTTCTTATCCTGAAGCAAAGTTCTTAACCCAAAGTACTATTTCTGGGTTAGCAGAGTCTGTAACCTGAAGTGTATGTAACCTGAAGCATATGTAACCCGAGGTACCACTGTAGTTTTCAAACTTTCCTGCTACAGAGAACACGTTCCACACACATTTATCTGCTGATGAACTGTTGTCTTCTGTGGACAGTTACAGGGAGGCAATGACAGCTTGTGCAGAGAATATGTGTGAACTGAAAGTACCTTCTAGAGGCACTTCTGAAAACCTCCACAGCTGCATATTGCATGGGGAAGATTGGTAGTGATGAACAGAGTGGGAATCTTCTCCATCATTACTGATTTTGTCACTGAGAAGCCCTTGGTAAGCTTGAATAAGAACAATCCAGCAATTTCCCCCCCATACTTTTGGAAAGACCACAAGTGGGACATGAAACCCATAGCTTTCACCTGCTGTATTTGCCTCCAGTATTCTGTGGCCTGCTGCTTCTGCACATAAGAGATCCCATTTAGATCTCTCAGCGGCTATTAGCATTGATAGCTACCCTTCATGAATGTGTCTATTCATCTTACAAAACCATCTAAGCCAATAGCCATTACCACGTCTTGTGGCAGTGAATCCTACAAATTACGCATTGTGTGAAGGGCTTTGTTCTGCTGGTCCTGAATCTATAGCCAATCAATGTCTTTATGTGAGTTCTAGGATGACGGGCTTTCCAAAGTTTGGAAAGCTGTGTCTTAGCACTTCACATTTTGGGTGGAAACAAATGACTGTTTGCCAAATGGGAATGTGTCACAATTAGAAAGCAACTGACAGCACATCCACATCGGTGGAAGTTCTCACTTTGCTGTAAAGCGATCACTTCTCACATAGTTCTGTGTACCACTTGTTAAACAATCATCTGTACTCATCTACTGTTAGAAGTTCCTTGCGAGACTGCTGCTGATATTTCCTAACATGCATACCACTTGTGGCGAACGATCAGTGTTTTCTCTGCAATTGCTCGCTGGAGCAAATGTGCTTCTGCACTTAAAAAAAGAAAAGAAAGAAAAGCACGTAGCTCTTCCCTTAGGACTTTCAGATTTGTTCCATGGGTACCTTTGCAGGGCAGAATAGTAGAACGTTTCATGTACTCTTTACATTGGAGTAGTCCATTAGCTTCAGAGTTGATATCTGTGGGGAGTGAAACACAGTATGTTTCATAAGTTCCCCTCAGACAGCAGTATTCTGTTTCAGCATATGTTAAATCTAACCACTGGCAGAATTCTTATTGGCATATGCAGTTTGCATGAGCTTCACCAGTAAAGAATGGAGTGGAGTCTACCATGCTGTTGTTTACAATTGATACTGCTTTGGACTTACATATGAATATGTTCTATGGAAGATCCCTGAAATAAGCAATCCCTAGCATTGGATAACCACTAAGGGCATTGAAAATGGGTTGAGGATGGGTATTCCAGCATGACAATGACCCAAAACACACGGCCAAGGCAACAAAGGAGTGGCTCAAGAAGAAGCACATTAAGGTCCTGGAGTGGCCTAGCCAGTCGCCAGACCTTAATCCCCTTGAAAATCTGTGAAAGGAGCTGAAGGTTTGAGTAGCTACACACCAGCCTCGAAATCTTACTGACTTGGAGAGGAGTGGGACAAAATACCTCCTGAGATGTGTGCAAACCTGGTGGCCACCTACAAAAAACCTCTGTAATTGCCAACAAGGGTTTTGCCACCAAGTACTAAGTCATCTTTTGCAAAGGGATCAAATACTTACTTCACTCATTATAACGCACATCAATCTCTGACTTTTGTCTTCTGGGTTTCTGGGGGTTTTCCTGTTGTTATTCTGTCTCTCACAGCTACAGTAAACCCACCATTAAAATTATGGACTGGTCATTTTTTTGTCAGAAGGCAAACAGGCAAATTTAGCAGGGGATCAAATACTTCACCCCCCCTCACTGTATAAGTAAAACCATTCCATCTTCTAGCTACCTAACAGGTACTTACTTGGTGCCCAGCCCATCAAGTCATTTTCCTGACTCTTAAGATAGTTTCCAAAAAGTGTTGCTAGATTTTTGCCTTTTGGGGATTTTATTGTTTTATCTGAATAGCCGTTTTTAGTTTCACTGTATGTTGATATATTAGCATGTGTGTGTGTAGTCATATACACAAAATTTTGCAAACCACTTAGAAACTTAGAAAACACATTATTTTTTTGCCTCTTAGAAAACACATTTTTAATATGAACAAATATGAAATTCTATAGGTATGAATTAAATAAATAAATGCAACCCAGTGCCTTGTTATCATCCAGAATGCAAGAGTGTCTGGGGGGAACTTTGTATGCCTCAAGGTTTGTTTTGCCCTTTTCTCTGACCTTTCCTTTACATTACAAATTTTAGCTGTAGCAGAGGCGTCATTTTCCTTCCAAATGTGTAGAATGATATGAACGCTTGGAATATTATCAGATGGACCATTGTGAAGAAAAATACCACATCATTGTATGAGGCAGCAGTTAAGGGCATTTTTGGCGGTAGAGGCAATGGAAGTTGGAAGTGAGTGGGGGCAGAAATGCAGAGAGATTTGGGAGTATAGTTAATTCATGTTACTAGCCCCCTGCCTTTGGTATGTTGGTTCTGTGCAAATGTAAGATGCTGAACATGGCAACTGTTAACAATATAGCAATTTAACTCCAAAATCACTTTCCCTTTCCTCTGGGGAACTCTTAGCTGTTCAGTCCAATGTTGTTTTTCCTCTTGGCTGGCTTGATTTGTTTTTGCATAAAAGAACAATTAATGCTAAAAAGGCACTTGGAAAATAACAGCAGGAACTGGGTCTTTGCGTGTAAAAAGGCAAATGGTTACTGTACCTCCAATTTATATTGCATCCCCCCTTTTGCAAATGTTTAGCCTTCTCTCTACACACTGTTTTGTCCTGTGTTCATTTGAAGGAGCCCTAGAGCCTGCCACCCCATAAATGGTTTTTGGAAAATTGTGTGTGTGTGTGTGTGTGTGTGTGTGTTAGACAATTATTATTGAATACTGAAGTATCCTTTCTTTAAAATAAGGGATCACTGTTAGTTGCCATGGAAACTACTGTGCTGTCCAAAAAGGTAGATCTTAGTTTTGTGGAGCAGAGATTGGAGCAAAGGTTATTTCTTCTGGCAACTACTATTTATGATGTGTATTAAAACCTTTTGCAGCTAATAGACAAAATAAGATAAATTGATTTTGAGTATTTGTGGCTTTGAACGCTCCCTTAGTTCATGGATAGTTCATAGTCCTTGCCTTTAGCTTTTTTAAATGTCTTACTTAGCTACCCCTCTACAAACAACTTACTTCTAGAGAAGTTGTGCTGAAGTCCAGAGGGTTACAGCAGAGAAAGAGTAATAAAAATTTGCTGTTGTTAAGCACATCCGCAGAAGAATGCAATACCTGTTTCCCTTATTCTTGTGAGGACAGCAGGTCACCTTTGAATGAATGGTGCTAAGCTAGGCAAGTGCCCACATCTGGCCAGGAACAGGGTGTAGCTCAGTGGTAGATCATCTGCTTTGAATATCAAGGTCCCAGCTTCATTCCCCTAACTCTTCAGGTAGGACTGGGCGAGACCCCCTGTTTGAGATCCTGGAGAGTTAACTGCCAAGCATTATAGGCAGTGCTAAGCTAGATGAACCCGGGGTCTCATTCAGTATAAGGTAGCTCCCCATGTTCCTATGTCCTTGGCCTAGGCCATGGTTCATTCAAGGCAAGTTCTTCCAGCTGAGCTGTTTGCCCCCAAAGCAGATGATGCCTTTGAGCAGACAGAAGCTGTGGCAGGTATGCTTAGACTGAAGTCCAGCTCCAAAGGACTTCTAGCAGATCCCTCACTGTGAGAAGTGAGGTTACAGGGAACCAGGCAGAGGGCCATCTTGGCAGTGGCGCTCTTCCTGTAGAATGCCCTCCCATCAGATGTCAAGGAGATAAAATAACTACAACTTTTAGAAGACACCTGAAGGGAAGTTTTTAATGTGTGGTTTTTTATTTAGGAGTTTTTATGAGTGTTGGAAGTCACCCAGGGTGGCTGGGGCAACCCATATATCCATATGGGAGAGGTAAATAAAAATAAAAATAAATGATGGAGACTGCAACAGCTATTCCCACCATCTTTTCTTCTTTGGTCGTCTCTCCTTCCACACCAGCTTGTGGCATATCTGTAGCTCTGTTTGATCACACATGTGGGAAGGGAAGGGAAACCTCTCCTTGGAGGTGAGAACTCCATGGCTTGATTCAGTGCTGGGAGCTAAAGGAATTCCTGGTCACAGCCCTGCCAACACTACCTGCGTGACAAAGATGGAAGCAAAATGCTTGGTTCTTTGGTCTCTGATCTTAAGAATGGTTTGCCATCTGGATAAGGTGGGACAAACTTCTTTGACGGCTTATTATGATACCACTTAAATAGTTACGTATTAATGTATACTGCTTACTATATTGCCTGATGGAGGTTTTTTTTTTTTTTAATAGAACAGACTTCTTTGCATCGTGTGCAGTCTTATTATATGCACTTTCCCTTTGTTCGGCTCTTTTAATAAACTCCCACTTCTCATCATGTGGCGTCATTTAGTGTGTGGAACTTCCTCCTCCCACTGGCCATTTTAATAAAGGTTATGCCTTTTCCCTTTGGATAACCTTCTCCTTGCAGATGGACTCTGCTTTTGCTGTTGTGGGAAGGTCATACCCATTAAGACACAGCCATGCTGTTTCTAAATGAACAACACTCTGCATATAAACGATGACTTTCTCATGAGTCAGAGCTCTGTAGTCTGGCCCTGTGGGGTGCTGTAACAGCCTAAGCTCCCGCTGCAACTTGCTATTACAGCAGCCAAGGATCATATTTCCTTTATGGGGGGGGGGAGAGAGAGAGAGAAAAAAAAAATGTTCTGTCTAATCTAAACTAAGCATATCACATGCATCTTTTAATCAGGCCTTCTGTTTTCTCTCTCTCTCTCTTCCTAATAGCAGATAATTGCATATAATCTTATCATGCAGTGATTCTGAAATGCAAAAAATGCCTAGAACCAGATCCTGGTGCATTAAATAATATCATAGAAGAGACTGTGATGACTTTATTAATATATAATGTAGCCCTTTGCTATAAAGTGAGCTGGTACTTATTTGGTGTCTGCCCTTGCATAAGGAAAGCAGAGCTTAGATTTTAGATATCCGTTTTCTGCAAACAAGGCTTTGTAATGAGCAAAGCACAGACCTTGAGTCAGATAACTCCCCACTCGCTTTACTCTTTGTGTTAATGCTGAACTGTTCTCCTTGCCTTTTTATTTCACTCAGCCGCACCGGAGCAGTAGGTTTTGCTTTACTTGTCTTGATTCAGAGTTAAGAATGGCAATGCTGGTGTTCAATAAAAGTGGCTGGTGGAACAATCCTGTGCATAGCTGCTCAAAAGTCAGTCCTATTGAGTTCAAGGGGGTTTATTGCCAGAAGACTGCATATAGGATTGCACCCTCAGCCATTTACTTGACACATGCGTTTTAGATGACATGGAGTTTGATTGTGGTGGGAGAAGTTTGGTAGGGGGACTGTTTGTATTGAGTAAATTAGTGAGAACAACACCAAAATCAATATATATCTATATGCAGGGTGTCATGTGGCACTTACTGTAACAACTTCATGGTTAGTAACGGCATATAGGTATTTTTCTAGGGGGGGGGGAGCATTGGATGTTAATCAGCTGGTAACTGTGGCTTAAAAGTGTTGACTTGCTTGCACGAATGAGCCGAGGGACCACAGATAATTTCCATACCCCCTCCAGCGCAAGACATTTAAGACACCACTGCTAAGACTGTCTCTCCACCTGCCCTTCCTAAATGGGTTTCCAGCTACCTGATATTTGCACCTGTTTTAAAAATTGAAAGGACTCTAGGTGCTGTGCAGGAAGGGGGAACCTGCGACCCTACAGGCAATCTGTCAATGTCTGTCTAAATCTGTCAGTTTTATTTTTTAACAGTTCAGATTTCCACATTTCTGCATTAGTTTGTGCTTTTCTGTAGGTCTGCATAAAAATTCATCAGCATTTAGTGCAAATTTATAGTACTAATATTTTTCATTTTGCAAGGGATTTCCCCAAAATATTTTATATGCTGTTTTCACTAATATATGCATTTTTTACACATACATATTCACCAGAGCCTTCCAAACTGTGTGTCGTGACACATTAATGTGTTGGCTGCAGTGTGTAGGTGTATTGCATAGATGCTCCCCGCGCTCTTCCCAGGGCTGGAATGGGGTTAGTTTAATCTCTGGTTTGCTAGTTAAACTGAATTAATGTGTTGTGAAATAATGTATGTCTAAAAAGTGTGTCACCAACATGAAAAGTTTGGAAAACTCAGATATACGCTACTCTGGTGCACATTATTTGTATGTAGAACTGTGGATTGCCAAATTCAGAGAAGTGCAAATTTCAAAGGAGAGATGTTTTTCAATTTGCATATTGTTTCAAAAAGTGCTAATTAGGTACATTCACATTAAAATCCTGCCAAATGAAATTTCTCTCCCATTCCTGGTGACAATATGCAAAGATACTAGCTTGGAAATGTATGTACAGGCAAGTCGCTGGTTGCGTATTGTAAGGGATGCGGGAGGCACTGTGGTCTGAACCACTGAGCCTCTTTGGCATGCTGATCAGAAGGTCAGCAGTTCGAATCCGCGTGATGGGGTGAGTTCCTATTGCTTTGTCCCAGCTTCTGCCAACCTAGCAGTTTGAAAGCATACCAGCGTAAGTAGATAAATGGGTACCGCTGTGGTGGGAAGGTAAATGGCGTTTCCATGTGCTCTGGCACTTGTCCTGTTGTGCCAGAAGCGGTTTAGTCTGGCACTTGTCCTGTTGTGCCAGAAGCGGTTTAGTCCAGAAGCGGTTTAGACCCAGAAAGCTGTCTGTGGACAAACACCAGCTCCCTTGGCCTGAAAGCGAGATGAGCACCGCAACTGCATAGTCGCCTTTGACTGGACTTAACCATCCAGGGGTCCTTTACATTTTTAACTGTGTAATGTAGGAAACCAAGAATGGATGCATGAAGATTCCAAAAAAGAAATGAGAGAGAAAACAACTGTTTTTTCAAAACATGCCAAATGTTATTGGTGTCTTTTTACAAAGGATTCATTTATTTTTCAGGGGGCTGATTTCAAAACTGACTTCTTCACTCAAAGGCATCTTCGGTCAAAATCACATTTTCCTATTACACTTTTGTGGTTACTGATTTTTAAGATGTAGGGAGCTCAGATGAAGGCAGCATCTGAGTCCTCCTTGCTTCACAGAACCCCTTCACCGAACAGAGATAATATGTGTGTGTGTCTGTGTGCCCCCCACTGTATATAGTCCTAACCTCTAGGTGTTCAGCAAGTGACATGAATGAGCCTGCTCACATACAGTTGTATGTGCACAGAATACTATTTCATGATTGGGAGCTTTGCTTTTCCTGAACTGTCCAGAGTTATGTAGAAACAAACAAACAGAAAGCACCTGTCTAAGAAGTGTCCTGCTGGATCAGGCCAAAGGATAATCTAATCTAGCATCCACACAGACCATTCAGATGCCTACAGAAAGCTCATAACCAGGACAGCTCTTCTCCTTGTGAGTGCAAGCAACTAGAATTTCAAGGCATTCTGCTTCTGACAACGGAACATAGTTATCATAGCTTTTAGTCATGAATAGCCTTACCTTCCATGAATCTGTCCAATCCTCTCTTAAAGCAGGCCAAGTTGGTGGTCATCCACCACTATATCATGTGGCAGTGAATTCCATAGTTTAACGGTATGCAGTACTTTCTCTTGTCTGTCTTGAATTTTCCAATATTCAGCTTCCTTACATGGCCCTGAGTGCCAGTGTTATGGAAGAGGGAGAGAGAAAAACTGTACTCACTTTCTTCACACTATGCCTAATTTTATATACATTTATCAATTTCTCTTATACTTGCCTCTTTTTCTTTGAACCAAAAAGGTCCAATTTTTGTAAGCACAGGGTAGTTGCTTCATCCCTTTGGTTGTACTCTACATTCACGTTTCTGTGGTACCAAAATTCAGTCATCTCAATCCTATTTACCTTATTCACTGGCTTCTGGCAAATGTGTCACACAGAGAACTTCTGGTCAAAGCTTCTGTAGGCTTAATAGTTGATCTAAAACTTGGTGATACTCAAGCACAAAAAAAAAGTTTTGCAAATGGTTTGCCCTGGAGAATTAAATTCTTTCTGGATAAGCAAGTATCTTAACAACACAGATAAACATTTAGCCTCGATACAGTATATTGGACTTCAATAACTCTAGGATACAGTTGTGATGACTCCCTCCCCTGTTAGATTTTTGTAGGCTTTGGATGTTTTGATTTATTTAAAGTCCTTTAAACCTGCTCTTCAACTGAAAAAGACTCCTAGCTTACAGTAATCAATAATAAGTTTGTCCCTGCCTTTGGAATTACAATGTAAGAGACATGACACAAAAGGAAAAGGAATTGGGAGGGAGGAGGAAAGCTTGGGCACTTCTTAGTTATAAGAATTTTATAAAAGTTCTCTCTCCCCACCCCACCCCCCAGGAATCAGCTATTCCTTGTAGGAGTAAAATAACCTCCAAATATGGCTTATAAAACATGCTTTGATTAGTTACGGGGTTTCAGACTGAGTCAGGAGTGTCTCTTTCTTGCTGTCCCTTAGTCCTCTGGCAATCAATATAGAGTCTGGTATCCTTCAGATATTCTCCTGCTGCATTCATTTGCTTCAGTAGTCACGAAATTAAAAGACGCCTACCCCTTGGGAGAAAGGCGATGGCAAACCTAGACAGTATCTTAAAAGCAGAGACATCACCTTGCCAACAAAGGTCCGTATAGTTAAAGCCATGGTTTTCCCAGTAGTGATGTATGGAAGTGAGAGCTGGACCATAAGGAAGGCTGATCGCCGAAGAATTGATGCCTTTGAATTATGGTGCTGGAGGAGACTCTTGAGAGTCCCATGGACTGCAAGAAGATCAAACGTATCCATTCTTAAGGAAATCAGCCCTGAGTGCTCACTGGAAGGATAGATCCTGAATCTGAGACTCCAGTACTTTGGCCACCTCATGAGAAGAGAAGATTCCCTGGAAAAGACCCTGATGTTGGGAAAGATGGAGGGCACAAGGAGAAGGGGATGACAGAGGACGAGATGGTTGGACAGTGTTCTCGAAGCTACAAACATGAGTCTGACCAAACTGCGGGAGGCAGTGGAAGACAGGAGTGCCTGGCGTGCTCTGGACCATGGGGTCACGAAGAGTTGGACACGACTAAACAACAACACTCATTTGCTTCACTTTGTGTGGTGTGTGTGTGTGTGTGAGAGAGAGAGAGAGAGAGAGAGAGAGAGAGAGAGGGAGAGAGAGAGAGAGAGAGAGAGAGAGAGAGAGAGAGAGAGAGAGAGAGAGATGGATGACTCCATGGTAGAATTCTAACTGAGTTTTAAATAGATTTTTTTTCTTTATAAATTTAGTTCTCATTAATGTCACAAGTGATTATATCCACGGAGCGGTCTCCAATTAAATGTAGCTTGTTTGACACTGCTTTCTGTTAGTGTGACTGTCTGTAAAGTGGCCTTTGCATATAAGTATCAAGCATTCAGCCTGATATCAAAGAGGTTATGCCGTGGAATGTCTTCCTCCACAAACTACTTCCATGCTAATAGAAGATCTCCCTCCCCAGCTTCAGCTGTTTGCTGGATTTTGTTAAGTTTCTACAAATGGGTTTTACAGTTTTAATTTTAACTTTTTGATTGGATTGTGCATACTATCTGGCATATTTTGTATGCCATAATAAAATGAGAACATGAGCGAGCATGTGGATAAACTGGAACACGTTGGATACCAATGTAGGGGTGGCAAGCATGCTTTTTTATCTGGCACAGAATTAACCCCAGAGGCTGCCAGTGCCAGGGCCTGAGAAATTAGAAGTCAGAGAACAGCCTCTGAATAATTAGTTGTCCTTACGTGAACTTGCTAAGTAAATTGTATCTTTGCATAAGTATGTTTGTATAATACTATACATATGCATGGCTGTGCCTTCCTTCTCCCTTTGGTACAGTGATGAAATACCCATTATTTTAACAGTGGAGCTTAGTAGCAAAGTTGGAGAGCAGACATTTTTAGCTTGGCAGTTTGCATAATCTTGGGATCTAAATAAAAACAAGAGACATGGTTTTGATTAAACTCAGCAACAATAACCATCATGGCAGCTAAGCACTAATAATTTAGAGAGGGCAATTATAGGTATGCCTATACTAGTCTCAATATCCAAAAGGAAGGCAGACATCTCATGAACATCCCAGACCCTAGCAATTGAGAAAAGACAAAAGTACAAAAGTCCTCGTTGTTTAAGGGATCAGTTACACATCCACACCCACACGAATTTAAGCATCTTTGTAGTACTGTATAGGATTTTAGAAGAAAGTACCATATTGTTGAGATGCGGGTGGCGCTGTGGGTTAAACCACAGAGCCTAGGACTTGCAGATCAGAAGGTCGGCGGTTCGAATCCCTGCGACAGGGTGAGCTCCCGTTGCTCGGTCCCTGCTCCTGCCAACCTAGCAGTTCGAAAGCACATCAAAGTGCAAGTAGATAAATAGGTACTGCTCCAGCGGGAAGGTAAACGGCGTTTCCATGTGCTGCTCTGATTCACCAGAAGTGGCTTAGTCATGCTGGCCACATGACCCGGAAGCTGTATGCCAGCTCCCTCAGCCAATAAAGGGAGATGAGCGTCGCAACCCCAGAGTCAGTCATGGCTGGACCTAATGGTCAGGGGCCCCTTTACCTTTACCTTACCATATTGTCAGAGCAGTGGCAGTGGACTATAAGGACTATAAGGAACATCTCCCCCTGAAATAAACTTTTTGTTGCCACAATATTTTGGAGGAGCAGAACCAGGAGCCCCATGACACTGGATCTCACCCATGTGCTTGTTTTCCCCCCGCCCCATCTGCAGTCCTCTGTACACCCTCATTTTTGTCTCTGGAGGGTTGGGCTTGTCAAGAGCAGATTTTAAGGGCACATAGAGTGGTTTGGAATGGGCAGAAGGGAAACTGGAATACCCTTTGTGCAAGTGGCTGGATATCACTAGAAGTTGCTCATGGTTTGTTGCCCTTGGAAGCACCTGGTATTCTTAATGCCCCTGAAATAACAATACAGTATTATCTGCCTATTAATAGGAATTGGTTAGTGCGAAGTGTTGTACGTAGGATTCTTATATGACGAATCATTATGATTGAAAAGCAGTATACAAATACTGATAATGGATCCTGAGTAAGTTGGTTACCCAGAGTGAGTAAAGTGCCACATCAATATGAAAAGTGAGTCGTGACTAATGGAAGGCTGATTAGCTTCAATGAGAATTAAGTGCAACTAACATAGGTTGAAGGGATGCAGTTGGCGCTGTGGGTTAAACCACAGAGCCTAGGACTTGCCAATCAGAAGGTCGGCAGTTCGAATCCCCGCAACAGGGTGAGCTCCTGTTGCTCGGTCCCTGCTCCTGCTAACCTAGCAGTTCGAAAGCATGTCAAAGTGCAAGTAGATAAATAGGTACCGCTCTGGCGGGAAGGTAAACGGCATTTCCGTGCACTGCTCTGGTTCACCAGAAGTGGCTTAGTTATGCTGGCCACATGACCCGGAAGCTGTACGCCGGCTCCCTCAGCCAATAAAACGAGATGAGCGCCACAACCCCAGAGTCGGTCATGACTGGACCTAATGGTCAGGGGTCCCTTTACCTTTAACATAGGTTGCAGTCCTGTATACGAAGTTCTTGTCATGGACATTATGTGGATGTGTCTTTTGATAAACAAAACAGAGTGGGTGGCTGGGTAGAGTGTGTGTATAAATTCAGTGGTGGTTAGTTTGTTTTTTTGGTTACTATCTTTTAATGTTGTTAGTACTGGTTTATAGATTATGAATGCTGTAGTATCCTATAATACGACTTTTGTTGTAATTGTGCTGTTTAGCTTATTTTTTTAGTTGCTTTACTAATAGATTGTAATTGTTTTACTGATTGTTTGTTAATTATTCTATATGATTGATGTTGTATTTTGTTATTGTCATTTATTGCTTGTAAGCTGCTTTGCAATTCATGTGAATGAGAAGTGGAATAGAAATTTAATAAATTAGTCAATTAATCAAAACTATGGCTTCTTCCATAAAATTCTGTGAGTTGTGGTCTGGTCTGGTCAGGGTGCTGAGTTTTGTTAGGAGACCCCCATTCCCCCCCTCTGAGCTACAATTCCCAGAATGGCCCAACAACAAACCCCACTTCCCAGGGAACTCTGAGTATTGTAACTCTGTGACGGGACTAGGGCTCTGATAACAACTCTCAGCATCCTTGGCAAATTACAGCTCCCATAAATCTTTGGGGAAAGCCATGACTCCTAAAGTGGAATAATAGTGCTTTGGATGTGTGGTGTAGATGTGACCACAAATATCTCTAGGAAGCTGACCAGTAGGACATGATGGTGTTAAGCAATTTACCATTGTTTGTTCCCAGTATCTGGCAATTAGAGGCATACAGCGTATGAACATGGAGTTAATGTGATAATGCAATTTTCTAAATTTTAATTGAGAGGTGCAAAACATTCTCTCCAGTGTAGTGAGATACTCTGCATATTCTTTGGAATAATTTGTGTGGTTTCTCAAAGTTAACGATGGCATTTGCATGATGATGATGTACTGCAATCATGACCCAATACAAATGCATTATCTATAATATGTAATTATATGTGGAAGATGATTAAAGAGCAATGTATTCCAAGATGAATATGAATTGAGGACATTTCCCTCTGCTTTCCTTAGCAGCTCTTTGTAGTGTTCACCATTAATTAGTCTCTAAGTCAGCACATTCTAGTTATTTTGAAAAATGAATCTAGCATGTTTTCTTCAGTATCAGAGCTGTACTGAGATGATTTTTTGTCATCAGAGGGGGAAAAATGAACTACTTGCTTTTCTTTAGCTGAATATGGAGTGCAGTTCTCTTAATACCCAGATAGGGACTCTGTGGGGCTCCACATCTTATTGGAGTACAACTCCCATTATCCCTAACCATTGGCTGTGCTCACTAAATCTGCTGGGAGCTGGGCACCAATAAAGTCTTGAGGCGCACAGCTTCCCCATCACTGCCTTAATGGACAAATCTGTCTTCTGAATATATATTAAAGCTGTAAATTGTAGAAATAAGTTTCTACATGCAACTATTAAGCATGCACAGCCTTTATTTCACTAGGTAATAAAGAATGGTCTTCAAAGTTTTGAATGTGGAGAGTGAAATGCCTGAGTCTCTGGGCAGACGTTAGCTTCCCCAACTTGTAAATTAGGGCTGCATTCACTGAGCAGTTCATTGAATTCACCTGACCTTCCCTAACCGCATTATAAACCACTTCTGGGAAACTCATAGAATGGAGCACACAATTAGGGCTCATTTCTGTGTTATTTGATTCCATTGGGAGCGCCATACCTCCAACATTTCTCTGGTGAAAATAGGGACGTCCTATTCCATCATCATCATGAGAATTGTTATATACTGAAGTTTTCACCCTGGGCCAGCAGGGGGATACTGTAGATAGTTTTCACTCAGGTCCAAATATGCAAATAAGGAATTGAAAGTGATGTTCAGTGATTGGATAGTTACAGAAAGTTGTTACTGTTGCTTTGTAGTTGAGCTCTATATAAGCAGGTTGGCTGAACCCCTCAGCCCAGTTCTGTTCTGGGCCTGTGAATAAACAAGAGCTGTTTGAAGAATCGGTGTGTCGTCTGATATGTTCACCCACAACTTAACAAGAATCATAATGATGATGATATTATTTATACCATACTCATCTGACTGAATTGCCTCAGACACTCTGGGTGGCTTCCAAAATATATAAAAACATAATAAAACATTAAACATTAGAAAACATTCCTATACTGCCTTCAGATGTCTTCTAAAGGTTGTATAGTTACTTGTCTCTTTGTCTCGGGGGTCACATAACCTAGAAAATTGTGGGAGGGAAGGGACGAAATTGGGGGTAGTTTACTGGTATATAGTTCTTTCTTGCCATTTTCATGGAGGAATCATGGGGGAGCAGAAGCACGGGGGTGTAAAGAATAGGGAATAGCGATGTCGTCCAGTGATGTTTATTGTTGTGACACATCCCCCCCCCATGTGAATAAAATTTAGCATGACATCCCGGTCAAAACCCCACATTTCCACAAGACAAGAGGTACTGCAGTGTGAAAGTCAGGAAAACTATTTCAATATTACCCACATCTGAATACACACTAGATCAGTGTTTCCCAACCTTTTTTGGACAAAGGCACACTTGTTTCATGAAAAAAATCTCGAGGCACACCACCATTACAGCCCCGTGACGTCAGCGCGCAGCGTCACGCCGGGAGGGACGCACGAAAGTGTAAGTTTCAATTTTTTCCCCTCCCCCTTGCCTTCCTTCTGTGCCAACCGCCAAAAAGCCAAGAAAAATCCAAGACTTTAGGGCAGCAGGTCGACACGGAAGAAGCTCCTACCTAAGGACAGGTGCGACGGCCGTGTCCTCTTCTGCCACACTTGGCAGCCCTGCCTCACGGTCGTGACTCCCACCCTGATTTCTCCCCGCAGGTCGAGCGGCACAGGCAGCCCAATGTGTCCAGCCCAGACACAAGCCCCGCTTCCCCACTCTAGATCCTGAATGCGACCAAGTGCTCTGGACTCCCGAGCAGGGTGGGAAAGAGGACTCGCATCTGGTAGCCTCCGGGCTCCTCGCCTGCTCGAGGGATGGCATTGCAGGCAAGCTGCCGGCCGTCGCCATCGCCGCCCCCTCATGCGAGTGGACCTGCCCAGAGTGGTGGGCCGGGGGAGGCTCGCTCTCTGTGGGGATGTGGCCCGCACGCGCGGCCCCGCTTCCTCCTGCCCAGGGCTGAGCTCCTTACCCGCGATCTCGGTCTCGCGCACGCGGATCCCACTTATTCCGAAGCTCGCGCCACTAGCCGGGGCTCTCACACCGTGCCAGGGCGAGGCGGCGCGGCCCACTGACGTCATCGCGGCTCGCCGCCGCCCTCGACTTCCCTGTTCCCTCCCCTCCCTCGGGTCGCCGTGGTTACCGAGGACTGCAAGCTGCTCGGGCGAGCGTGGGGCATTAAGTGGGAGAAGGAAAATTAAAATTAAAACTCGCCCGAAGGCCGCCTCTCCAGATATCTTTCGAATTTTTTAATTTTTCCCGCGGCACACCAGGCAACGTCTCGCGGCACACTAGTGTGCCGCGGAACACCGGTTGGGAAACACTGCACTAGATTATCTGCCTGCCTGACTTTAATGGACCTTTGGGGTCGAGGATCTGCTCTCTGATATTCCAGGCCAATTCCTAACATGTTTAACTTGTATTTTAAAGATACTAAGCTTCAAGCTTTTTTAATTAGTGAGATACAGGAGGGGGAAAAATGCACACAGCATCCTACTCAGTTGTTCAGAAACTAGCAAACCTGTTTCTCCTTTCCAAAGTTTTACCAATGCATGCTTTGATCACTGCGATGACTAGGATGACCCTTAATAATGTAATATTGATAACATTGCTAAGTATTAATTAGTATTTAGGGATTTCCCCCCCAATTTTGCAATAACTCATAATTCATCTCTGCCCCAATTGGAATCCTGAGGCCTCCCATCATCATAAACACCAGAAGAAAAAAAGTCAGGCTTTGGGTATGCAACCAGTGAGTGACATTCTCCTTTCTAACGGTCTGGAAAGCCTGACATTCACATAGCTTTTTTTTTTTAAAAAAAATAATTTTTATTAATTTTCATAAAACCAAAAAACACACAAATAAACAACACATGACTTCCCCACGCCTCCCCTTCACTGCACCCCTGTTTCAGAAATTTTTAGCAATCCTTCATTCCTTTTCAATATTTCGTTTCCCTCAAAATTTTCTTAACTTAACTATTTACAGCTATAGTTCTTTATTTCTTGACCCTTAACATTTTATCAGTCCGAAATTTTGCAACAGTTCTTAAGATATAGTTTAAATTTTTTCCAGTCTTCTTCCACCGTCTCTCTCCTTTGATCACGGATTCTGCCGGTCATCTCTGCCAGTCCCATAAATTCAGTCACCTTCGTCTGCCATTCTTCCAGAGTAGGTAATTCTTGCATCTTCCAATACTTTGCCAGGAGAATTCTTGCTGCTGTGGTTGCGTACATAAAAAAGGTTTTATCTTTCTTTGGTACCAATTGGCCGACCATGCCCAAGAGAAAAGCCTCCGGTTTCTTTGCAAATGTCCACTTAAGGACTTTCTTAATTTCATTATAGATCATTTCCCAGTAGGCTTTAACCTTTGGGCAGGTCCACCAAAGATGATAGAAAGTTCCTTCGCATTCATTACATTTCCAGCATTTATTATTGGGCAAATGATATATCTTTGCAAGCTTGACTGGAGTCATGTACCACCTATAGATCATTTTCATTATGTTTTCTTTCAAGGCACTACATGCCGTAAATTTAAGGCCTGTGGTCCATAACTGCTCCCAGTCAGCAAACATAATATCATGACCAACATCTTGTGCCCACTTAATCATAGCTGATTTAACTGTTTCATCCTGTGTATTCCATTTCAGCAACAAGTTATACATTTTAGACAAATTCTTAATATTGGTCTCTAACAGTTCTGTTTCCAATTTTGACCTCTCTTTCTGAAATCCTAATTTCTTGTCCTGCTTAAAAGTCTCATTTATCTGATAATAATGTAACCAGTCTCGAACTTTGGATTTTAATTTCTCAAAGCTCTGTAATTTGACTTTTTCACCATCATACTCTATAATTTCATTATATTTTGGCCAATTTGAATCCATATTAAATTTTTTAACTGCTCTAGCTTCCATTGGTGACAACCATCTGGGTGTTTTATTTTCCAACAAATCCTTATATCGATTCCAAACATTATATAAAGCTTTCCTGACAATATGATTTTTAAAGCCTTTATAGATCTTTGCCTTGTCATACCATAAATATGCATGCCAGCCAAAATTGTTATCATACCCTTCCAAATCTAAAATATCTGTGTCTTCAAGAAGTAGCCATTGCTTCAGCCAGCAGAAAGCTGCTGCTTCATAATAGAGTCTTAAGTCCGGCAGCGCAAAACCCCCCCTTTCTTTTGCATCAGTTAAAATCTTAAATTTTATTCTGGGTTTTTTGCCCTGCCAGACAAATTTTGATATATCTTTCTGCCACTTCTTGAAACAATCCATCTTATCTATAATTTGTAGTGTCTGGAACAAAAACAACAATCTCGGCAATACATTCATCTTAATAACAGCAATTCGGCCTAACAAGGATAATCTCAATCTAGACCATGTGTCAAAATCTTTCTTCACTTCCGACCAACATTTCTCATAGTTGTCTTTAAACAAATTCATATTTTTAGATGTTAGATTCACCCCTAGATATTTCACCTTTTTTGTTATCTCCAAGCCAGTTTCTCTTTGAAAACTATCTTTTTCCCCCATCGTTAGATTTTTTTCCAGTACCTTTGTCTTTTGTTTGTTTAATTTAAAACCAGCCACCTGACCAAATATTTCAATTAACTCTAAAACTCTTTTTGTGCTGGCTCCTGGCTGTTGTAAAGTCAAAACTAGATCATCTGCAAATGCTCTTAACTTATATTGTTTAGCTCCGAGGTGTATTCCTTCAACCAGCTGGTCCCTTCTAATCATATTCAACAACACCTCCAGGACCGATATAAACAATAGAGGGGATATTGGGCAACCCTGTCGTGTCCCTTTTTCTATTGGAATTTCATCCATGACTACACCATTCACAATTAATTTAGCTTTTTGCTCTGAATATATTGCACCTATACTGTTTTCAAAGTTTTGGCCTACCCCCATCCCATGGAGATTCCTCTTCATAAAACTCCAAGAGATATTGTCAAAGGCTTTCTCCGCGTCCACAAAAATTAAAACTGCTTTTCTATTTATATCAGTCTCCAGTAGTTCCAAAATATCTATAATATTCCTTACATTATCTGACATATGTCTCCCTGGGAGAAAGCCTGTTTGATCTTTATGAATCTCCTCTAACAACACTTTTTTAAATCTTTTTGCTAAAATGTCTGCAAAAATTTTATAATCCACATTTAAGAGTGATATAGGGCGGTAGTTCTTAACTTGATGTTTCTCAGTTTCTGTCTTCGGTATAAGTGAGATGAATGCTTCTTTCCACGATTCGGGAGCCTTTTTCCCCTCCAAAATTTGGTTACACACTTCTTTCAGTGGTTGTATTAACCATTCCTTCATTTCTTTATAATATCTTGCCGTCAGTCCATCTGGCCCTGGTGATTTTCCTAATTGCATATTCTGGATGGCACCCTCGATTTCCTGATTCGTAATTTTTTCATTTAAACTCCTCTTATTTTTTTCCGAGATCTTTGATAGTCCATATTTTTTAATAAATTCTTCTATCTCTTGTTCATCTTTCGGCCCTTGTGCATATAATTTCTTAAAGAAACTTTGAAAACAATTACTAATTTCATTTGGTTTATTTATAAATTTTCCCTCTACTTCAAGGGACGTCACAGTGTTCAGCTTTTGTCTCTTTTTCAATTGCCATGACAGCAATTTCCCACATTTGTCAGCTGATTCAAAAGTTTTTTGCCTCATTTGTTTTATTTTCCATTCTATTTCTTGGTTCATCAGTTCCATGTATTGGGTCTGGTAGTATTTTATTTCTCTTAAAATCTCCTGAGATTTTGGTTTTGACCTCAGTTTCTTCTCTCCTTCTTTCATCTGATTCCAAATTTTTTCTTTCTTCTCATTCTGTTGTTTCCTTTTTATCGAATTTTGTTGAATTAGGAAACCACGCATGACAGCCTTACTTGCGTCCCATATTATTCTTCTTTCCAGGTCTGTTCCTAGATTTATTTCAAAGTAATCTTTCAGAGTCTTTTGGGCCTTTTTTACAATTGCTTCATCTCTAAAAAGGGTGTCATTCTCCATCTAAAAGTTCCAGCTGTTGTCAATTTCATTTCCATCTTTACTGCGTTATGATCAGAGCAAGTTTTTGGGCAGATTTCTGTATTTTTAACCCTTGGTGCCAGATTACTAGAAATCCATATTTGGTCAATCCTGGTCCATGTCATTTTTGCTTCAGAGAAGAAGGTCCCCTCTCTTTCCAGAGGATTCCTTGTTCTCCAAATGTCAATCAAGTCCATTGTGTCAGTCAGTTCAAAAAAAGTCTTTGGAAGTCTCCCATCCTTAGAGATTACTTGTCTTTGAGCTTTATCCATGTTTGTGGAGACAACTCCATTCATATCGCCCATCATTATAATTTTATAGTCCATAAAATCGGTTAATGTCTCATGCAACTTCTTGAAAAACTCAGCCTTCCCCTCATTAGGTGCATAAATACCTACAATCAAAATTTTTTCTCCTTGCATTTGAATTTCCACTGCCAGAAATCTTCCTTGTTCATCCTTGAAAATCATTTTTGGTTCCCATTTCTCCTTAACATAGATCACCACTCCTCTTTTCTTAACCTTATCTGAGGAAATAAATTCCAGTCCTAATCTTTTATTTGTCAAAAGTTTTCTATGTATTCTGGCAATATGAGTTTCTTGCAAACATATTATGTCTAATTGCTCTTTCTTTAATATATGAAACACTTGAGTCCTTTTTCGGGGATGGTTAAGACCATTGCAGTTCCAACTCAGAAGTTGCAGAGACATATTTGTTATTGGGTGTCTTTTCCACCAACCGCTCCAAGTTCTTGTTCCTGATCAGTCAGTGCTGGAGTCAGTCCAAATGATAAGTTTGCAATATCCGGTATTTCCCTCTCACTCACGGTTCCTTTCTGAAAGTCCTCAAAATTTCTCTCCAGAAAATGTTCCTTATCTTGGATTGTTTTTATTTTAATTTTCTTCCCTTTAAAGTTAAAGGACAACCCTTGTGGGAACTCCCATCTGAATGGAGTGTTGTTTTGTTTCAGCAAGTCCACTAAGTCTTTAAATTGAGTCCTCACTCCCAAAAAATATTTAGGAATATCTTTGTAAATCTGTATTTGAGAATTCTTAATAATCAGTGCCTTCTGGAAATGTAGGTTCAATATTTTATCTCTTTCTTCCTTGGATCTTAAAGTGATTAAACAATCCCTTGGTTTCTTGCCTTGCTTCCTGCCAATCCGGAAGGCTGTAGTTATTACAAATTCCAGTTCTTGCCTCAGTACTGCAGTCTTTCTTTTAATCCTCTAGAGGGGGAAATGTATCCAAGCAGGAATAACAAAGAAACAGGGAAGCAAGTAGCCATACAATGTCCCAAAGGAGATAAAATCCAACCCAAAGTCCTACTTTGTTGCCATTTGAAAATCTGGGTCTGCCAAGTAAAGTCCCGTTACTATGTTTCAAATATAGTCTTACTTTATATCCGTAGTCCTCTCTTTTTTGACAGTTCGTTTCTAGGCGCTCACCGCTCAGGCAGCCTGATCAAAGGTATCGGCAGCGGAGAGTTTCCCTTTCAAAGCTTACTTCTTCTAGCGGGTTAGATTAAGCCAAATTTTCCTTCCCCCCTACTCCCGCTCCGTGGGGGGAAGGTCTTTTCAATGTCGGGGTTTAGCAAAGTTCAAATAAAACGTTCCCTTTAAATACAGCTAGCTCTTTTCATTGCTGCGTTAATCGTGCAGTTCCGGGAGGCTGACTTCCTTAATTTTGCCTTTCCCGTTTTCAGCCGAATCTTCTTAAAAATAGTCCTTTTCAAATATTTTGTAATTCCTACTCACAGGTTTTGTTGCCAATCGGTAATTTTCAGGAAGGAATCGGCGCTCTCCGTCAATGGCGACGCGGCTTCGCTCCACGAGCTGGGTTGCGATCCTCAGCACCGCACTCACACCCGATGCCGCTCCGGAGCCTTTAAAAAGGCTCCTTCACAATACCGGGGGGTGCAAAGGTGCCCACCGAATCTCCTTGTTCACAGGCTTCAGCGCCTGTGATTTTAGGGGTCCCCCGCTCGCCGTAGCGGGTCAGACCCGAACCCGTGGAGCAGTCCTGCCTCGGAGCTCAAGGCAAAGACCGCCATTAAGACGCTGGTGCCGACCGGAAGTCATTCATTCACATAGCTTTTAAATAGATGTTTTATTCTCTTCACCTTTGTCTGATAAGGGAATTTGTTTCAGGAATAGGAGTGGCATTTGTTGAAATTTAGGTTTACTGAAAATGGGTGGTTTTCCCTGCCTTTGGTTGGTTATCTCCTTAAGACATGTATGAAGTATCACACATATGCAGATGTTGTTGGCTTTTGCAACAGAATACAATGGCTGTTTGAGGACAGTTGACAAAGGTATGCAGTGACATTAGTATCTGACTTAATGTAATGTGCAATGTTCACAGTTGTTGATAGTGGTCATGGAATAATGGTGGGTGTGCGTGCAAAATCATTGATGGGAAAGTGGTAGACTGACTCCCACCCAAGGCTTGGGCAAGAGGGACTTCTTCATGTCCCTCTTGGAATGTCTTTGCTTATGGTGTTTGACTGTGTTCTGTTGCCTGGTGAAAAAGACTCTCTTTATTCCATCAAATGTTTGCTATAGTGGACAGATAATATTTTATCCAATGATTCTCACTTTTCATCTGTAATGCCTATTTCTGCATTGCTTTTTTTGTATCCTGTTAGTTTATTATGAAGTTGTGGTTTTACTTATCATAAACTACTTTATGCACCATGAGGGTGGGATATATTCCCTCATCATCTGCAGGTTGTTGGTTTTCTCCCAAATTGGTGAGGCTTATTTGACAACAGGATACCAAACTTTGCAGTACTATGGAACATTCTGCCAACAGAGATTCAGCAGACGTCTTCTGTTCCAACTTTAAAACACCTGCTGAAAACTTAACTATTCTGCCAGGCTTATGCTGGCAGTTAAATATTGTGGAATAAACATTGTGATATTCTTATCTGATTTCTGATTTTAATTTCTAATATAGTTTTTATTGTATCTGTTTTCTTTATAAATTAGCAGTGTCTCCCTCTGTGTGTATAAATTTCAATTTAAAATAAAACAAATGGAGCAGTTAATGGTTTGTGGCACTTGATAAGTAACACTGTTTTCAAAGGAACCATCTTTTTAAACCAATGATAGAGCTGATGGACCCAGTTAAAATAAATTAAAAGAAACAACTTTTATTATTATTATTATTATTATTATTATTATTATTATTATTATTTTATTATTTATACTCTGCCCATCTGGCTGGGTTTCCCCAGCCACTCGGGGCAGCTCCCAAAAGAATATTAAAAACATGATAAAAGATCAAACTTTAAAAACTTCCCTAAACAGGGCTGCTTTCAGATGTCTTCTAAAAGTCAGATAGTTGTTTATTTCCATGACATCTGATGGGAAGGCGTTCCACAGGGCAGGTGCCACTACCGAGAAGGCCCTCTGCCGGGTTCCCTGTAACCTCACTTCTCGTTTATATATCTTGCCGAGTAAGTATTTCTGTATAGCTAACCTTTGGACCTCCAAATGTTGCTGGACTACAACTCACATTAGCCTCAGACAGCCTCGGGTATTATGGAAGTTGTAGTCAAACAGTACCTGGAGGGGATACAGGTTAACCATCCCAGCTCTAATGTCTATGATTGGTAAAGTCTATGAACAACAAGAGAGCCTATACAATACTCTCCAGATAACAGAATATCCTATTTGAATGAGGAGTTGAAGCACACCTTAATAGTCTTAATACTCTCTTATAATACTGCAACCCAGGTTCATCCAGTGAAGTTGACAAAAGAAAATCCTCATGCACAGCTTGGTGAAGACTTTAAAAATTCAGCATACATTTTAAGTGCATTTTCTGATTTTATGGTTAACTGGTTTCATGCTACGTCCACCACTGCATCCTTTTGGTTTCCACATTGTAGACTGCTTAAAAACTATAGTAGTGAGTAGTATACAAATTATTTTAAACAAATGTCTAAACTATAGAATTCACTCTCATGTGATGTATTGATGGCTGCAAACCTGGATGGCTTTCGAAGGGGATCTGACAAATTCATGGGAAATAAGGCTGAAAGTGGCTGCTATTCATAATGACGGCAGTTTATGACCTCCAGTGTCAGAGGTGTTGTGCCTTTGGATATCAGATGCTGAAGACCATGAATGGAGAGCGTGCTGATGTTCTTCTTGTGTGTCTTCTTCTTCCCATAGACATCTGCATGGCTCTCGGAACAGAATGTTGGAGTAGATGGGTTTCCCCCCCTGAACCAGCAGTGCTGCTCTTAGGGGCTCTCCTCGTAAATGGATATGTTAGGGGTTTTTTCCACAATGCCCAGACTTCTATCCTCTCCTCTCTCCAACTAGCAGTGGCTCAATAGAATGCTTCTGGAACATTTAGCAAGTGTGAGTTCACTAGTTTAGAGCAGTCAGCAGTAATATCTATTTGTGCAATTACTTTTTAATTTGTTTTCCTATATACAGCACTGATCTATTACTTCAGGGATCATTCTGGGTTAATTAATTAGCAAAGGCATCCTGGGCTATTAGCAGCTGCTGTTTTCTTAGGCTGCTTCCTAGGTGGCTCTAGCAATTCACGTACAGAATATGCTCTACGTTAGAGAACCCTTGAAATGGTTGCATGTAGTGGATTCCTATGTTTTTTCCCTGATGTCTTCATGCCTTTTTTGATACGATGGTGTTGAAAATCTATTTGGAGTTTGTACATGCAAAATCTTGACTTGAACCCACTTCAGCTTTAGAATTGTTGACGAGATCTTGGAAGCATTCCAAAACAAATCAGTTGACTTAGTAAGAATTAAAGGCTCTGGAGAGAAGTAATTAGGTAAGCCAGGGATGGCCAGTGTTCTCAGACAATTCTACCAGGCATTATTCAGGGGGCCAGAACCATAAAATTAATGGTTGGCTGGTCAGGTTCTTGTTTATTAAAATATTTATATTTTAATAAATATCCTTTCCCCAAGGATCACAGTGGCTAACATAAAGCAATTTAAAATACACTTACTTCTTTAGGTAGATTGTATGTTAACAGCCCACAATGGTTCGTCATCGTTTTGTCAATGTAAGCAAATGATTGAAAGAGAGTTGGGACAAAAACCCTGTTTCACACATCTCTTTCTAGGCATCCAAGGATGAACTGTCATACTAGATGGTGTTATGCATGTTCTTGTGGAAGGACATCATCACCTTGTGAAGCCTGGGTTGGCATCCTATCTTATTGAGCAGTGTGAAGAGTCCTTTTCAGCTGAGGAGGTCAAAGGCCTTTGTCAGGTCTTTGAAGGCGACGTCAGGTCTCTGCTCTCAGCATTTCTCCTGCAGCTGGCACAGTGAGAAAACTACGTTGACTGAGCACTCTAAAGCTGCACTGTGACTCAGGATAGACCCTGTCCATGATTGATTGCAATCTATTGAGAACTACACGGGTGAAGGCTTTCCCCACAGTACTCAGCAGGGAGATTCCACATTAGTTGTTTCAGTCATGGCCGTCACCTTGGTTCTTGTAAAGGGTCACAGTGCTGGACTCCCACATGTCTTGTGGCATGGATCAGAAGAAGCCCATCTTCTCCAACACCGCAAGAGAAAGCTGTGGAGGTACATCATGAGGAAGGAGTTGAGGCCAGCTTTCAGCCTTGTGTTGCGATTCCATCCTGTCCCGGGGCTTTCGGACGTGCCTAAGAGTTGATGGCATTCTTCAGTTTGTCAAGGGAGGGAGGGACACCCAGCTTTTCCAAGACAGGCACAGTCTGGATGCTGTCAATTGCTTAGTTCGAGACCATGTTTCCCCATGAGGACAGTGCTTGATAGTGCTTTGCCCATGGGCTTCCTCTGCTTGCTGCGGTCTATGATCGTCAATCCAGACAAGTGGTGTAGTTTTCCTGACAGTTGGTGCAAAGGCTTTCTTCATGCCTTCGTACATTTTGCGAATGTTACCTTAGTCAGCGGCATGACACATAATAACAGAGCTGTTACCGCTCTTGGCTGGGGTTTACATTTGCATCAACAAATGCAGTGATCTCTAATTAACCCAAGGAAAGTATGGCTGAAAACACTCTGAAAGTCTTTGCACAGACATGAGTAGCATTCTGCCAATAGCAGCTTCCATCCGCACATCCTATAGCTCTAATTCTGACAGGAGCATCCTGCAGTTGCTATTTTTCAAGAAGAAAAAGCAAGGCATGATAAATGCATTTAACATATCCTCTCTCTTTTGGCCCTTAATCATCTTAAGCTGTGGCTGCAGCTTTGTTGTTTTTAGATTGTATAGTGGTTTTAAGAATATCATGACCTCTCTTTTTTGTGTTGTATAAAAAAAAGAAGATACAAATATTTTGGAGTAGAGGAAGCACGGTTGTTCTTAAACTCCTGTCTGTCAGTAGGCAAACCACTGCAAATTCAACATCAGCAGAGAAATTTCTTGCTTCTCTTTTAATCAAGTAAATGGAAAATGGGAGCACAGGCAGTGGGTGTGCCAGTGAGAGAGAAATAAGAGCTTCATGGAGAACAGTGAACTATATTCATATCATGGTTAAGGAAGGGCAAGAGGATTGATGGAGTTCCCAGGTGCATTTAGCCACTTTTGGACTTTCTGTGCAGGCAAGTGGGGGAGGGAGATTTAGTGCTTGAGGTTGTTAGGCATGAAATGTTGACAGTGTTCCATCTAAACTGTGCATGGCTAACTGCCTGAGGATTTATTTTATCTGTTTTAAACTGCCTTGAGTTCTTTCTGTAGGAAATGTGAGATGTAAAGAGCCAGGTTGCATACACACCATGGATTAAAAGCCCATGACTTCTCCCAAAGACTTCTGGAAACTGTACTTGACTGCTCACAGAGCTACAATTCCCAGCACCCTTAATAAACGACACTTCCCAGAATTCTTTGGTGCAGTCATGCTTTAAATGTATGCTGTGTATGCAGCTGCAGTGTGGTATAGTGTAGTGGTTAGAGCATTGAACTGAGGAGACCAGGCCTCAAATCTCCACTCAACCATGAAGCTCTCTGGGTGACATCTCAGAGTTGTTCTGAGAACAAAATGGTGAGGGGGGAAGAAACATGTCTGCTACTTGAGCTCCTTGGAGGAAAGGTATGATAACAATGTAAAAATATATTAATACTTGTGGTGATGCTTCCCAAAGGGATTCTCTTTGATTACAAGTTTCACTTCCTTCTTAGGAACAGCTCTCCATTGCAGTAATGTACTTCCCTCCTACCCTGAAGGCTTAAGCACCTCTGCCCCCATACCATTTTAACATGAAAAATACTCTTACCTAATCCTACCCACTAATAACATCACTGTGTTCATTTTGAATCCCTATTCTGTCATTTGTAGCATTGGCTACTGCTTTGGTGTCAGCTGCAAATGTGATGACCATCCTCTCAATACCTTCACCTGAGTCATTTATAAAGACATTGAACCACAACAGGCCCAGGACAGAACCCTGCAGCACCCCACTTGTCACTTTTCCCCAGGACATTGATGGACCATTAGTGAGCACTGTTTGGGGTCGGTCATTCAAGCAGCTGCAAATCCACCTAATGGTAAGCTCCTCCATCTCACATTTTACCAGCTTCTCTGCAAGAATACAATGGGGAACTTTTACTGAAGCCTTACTGAAATCAAGATACACTACATTCACAGCATTCCCCTTGTCTACCAAGCTTGTAACTTGTATATATAAATAAAGAAATGAGAGTGTGTGACATGATTTGTTTATGAGAAACCCATACTGGGCCTCAGTAATCACAGCATCCTTTTCTAAGTCCTCACAGACCAACTGTTTAATTATCTGTTCTAGGACATTTCCTGGTATCAGCATCAAGATGACTGGTTGATAGTTAACTGAGCCTCCTCTCTCCTTTTGCAAATGGATACAGCATAGCAGAACACATGGGTACACCCACAAACAAACTCACATTCAAGCCTCTGAAAAACTCAGTCAAGTAACCGGCCTTAATCCCAAAGACACAAACTCACTCTCTTCAGTCTCTTCCAATAATCCCTCACAAATGCCCATTAATCACCCAATCATATTGGGAGATTAAGTTTTGGAAACTGGCAGGTCATTTCCTGTGGCTTGGCATGCTGTATCTGGTCCAAGGGCTGTGGGTTTGTCTTACACCAACCCTGGTATAACACAAGTGCATTTCTCTGCGGATGCCAACCTCTGTGGATTTTACAGCCAATAATATCTCAAGTCACATGTGATCCTGACAGCTTTGGGGAGTTGGGGAAGAAAGTAGATACTTCCTGGGCAAAGAGGAAGATAGCTATGGCTTGTAGAAAGTACCCCCGCCATTTTTGTTTTTCTTGCTAAGCAAGATTTAATTGCGAACATTGTGTGATTGAGAAGGGACCTGTTCTCTTTACGAAGTATAATTGTGGGGCAAGAGACCAGCCTTTATCACTATGCTTTCACAATTTTGGCATGTTTGTGTAATCCTGTGGGTGTTTGATGCTCCACTTGTGAATGTAGGGGCTGGCTTTCTCCTCAGAAGGATCGTCAAGTGATGTTAGAAGAGGATTCTGCTGAGACAACTCAACAAAGTGCCCTTTAAAGGACATTGTGATAGCAAGCGCATGAATGCTGGTAAATGCAGTAGTATTTGGAGAGGGTTGTAAAGAATGGATTTCATTTATGAGACTATCTCTTTCACATGTGACAATTTCTACTTTGTAGTGGAGGGAAAAGGTTAATGCATTTCTTCTGAGTGGCAAGAGCACTTATAATGGATTGGGGTCATTCTTCATCCTAAGTTTATGTACTTGACCATTTGCCACTTTATTCAGAGATGTTTTTCTTTTGATCTACAGAAGGACTCAAGTGCAAGTGTTGCTTCTTTGAGTCTTTTTCTTTTTTTAAGTGACTTCTGTTTTTGTTGAGTTCATCTAATTGCAGTAGTATGGCCTGCTGCCTATGGGTGAATTGTTTGCCTTTGCTGGCTATACAGTGTCTCTCTTCTTGCCATGTCTAAAGTAAACTTTGATTTTGGATTGTAGTTGAAGACAGCCAGTGAGGATCTTGATTCCCAGAAGGTTACTTGTCTTATAAAACTCATGTGCCTCTTGACTTGGCCTGCATGATGGCACATTGTGTGCTTCCAAACTGATTTACTGTCTTATTTCTGTCTGTCTGGGTGAGGAAAAATAATGCAATGTCATTGGGGATTATGCTGAAGTTTTTTCTTTAAAAAAATTAAGTGAAGTGACTTGGAGGGAAAGAAAGAGAAATACTTTATTAACATGTGAGTCTTTTTGTTCAGAAACTGCAAGCCTAATCGTATAAAGCAGGTGTAAGGAACCTTGGGCCTCCCAGTTCTTGCTGAACCAGAACTCCCATCCCGTCATCCCTGAACATTGGCCATGCTTACTGGGTCTGATGGGACTTGTAGTTGAGCAATATCTGGTACAATATGTCTGTACCAAACCAATTTGAAAAGACTAGCACCACTGGAAATGAGAATGCATAATATGAAATTATGAGCAGTTGGCACTGAGAAAAGCAAGTACTGTAAAAAAGTAACGATAAATTTTGTTTTTGGGAAGACAATGAGACCTTGAGACCTTGGAGGAATGAAAAAGAATTCCCGCCTTGTTTGGTGCACTGGAACAAGACTCCATCTTGAGGCAAGGTGGATTTGGAAGCATTCATCAAAAGTAAATGGATCATATGTGTAATCAGCTGTTTTCAAAAGAGATCCCCTTATTATTGAATTGAAGGGCCTAAGAAAAGCCATGCTGGCTTGGGCCAGGGAGCACCATTCCAGCACTCTGTTACATCATTCAGCCCAGACACTGAGGTCCAGCACTGAGGGCCTTCTAGTGGTTCCCTCACTGCGAGATGTGAGGTTACAGAGAACCAGACAGAGGGCCTTCTCAGTGGTGGTGCCCACCCTGTGGAAGGCCCTCCCATCAGATGTCAAGGAAATAAACAACTATCCGACTTTTAGAAGACATCTGAAGGCAGCCCTTTTAAGGGAAGTTTTAAATGTTTGAAGCCCCCCCCCCCGTTTTTAATATTCTGTTGGGAGCTGCCCAGGGTGGCTGGAGAAACCCAGCCAGATGGGCAGGGTAGAAATAATAATAATAATAATAATAATAATAATAATAATAATAATAATATTCTTACAGTGGCCAACCAGATGATGTGACACCTGTAAGTAACACCTGAGCCCAACTCTCTGTCTACCTGTGATTCCCTACAACTTGTATTCAGAGGCATATTGCAGTGGAGTCAGCACATAGCCATCACGGCTAGTAGCCTTATCCTCCATGAATTTTTCTGTTCTCTTCTAAGGAGGCCTTTTAGGCTTGTTTGATTTTCATATTTAGAAAGCTGTTTGAAAACAACTTTTCCGCTAACAAAAGCTCTGGGGCTGGATTGGTAAATATTGCAGAACTCTGCTTGGAGTGAGGGGAGGTGGGGTCTAGCCTGCTGGAACCTCTGTGTGGTTAGAGAGCTATCATTGGCATATTTATTCATGACATTTTTATTCTGCTCACTCACAGAGGTTCACAAAATTTTATTCCGGTGACCCGGAAACTACAACTAATCCAGAATGCGGCAGCTAGACTGGTGACTGGGAGCGGCCGCCGAGACCACATAACACCGGTCTTGAAAGACCTACATTGGCTCCCAGTACGTTTCCGAGCACAATTCAAAGTGTTGGTGCTGACCTTTAAAGCCCTAAATGGCCTCGGTCCAGTATATCTGAAGGAGCGTCTCCTCCCCCATCGTTCTGCCCGGACACTGAGGTCCAGCTCCGAGGGCCTTCTGGCGGTTCCCTCACTGCGAGAGGCCAAGTTACAGGGAACCAGGCAGAGGGCCTTCTCGGTAGTGGCGCCCGCCCTGTGGAATGCCCTCCCATCAGATGTCAAAGCGATAAACAACTACCTGACATTCAGAAGACATCTGAAGGCAGCCCTGTTCAGGGAAGTTTTTAATTTGTGACATTTTAGTGTATTTTTCATCTTTGTTGGAAGCCGCCCAGAGTGGCTGGGGAAACCCAGCCAGATGGGTGGGGTACAAATAATAAATTATTATTATTATTATTATTATTATTATTATTATTATTATTATTATTATTATTATATTAATGATAATGGCTACTTACATGCTTACAATATTTAATAATAATAATAATAATAATAATAGGAGGAGGAGGAGGAAACGTATAAAATTAACCTCCTGACATTTCCTCTATTGAGTGAGTGGTTAAACTGCATTTAGAAAAATAAAACCGCTTTTTGATGCTTAACTCATTAGACACACAGTCAACTCATTGATGGCCCAGGCAGTTTTTAGGGGACAAACTGTATGGACTACAAGCTTTGTTGAATCCTCTTATCTCTTCCACTAGAAGGAAGGTAGTTCAAGGTAATATTTCATAACTGTAAATGGAACTGCTGTAAATGGTTTTTTTTTTTAATCAGTAGATTCGGCTACTTTTTAAGAGATGTGAACCGTTGAGTGATGGTTCCAATTTGATTTCCTCCTCAAATTCCCTTTTATTGTTAGGGCTCTGCGAGTGGTAAGAAGTTATTTGCTAACCATAAACGGGAAAAGAGGCTTGCTGCAGGATTGCTGGGGTTTGCACTTTTAGAACTTAGTCTTTAATTTATTAGTGACCTAGAAACAGTGCAAGGATTCCTTAACAGGAGAAAGTAAAGGGCGCTTTTAAGTTTTTGAGATCTAGCATGAGTAGTGCCAGCACCTTGTGTCATATGTATTGCACCTGAAAGGTCTCTAATTTCAATCTCTAATCACCTTGAGGGGACCACACTGACATTTGACTTTTCTTCTACACATTAATAATATAGAGCATTCACTTTACGGACATTATATCATTCACATTATCAACAAACTTGTAAAATGCATGACACTCTCCTCTGTATAGTTGGAAAACTGAAGCTGTGAGTGCCTTGCCAAGGCCAGCTAGGGAATTCATAGCATATGTGCCTTTGGACAGCATTAGGCTTGGTGGTCAGGTGCATGCTATGAATGATGATGTGAATGACAAACTTCCCAAGTTTAATCCCCTGGCATCTCCAGATCTTTGGGAGCAAGGCTGAAAAAAACCTGTGTGATGCTGAGAATCTACTAGCAGACAGAGTAGGTGATATTTGGTCTGGATGGACCAATGATCTAAGTTGATATAAAGCACCTTTCATTTTATTGTGCCATCCATTGGTCTCTACACTGTTTACTCTAGGTATGTGAACCTCTACAGCTAATCTTGGTTACTCTGTTTTCATTTTAGTTATAGCATTGTACTAAATACACTTTAAAAGGTAAAGGTACCCCTGCCCGTACAGGCCAGTCGTGTCCGACTCTAGGGTTGTGCACCCATCTCACTTAAGAGGCCGGGGGCCAGCGCTGTCCGGAGACACTTCCAGGTCACGTGGCTAGCGTGACGAAGCTGCTCTGGCGAGCCAGCACCAGCACAGTACACGGAAATGCCATTTACCTTCCCGCTATAAAGCGGTACCTATTTATCTACTTGCACTTAAGAGTGTTTTCGAACTGCTAGTGGGTAGGAGCTGGGACCAAAAGACGGGAGCTCACCCCGCCATGGGGATTTGAACCGCTGACCATACGATTGGCAAGTCCTAGACGCTGAGGTTTTACCCGCAGCGCCACCCGTGTCCCAAAAATACACTTTACATTCATTTAATTTAGAAATGCAAGGAACTGCCTTATACAGAATCAGATCATTACTCCATTTGGTTCTGTATTGTCCACACTACAGTTCTGTGTGTGTCTACTCTGGGTGGATGTAATATGAGTGGGCATGTTTATATCAGATTTTTTTTTACAGTGCAACATCATCCCATGTCTTTTATTCTAAACTTCAATCCTGAAGAATTTGTACAACCACACCACTAAGCTTTCAATGTTTGTTGCAAGAGTATCATTGTGTTTTGGTTACATAGTTAACATAGTTCCCCTATTCCCTAACCAGTGTTCAGTAATTTTATGGCTAGCTATAATAAAAGCTAGAATTTTACTTCTGCTTGTCTATGGAATTTAATCCAAGACAATTAAGTCAAGTTTCACCTTTTCTCCAACATGGAAGTAAAGTTGTGATTCCTGTGCCTTGATTTCCATTCTGGAGGCGCCCCCCCCCCCCCCGGCAGTATTGTTTTGCTGCTACAGTGGGTTAAGCAGCAGTTGCGACAGTGCTCCAGAAACCCTCCAGTTCTGTCCCTGAAGACATAGCTGCTTGCAATGAAGCTGGCAGCAGGAGCAGCTCATGTGCTGAGTACTGCTAGAGGAAGCAGCTGAGCTCAAGGCTTTAAATTGCTTTTGTTTGCTTTTATGGTATTTGGATCAGCTGTGTTGGCTTCTACATGTGGCTCCCCATCTGCTTTATCAGATTTCTCCTTAAATCTGCATGCGTATAGTTGTAAGACAAGGACTAGAAATTAGCAGGATAAAGAGTCTTCATTGTTTTCTCTTGCAAAATTGATATTGATACTTGATGGATTTTAAGGTTTCTCTTTCCTTTGGAAATGCACTATGGCTTGGCCTGTAGGAAAAAATCAGTCGCCTGCTGTTTTCTTTATAAAAACTGAAAATGTTTTTGTAAAAACTGAAAATGTTGGGCTTTACTATGACTACCTTATAGCTGAATCTCTGTTTTAGAAAATTGAGAGCAGACTTAGCAGCAGTTTCAGCAGCACATTTTTTTTTAAAAAAAATCCCTACAATTTACTGAACTGTCCTGGCCTCTTCCAAACGATACAAATACAAACCTCTTAGCTTTTATAGGTAATTGGGCAGAGAAGGCTGAGAATATGAAATGAGAAAAATGGATGGCCAAAAAAACAGAGCAAGGACAAGATAATCAAATTAAGCACACATCTGGCCATTTGAGAGCAGCTTGTAGGACAGCCTATCTCTATTTTACAAGAGATTTGGAATATTCTTTGAAAAAATGGATGGGCTTGTTTGAGTATTCAAAGTGAATACAGAAAAACACACACACAACAACTCTTGAGTGCCTGTCGCCTCTTCCCCTTCTCCCAAAAAACGACATGTCTTTTTTCATTAGACAATGGTAGAGTCAACAGCATTGTTCAAGGAGGCTCCGAGCAGGAATATGTTTGGTATGCCCTGCTTGGTTCTGCTTACATGAATTCAAATGGGTGCTTACATAGCTGAACACAACTATGGTGAATTCTAGATCCAGCCCTGTAACGCAGGTATGGGGAACCCCTCAATTTGTGAAAGAGGTTGGACCACATTTCCCATCACCTCTGACGAGTGAATATGCTACCTGAGGCTGAAGGGAGTTGGATTCCAACATCTAGAGCAGGGGTGGGCAACTGTCCTGCTGGCCAGATCCAAAAGTGGCCCATCCTCCACCGTCTTCTTTTAGCTAGTTGGCTGGATTGCACACCTCTCAGTCACCTGAAATCACATTTTGTCAGACAGTTCAGTGTTAAGCTCTCACCCCAGATTCTTCCGTTTTACCTTTGGAGACTCATCTTGAATCTGGGATTGCCCAGATTCTTACTAAAGGTGGAGCTTGCTTTCAGTCCCAAATGTAATCCCTGCTTTCAACCGAGATCACTTGGGAGCTTGGATCAGGTGTTCCTGCGCAGAATCAGTCCCAGTAGGGTTTGTGTTTGGTGACAAATGCCCACTTGCAGGGGAACAATTGGGAGTGCACTCTGAGGTTCCCAATTGTCCTTTGCAGCTGAGACTTTACCTTCCCTGCACCTGACGTCATAAGGCGTCAGGTTTGGGCAGGTGAGCTACAGGGGAGAAAAGAGGAAATTGTGGGCCAAATAAGGACCACTGTAGGGCCAAATGTGGTCTGCAGGCTGGATGTTCTGCATGTCTGATCTAGAGAACTGCAGGTTCCCCATCCCTGCTAGAAGTTATCATGCCTCAAGCTCTCTCTCTCTCTCTCTCTCTCTCTCTCTCTCTCTCTCTCTCTCTGTGTGTGTGTGTGTGTAATATATACTGAACTTATTTCCCACCATAAAAGTTATTGTGAAAGTCTGGGATCATTTCTTCTCGCTGTATCATAGAGCAGATTTAACAGATCCTTCTCCAGAGATTTAGCGCTGTAAGCAACACTTTCATAGACATGAAAGAAAACGCTTTTGATCAGGAGGGAAAGGGAAAGGGGAGGAGGATGCAATCCTGAGCTTTTCACTTTTGTCTCAATGAATTCTGAAAGCTTGTCCTGGTTCTCTTTCCCATTTGAAAACCTTATTTAGGTGGAAGGCGGACATTCTGTATGCTGATAAATGGACCTGTGGAATTCACTTACAGAACTACTGCAGGGAATCCTGGGCATTTTGTGATGGTGCGTGATGTAGGCTGAGGATGCAGCAAAGCACTGAGATGCAAATAAAAGTCATCTAGAGGATAAAAGCCATAATGTGAGAGATGCCACTTAGCATGATTGAGGAGTGAAGTGAATTCATTGTCTTCTTAATCCTTGTTAGCTCAGGGGGTTTGGAAATATAAGGAGTATCTTTCTAAATCAGACTAAGGTCCGTCTCATCCAATATTCTAACAAAGCATGGCCAGGTGCCCCTGGGAAGTTTATAGCATGTCCCCAGCTTCAGCTGTTTGCAAGTACTAGTCTTGGTCTGCAACAAAATGTTACAGTATAGAATGTTCAAGTTTCCAGCTCATGCATTCAACTCTCACCCATTTCCCCTCTCTCACCTCCCTCTTAGTCAATATTAAATTCCTACTGAGCATGCTCAGACCTCATTGGGAATTCAGTTTCCCCCTCCCCATTTTTGCTTTTTTTTTTTTTTAAAAAAGAATGTAACAGCCCTCTTGGATGAGACCAAAGACCAAGTAGTCCAGTGTCCTTTTCCTATAGTGGCCAACAAGGTACCAAAGTTCTTATTGGGTTGTTTTGCAGGATTTTTCTCATGACCTTTTTGTGTGTATGCTTCTCTAAACTTTGGGATTACTGGAAATCAGAAATTCAGATGAAGCCTGACCATCTCATATGGAATCCATTGAAAAATGTAGAAGCGGGGAATTTAAGAAGCATCACTAAATCATTAAGCCAACTATTAACCCATTTGTGGTTTCTTAATTGGCTGTGCTTTAAATACAGTCAGAGTGAAGGGAGCAGAATCCTTTGAGGAGGTCTTAAGAGGGCCATTCCAGTTTTTTTTTTTTTTTAAAAAAAAATATATAATAGATTGCAAATTGTTTAAAGGCCACTTAAGTAAGCAACGTGGCTAGATTTTGAATAAGTTTGCTATTAATCGTAAAAAGCAATGCTTTAAAAAGAGACAGTATACAGGCTACAGTCCCCCACACAAGCTTTTAAAGCTAATAGGAATTAAATAGTTTAACTGTGTGCTTCTGTATAGTAATCAAAAAAGCTTTGCAAAGTGGGTCTGTTTTGATGGCCAGCTTGTGTTAATGGCACCTAACACAGTGCCCTGCAGTTCAAGATTAATGGAAATTGACAAAGACACCAGAGATGGGGCTCATAATGGAAACCCTCCTTCTCGAAAGAAAAGTTTCAACCCATTCCATGTTTCTCTAGACCGGGGATAGGAAAATATTTTTCAGCTCAAGGGCCACATTTGATTTTGGTCAACTTCCTAGGGGCCAGAAGCAAAAGTGGGCAGTGAAACAAATGCCAGTACGCTAATTTCTACAGATTCGTAGGTACTTCTCTGTCCTCTATGCAGGCAAGCAAACACACGTTTGCTCTGAACATGGTTTGTTCCTTCTGCCTTGGAGTTGAGTGGGTTGCAGAGAACAATCCATGCATATTACAGAGCTGTGTGTGCAAGTAATGATGAACTGAAATAGTTACATTATCATTAACCCAAAAGTTCAGCATTTAAAATGTTCAGAACCAGTTTTGCAAATTCCTGCTATTGAATTCTTGTTTTTATCTAGTTTCAGAATACTGTGTCACTGGATTTTATGTTGTATCTCTCTTTTTTATGAAGCTGGGTTTTTGGTGTTGTATTTTTGTATAGCATTTAGAGATTTTTAAATAGTAAGTGGTTTAAAAATGCTGTTAAATAATAATAATAAAAAAACATTTACTGGGGCCCAGTTTGCTGAACTCCTTCCAGTTACAGAAATTCTTTGCAATTAAACTACCCTGATATTAATATAGCAGTGTGCTATTCAACCTGGTATATATCCTTTCCTAGTGATGAAATGAGTCAGAGATTCTTTTCCTTTTCAGCCAGTTAATTGGTTTAGGAAGGCATGGACTTTGAGGAGGCAAATCATTTTGAAGTGGGTTGATTAGGTAGAAAATCATCTCAGCATATCACGTCTTTTTTGGTGTTGGATGAATGTAAAATGAGACAACAGCAGCCAGCTTTTGCTCATGTAAAGATATTGCATGGGAATTACAGGCTGTCGCAGACTGAATGGCACAGCACAGTCTTGGCTTTACAATGCAGCTTTTACAAAAAGAATCCAGTACCAAGAAAAGAAAAGGAGACATCTTAAGATATCTTGTGCATGTGCGGATCTTGTCGGCATGCCATTTATGGTAGTCTATCATAGCACTTTAGAAACTTTACTTTCCGTTTGTTTTCCACCTTCTGTACACTTTGATTTAATAGTTCTAGGTTTTAACAGGAAGCAATAGGGTTAACACAGCATTGCAAAAACAAAACCAGTTCCCAATTATGTGAAGAGTGGAACAACAGTGGTACCTCGGGTTAAGAACTTAATTCGTTCTGGAGGTCCGTTCTTAACATGAAACGGTTCTTAACCTGAGGTACCACTTTAGCTAATGGGGCCTCCGGCTGCCACCGCTGCCTGATTTCTGTTCTCATCCTGAAGTAAAGTTCTTAACCCAAGGTACTATTTCTGTGTTAGCAGAGTCTGTAACCTGAAGCGTCTATAACCTGAAGTGTCTATAACCCGAGGTACCACTGTAATACTAAATCCAGCCCAAGAACACTCTTATGGAAGACATGCAAATGATAGACGTGTGGCTTGACCACTCACTTTTTATGATCTCCTAACTCTTTTCCCATCCTCTGGATCAGTTGCAGAATGTCAGCCATCTATTGCCAACAACACAACACAACACAACACATCCAACCAGTTGCCCTCACTTTCCTGTTCTTTCAGTGTGCATGCACTGTTTGTTTCTCCTCCTCCTGCACCCAAGTGTTGCAATAAACCTTGACTACCCACTGGGACAACTAACTTGCTTTATATAACTTCACCATAAGGCAAACTGCTATAAAGTAACCATATCACTCTCTGTACCGGGGACTCTGATTTTGTTATTTTATGCCACCTGCCAAATAGCTTCCAAATCAATGGGGGACATTTTGAAACCACCCGTCAATACTGTATGGTGCAAGAGCTGCAATCCATAATAGGAACTAAAGTAGGGTTACCATATTTCAAACAGTGTACAGTGGTACCTCAGGTTACATATGTTTCAGGTTACAGACTTCGCTAACCCAGAAATAGTACCTCGGGTTAAGAACTTTGCTCCAGAATGAGAACAGAAATCGTGCTCTGGTGACATGGCGGCAGCGGGAGGCCCCATTAGCTAAAGTGGTGCTTCAGGTTAAGAACAGTTTCAGGTTAAGAACAGACTTCTGGAATGAATTAAGTACTTAACCAGAGGTACCACTGTAAATCCGGACAGAAAAGTTGTGTTTTTTTAGCAAAGTTGTTGTGCTACTTTTATGGAAAAGCGGTACAGCCAGCATTGGCTGCCAGATGTAGGGTTGCCGGGTGTATGGCAACCCTAGACAAAAGACCTCATTGCATGGATGTGGGAATTGGCCTTGGACATCTGGTAGGATGTTAGCTTTAAGGATTCACACTCTGTGTGCACCAGTAGATTTAACTCAGAAAGGAAGCCCATTGGAATAAAACTATTGTGCTTGTGGAGAACTGTGGCGATCTAAGAATTCAGGCTGAGAGTTCTTGTAGAGTTCATGTCTGTGGTTAAGAAGATGAGCTGGAAGTTGTTAAACTCTCAACTCTGTCATGGACTCAGTGGATAGTCTTAAGACAATTATTGTCTTGCAGTACAATCCTAAATGTGTCTAGTCAAGAGTATGGACTCATCACACTTCTCCTTGTCCCATGCTTAGAAAGCACGGCTCCAAGTGGTTTTACCTTTGCTTTGCTTCTTTCCATGCTTCTGTTTGCCCTACCACTTCTCCCCAGGAAAACCCACTGCTTACTGCTGAATTGGAACAAACGGCAATTGGGTTTTCTACGGATTGACATTTGTTCCGATTTAGCACTAAAGAGCGGGTTTTCCAGGAGGGAGTGGTAAAACTACTCCAACCTGTGCCTAGAAAGGACAGCACAAGCAGAAAACTGCTCAGAGGCATGTTTTCTAGGCACAGGACAAGTGGATAAGTTCAGTGGGGCTTGCTACTCAGAAAGTGTACAGTGAGGTGGATGATACTGGCCTGCCTTGAATGACTGTTGCAAGAAGTACTGCAATAATGCATGTTACCCTTTTTGAGCTCATAGTAATTATATAAACACTCTTCTTAACTTCTACTGCTGTGTGGGTTCACTGACTTTATTGATTTGACTCTTATGTTTATAAAGGTCCTTTCTGTTAAACACAGAAACCTAATATAATCAGTGCATCATTGGCCATGAAAGGAACTCTGTGGAGTCGGAGATGGCACAGTCAATAGAACAAAAAAATATGAGCAGATCAATAACAGCGGATGGCTCTTGTGATCCAGGCAGCTGCAAAACATTGATTTGCAAAGAAGAATATGTGCACAGCAGTGAAAATATGTCGGGTGTTTGCACTTTAGATAATAAAATAATGTGAAGTGCCCTACGCCTCAATCAAAGGCAAACTGTAAATCAACAAATGGCAACATGCATGCATCCCCTCTAAAGAAAGGAAACCATGAAGCATGAAAATGAATATTAGGGCCTTGCAAAATAAAGTGACTGCAAGGAAGAGACTTAAATCCAGAAAGGCCTCCCTCCCCATCAGTTTAAAGCTGAGCTGTCCTTGGTATTTGTGATGTCTTGTAAAAGGGAGAACAGCAGCCAGCCCAGACTGGATGCTGAATTCAGACACCGTGCTGAAGTAGCATCTTTGAACCTTGCTGGGAGATGCTGAAGGTCTGCAGTGATCAACTAGAAAATCTATCAAAAGAGATTTGTCTTTGCATCAATCTGTTGGGTGTGTGTGAGGGCAGGGTTACAAGGACTCATTCCAGTGGGAGTTTTTCTAGCGCAGGCTCTATTTAAATGAATGGGTCTTCCAGAGTAGCCCTTGAGTGAAGACGTGCCTACTGAATTGTGTCTAATATCTTCGTAAGTGAATGCAATATCTTCAGTTCCACTTGAGGGCTGAGTCCTCCACCCAATCACTGCCCCATTGCTTTTATAGCAAAGGTCAAGTATTTATTTTCTTACACAGCTTCAGGAAATTCTTTTTTTGCATATTTAGAAGCAAAAGTTCAGACCTGGCTTTCCCCCCTCCCTGTTGAAATGGTAAACTAGTTTGTTTGTTTGTTTGTTTGTTTGTTTAGAAGTTGATACTTGACTAACAAAAGACATCAATTTAGTAAACCCTGAAGTTGGTCACACTTGCTATGCAGTCAAAAACACATTTCTCCAAAACTTTGTAGGCTAAAATGCAGGTGTTGCCATCAAAAGAAATTGCAAATGTTTCAGTGCTGACATTTTTGGCAGAAGTGTTGCCTCCACTTTTTGTTTAAAAAAGGAATAGACACCTTCTGTATGTGTGACAGGAGTCAATCAATGGGCATTGATTGGTCAGACATTAAATGTGGATTTGACATATTTATGAAGGGAAAAGCTACAAATGTCTGCTCGTCTTGGAGGATATATGGTACTTCCAGTATTGGAGACGCTAGGTCTCTGCATACTAATTAAAGTGGAGAGCTTGAGCAAGAGATGGCTATTGTGTTCATGTCTTGTATGTGGGCTTCCAACAGACCTATGGATGTCCATTGTGGTAACAGAACATTGGACTAGATGGGACTTTGGTCAGATACAGTAGTGCTCTCACGTACTAACATAATGCATGTCAATTTAGTGGCGTCTTGTGGTGCCGGGGAGAAAACAAAAGGGGTCAGGATGGTGCACATTGAGTACACCCATTTTGGAAGCATGGGTAGGGCATGCCATCAACATTTGGAGCTTTAAGAGGTGGCACCTTGGGCTGGTTCACCCGAGTGTTTCCATCATTTCTTTAATGCGTGATGTTAGTGGCCAATGGTTCCTAAAACTCCAAGCCTTTTCAGATTTGTGGGTATTTATGCAAGGGTATGCTGGTGGTCAAAAGGGACACGGGTAGCGCTGTGGGTTAAACCACAGAGCCTAGGACTTGCAGATCAAATGAATCCCCGCGACGGGGAGAGCTCCCGTTGCTCAGTCCCTGCTCCTGCCAACCTGCCAGCATGTCAAAGTGCAAGTAGATAAATAGGTACCGCTCTGGCAGGAAGGTAAACGGCGTTTCCGTCCACTGCTCTGGTTCACCAGAAGTAGCTTAGTCATGCTGGCCACATGACACGGAAGCTGTATGCCGGCTCCCTCGGCCATTAAAGCGAGATGAGTGCTGCAACCACAGAGTTGTCCGCGACTGGACCTATTGGTCATGGGTCCCTTTACCTTTACCTTTATGCTGATGGTCTGATTCACATGTCATACATTAAACCACCTTTTAAAATGAAATGGCTTATTGTGAACAACTAGCATGCTCATGATGTAACCCCCACCCTGTTGGGCATCTGCGCCAACCGAGTTTGGTTAGCGACTGGGGCGATGGAATAAAAACTTAACTGCAATATCTTTGCTTACTTTTTATTTTCGAATATATAATAAATCAACAGCTGCAAAAACACCCCTTCTCACCACCATTCCTCAACAGTTCACACTACACCACGATACAAAACATTTGGTTAACTTAAATACAGTTTTCAAATATACAATTACCCTATCACATCGCTGCATTCAGTGCAGCAGGTAAACTCCCCCTCTAATTAGTTAAATTGTTAAGATACCAAAGGTGTGCTGAATTGTCAAGAGCTCTTGCAGATTATGATTAAATGAAACAGGCCATGGTCAGACTTGTCATGTCATAAGCCAGGAAAAGACCTTGGCTACCACTCTAGGTTTGTTTGGGAGAGAAAAAACCACAGTCCCAGGTTTGGATGATGTAACAAACCAGACTGTGGCTTGTTACATCCAGTGCAGCAGTAGGAAGTGGCCATCTCAGGCAGAAGATGTTGTAGTCTGCAATGGATGCCCTAAGCAAGACTCAGCCACCCATCTGAGTGTCTTCTGTACGTGAAATCGTGTGGGATGTCATGTCTTACACCTCAGGGTTCAAAATATATTCTACCCTGAGAAGGATTCAGATTACAGCTGTGCTGCATGAGATGTACAGCTTGGAAGCCTCTGTGGGAATGCACATAAGTACTGGAATAGGAAAACTGAAAATTTAAACTTAATTTAAACAAAACAAAAGTTCTCTATTGTGGTCTTAAAGAAGACACAAGGCTTCAAATATATTGCATTCCTATACATGACGTGGCATGATTGTAACTGCAAGTTTCTCTACTCCCAATGATGTATGCATTCTTAGGTGCTTTATACATTTAATAATAATAATAAAAAAAATGGTGGGTGCTGGTGTTGGACTATATGCAGGGAGGCCAGTTGCAGCTTCAACCCAATGCATTTTGTAGCATACAGTTTTGCCACCTAACACTGAAAGTAATTGGGGAAATTTTTTCTCATAATTTCTTGGAAAATATTGTCTATCATAGCAGTGGTTTTGAATGTATTTCTAATTTTGTGCATGCATGCACACAGCAAAAAGAAAAGGGAAAGGGGCTTATTAAAGTCTGGCATATATATATGTTTACAGTATGGCTCTGGATCAAAATGATTAACTGATGATAGTAATATGATACACAATGGAAGGTATGGTGCAATGTATATGTGGCCAAGTTAAAATTCAGGCAGGTTGCAGTGTGAGCCATTATATAAATAACTTATTAAGAAAGGCACAAAGATGTTTCTCTTAGCAAATTTAAAATAATCATTAGACTCCTTCAACAGATTGCTGTTAATTGGATTGGGAATTAAACAGCTTTGTATGAGTGCAGTTAATTAATAGCTCATTACTTTTTTAATAAGGCAAATTCACTTGTAAGTAAGGACGGTGCCATGGAATTTATCACAGATTGGATATTAGACTGGGATTTAACATATCCTTATCCATGGAGGGAATTAATCTGTAACCTCGGAAGGCCTGGACTGTGTTTAGAAAGCCTTAAATTAGCTCATCTCATCCCCCAAACATTCATATCAAAGGTTTCCTAACTTTAATAGTTAAATTTACCAAGGAGAAGGCCGTTTCTTTTCCTTTGTTGGTACATTTAATCCATACAAGGAGAGAACGATTGAATCAAGAAACAAATAGTCCTTCAAAGATCGGCTTAAAGATGGGAAAGATATATGATCAATATAGGAGGATGTTGCCAAACCAACAAATAAATGGTCTTTTCCGTTTATAGCTGCTTAAATGCACAGTTTGTGTGTATATGTGATGTGCATTTGAAATCTCTTATCCAGAAAGTGCTGTGAGGAAATAACTTGCCAGAACTGAACCTCACAATACGTTTCCTTGCTAGAAAATTTTGTATCAAACTATTATACTGCTTTTCAACAGATGTTCCAAATGGAACCCACATAAGTTACTAATTGCAATGAACATTTTTTAAAAGTTCTAATCTAGCTAAATCAATCAATCAGTCAATCAATCAATCAATCAGTTGTATAAGCACAGGACTAATGGAACTAGCAAGAATCAAGACCCCAAAGCATAACAACATCAGAGCAAGAGTATCCTCTCCAGAATAATATCTGTGAGGGAGCCTAATAAACAACTCATGTGGATGACATCCCAGAGTTCCAATGATACTAATGAAAAATGCATTCCTTCAGCTGCCATGTAAAATGTGGCTGGTAGTTACTTTGATCCTCTGAATCAAGGGAGGTTTAACTGAGGAGTGGTTTTACCACTCCCTCCTTCAAGCAGGCAGGGATGACTTCCTCTCTCAGCACTCCCAGGTGTCCCCTCCCAGCTAGTCTTTAACCAGACAACAGGGGGAAGGCTCCACACCCATCATTCAGCCGCGAGAAGCAAAGCTATAGGGAACCAGGCACAGGGCCTTCTCGGTAGTGGCGCCCGCCCTATTGAACGCCCTCCCATCAGATGTCAAAGAGATAAACAACTACCTGACATTCAGAAGACATCTGAAGGCAGCCCTGTTCAGGGAAGTTTTTAATGTGTGACATTTTAGTGTATTTTTGGTCTTTGTTGGAAGCTGCCCAGAGTGGCCGGGGAAACCCAGCCAGATGGGCGGGGTACAAATAATAAATTATTATTAGTAGTAGTAGTAGTACAGTGGTACCTCGGGTTAAGAACTTAATTCATTCCAGAGGTCCGTTCTTAACCTGAAACTGTTCTTAACCTGAGGTACCACTTTAGCTAATGGGGCCTCCCACTGCCGCTGCACGATTTCCGTTCTTATCCTGAAGCAAAGTTCTTAACCTGAGGTACTATTTCTGGGTTAGCGGAGTCTGTAACCTGAAGCATCTGTAACCTAAAGCATCTGTAAGCCGACGTACCACTGTACTTTCACACATGACTAGTCTCTCTCTGAAATGTCCCAGCACGAATTCACCTATGTACAATCGTAGGGTCTATATACAGCTGAACAATCCAGGGTAGCATATTGAATGTGTGTGACTGTACTCTTGATGGTACAGTCTTCTTCATATCCATAGGAACATATTGTAGGAAGCTGCTGTATACTGATCATTGGTTCATCTAGCTCACTTCTGTCAACTCTAACTGGTAGTGGCTCTCCAGAGTTAGGCAGGATCTTCTCAGCCCTGCCTGGAGACAACAGGGATTGAACTCAGGACCACAGTATCAGTGGTAGATGCTCTACTACTGAGCTACCATCCTAATAATAATCATCAGAGGTGCAGCTGAAACTCATTCTCATCAGATGCGCAGTCAAACTTCCAGCGCTTGGACAGGAGGGTTTCCTGGGGTGGGAGAGCTTGAAATATCTCCTAGAAGAGATTATTAGGGTCCCCCAGCTTTGATTAAAATCCCTTTCCTGCTTCCCCAGGTGGTGACAAGCAGTTGTGGGGAAAACAAAGAAGGTCTCTACCTCCTTTTTCTCTCTTGCATCTTGGGTACTGAGTTGTAGCATGCCAGGATAGATGACCATTTTCTAGCTCCAAACCAGGTGTTGAATTCCAAATTCTGTCGAAATTTCATTTAATCAGCGATTAAACTGCTTGACATAGAACTTCTGCACTGGAAATCCTGCACAGTGTAAAGTTATGTGGTATATTTCTAACTTCAATGAATCTAAAATAAATTGATTCATGAGTAAGCACCATTGATTTACTCCCTCCTCCCATTCCAGTGAGACTTGCTCATAAATAACAGTGTTTTGGACTTCAGGCCAAAATCTTTTGGGCTAAGTGCAAATATTGTAATGTCCTCTGGGTTAATTTTCTCTGTGTAAAACACTTTCACCACAGGTGAAATGGGAAGTATTGATGAGAACAGTGGAAAGAAAAGCATCATATTGTTCTACAAACTTCAGGAAAGCATATTCAAGCTGAAAACATCCAGATTCAGTTTTTCTTTTTTAAATGTTGCAATGTCAGTTTTTTTTTTCTATTACTACTGTAAGTTAGGTAAGGTAAAGGACCACTGGACGGTAAAGTCCAGTCAAAGGCGACTATGGATTTGCGGTGCTCATTTTGCTTCCAGGCAGAGGAGGCCGGCGTTTGTCCACAGACAGCTTTCTGGGTCATGTGGCCAGTATGACTAAACTAAATTGTTTTGAACTTTAACCTTTTTTGTGCAAAGAGAATTGTGCTGTGTTCATTAGTTTTACTGTTGGAAAAATCATCTTTATTATAATGCTGTTCCTTCTCCCTTCAAAAAATGCTGGTAGAGAATGTATAGTCTCCTTTTCCGCTTAAAGCAAATATCATTTAAAGTGATGAATAGCTGGGGTGATGATATTTGCAACCTTGGCAGGCTCTCTGCCACCTCCCACGCACCTCCAGCTGCATATAAATCTAAAGATATTTTCCCCTTTGCAGGCACTGCTTCGAGATGTCCCTGTCTTTTCCCCCAGCGACTTCATTACACTTTAGAATTGCTTCAAATAAATCCTTTAAACAAACAAACAAACAAAAAATCGGCAAGCTTGCAATGCTGGAGAAGGTCTTTCTACAGGACAGCCTGGTTTTGTTTGCAGTATGTATGTATCTTTGTGTGTGTGTGTGTGTGTGTGTGTGTGTGTGTGTGTACACACAGAGAGAGACAGCTAATCTGGAATGTTTGTGTATTTTAGGTTTGTGTGACGCAAGCAAGCTAAGTGCTAGCGGACTTGGGCTGACGATATTTTTCTTCCACGTCTTAGGGAAAATATTAGACTATAATAGAGAAAGATGCAACTTAGGTGCCAACTCTGGGGGGCCCTGGGTACCGAGGTACCCACAATTTTTATTCTGTGGGTGCCCAGCTGGTTGACCCAATGCGCCTTATGCATGATGTCACTTGGTGCACCAAGTTTTAATAGGGTTCATTGCAGCTGTGGGAGGGTCTGACAGGGCCTGTTGCGCCCCCCAAAAGGTGTGTGTAAATGGCACGTTGAGGCCCAGTGGGGCCTGTTGCATCCTCCAAAACACAGGCCTTTTGGAGGGCATGATGGTTACCATCGGGTCCTGTGGTGCTGTATGATGTCATGTGTGTGCCGCACTGTGTGACGTCACACACACACACCGGGCACTGAGAATGTGGGGCGGAACTCGGTGCACCTGAGATGCAAGGTTAGGCTTTGACTCCAGTAGTCCCAGCTACTGAATATGGCAAAGGGGGATGCTATTTGAAAGTGCATTGTGAACATATGAAGCTGCTCTACCTGACCATTGGTCCACCTAGCATAGGCTTCCCTAACTGGCTGTTCTCCACACCTTGTTGGACTTCAGCTCCCATCAACCCCAGCCAGTGTGGCCAATGGTCAGAGATTATGGGAGTTGTAGTTCAACAACTTATGGTGGGCAGCAAGTCAGGGAGGCAGATCTAACCCATTACTGATTATTCTGAACAGCAACAGCACTCTGAGGTTTTGAGGAAGGGTCTTTCCTCACTCTGCTACCAGGGATCCTCTTTACTGAAAATGGTAGGGAATAAATCGGGAACCCTTTGCCTGTGGAATATGTGTTCTGCAGAGCTATAGGCTTGCAAAGTTTCCGTTTTGCTTTTAAGTCTAATTTTAAAAGTGAAGACGAATGCTTTAATGCTTTGATTTCAAGTGGGGAGGAAATGAAGCTGTTGATTGAGTCTTCAAAGGACAGTGCTGGAAACCATTCTGCTGCCTAGGGAAGGAGGCAGTGAGCAAAGCAAAGTAACTTGAGGAATCTAGGATAGCAGTAAATTTAGCTATATGTGCACAACTCAGGTATCTGCATTGCCACCATCATCATTATTATATTTATAAGGTGGGTTGCAGATCTGTATAAAGCCTTATTATCCAATGGGACTGAAGTACTTACTTTGATGGCCACAAACAAATGAGTCAAGTTTTCATATGGTAATGTCACTGGTGTGAATGTTGTACTCCTGAGGTTGCATAAGAATGTAAGGAAAGCCTGCTGGATCAGGCTAGTGGCCCATCTGGTCTAGCATCATCCCACCACATTTTCACAGTGCTCAACCAGTGGCCTGCGGAAAACCCACAAGCAGGACCCAAGTCCTCCTGTGGTTCCAGCAACTGGTATTCAGAAGCATACAGCCTATGGCTGTGGAGGCTGAGGGTAGCCACCAATGGCCAGTAGCATGTTTTGAGAACCATATCACATTTCATGCTGAAATCTGCCTATTTAAAATTATGTGTTTCATGGGGAAAGAGAAATTGCTCTTGCATATTTGCTTCGTATGGAACAATTTCTTTCCTTTGCCCTTTTGCCCTGAGGGTAGCATTGGAGTTGCACATAAGGCAAGTAGACTCTTTCTATCTATAGCTTTTGATGTGGTTTGGGAAACCTTTGGCCCTCCAGATATACCAGGCATGGCCAATGGCCAGGGATGATTATAATTGTAGTTTAGCAACATCTGAAAGGTTAAAGGTTCTCCACACCTGCTTTAGGTGATGAGAAACCATGTAGTATACTGTTCCCTTTTATTTTTTTAAAAAATGGTGCATGTTTATATATTCACCATAAAATAGCCTCAACGTGGTAGGGAACCCAGCCAAATTCCAGAAACCCAAAAAAAATTGCATAACCTTTTACTGTTCCTGTCTTCCTAGACCAATATGGGCATGGCTTTAGGGAAGCAAATGGGATGCAGGTGGCTCTGTGGTCTAAACCACTGAGCCTTGGGCTTGCTGATCAAAAGGTTGGCGGTTCGAATCCCCATGATGGGGTGAGCTCCCATTGCTCGGTCCCTGTTCCTTCCAACCTAGCAGTTTGAAAGCACCCCAAAATGTGTAAGTAGGTTAATAGGTACCGCTCCGGCGGGATGATAAACAGTGTTTCCTTGTGCTGCTCTAGTGTTGGTGTTCCATTGCACCAGCAGCGGCTTAGTCATGGTGGCCACATAACCCGGAAAAACTGTCTGCAGAGGTGACAAATGCCGGCTCCCTCGGCCTGTAAAGTGAGATGAGCGCCGCAACCCCAGAGTCGTTCGTGACTGCACTTAACTGTCAGGGTACCTTTACCTTTAGGGAAGCAAATGTACCTGATACTCCAATTATCCCCATTAACGTGGACAGATCCCTGTTTCTTGTTCTCTTTTTCTATTTGACCTATTTTTTGGCTTATTGGGTGGATGCCTTGCTACATTTTTGGTACCGTGCTGTGTGTGAGTTGTCTGGCTTCAGGGCTGCATTTCTATTTGGAGGGTCAATTCTTTAGTGCACATGCATGTGCAGACACATGTGTCAGCCTGAGAACGAAAGCACCAGGCAGTTGCTTGGGTATATTTTGAACCTTTATCACACTTTATCAGATAATTACATGTTTTAACCCCAGGAACAAATTCTGATTTCAAATTGGCTTTTGAAATCAGTAGGGGTCAGGGATTTGTGGAGAAAATGAACACAGCAGAAAACAGACAGCTTAGAGCTTTCTGGAATGTGTAATAGGCTGTCTGTGTATGTGTGGGTGGTCTGAGACTTGGGAAATGATCTTCCGTATGAGAATAGTGATGTTAACAAAGGTGCCCCAGTTTTCATCTATGAAATATTGCAGGGTATGTAGTGTTTGTTCAAGCACTGTCAGTGCTCATAAGAACTGCAAATAGAGAGATTCTTCCTCCTGAATTCATCACCTTTACCCTTGCCCCCATACCCACCACTCATTACATGCCTTTCATTTTTATTTTACTAAAGCCACACAGTGCATATCATTTTATAGCTGTTGACCTCTAGTTGTATTTTTTTAAAAAATAAATAAATAAATGCATTTGAGTTTCCAAGGATAGAGGACCCCCCCCCCCCATTTTATCTCATCTGGGAGAAGAGCTGTTGTCTTCCTGCCATCAAATTCCCGTATCTATTTAATGCCACTTCCAAGCTGGCTAAGATGGTGTTGGATAGATCTCTGATGTTGTCATTTCTCATGTCAGTCAGTTTCTTCTCAAATGCATCTTTTGACCATTTAGGGAGTTAGTGCTATCCTGCCTTTGCAGCTGGTGCAAATCTATTGCCATTCAGATCAGGCACGGCCAAGATTCCCTGTGTGTTCTTGCCAAAAGGATCTAAAGAACAGAGTGGCACAAGCAGACCAGCTTATATTAGGCTGCAAATTGCAGGGTGGTTATGCAGGGTGGGGGACCCCTCCTACACTGGCAACTGGTTACAGAAATGGGCTGCTCTCATTTCTAAGCAGCCTTAGATCAGATCGTCTCATTATAACTTATTCTTTGACTATTTCCCCATTCCCCTACCCTAAACAATAAAGGTGACCTCTTTACCTGTATGCCCACTGTGTTGTCCATGAAAGGACTCAGTAAATATCCTCTAAAAAATGCACAGTGAATGAGAGATGGATTGCTTTTCCTGCTCCATTCTGTTAGAATTCCTGCATCATGATTGCAGCCATGGGATTTTTGTCTTTCACATGACGGTATATGTTTTGACTCCACAGAGTGGGAAGTGACAGAGACAGGATGTTTGTGTTACTGTGTTCCGTGAAGTAGGACTATTGTCCTTTGTTCTTTTCTCTTTGCTGTCTGATGCTAGAAAGAGAGGAAGCCATGTTGCAGTGCTCTGTGTGTGTTTATATGTAAATAAAGTAGATTAGCCAAAATGCTGAGTTGCTGAGGTCGGTTACGCAACTGCGCAAAATCTGCGGATCCCTAAGTGTGCTGGTGTCGGTTGGCATCAGTCACTGTGATGTTTGGGCAGAAGAAAGCTTATGAAGCTCCCGAACGATCAACCAGGAGGGAGGGAACATGCCAATCGGGCATGTGTCTCTGCCAGGGTCCTACTCGAGTGTAGGCTGAACTCCTGACACATTCCTCTCTTCACAGCTTGGCTTCTCCAACATTAAACATGCCCCCTTAAACAGGCCCACATTTCACTGGATGCTGGAATTGAACACCCACCCTTCCATTCTGAACAGAGGAGAAGTTCTTTGAACTTCTCCCTGGGACCAGTTATGGCAATGGCTGATATGGGTGCCCTTTGAAGGGGGCTGGGGTGGGGATGCCTAAACCATTTTGTGGTCCTGTCTCTTTTTTATTCTTTTTGAAGAGGCATCCATTTTGTATTCAGCAACACACACATACACTGGCCATTTTGTGACTGACACAAACAGCACTTTCTTAAAATGTGCTCAAGGGACCCAAGAGATTAGACACTCCTGCTGCAGAAAGTCTTGCCTGTTTAGAAAAAAGAAGAAATGGAGAATTGATGTCTGTTTGGTTTTTTTGGTTGTTTGGTGCCTTTTGTTCTAATTTCTTGAAATCTGATTTGTATTTTTAGAGCCAGTGTGGTGTAGTGGTTAAGAGCGGTAGTCATGTAATCTGGGGAACCAGGTTCGCGTCTCTGCTCCTCCACATGCAGCTGCTGGGTGACCTTGGGCTAGCCACACTTCTCTGAGTTCTCTCAGCCCCACTCACCTCACAGGGTGTTTGTTGTGGGGGAGGAAGGGAAAGGAGAATGTTAGCCGCTTTGAGACTCCTTAGGGTAGCGATAAAGCGGGATATCAAATCCAAACTCTTCTTTACACTGCCTCCTGACCCTGTAACGTAATGTCAGTTCTTCTATGCCAGTGATGGCCAAACTTGGCCCTCCAGCTGTTTTTGGACTACAACTCCCATCATCCCTAGCTAACAGGACCAGTGGTCAGGGATGATGGGAATTGTAGTCCCCAAACAGCTGGAGGGCTAAGTTTGGCCATCACTGTTCTATGCAGTCTGGAAACCAAAGGCCTAACATTAGTTCACATATGCTTGCAGGGTCTGCAAATTCTGTCAGCAGCACTGACTTCTGTTCCTGGAACCTCAGCATCTCAGATTTTTTATCTGCCAGTTTTCAGCCACAGGTTTCCCCTACTGGTCTTCCAAAGCAATCTGAGGCTCCTTTGTCTTGCCTGTCTTTGCTCCACCCTCTTCAATTCTCTGTATGTTCTGGTAGACCAACAGGGAGGGGAGCTGGTCACAGCAGGAGAGGGAGACTCTCTGGCTTCTTCAGCAGCCTGCCTCATCTCTGTCTCCTGCCCCCCCCCCGCTTGTCTGGACTTCTTTCTGCCACAGCCTCTTCCTGCTCACTAAACCTTCTTCCCTCTTCAGCTTCCAACATCACCTCCTCCGAGTCTGCTCCTTCTTCTCCCTCTTACCATGCATCATCATCCCACCACCTTTTTCCTAGCTCTGAACCTTCTTGCGCTTCGGGTTCCTTTGGGGGTTCCTTTTCTCCCTTGTCTCCCACCACTCCTCTCCTTCCATCCAGTCCATGACAGAAGAATATAAAAAGGCATCATTCTCCATTGTACCCTGTATTAGTTGCATGTAGCACTGGTTCTGTTCTGCTTCCGTTCACCTTCCACCAAAACCTATGTTATTCATCTCACGGTTGGCTGTGTGGAAATTACATGAGTAAATTATGTAATTATGTCATCATTACATTATTATACCCTATTCATCTCAGTCCAAATGAAGCACAATGCAATTTGGGGAAAATGTACTCAATCACATATTGTTTGCACACTGAAAGTGACAACAACAGCAAATACCAGTCATATTTGCTCAGTTGATTTACATTCCAGACATGGGACAAATTCTGTTCCTTTTTGCATTTTCATGCCAGGATTCTTCATCAGCCCTACTGCAAAGGTTAAAACTAGTACTGTTTTTTGAATTGTATTCAGTAGTCTACTGGTCACCAGTGAAGTTGTTTTTGACAAGTAATACAAAACTGAAACAACAGCAGCCCTGAAATGAAACCACTCGGTGGGATTAGTATATCCGTGCTTGAAAAATGCAGGGCCAAATAAAGCATTTCTTTATAACAAATGTTTCTCATGCTATTGCAATAAACTCACTTTATCAGATAATGGTTGTGGTTCTCTCTGTGCAGACTCAAATAAGCAACTGAAGTATATTCAGCAATATTTCAAGTGCAATCGTGAGTAAAATTCGGGGATGCAGTTTGACTGCTACCTTCTCCAGCAGCCGTAATAAAAGGTTACAAACTCCAAAATCGAAAATTACATTTTCTGGCAATATTCAGAGAAAAGTGCATCAAAAAGCTGTTAAACCTCAGCATATGTCTTCAGCCATTAGCAATATAAGCACATTCCTTGACAATAGGCTGTGCAGCCTTACACAAATCCCCTACATCTGTATACCAACACCAGAAACAAGAGCTCCCACGTAGAGATGGGCAACGGCTTGCTTTCTCCTCCAGGGGTTTTGACAGAGAGCTGTTTTGGGAGGGGCCCTAACTCAGTGGTAGAGCATCTGCTTTGCATGCAGAAGGTCTGAGGTTCAACCCCCAGTATCCGCAGGTAGGGCTGGGAATGCCCCTCTCTTGAAACCTTGACGAGCCACTGCCAAGTCAGAAAATACTGAGCTGGATGGACGAATAGTTAGACTCACTATAATGCAGCTTCCTATTAATCTGTTCTGACCTACCACTTGCTAGGGGTGGGGGAAGAACTCATTTTGTCTGCTTTTCACAGTGGACTGGCCTGATCCAGCATCCCAAAACTTCCTTGTGGATCAGAAGACGACCTCCAGTCAGAATACACATATTGCCATGCATTTTCTGTGTGCGAAAAGCATGCTCAGAGATACACATTTTATACAAAAGGTTCGCACCGATTGTGTATTTTACCCATGAATGCATTGGAAAGTGCATATCTTATATAATAGGGTTGCCATACATCTGGAAGCAGTGTCTGGGTGGAAGTTGCTGAAATGTCCAGGAAAATCTGGATGTTGGAAGTCTAGATGTTGGTGAATTTCCTTAAAGAGCTAAAAAGCTTACTGCAGAAAAAGCTCAACAAGTTTGGGCAAAACTAAAAATAAAAAAAAAAGCTGAACAACTTTTGTATCTGGATTTTTTTGAATTATAGCAACCCTATTATATAAGAAAAATGCACAGAAATGCATACAGCAGAATGGAATGGGAGAGAATGGACCTCAGACTAAAGCAGAATCTCCACCACAAAGAGAGTACAGATCTGAGTACAACAGGCATGTGCTAATTTATATGTAGCTGTGCACATTTAGAAATAATTACTGTAATTAAAATAGAAATACGATACATCTCATAATGCCAAAACTCATGTATACAGTGGAAATCAGAAAGCAGTACTCGGTAGTATAAAATGTACACTCTTCTTCATTGTCTTTTTGACAGTCGCTAAAGACGTTCATCTTTCAATGAGTTCTCTAAATAGAGATCTTTATCCCAGTTGGTATCTTTGTTGGCTTTGAATTGATTTTGCGTATGTGCTATTGGTGTTTCAAACTGCTTTTATATATAATTGTTTAAAATGTTCTTTATCCAGTGTGCAATTGTTTTAACTCATTTTATGCATGAAACAGCATTATGTATGTTTTTATTCCATTGGAAACTGCTTCGGGATGCCTCATGGGGAACAACTGATAAATCAAATAAACAGTGCAGGAATCCAAGGGTGAGGTAAACACCTCTGCTTCAGCTGAAAACAGCAAATTCGAGGCAATCATAGGCTACCATGAATGGATCCTTTTCTCAATTCTGAACACACCCATGCTTCTACCACCTGCTATTGTCTATTTCCTCCCCAAGGAAGGAAAGCTCTACCTTGGGGAAAAGGATTGTGGTAGCAGGTTGCACAGAGGAGAGTTCTCAGGCTTGTCTGCTCCCTGGAAAAAGAGGCATGTGACCTCTTTCACTGGGAATTATGGGACTGAACTAGAGTTATTTTCCAGCTGGCAGGGAAACCTGAAGCCTTTATCATGCAACAGAGCCTTCTACCACCTCCAACAGATTGTTCCTTTGTCCTTGGGAAGAGGGACAAGGTGTTCCAGCAATTGCAACTGTTACGGTTAAGAGTCCAATGCTGGGGTGACCCAAGCCAATAATTACACCAGCGTGGAAAAGCTTCAGTTTATTCAGACTGCAGAAAGAAGGTACAGGGAATGGATTCCAAAGACTGCACACCTTATGGGAGCCCGGGATATTTTTTTTAATACATTTTGCTTACATCAAGCCATCAGGAGGGTAAATTGTCTTATGTGCTGATTGGTTACAAAGCACTGACATATATGTTGTCATAGAATCAATATATTTGCACACTTCAACTTTTTCTACTTCTTCAGCTCTGTAGTCAGTGTGGTGTATCGCTTCCTTATCTTCACCCTTGTTACAGGTAAAAACAAAAAAATTCCTTCCAGTAGCACCTTAAAGACCAACTGAGTTAGTTCTTGGTATGAGCTATCTGAAGAAGTGTGCATGCACACGAAAGCTCATACCAAGAACTAACTTAGTTGGTCTTTAAGGTGCTACTGGAAGGAATTTTTTTGTTTTGACTATGGCAGACCGACACGGCTACCTATCTGTAACTTGTTACAGGTGTGTGTGTGTGTGTGTGTGTGTGTGTGTGTGTGTGTGTTCTGCTTGCTGCTCCTCAGCAGTACATGCCAAAGGGAGACTACAAAAAAACAGAGCAAGCAAGACGTGACCCTTTCACGTTAGCATAGTGGCTGCTGCTGGTCTAAAGTGGTGTTTGTCTGGTTCTGACCCTCTAGACCAGGGTTTCCCAAACTTGGATCTCTAGCTGTTTTTGGACTACAACTCCCATCATCCCTGGCTAGCAGGACCAGTGGTCAGGGATCATGGGAATTGTAGTCTGAGAACAGCTGGAGACCCAAGTTTGGGAGATCCTGCTCTACACAATCCATGAGTAAATGCTTTTTGGGTGCCCACCTAGGTTTGTGAGCATGCCCCAGTAATGTTTGCAGGACACAGTTGTCATTGTTGCACACGCAGTGTTCTGCATTGTACTTGCTCATCCTTTTGCATGGTTGAAATCTACCTTTGGGATGGATTCATATCAAAGAACTGGTTGCATATAACTGTGTTTAGAGGTGGTGAATGTAACTCTCACAGGGGATTGCTTTTTTTCACCTTCTGCTTTGTGGCACCTATTCATCATGTGCAAGTGTTGCTTGTTAGTGAAGAGTTTTCACATGATAATTTTATAGTAATTGGTACAAATAATGTGACTGACAATGTTGATAGTTGTTTTTGAGAATATTTGTACTGCATATGTATGTGATATTCCTTTTTTGACGGTGTTGATTGCAAACAGATTTCATTCTAGGAAAAAAAATGCTGCTAAAATGCATTAAAGTTTATGCTTCAAATTAATGATGCTGCTTATCTTTCCTGGTCTATAGCAGCCTTGGTGTAAACAAATTGTGAGTTTTATTGGCTAGCGGTTGGAAAACATCAATAATATTTTTGTTGGCAGGAAAAACTGGCAGAACTCTTTTTGTGTGTGTTTGCATGTAAGCACACGCATTTGTATTATAGAGGGGTTTTTTTTAACTCCTGCAATTTTTGATTTCTACAATTTCTGTTTTCTTCAGAAACTGAACTAATATTTACACCTCACAGTAGCTTTACTGCCGGGGAAGTGTATGCATGGGATGAAAAATCAGTTTTCCCGCTTCCTTTATGAACGATGGAAAATGTGACGATTCCTTGACCATTCCTGGATTTTGACTTTCAGTAGTGCAGCTTTTGGCAGAGAGTGTTGTTAATTCTTCCCTGCCACGTTCCTGACATTGACCTCAAGAAACATCTAGGCAATGCCAATTCCTTTGTTTTTCCTCAGCTGCAGAGCTGAGTAAATTGGAGGCACCTGTGCTGTTCTCTTGTATTCTGTTAGAGCTGCTACCACAGCTGGGCAAGGGTGTAACTATAGAAATCTTTACAAGGAAATGTGTGAGTTAAAGGAATGTGCACACATACACACAGACACCAAGCTCCCTTCCACTGCACACTGCTAGAAAATAAAAGAAAAATCCAGTGTATGCTTCTTCCTTCAAAACTCGAGTATCCCTACCTCCAGACTGTCAATATTTTACAGAAGGGATTCAAGTGCATGCTGGAAATTTAGGTTGGTGCAATTAAAGTGGATTAAAGTATTCTGTCTTCCTGGCACAACAAACTCACGTTGAAAACAAACAAAAAGCCTTTTTGCGGTCAGGAAAGTGTGGGATGAAAGAATGATTAACAGGAAGGCATATAAACATTGCTCAAGCAAATAGGAATGAATGCTGGGGAAAAGACTGGATACAGTCTAAGCCAGGGGTCAGCAACCTTTTTCAGCCGTGGGCCGGTCCACTGTCCCTTATGCCATGTGGGGGGCCGGACTATATTTTGAAAAAAATAATGAACAAATTCCTATGCCCCACAAATAACCCAGAGACGCATTTTAAATAAAAGCACACATTCTACTCATGTAAAAACATGCTGATTTCCGGACCGTCCGCCGGCGGATTGAGAAGGCGATTGGGCGGCATCCGGCCCCTGGGCCTTAGGTTGCCTACCCCTGGTCTAAGCTCTGTGTAAGCTTTATGGAGGAGTCCCCCAACATCCACAAATGCAGCCCCAAAGTTCTTATCCTGCTTAGTTCACCTCACCTAAAAAGGAGGTTCTTAATTTGCCCCAGCAGGCGAGAGGGTGGTGACCAGGCTGGACTCAAGAAGCTAAAATCTAGAGTTGGAAGTGACCCTGAGGGTCATCTAGTCCAACCCCCTGCAATGCAGGAATATGCAGCTGTCCCATATGGGGATCAAATCTGCAACCTTGGTGTTATCAACACCACACTCTAACCAACTGAGCAATCTGTTTAAAATAAACATTTCCAAAGATATCAGCAGAAGACGAGTGAATGTATTTCAGCTTATGTATTTATTTAGTACAAGCTATGCACTGCTTGATTGTATTTTTTTTAAGAGAATCAAACACTAAAATTAGGACCAGAGAAGGAATGACCACTGGGAAGAGTGCAGAGAGAAGAATTGCCTAAGATCATTCAAGAACAGCAGCACTTGTGCAGTTGACTGGCTCAATATTGGGAATATTGCCACCCTCAGGTGGAATGGGAGCACAATATTCAAAGCTTCTCATTGCACATGGCCTTATTTGTAGGTGCTATGTCATGGACTTCTGTAACTGGAATTTTTAGAGGTACCACAAAGTGTACCCACATGCTGCTAGTACTCATAGGATGTTTCTCTATAAAACTGTGTATCCAGTGACATTTGCAGGCAGAAAGAAAGGAAAATGTCCATCTGAGTTGATCTGTAGTTATAATTGGTGAGGCTTCAGCAACAATTTTGCTATGGCTTATCGTGATGGCAGATCTGAGAATTCAGTATGAACTGGAGAACCTGGAATACAAACAGTAACGTGGGCTTGCTTGCTGCTCATTCGCTGGTGATTTGCAAGCCACTGATGAGCATTGGGTCCTTTTTCGTTAGTGGGGCCACCCTTCCCTAATAAACCTAATAAATAAGCTTTTCTGCTGTGCTCATGAAACTGACCCTGCTCCCCTCCTTGATCCCATGTCCCAATTCCCACAGGCTTTGTCGTCTGGGTTGTGTGGCCTCTACTTAATAGATAAGCATGGGTTAGGAGGCTGCAAGTTCCAGAATTAGGGACTAATTAAGTTCTTGGACACGAATCACTTCACAAGCTCCACTTAGAGGATTTGTCTAATTGACTGAGGAAATAGTTTGAAGTGGAAGAACATTTCTTTTCATTAGTGTTCAAATGAAGTGCAAATTATAGAACTTTGGAGCCTTCATATTTCCTAAAGATAAAAGCTATAAAGTGTGGGGTGGGGGGAAATGGGCAAATAGAGTTTTGTTTTCAAATTAGAAACAAATGTATCCCCCCCCCCCTTTAATTTGGTTATTTTAAAAAAGAGTTTGGGCAATTTTCTGCATGAAGTATATGAAAAGAGCTGGCCTTTGCTTTAGTAGGCAAAAGCATAACTTGAGGTTGTTTTTGCTTTGTGCATGTTCGTAGATGTGGGTCTGGACTTGAGGGGAGACAGACTAGAAAGCGTTCTACTGTGGTGTGGGATTGACTTCTAGCTGCTATAGTCTCTGTCTCATTCTGAAGAGAAGACAGAGAAGGACAGTGGAAGGCTGTGTATTCCTTACCATCTTAAAATGCAGGGAGGTTGCCCTCACCCTGTGGCTTAAGTTGCATTTGTACCTTGCAGTACACATCAGTATGCTTTGATGTGTTTCCAAATCACCTAGTGCCTGTCCACACTAGTGGGAAGAGAGGAAGCTGAGATGTCTTCTGTGGCGTGAACTGCATGGATTGCATGCAGAAAAACAACCGGGAAGATAGCTCAGCATTTTGGACAATGTCATGTATACACTGGTAGAAAACCAGTGGCGGGAGCACTAGTGTCAGAGTAAATGGTAATGTGAGGCCAGACAGTGTGTGATCTCTTTTTTTAAAAAAATAATTTTTATTAACCAACCAATCAAATCAAATCAAATCACATCACATTAATTCTGAATTACAAAGCCAAATTTTAAATTTTTTGTTGGGGGTACCCATATTTCAAGTTCCGAAGGGGATTCCAATCATCTTCTTACTGCTGCGTTAATATCCACAAATCTGTTCAAATAATGTTCATATTTCTATCCAGTCCTATCTTGCTGTTCCCACGTCTCATCTTATTCATATATTTTTCTTTTTTCTTTGTGATCTCTTCTGATAATCTCCTTAAGCAAGTAAACACCAGTTATAATCCTGTGTGAATTTTTCCGTTCATCCAATCACCATATCGAGATGGTTTCCATATATCATCACTTCCATAAATAAAAGCACTCTTTCCATCATTAATCTTCGCAAATCTGTTGCCTTCTTTTAGTCCTCTGAAGATGCTCGCCCGCAATATGAAAGCAGATCCATTCCTCCTCCCAGACATAAGTCTTTCGACAGAACTTGCCAAAATTGTGACGCTGTTTTTTACTGCGTCATCCCAAAGCTCTTATACTTTCCACGATCTCCTTAAAACATGCTTTTGGTTAAAAAATTATCTCCACACAGTCTTAAATCATCAGCTTAGGTCATTTAAGTGGCATTTCTGACTTGTGGGGGGGGGATTCTTAGTTAATCACATAGAGAAAAGAAAGGAAAGTCCCCCCCATCCAGTCCCGTTGCCGACATACCAAGCCTTGGTGTGTCTTCTCATGATATATTCCTGTTTATCCGACCTGTCTTCTTTATCAGAGATCTCTTCAATTAGCAGTCTTTACTCCCCATTCTTCCTTGAAATATGTGCATTAGCTTCCTCCTAATTGTTTCTTTTGAAGTTGCTGCAGCTAGAGGCACGAATCAGAGACAGCGTCCAGGAGAGCCGAGGTCCACCAAGGGCTTTCTGCCTAGTGCCCCCACCCCCTCGAGTTCGGGGGTGGTATAGGGCACAGCAGGCAAGGGCAGTCCTCCCCACTCACTTGGGGGGGCCGGGAGGTTGCTTACTCCCATCACAGCCTCTTAATTACCTTGTGTGGGTCGGAGAGATGTTATTGTCGGCCATCTTCCAATGCGCCCCTAGTGGCACCCCCCAGACAGTGTGTGATCTCTTTCCATACGCCATGGATGGAAGCATCACTTTTATATGAGAACAAGGCCATTGGTAGATGCCTTGCCAGTTTGTGTGTGGTTGTGTTAAATTGCTTAGTAATTCCATGCCCATTGCACAAATTTTCCTCTGAAGGGCTCAGATTTGGGCAGGCACTCACCTTGGATCTACGGAAGTTGTCCATTCAAAGTTCTTAAAACAGTTTTTCTCTCTACCACCCTGTGTTCCAAACGCACCATTGCGCCTAGAGGTGAATCTTCCCTTGGTAGAATTATGGATCTGACATAGGACACTTAACTATTGGCTTCGCCTAAACTCAAATCCCCCCGGTCTAATATCCCTAGTGCTGCAAGACTGTCACAAGAGAGCCTGGACTAAAATTGTCTATCAAAAACTTCACTCTTGTGCTTGATCACCACAACAGCTACTCACTTTGGATTTTAGTAAAGCAAATAGTCTAATTTGTCAGCGCCTAAATGATATCGAGCGTCAGAACAACTTGGCCACAATAAGAAATTTTTGCCCGTGGTATGACTATTTTCCACCTTCCCATTTTGACACTCTGGCACCTTATCTGCATAATGTAGCAATTGTAAAATTTAGACGTGCTTTTACTCTCGCAAGATTGAATGTATTGCCCTCGGCTGTACTTGAGGGATGATTCCAACAGATTCCACACGAAAAACGCTTATGTCTTTGTGGAGATGACAGTACCAAATCGGCTTCTGGCTTGCACTCTTTATAAAGGCTTGAGGAATGAGATTATCACCCCTCTTTTATTGTTCATCCCGGGTTGCCCAACCACTGCCACAGTGTCCTTTCTCTTGGCAGATCAAGATGAGCAGGTGACAGCAAAGGTTGCAAGATCTTTAGCTGGGGCAATCAGAATAAGATCCACTATTTGACTATTGATTCAAAACCCTAAAATGTATTTTATATAATTGACTTTTTATATCCATTCTTTGTATATCATATTGTTGTTTTATTGCTATGGCCGATGGCTGATGCAAATAAAAAATCATTCATTCATTTTCATCTGAATGGTACTATGATAGCGTTGTCTCACAACCTTGACTGGAAGAAGGATGTGGTTGACTGGATTTATAGAGTGGACCAACAGGCTTAGCCAATGATGCCTTATGTGAGTTCATTTTTAAGTGTGACTGACCAAAACTGTGAATTTTCTATAGTTGTTGTTGAAAGGGCTATAACTTGATTGTAAAATTTAAGCTGTTTTCACTTAAGCAAATCCATCCTAATAATGGATTTACTGTATCAAGTCTAGTTTTCTTTCAAGATCCTATTAGTTTAGCATATGTTCTCCATCAGTGGTCCATTGGCAGGGCAGATGTACTTCTGTGATTAAATACTGTTATTTGTAACATGGGGGTCACAGTCTCTTGCTGCCATGCAAGAATGTGAATGTTTTAGTATAATGCAAGTATCTTGGCTATTGTGGGCCAATAAAAATTTCCTAGATGTTATTATATACTTGGAGACATTACTGATTTTTGTGCTGTTGTGATGGGACAGTGAAACAAGGGCATCTGACTTTGGAGCAAACTTGCTTGATTCCCCCCCCCCCCAATCCTTTCAGTATGTTAGTTTCACCAATGTATGCATTCTTGTTTACGCTTTGCCCTAATATATGCATCATAGCACATTATTTCATTGGTACTATCTATGAGATGAACTCCCTTTGCTGCCAGTTATCTTCCCTCATTTTGCTGGTAAACGTAAGGAGTTTATGCTTTTCTTCCCCAACCCTTACCACAGCTTGAATAGAGAGGGAGGGAAGCTATATATTTTTTTAAAAAGTAGGTTTTGTGATTATTTACCCATTTCTAATGTGTTCCTCATAATGAGGGATGTACTTCTGGAGACTGAACATCGTGAGAGATGTGATCCTCTTATATACCAGACAGCTTACTGATGCATACTTTGATGATGATGATGATGATGATGATGATGGTGATGATGATAAAAGAGTATGTTTTCATTAGTGGGAGAAATGATTGTGCTGAATACCACTGATGTAGCAACTGTAAATATTAAAAGTTTCTGTGATTTCTCAGAGTAGGTCAAGAAGTTATATATCCCACATTCAGTTACTCTATATCCATTTTTCAAGAATCTATATTGCTAGTTGCTGTTCATATTTATTTATTTAAAAAACTATTGTGGCAACTTTTCTTATATTTTAGTCTTATTTCTTAACCTTCGAAAGTATGCAATGTTATCTGATTCAGTCTAGCGATACCTAGGTACAAGCTTCCTGCAATTATGTGTCTGCTAGCTCTCTGACTGAACATGGCAGGAAAAGGTTTACAGAATCTCTCTGGGCTGTATCATTTCAAGGGATTGCATATTTGAATGTGTTGCAATGTTTGAAAGGCAGGGGAAAGACTAGAGTAGAACTCTCGCCCTCACAAGTTGTCTTCCGAAGGGAAAGAAGCATCTAATGTATGGTAGAACATTAGAGCATGTTGGCACCCCCAACAAACTGAATTAGTACATTCCCAGGCCTGGGCATTGGTGGGAATTTTTCCCGGGGGGCAGTGGTGAATTTTAACACTGAAATGGGAAGCAGGGTAATCTCACACACACAAAATGAAAAGAATCGTGTCCATTTATTTTGCCTCCTAACTCATGTTGTACAAATGCTCAAAATGTTTAAAAAATGATTTTTTAGTAATCTGAGGATTAGGAATGGGATTCACCACAGGGAGGGGGCAATGTTCACTTTCCCCAGTGGACACTCAATGGTCAGAAGTGTGCATCACCCTGTTTGTATAAATCTGAAAACAACCTCTAAAATGTTTAGTTTCAGTGTAGAGGAATATTTCTGTCACTATAAATACATTTTTCATTTGCATAAGAGCCAAGGGGTGCCTTCAATCCAGATACTATTGTTGGCATTTGTTGCATGTCAGGGGAGGAGGAACATTACATTTAGATTTAATATTTCATCTCCAGAAGTCTCTCAGGTCTCCTCTACCTCATTCTTCTCTTCCTGAGATTAGGTTTCAAGTAATGTTTAATATAAATTGAAAAAATATATAGTCAATAATAATTTGTTGCAGAGTTGTGTTTTGCAGAAGTTAAAACACCTCAATGCATATTTATTTCTTTTATTAAATTTCTGTCATAGAACCCAAGGTTAGGTCCATGTGGTCCATCCATGTGGTCCATCCAGGTACTGACCAGGGCTAGTGAGCTCTAACCAGGTGGAAGCCTTTGAAGGTGACTTGGAAGGAAGAGGGCAGGGATGTAGGGAGTTGTAACCTAACAGCATCTGAAAAACCCCGAGTACCCTGCTGCATTTCACACTCTTCCAGGTTCCATAGAATCATAGAATCATAGAGTTGGAAGAGACCACAAGGGCCATCGAGTCCAACCCCCTGCCAAGCAGGAAACACCATCAGAGCACTCCTGACATATGGTTGTCAAGCCTCTGCTTAAAGACCTCCAAAGAAGGAGACTCCACCACACACCTTGGCAGCAAATTCCACTGTCAAACAGCTCTTACTGTCAGGAAGTTCTTCCTAATGTTTAGGTGGAATCTTTTTTCTTGTAGTTTGGAACCATTGCTCCCTGTCCGCTTCTCTGGAGCAGCAGAAAACAACCTTTCTCCCTCCTCTATGTGACATCCTTTTATATATTTGAACATGGCTATCATATCACCCCTTAACCTCCTCTTCTCCAGGCTAAACATGCCCAGCTCCCTTAGCCGTTCCTCATAAGGCATCGTTTCCAGGCCTTTGACCATCTTGGTTGCCCTCCTCTGGACACGTTCCAGTTTGTCAGTGTCCTTCTTGAACTGTGGTGCCCAGAACTGGACACAGTACTCCAGGTGAGGTCTGACCAGAGCAGAATACAGTGGCACTATTACTTCCCTTGATCTAGATGCAATACTCCTATTGATGCAGCCCAGAATTGCATTGGCTTTTTTAGCTGCCGCGTCACACTGTTGGCTCATGGCAAGATTGTGGTCAACCAAGACTCCTAGATCCTTTTCACATGTACTGCTCTCAAGCCAGGTGTCACCCATCTTGTATTTGTGCCTCTCATTTTTTTTTGCCCAAGTGCAATACTTTACATTTCTCCCTATTAAAATTCATCTTGTTTGTTTTGGCCCAGTTCTCTAATCTGTCAAGGTCATTTTGAAGTGTGATCCTGTCCTCTGGGGTGTTAGCCACCCCTCCCAGTTTGGTGTCATCTGCAAATTTGATCAGGGTGCCCTTGAGTCCATCATCCAAGTCGTTGATAAAGATGTTGAATAAGACGGGGCCCAAGACAGAACCCTGTGGCACCCCACTAGTCACTCTTCTCCAGGATGAAGAGGAACCATTGATGAGCACCCTTTGGGTTCGGTCAGTCAGCCAGTTACAAATCCACTGAGTGGTAGCATAGTCAAGACCGCATTTTACCAGCTTCTTTACAAGAATATCATGGGGCACCTTGTCAAATGCCTTGCTGAAATCAAGGTAGGCTACATCCACTGCGTTCCCTTCATCTACCAGGCTTGTAATTCTGTCAAAAAACGAGATCAGGTTAGTCTGACACGACTTATTTTTCAGAAATCCATGCTGACTATTGGTGATCACAGTATTCCTTTCTAGGTGCTCACAAACTGTTTGCTTAATGATCTGCTCCAGAATCTTCCCTGGTATTGATGTCAGACTGACTGGGCGGTAATTATTTGGGTCCTCTCTTTTCCCCTTTTTGAAAATAGGGACAACATTTGCCCTCCTCCAGTCTGCCGGGACTTCGCCTGTTCTCCAGGAATTCTCAAAGATGACTGCCAGTGGTTCTGAGATCACATCTGCCAGTTCTTTTAATACTCTTGGATGCAGTTCATCTGTCCCTGGGGACTTGAATACATCTAAACTAGCCAAGTATTCTTGTACTATCTCCTTAGTTATTCTGGGCTGTGTTTCCTCTGCTGAATCATTTGCTCCAAATTCTTCAGGTCGGGCATTGTTTTCTTTATCGGAGAAGACTGAGGCAAAGAAGGCATTGAGGAGTTCAGCCCTTTCTGTGTCCCCTGTTTGCATTTCACCATCTTCTCCTCTGAGTGACCCCACTGTTTCTTTGTTCTTCCTTTTGCTACAAACATACCCATAAAAGCCTTTTTTGTTGCTTTTAACCTCTCTAGCAAGCCTGAGTTCATTCTGTGCTTTAGCTTTTCTGACTTTGTGTCTACACGTGCTGGCTATTTGTTTGAATTCCTCTTTGGTGGTTTCCCCCCTTTTCCATTTTTTTTACACATCCTTTTTTAATCTTAACTCAGTTAAAAGTTCTTTAGATAGCCACCCTGACCTTCCATGTTTCCGTCTCATTGGTATTGCCTGAAGTTGTGCTTTTACTATCTCCCTCTTAACAAACTCCCAGCCATCATGAACTCCCTTTCCTTTTAGTATTACTGTCCATGGGATCTCACCCAGCACTTCCCTAAGTTTTGGGATGCAAGTGTGCCTAATTATGGTTTGTTGTGCTGAGAGTTGGGTGAAAATAGGATAAGAAGCCACATTTTAGTAAAGTATAAGATTTAACAAACAAAAAGCATTTGCATGCTTCTACAAAACTAGATGAGCGAAGTCTCTGCCATGGGTGTCTCTGAATTTTATTAAATCTGTTTTCTGTGCTGATTTTTAGTTGTTTTCATTGTACATTGTCTTGAGATGCATGTGTTGAAGGCAATAAATAAACATTTTTGTAAAGACATTACATTGAGGTACAGGAAAAATTCCCAGCATTGATATTCAACGTTAACACACAGGCAATATCAAAGTGCAGTGTCAGCTGGATCAAGCACTTTTCCAATTGAATCTCTTCATCCAGACTCATTTCCTTTCAGTCCAAACAATATATTTGTAGCATTGTAGCATGCATAGTATTTGCAGAGGCAGGGGGCTGGTTTGATTGTTGCTTCCCTTGCTAGAATTCCTTTAGGCAGGAGAACTTAATTTAGGCTGCAACCCAACGCATGCTTACTGTAAGGTGCATAATTTGCTAGTATCCCGTAATTTTTTATACCGCAAACATTGGGCAGTGTGTGTCTTGATTTTGTTGTACTTCAGTGCAGAAGTGTATTTGCAGACATTGGGGAACATTGGAGAGGAATCGCAGTCCAACTAATAAAGCAAAACGATGTGTGGATGGTCTACTATAAATTCACCACATGTGCACTTATTATTGTGTCAGTGATATGTTGATCTGGAAAAAAACCACCAGTCTGGAGAGATACTAACCCAGCATTTTAAGGCAAAATTTGAAACCTCCTGAGCTCCATTGAAAACTAATTTGAGACACCTTGACCAATGTGTGTAGCTCTCTCAGTACTACATACGACAGTCACTGACTTACCCTACCAATACATTTAGATTGATCTGTTATAAATGGCTTCATTATAACCAGATTTCTTCGAGTACTGTGAGTGTACAAGATTTCAATGAATTTTAAGCTAATATGAAAAGCGTGCTCTATTATTGCTAAAATGATTTTGTGTGAAAGAAACATGATCCATTTTAAAAGCTAATCTGAGCTTACAATTGAATTATTGGATTTAGTTATAAATTTGCAGAAAAATTAATTCTGCACTTCCAGTCGATGTTTGAAAGGGATCTGTGTATTCTTTGCTATACTTGTGAAAATGGTTGAAATATTATTTCAGGAGTACGACAGAACTGAATGTGTATATATTGGACTGTGCTGAATGTTTGTTCATTTCATTTCAAAGCAATTTGCCTCTTTTGATTGTTCTATCATACTGTTTTCCACCTCTGCTGCACCAGCACCATCCTCCAGCCCTAGTTACTGGATTCTTCTTCTTCAGCTAGTCACATGGGCAGTCAAAACAAAATTAAAAAATTGCTTCCAGTAGCACCTTAGAGACCAGCTAAGTTTGTTATTGGTATGCGCTTTCGTGTGCATGCACACTTCTTCAGATACCTCACATGGGGAGTGTGAGCCAACTGGGGATGTTACAGTAAACAGCACAATGCAGTAAACTCACAACTGACACACATTTAACTTGTGCACATTCACCTTTATGTGCTTGGCAAAAATCCCACACAAATCAATAAAAACAGGGAGGACACCTTGGAAAAAAGACTTAGACATTGCACCCAATGTCGTTTGACTATATGCAATTTGGGCTTTAGGTTTGATCCCCAGAACATAACTCCACTGTAAGCTGAGGGCTTGCTGTATTGGATTTGGTTAATGCTGATGCCACTGATTGCAAGCAGAGCCAACTGCTGAAGCACTGTCTTAGCTTTGAAGAGGTGCGCACAAAAATGCCATTTACCTTCCCGCCGCACCGGTACCTGTTTATCTACTTGCACTGGTATGCTTTGGAACCGCTAGATTGGCATGAGCTGGGACAAAGCAACGGGAGCTCACCCTGTCACACAGATTCAGATGGCTAACCTTATGATTGGCGAGTCCAAGAGGCTCAGTGTTTTACACCACTTCACCACCCGTGTCCCTGTTTTTGCAGGACTGACTTCAGGAACGAGAGACACTTTTTGCAAAATGTCTCCCATAGCCCCTTTCTGTGTTGATGCCCATCTCCCCCCACCCCATGGTTTACTAGTAGGTCCTACCATAGAGCTGGTACCTAGTTTTTCTTGAACTGCAGTTCACATCATCCTTGACAAATGACTGCATTGGATGGCACTGGGGGAATTGGTAGTCCAAAGCAACTGGACTAGGTTGGGGAAGGCTGACTGATAAAAATGAACAAAACACAGCTGCTACAGGCCCACAGTAAGTCCTGAGGATTCTTGATTTCAGAATATGGTTTTGGACATACCTAGACTGGGCATACCTAGTCTTCAGTTGAGTGCTGTGGTGTAAATGTTGAGAGTGTAGGAATTGTCACAGGCAGTACTAATGGACCTGTGTGAATGCAGGTTGACTGTTCAGACAACTATCAAATGGTTGGCGATTCCCAGTTCTCAAACATCTGTTGTCTTATGATGGCACAGGGGCTTCATGCTCTGCCCCAGGAGTCCCTGCCTAGAAGGCCATAGCATGTTACGAGTGCCTTTGTTGTTGTGTAAGTAGTCTGACCAGATGGAATTATCATGTTAACAAGGCATAATTACACACACTGTTTTGATGGCACAGATCCAAACTGCATGCCGCACACGTCTTTTAAGCTTCTTTTGAAGAGGAAAATGGGGCTTTTGATGCTGTTACAGTACAAATATATTTGCCTAGTATGGCGGTCCTCAAAGAAAATTAAACAGCTTGTGTTATGAAAGCTGCATGTAGTGAGCTGGGTCAAGAAGAATATCTTCCAACCTCTGTCTTCCTATTTATTCTGTTGTAGTTTACATGCCAAGTTTAGAAACCATCTGTTGGCCATATTCTTGGACATGATTTTACTTTGTTTCCTCTGCTCAGAAATTAAAATACATGCTTGAAGGCAAATTTGGAGCTAACTAAATAGGGTCTGGCAACTTGGTAGCTGGATAACTAACAATCAAGGGAACAGTTTGTGAACGTTTATGTTCTGCATTAAGTCTGAAAGCTTCTGAGATGGCAGTGCAGAAAATGTTTCGGGCTCTCAAGCGTTTTAATCTTTGATTAGTGTAGTGAAAGTAGAGTGACACTTTAAAAGGGAAAGTGCCTACAAGTTTGTTTACTCTGTCACATGCTTTATCAACTCTCCACTTGATGTATGATAGATGCACCTCCCATGTAGTACTTGGCAACATAATACTGATGACCAACCCTAAGCTGAAAGAGCTCACCTGGATGGACTAGTGTCTCATCATGTGTAATGGGCCCTTGTCATCTCTAAACATCTGGGCTTATGGGACAATAACATTCATTGGGCACCAGAAGCCCAGGAGCAGATGTGCTAAGCCTTAGCACAACTTGAATTTACTCCAGAGTCATGTTAAGATGCTCATTTTATGTTCTAGGGTCATTAAGACACCCAAGGGACAGGTACATTGAGCATCCACAGTTGCCTCGGTGAGTGAACCAGGTGGAAACAACCTGGATTGGATTCCCAAGTAAATTAAAAAGTATTTCACTGTAACAAGTAGACTCCCACCAACAATGTGGAACTTTGGCAAATATTGGAGAAAAGGACTCACCAGCAGTGACACAGGTCCATCTCAATGGTAAAGTCTTTGTCCAACAAATACTGTTGATTTTGCATACCTTTTGGAGTATATCCTGTGATGAATATAGTCGGTTCTCCACTAATGGTCCTGTACCAGTATTCAACTAATTAGTTGTGCTAGTACAAAGGGATTTCCACCCCCGCTCTCTGCCGCATGCCCATGCCTCACCCTAATATGCTCCAGGGGCTTGGGGAAACCCTAGAATAAATTTGTGGGTACATTAGAGGGACGGATTAGGAGGGAGGAATTCCATTGCATAAGGGGAAATCCTTGTGCTGACAGATTCATTTGCTGAACACTTTGTTGCCCCAAAGTTAGACCATTGTAGGACACTGAGATTTATATATCTTTAGATTATGTGCCAGGAAAACCATTTCTCTACTGAATAACTCTTGTTGGTGAGTATTGACAGATCTGTTTCTCTGAAATAGTTACACACGCCGCATTATAGATTATTACTTCTCTGCACATATTGAGGTGATGAAGCTTAAATATAATTTAACTATGCAAGTCCTACATAGTGAAAATCAGGCTACAGTGTTCTCCAAAGGTTTGCTTCATTGATGAAGCTTTTATTGATGGCAGCATCCTTTTATATCAGTTGCAGATGCCTTTAACGGTGTTGTCCTAGTATTCCGTTATGTTCTGCAGAGTTGCACTTTATCTAGAGCAAAAGCAGCTAACTCCCTGTTTGGGGGTGCAGCACAGTCCTCCAAGCATTTTTCTCCCCCATGCAACATCCTACTGATCTTGTCAGTAGCAGCAAACACACACACACACACACACACACACACACACACACACAAGGTAGGTAGAGTTCATAGGTAGAGTTCATTTAATGAGCAGGGATACATGATTGTCCCCAGCTCCTCAGCTGATCAGCACAATATGTGGGGCCATGTGCGTGTGAGAGTGTGAGATAGTCACACCCAGTTTTGGCCACATTGAGTGTGTAGTCTGTCTTCCTAAGAGACATGTCTCATCTGTAATAGAAGCTCCCCTCCCCTCCATAGGTAGCTTTCCTTTATAGTTCAGTGGGAGCTAGTTGAATCTTGGTCTTAGCGGTCTAGCAAGTTCAAGCTGCCATGCTGAGTTGTTTATCGGAGTTGTTCACAAATATATTCAGCTATTGAAGTTTGCCTGACTTCTTCAGTCACAGTATTAGGCAGACCCATTGGATGGTTTCCTCACACAGTTGGTACCCTTCCCAAACCTTACAGAACACCACTTGCTCTGCAGCAACCCTTTGTGCTACCATAATGGATGGATATAAGTCCTGATTCTGAAGAACCCCATTCATGAAAAGTGTGCCTTTTAAATAAACATGTCTATTAAATAAGCATTTGAAACATTTCGTATTGTTTCTGGCAAAACATATTACGTGGCAAAGTAATTTAAGTGGAGTTTGTATCAGACTGTAGGCTGGAGAATTTCTCATTGGCCTAATGCATTTCCTTTAACTTGTGTAAAAACTCAAGATAAATGTTTTCTCTGTAGCAGGCATAGAATGAGATTGGAAAGCATTTCTAACAAGAAAGAAATCATGGACGTTAACACAGACCTGATTTCAAATCTCGCTTGGAATAATCAATTTTTTATTCAGTCGACTGGCAACTCTCCATAGCCTACAAGAATTTACTCTCAGAAAGTGGTGATATTTTTGGAAAGAAATGTTTCTTTTCATCTGATAGCTAAAGGGTTCCTTTCACAGAGAGCAGTAGCAAGCTGAGCCTGGGAGTTACTTCTTAAATGCTAGGATAAGTTTTATTGTGATTATAATGATACCTTGCTATGATATGATATACTAATAATTATTCATGTATGCCTTATTTTTTATCACATATTCATGCTACAAATGTTTAAAAACACACTTGCCAATGCTTTAGGGATCGTTTTTCAGTTTTAGTTACTAAATGAAATGTGAATGATGGTTGCTCTGCTGCTCTGTTTTAAATACTTCCTTCCTGGAGAAGGTAATGGAGAGGGTTGTGGCAAAACATCTGCAGACATTCCTGGATGGTACTGACTATCTAGAGCCATACCAGTCTGGGTTCAAGCCTGCATTTGGGACTGAATCAGCCTTGGTCACCCAGATAGATTATGGTACAAGCAGCTATGCTCCTTCTGCTCAGTCTCTCAGTAGCCTTCACTAGGGCCCAAATCCATAGTGTGGCAAGCCCTGACCCATGCAATTCCCTGCTTCTAATAATAATAATAATAATAATAATGTGGTACCTTGGTTCTCAAACTTAATTCATTCCAGAAATCTGTTCCAAAACCAAAGTGTTCCAAAACCAAGGCGCACTTTCCCATAGAAAGTAATGCAAAATAGATTATTGTGTTCCAGTCTTTTAAAAACAACCCATAAAACAGCAATTTAACATGAATTTTACTATCTAATGAGATCATTGATCCATAAAATGAGAGCAATAAACAATGTACTGCAGTCACATAATGAATCAATCAGTAGCTGAACTGGGTTGCACACAGTCACACAAACAAAACAAAAAGAGCCGCAAAAACAAAAATGCAAAATAAGTAGCAAAAACAGACAGACCTCAGCGTAACACTCAAAACGGAAGTGTGGCACTCAAAACAGAAGTGTAACACTCAAAGTTTCAAGTTGTTTGAGTACCAAGGCGTTTTAGAAAAAGGTACCACTGTAATAATTTATTATTTACACCTCACCCATCTGACTGGGTTTCCCCAGCCACTCTAGGTGGCTCCCAATAGAATATTAAAAACACAATAAAACATCAAACATTAAAAGCGTCCCTAAACAGGGATGCCTTCAGATGTCTTCTAAAAGTCAGTTACAGATAGGTAGCTGTGTTGGCCTGCCATAGTCAAAACAAAATAAAAAAATTCCTTCCAGTAGCACCTTAAAGACCAACTAAGTGTGTATCTGAAGAAGTGTGCATGCACACGAAAGCTCATACCAAGAACTAACTTAGTTGGTCTTTAAGGTGCTACTGGAAGGAATTTTTTTATTTTGTTCTAAAAGTCAGATAGTTGTTCACCAGCAGGTATCCCTGCTTTCTTTCAGACATCTTCTGAAAACTGTACTATTTAGATCAGCGTTTCCCAAACTTGAGTCTCTAGCTATTTCTGGATTACAACTCCCATCATCCCTAGCTAGCATGACCAGTGGTCAGGGATTATGGGAATTGTAGTCCAAAAACAGCTGAAGACCCAAGTTTGGGAAACACTGATTTAGATGGGCAAAAAAGCCTTATTTTGTTACTCCTTTTGTGTGTTTCTTCTTCTTCTAAAGATCTTCATTCCTCTTCATCCCCATACCTTTCTACAGAACATAAGGGGAATGTTAAGAACACAAGAATTACAACTGTTGAATTATAACTCTCCCCACCTGTGGTTCCCAACACCTGGTATTCAAAGGCATACTAGCACTAATACTGGAGGTAGTATGCAACCCATCATGGTTAGAAGGCATTGATAGCCTTATCCTTCATCAATTGGTCTAGCTACCTTTAAAACTAACCAAGTTGGTGGCCATCACTACAATACTCTGGATTTTCTCCCTTTTTAAAATATGTATCGGAACATTATTTTCTGAGTAATTTCAGATTCTTGCACTGCAGGGGGTTGGGAAAGATAATAATAATAATAATAATAATAATAATAATAATAATAATAATAATAATTACTACTCTGGGCGGCTTCCAACAAACACTAAAATACAATAACCTATTAAACATTAAAAGCTTCCCTAAAGATGACCCGTTGGCTCCCTTCCAACTTTCCAGTTCTATGATTCTATGAAATGTTCCCTTCCTCTGATAGAAGGAATCTTCCTCCAGTGGAGAAAGAGAACTTTTTTGAGTGCAACCCCTGGTGATGGCACATGATGTACCCTTTACGTTTTTGAGGGTGTGATCTTATGCCAGTACAAGTATATCCTTGATTGCTCAGAAGTGTAACACAAAGAAGAAAAGACACTTTAAAAAGAAGGCAAATCACACTTTGTAAGCTTAAAATGTTAACACTAGTTAGGCACTGCTGAGCCAATTGCCTAGATTTTGTTGCTGTTTTCTTTAAAAAATTGGAAATAAACAAGTTATGGAAAAGCTAATAATCCTGAGATCCTTTTAACAGGAAACTAAGTTAGGTACCATGTTTCATATTGCTCTTATTTAAAGTCAGTGAAAGATTTACTGGTGTTGTCAAAAACGTAGGAAGAGGCCAGCTGAAGATACACTGCCACAGTAATGAATTACATAAAATGGACAAGGACCATCTCTTATATCTAATAACATACACATTTATAGCTTGCTGGGAAGGATTTTGAACTGGCAACAAGTACCCTCCATCTAATAGAGAAGAACTGTAAAGCTTCAACTGTGAATAATTTATTGACAAAATGAAGGATTCCAATTGCAAACTAAGCAAACTTGGCTTCATTCTTATGCTCTCTTAGTTTAAATCAGTTCCATTAAAGTTAATGGTATGGGACTTCCAATTAAAATTTGGGTATCAAAGTGTTGGTCTTCTGACGATTTGATCCCCCAAATTTAACTGGAAGTCCCATACCATTATTCGAGAAACACTTAAGATACATGCAAATGACATTAGTATCCATGTAAAGACATTCGTATCCATGTAAAGATGGCCCTTTATCAACCATATGATTATGCCTTTCCCCATAGATCTTAAGTATTTCTTGCAGACACCCAGGAGAGGAATGTGAATTAGTGAAATTCATAATGGAATATTCATTGTTTCAAAAATGAATCTTGCATGGTGCCAGTGCATGCATGTGTTACAAACCAGACGCCATTATGCTACTAGTTTATATCTGGTTTGGTTTTAATTCACTCCTCCCTCCCATTTCCACCATTAATTGACCTGGTTGCTTTTGTGACTTCTGTTGCTGTGGCTGGGAGATCTTTCTTTTTTCTCCATTCTCCCAGGCACCTGGAATACCACTAAGGGCACAGTGGCTCTGGGGAGTGCCTTTTCCCCAGGGCAACCACATCATATTGAACATTGTTGTTGTTGTTGTTTAGTTGCTTAGTCGTGTCCGACTCTTCGTGACCCCATAGACCAGAGCATGCCAGGCACTCCTGTCTTCCACTGCCTCCCACAGTTTGGTCAAACTCATGTTGGTAGCTTCGAGAACACTGTCCAACCATCTCGTCCTCTGTTGTCCCCTTCTCCTTGTGCCCTCCATCTTTCCCAACATCAGGGTCTTTTCCAGGGAGTCTTCTCTAGTCATGAGGTGGCCAAAGTTTTGGAGCCTCAGCTTCAGAATCTGTCCTTCCAGTGAGCACTCAGGGCTGATTTCCTTCAGAATGGATAGATTTGATCTTCTTGCAGTCCATGGGACTCTCAAGAGTCTCCTCCAGCACCATAATTGGACATTATGAAACCTAAATATCCCAGGGCTCCTGGGGCTTGAGATGCTGCTTGTTTGTCAAATAGTTGAGATAGCAAGCAACATGAACTGGTTGTGGGTGGCAGATTTGAGGGCTTACAGGGAGGCTAGAGATGTGCTCTGATTCTGTCCCACTCCCATTGAGGTATTCAGAAATGAAATGGATTTCCTATTGGGATTGGCATAAACCAAATATTTCCCGGGGTGAAGTGCGAGTTTGGATTTCCAAGCCCAAGTCTAGAGGGAAACGGTTTTGCATCATAGCCAATGATAATTCTTCAGTGATCTGAATGAATCTGATATATAAAAGAAGGAAAATTTCCCTGTCACACATCCCAAGTGGTGTTTTATGGGAGACTGCCTTGAGTATATTAAGTAATATGCACCTAAAATAGGAATATATTGCTTTTCCATACTGCAAATGCAGTTGCTAATGCAGTTAATAAAACCCATTGCTCTCAATACTTAGAGCAATCTTTGCTTCTGGGCAGGGTTTTTATGGACAAATGATAAATTTCTAGTTTCTTATGATTCTGTGAGAGTCCTCTGCCAATAGTACGCCATTCTTTAACGACAAGTGTCCAGTGGCAATAAGTGTTTTGTGGCACTCTGGCCTTGTCCTGTAGATGATGCCTGTGGTGCAAGTCTCAAACATTCCAGCCTATTGGACATGCTTATGCTAGCTTTCTATGTGTTTTACGTTACAAAGCATTTCAGTTTTCTCTTGAATCAAAGAAGAATTATGTGGGCTTGGGAAAGAGTATTGAAAAATCACATATAGCTGGGTGCTTAACATTGCTCACTGAAATACAGCTGGTGAGCATGGCAGTGGATGAAGGGAGATCTGGGATACTGTCCTCGTTTTGCTCTACACCCCACTAGTATTCTCAGTACAGTGCTACCTTGGTTTGAATACGTCTTGGATTACAAACACGTCAAACCTGGAAGTGCGTGTCCCGGTTTGCAACCTTTTTAGGGATTACAACCCATTTTTTTGGATTACGAACATTTTTTTCTTGAAGGCCCCATTGGCGAAAGCGCACCTTGGGTTACAACCTGTTTTGGTTTACAAATGGACCTCCAGAACGGATTATGGTTGTAAACCAAGGTATCACTGTACAATACACTGGCTCTGTTATAGCTTTTGCACGGCTTTTCCTGCTCTTTTCCTCAGGAGCAGTTTAAATACCTGCTGGAGCAAAGCATCAACAGTAGATGTGGCATACATGCCAGTCAACCTTGTGCATGTGTAAAAGAGGTTTCAGGCATTCATCCAACTCAGTGGCATATATGCCACTTCAGGGTTTGCAAAAAAAAAAAAAAAATGTACTGGAAAGTGAACAGTGTTAACATTCAGCCACTCATCTGCTGCATCAAGGCATCAGCATGGAGGGGGTGAGGAACTTCACTGCTTCCACCTCTTCATGGATGACCTCTTGCATATCCTGGAGTGCTTGACCAATAATATGATTTATAAAGTACTGTAATTTCTGTGAACAGAGTGATCTTCTGCAAATGCCACTTCACCGTCATGTCTTTGCTGGGTGTGAAGTCTGCCAGTCTGTAAGAGACACCTGATTTGTTGAAGTGAATGCTGCATAATTTGCGTCAAATGCAAGTTCAGTGACTGATTCAATATGAAGCACTTAAGGGATGTTTCTTTACTGAGCTTTTTTTTGGGAAAGCAGAGTGGGTTATAATGTAACTTAACCAATCAGTCCCATTTTAAGATGCAACTGTCATCACTATTTATTTTTTTACTTTGGCTTTGGCTTATGGCAATAGCCATATATACATTTTAAAATCAGGGATGCCTGTGAAATTAGTTGGGCCCACATTTCGAGGAAAATCAGCTTGATCTTTACCCCCCCCCCCTTTTCTTTCAGGTGCTATGTGATGTAATTTTACCCCTTGAACTTACACTATAGAAGAGTTAACCTGTTTCCTCTTTGGAAAAGGAAGGCTTAACTTGTTAATGCGTATTCAGAAACAAAGCACTGTTCAAGTTGTCTGTCCAGGATTTGCCTCAGAGGTGTGAAATCTCAAGCATTCTAGTTGGCACTGCCGAGTTACTTGGAATATAGGGGTTCTACACATAATAAAATAAAACTAAGGAACCAAGACTACTTCAGCCAAGTACAGTGGTACCTTGGGTTAAAAACTTAATTCGTTCTGGAGGTCTGCTCTTAACCTGAAACTGTTCTTAATCTGAAGTACCACTTTAGTTAATGGGGCCTCCCGCTGTTGCCACGCCTCTGCTGTGCGATTTCTGTCCTCATCCTGAAGCAAAGTTCTTAACCTGACATACTATTTCTGGGTTAGCAGAGTCTGTAACCTGAAGCACCTGTAACCTGAGGTACCACTGTAATCTCTTGTTTAGTGTCTATTATGATAACTAGAAGAGTTCTCAGTCATCTGTGGCTTGGTTTAATGTGAACCTTCAATGAAAGAAATCTCTCTCTCTCTGTGTGTGTGTGTGTGTGTGTGTGTGTGTGTGTGTGTGTGTGTGTGTTTGAGCTTGTGTGTTTGTGCGCGCGCGCGCGCACACACACACACACACACACACACACAAATAAGAGAGGAAATGATAGGCAGTGCCTTTAAATGAAACCAGGCTGCAAGTGCAACTCAAGAAAACTCAGATGTGACAGAGAATATTCTGAATGCATCTTAGAGGAAATACAACAGCAATATGAAGCCCACAGCAAGTAGAAGGAGATCTTAAATGACAAGGATGCTGCCTCCACTTAGGAGGGGGGCAAATTTGATGTACCCATCTCCCCCTGTAAACAAGCTTCTCATGGTTTCTCCCAGGACAGTTATGGAGCTAAACACATATGCACTCATTACCCTAATTGGGAAGAAGTGAAGATCAGGCTCTGCACTCTGCACTCTTCTTTTCACTGCAATCTCCCTCCTTTTACAAAGTGGCTTTGCTAGTTGCCCAGTTTGAAGGTGGGGTGTTGAATACGATTTCTTTTTTGGGGGAGGAAGCCCCTGGTTGCCCTTGGAACTCTTTACTTATCGTCTGCTTCGCACAGTTGAGAGTTTGCAAGTGTGACTAAACACTCAAGGCATTATTGACACTCTCTGGTCACTTTCCATTGCCTTTAGTTGGGGAGGTCTTTTCAGTTTGGCATGTGCAGCAGGGTGAACACTGGCCCGCAGGGCCACAATGCACATGTCAGGTTCATGTACCCAAGGTTCACATGGCAAGGATGGAGGAGTTTCAGCCCTTTGCTGTGTGGCTATAAACATGCTGAGTAGATGGGACCATATTTTCCCTCCCCGCTTAGTCAATAACTCTCCTGCCTGGACTACTTTGATTGGGCTAATTGGTTTAATTGCACATCCCCTGAGTTATATTTTGATAAATATAACCTGCGTTCACCATATTTTATACTTTATGAATCTTCCTGCTGAGTGTACTGGCAAAAAAAACTTAGAAGGCATAAATACACCTTGTTCAGATCATGGCTGAACATCTTCCACATTACAGACTCATGCTAGGAAACAGTAAGACCCTGCCTTTACAAGCAATTTAGCTTACATTTGGGTAGCAGTTTTGGAAAGAACTAATTTATTCCAAGTATTATTCAGACTAGATAAAGAAAAAAAGAGAACCGCCCTTGAGCCAAGCCGGATATATGTTTTTCATTGTTACTAAAATGTAACTTATGTAGATATGTTGGAATAGTAAATATCAATCTGTGACTACTTTAGAGCCTAGTATCAGAGATGGAAGAAATCAAATGTTGGCTAGTCCACTTCATTGCTCAACAGCATGAGAAACCTCTTTCTAGACCAAAATTGCATGTACCTCTTTCTAGACCAAAATTGCAAGGCAACAGCTCCAGGGTATTTAAAGCACAGGAGCCCAATATGCTCTAGAAGTGGCCTCTGAAACAGTACACTAGTCATCCATGGCTGTTAGTTAACTTGGGCTCTCATTTTATACTGACTCCAGATAGCTGGCCAGGTGAACCCTGTATGAGAAGAAACCCTTCAAATGATGTATAATATTGGAAGCCAGCACCTGGCATCTTGCTTCTTCTTGCAGTTTGGGTTCCATGGATTGGCTGGTTAAGTGTCCCACTGAGAATCAAATCCAACACGAAAAAGACCTGATACTACATTTTGAAATGCAATATTATTTTATTGAAATAATGAGAAGATGGGTGCTGGGGCCAATGATATTACAACAACATCCTTTCAGCTGCACAGAAATGCAGGAGGTTGGACTAGATAACTCTAAGGGTCCTCTCCAACTCTCCAATTCTATGCTTCTATGACTTTGGGATCTGCAAGTCCTTCATGCCATGCCAACATCCTTGTTCTGCCAGAATATTCATCCACTGGTAATGACTCTTCTGTGTCATACTTTCCCAGAACAAATGAACCACAGTTATATTAGTCATTCTTTATCCATAAGTCAAAGTAATTTGTTTGAGTGCAATGACCATTTTGTTGCAGGAAGCTTCCAAAGTTTATAAAAAAAAGGGGGGAAACCAACTTTGAAACACCCTTCCTGAACTGGCTTGCATATGACAAATGGCATTCACTTTACCCTGAAGATTATCAGTTGATTTCTTCCTGCCTCCTGCTTAAATATGCAACGCTGCTAAAAGACTATTTTTGCTTTAACTATCCCTGGGCCCTTTTGTGTCCTAATTTATGCTACATTTCCAATTAGGCCACAAGAAGCTAGAAAAAAAGTTGCATTTATTTTGTCCTATCTGTTTAGATCTTCTATCTTAAAGCCCCCAGCCACTGCATTGAAGTAACCAGCTCTTCAGTTCTCTGAAAGAAAAAGGTCAGGGCTGGCCCAAGACATTTTGGCCAGGGAAGAAAGAGTGAAGATCTACATCAGGAGCAAGACAGAGAATCAAATCAAGCTTACTTGAAGGTTGAAGTGGGAATCAAAGGTTGTTGCAGGTGAGGAGAATGGGCCAGCTCTGATCATGCCAGGTGGGTGTAGAGCCCAGGACACCCTAGAAAGCAGCCCCCAATGTATCCTTCCTAAAGTGTGGGAGGGGACCAACAGTGCCCTCTATTTGCCAAGAGGCCACTGTAGAGGTGGCATTGCAGGTGGACTTCTGAGAAGGCAGCAGATCTTAGTAGGGGATGAGTTGTCCATTGTAGATAATGATTAATGATCAGTTTGGAGAACCCAGCTCTCTAATCCCTGGGACCTTATTCTACTGGGTTATCATTGCATTTGCCCCAGGACCACCCTTTAGAGGAGATTGGTAGGAGGCTACCTAGTGAGATCCAAAACCCTAACCTCCAGCCCTTGTTACAGATAGGTAGCCGTGTTGGTCTGCCATGGTCAAAACAAAATAAAAAAATTCCTTCCAGTAGCACCTTAAAGACCAACTGAGTTAGTTCTAGGTATGAGCTTTCGTGTGCATGCACACTTCTTCAGCCCTTGCTTTACTTATATCAAGGTTTTCCTCCCTATGTAGCCTAAGAAGAGAAGCTATGAAGTACATAGCAAAATGTAATGGAGCTAAACCCCATTTTTCTGCCCCATAAATTGAACAATGTCTTGTTATTACAAGTTCTTGTAGAGCTGGCTCAGAAATGTCTGCGTTTAGAAAAAGATACATTTTGTATTCTGAAAAGAGAAAGAAGACTCCTTTTGGGGGCATTCGGCCTGCCTTGGCCCTCAGATATCACCCTGCTGCGCATTAGTTCAAGTTCACAACTCATTCATTATTGCTTAGTCTTCAATTTGCATTGTAACTCTAGGAAATGAGTGAACCATTGGAATGCTTGAAAGGCCTTCATTGCTGATTCACCTCCAGCCGCCTAAACTACAGATGAATTAATTATAAGCCGTGGTGATGGGAGAAAAATTAGACAGCAAGGATAAAAATCCAGGAACGGGAACAAAGCTTTGAGGGAGAAAAGGCAGCATCTAATTTTGAAGATATTTTCCTTTTTCTCTGTGTCTAGAAGTGTTCTGCCTAATTTGAATAGGCTCCCTTGCCACCAACTGTTTTGGCACATTTGAAATGTTATACTGAATTAGGATTCGTCTTTCAACCAAAACCTGCAAGACTATCATCTCCCATTGAGTTCTAGGAAATGTTTCACAGTATTTCACGAGCCCCATTGATTTAATGATAGCATAAAGCGTGTTCTCCTTCATGGAGAGCACGTGTTGCAGTGGGGGCCGCCAGGACACTCCAAAGTTGGGGGGTGGGCTAATTGATCGTTGGCCACTGATGTGATTGGGGCTTCCCTTGTTGTTGGGAAGAAGTTAATGTTGCCATTTATTGATTGACAGCCAGAAATAGTAAAACTCCTTGCACGAGGCTAGGGCTTCCTCTTTTCGCCCGTACATTGGATTGCCCGTCCCTCCCTCCCTAGAATAGGGTTGTTCGCTTTGACCTTGCTATGCCTGTCATGGGGTCGTCTGCTTTGGAGCGGGGGCCTGGTAGGAATTTTGTTCATCTGGCTGATTGGCTGGGGCCATTTGGTTTTTGCCTACTGCGTAGCAAATCCTCACAACTTGTAAGGTTCGCGGTTAGGCATTGGTTTATGGTTTGGTTGGTTGAGGGGCATGGATTGGCTGTGCCTGCCCCTCTAATGCTGCTGCTGCAAGGGATTCCGTTAAAGGAATTGGGAACTAACTATTGCTTGTCCACTCTGTCAAGGGGGCTCGGGCCATAGCAATGAGCTCCTGGTTGCATTTGGGGTGAGGGCAGGTTCCCTGCTCTGCATAACCCCCAAGTGTATTCCCCCATTCTGACTTTCGCATCGTGCAGAATGTCAGTCTGTCCCCCATGGTGGGGGCAGATAGTCGCAACCAATGCCTACGCAACCACTCACAAATTTGTATTTTAATAAAGTTGTGGCCAAAATTATGCCAAAAATCTTAAACAAAAATTTCTGTGTGATGTGTGAGTTATTGGGGTGGACCTGGGGACCTCGACACGCAACTCCCTGTAGGGGAAAGTTAGTGGTTTTTTTAACTGGACGTCTGTAAAAAAAAAAATAAGGACCTTAATCCCACACACTGTTTCTCATAAAGTATTTGTTAAACTTCCTGCAACAACCTTCAGTGGCCTTCGTGGTCATTTATAACACACCAACATATAAAATGGGGTATGACATCTCTGTATTTTAACATTTTTAATGTGACTTGAAGTTGTTGATTTTTATAGGCTTCTATTGCATTGGTTTGTAGATAGACAGGTGAAGCTTTTTAAGCTTGGCTTCCTTATAGTATCCAATTAGAGACTCTGTGGCCTTGATAACTCTAAAATTATTCCATCTGAGTTAGGAAACATCTGCCCCGTCAGTTCCCACAGGAACACTTTGCAGTAAGGATTGCAGAACAGATACTAGCTTTTTTTTAAAAAAAAGCAGTCACACAGGAATGATGCATTCTGGGAAGCTCTGTTTTAACCTTCTTTTAGAAAATAAAGACTATACTGTAAGGAAAGGTCATTGTATCCACCCTCTGCTCCTGAACTGGTTGATACCCTGGAGAGTTACAGCCAATCAGTGTAGACAAAACTGAACTCGATAGCCCAATGGTATAACTCAGTATAAAACAGCTTCCTAAATCCCTATGTATACAGTGAGAGAATTTGAATTTTCAGTGATTGATGTGCTGTATTCACTCAAAGGATTCATTGTTTCCAGATAGTGTTTACCATATTGAGTACTTTCATATAATATAATTTAGAGCAAATATACCAATCCTTTGCACAGTGTGTAATTAAGAATGGCTACTGAGTTAGCAGATCCTTGCAGTTAACGACTGATAACATGGGCCAATCCAATTTTCAATTGGTTTTCTGTGGCATTCCTGCATAGCACAGTGGTATCTCCTACTCCCAGTTCAATTATATAGTGGTATATAAAAAGCAAATAAAGTAATATTACAAAGGGTAAGCCTGCATTGCACAATCTATGTCAGACTGCGTAGCCAGTGCTTGCTTCGTAAAGTCTGTGGCACAGGTGAGGAACACTTGTAATGGGTCCAGATCCTGTGAATTCCATGTATAATGAGATTGCCTTAAACTCCCTCATACCTGTACAATGTTTGCAAAATATGCAGCAGTTCAAAATGTTGTCACCCTTGCAATCTGTCAAATTCAATAAAAAAATTTCGGCAAGCTGATCTTCTTTCAAACAGCTGCTTGGCCAGTGAGCAAACACATTATCATCCTCAGTGAATTCCCTGCAGTTTGTTGTTGTTGCTGTTTACTGTTGGCCACAAGAGCCATAAATCCAGCCATTCTGTTAAATCATTTATTCTGAGGACTCTTGAGTCTTGCCTCTCTGACAGGCCAGTGTGCTTTCTGGATTAAATTCTGTACGTTTCTCATCTCTCGCCCCCTTGCCAGGCTCCTGGCTCTGTTCAGTGCTGCAGGCAGCCACCAGTTCCTGTATATCGGTACTCGGGCCTTACTGTTCAGGAGATGGCCATGATGCATCTGTCTGTCAAAGTGACAAGCACAAGACAGCTAGCATGAGGTGGCTGCTTATACTGCCAGTGTTCTAGGGTCAATGGATGTGGAGAGAGACGACCCTCTTGTTTCTGTTGCCTTGGTAGTTTGTATTTTATGATCCTGTCATCTTTCCTGATAAGGCCTGAAAAAGCCCTTCGTGCTATCCTCTCCCCAGCTCCAACCCAACTCCCCCCCCCCCCGTTAAAGCCGTGGGTAGATGAAGGGAATGCCTTCTCAGGGTCTGTCAAGGCAGGCTAGTGTGGGACTCTGAAGCTTTGATGGTATTAATTAATATCATTAATATTGTATTAGCTCATTATTTTTAATGTTAAGCCTAAAGTAATAGTTAATGATGCTGCAAAGTACACTAATAAAATTGCTTGTAGTAATTAAGGGAGAAGTAGGGAGGGTCTCGTGAGTATTCAGTCACATACAGTTACAAATAAATCAAGGCCTGGCTCACAACTTTGGACAGTATTTATTCTCTACTTTGCCACATCCCTCAGTTGTTTTTATCATGGGTCCTGAGTCCTGATAGTTCCATATTGGAAATGCCGTTGAGGGCCTTACATCACCATGGGAATAGGGCCCATGCACATGATATGATGGCCTTGTGGAACCTGCTTCAACATCTGTCTGGAGACATGTAAAGTAGTGCATATTACTGTGCAAATTTGTACAGTTTTGACTATATCAGTAGTGATAGGTTGGCCCACCAGCTTGATCTGGAAGGGGCTCAGGTAAAATGGTTAATTTTCTTAACTTTAAGCCCCTGCTGAGGTTCAGCTTGGCATGTTCCAGTGCTGTCATAAGAGGCCTGATGAAACTTAAAGGTTTCCTCAATTTCTGTAAATTTCCCTAGTGCTCACACTTGCATACGTCTTCCCTTTCCCCAAAGTGCAAGTCTGGCAGCATGAAGGATGCAATTGCATGCACACATACACACTGAAGTTCTCTTATATCTGGGATGTCAGCATTCATGGGAGCCATGTTTTTCATGGCTCATCATGGAAACATGCAGCATTCTCCTGGGTGTGAAGGTTCTATAGAAGATGTTGTTTCTACATGTCTCAGAAGTAATATCATGGGATATATTTTGCACATGGAATCTGGGATGGGAAAGTAAACGGGACAGGCAAAAAAAATGAAAGAGTTACTGTCTAGGCAAGAATGGAATGAATTTTTCATTTTAAACGAATTGGAACTGTCCGGAAATGGGTGCAATCCAGTAGCTGAATACAGTGTGGTTGAAGTCTTCAGTATCCTCTCAAATAAGCAGCATTCTCGTGTTTTGCTACATGAGATGAACCTATTCCAAAATGGGTCTGAAGTTAGGGAAAGGTTGGGCTTGTATTTACTGGAATGGGCTTGGGAGGCAGAATAGGCCACTTCATATTTCAATCCACATTCACTCTTTAAATGTGGCACAATAATAATTTTGGAGCTTTAGCACTGTTGTTTGGATCAATAAACTGCATAGATGAGTATTGTGGGCTGGCTGAAGCATGGGGCTCTAAGATGGTGGTGGTGGTGGTGATAATTTTTAATATGTTAAATGTTACTGTATTTCATCTTTTCAAGAGGGAGACATAGTGTATATAATATATTGATTATTCTTTTGGTGATAAGATAATGTTGCTTAGCACAAACACCACTGTCCCTTTTTACATTCCCCCTGCCCTCACAAAGTGGATAATTTTTGGATCAAGTAATCTTAATGCATTGAATAGATTTTATAATAGATAACAGGAGAATATAGCTGAATACCATTGAGAGAGACAGTTTTTGTTGAATATTCAAACAATGTTTCGTAGCTTTAAGAATCACTTATTGGTATTTATGGATTCATCAGATGTCAGTGGTAGCTGATTTTAGGTGAAGGGCAGGAAGGATAATTGAGGATGGAGAATAGAACAGAGGACAGTATTTCAGCAGAAGGGGCACTGGTTTCCTAAAACACAGGTTAAGTGCAATGTTGGATCTTACTGCCCTCCTCTTTTTTATTTTAAAATAAGCTTGAAATGTACAAAAGATAGAAGTGTTGTCAGATAAATATCTTAGGTTGTATTGTTAATCCTGCTTCCTAGACATTAAGTCCTCCCATTGGATTTAGTGTTGCTTATTTATTATTGTTTATCATTGAATCATTGAGTAATGTGTGTTGCATGCTCAACACTCTGCGCAAAATTTGGTATAGAAATGGGTGGCCCAGCCTAAGGCCATTCAATGTCAGTTTCAGATTCACCTAACCAGCGCTGTCAGTAGAAGCCCTGTAGAAGGATTGCTCTTTTGCATTAGGGCATTCCCCTCTCCTACCCTCTCCCCTGCACACCTCTCCCCTCCCCCAAAAACCTGGCTTTGTGGGGTTAGGGAGAAACCCCAGCACAGCATGTATGGGGAGGAGAGGAGGGATTGTTCCATCTGGCAAGCTGTGGTCCTTGTGCAGATGGAATGATTGGAAGAGTGCAACACTCAATTCCCCTGTAACTTTTGAGAATTTCTGACAGCTTGTTTTTGAAGGAGAAAGCTGTTTTGACCACAGCACTAACCTAAGACATTTTGGCACCTGAGGCAAAGCTCAACGTGGTTCCGCCCTCCCTTCCAGAGAAGAAGGGGTGAGTGAAGATCTAAATCAAGAACAAAGGGGGCATAAAGATGTACATCAGGATCTGCTGCCCCTGTTGACCCTAATGCCTTATGGGTGAGCGGGCTCTCCATGGCTTCCATGTTACTTCCTTTCTCTAAACTCAGGTTAGTATTTGTGGAAGCATCTTTCATGGTTTATATGTTCTTCCAGTGAAATTCCTGGGAGGGAAAAACATCTTTTTATGTCTATTCTGAGACAGGAAATTAGACCATATTTTCAAAATAGTGGGGGAAAAGGCTAATGCTGAAGCAGTGGGAAGTGATATTTATTTCTAAGCCTATTTAACACAGGGGGAAATTTGGAGCAATTGGCATTTTTCAAAGCAAACAAATAAACAAAACACTATTGAGTTGTCTTCAACATCAGCAAGAGAGATTGGGGTAAGGAGGACAACCTGGTTTATGAAAGTGCTGTCTAGGCAGATTGGAGCCTCACTTAATATTCATTGAACCGAACAGCAAAGTCACACATTAAGATAGCACAAAGCTGACCTCGACATTCTTGTCTTGTTCTGCTTTAGGATCAATGAGTCGATAGTAACGAGCCTGACGAGAATCATGGGCTGAGTTCTAAACCTTGATTATGACATCTTTGAAGAGAAGACGTGTAGCTAATTACACCCCGCTTCTTCCATATAATGATATGCTCCTAAGGACAGTGATTCCACTCTGTTATGGGGTTCGGCCATAACCATGGAATATATTGATAGTGGTAGCCACAGACATCACTACTGAGTTTCCAGGAAGATTCAGGTGCAAAACCCGGGAAGAATGTGTAATGTTCAATCAATATTGATTAATATTTTCTTTCTCCTTGCAATGTGACCATTGTCTACCAATTCGTATCCACACTACCTCTTCATAGCTGTATTTTCCTACATGACTGGTATTGTTTTTGAAGTGTTCTTTGTTATTGGAAAGGGGTGCTTTTAATGCAGACAAACATTTAGGTGAGTGCAGCTAGCTGCTTCTTTGACATATTTCTGCAACATTAGAGAACTCAGTATTCCTCACCAATTTTCAGAAAATCATGTCCTCCACTAACTGCTGGAGTATACATCTCAGACAATGCACCAATACCAAGAGCATGAATAGTGGACTTAATGTGGATTCTACAGAAATCTCTGCTCTATAGAGAAAATAAACTCTGAGGCAGAATAGAGAAAAATCTATTAATGGAATTTAAAAAGTTTACATTGAAAGGTTTCAAGTCATTTTCTCCTTTGCAGAGTCCTTTGTAAATAAAGCCTAAGCATTCTAGTGCCATAACAATAAGCTGTTTTAATGTGCTACTTTCATAGTCTTTTGTAAACTGGCACAGAAGAGCCTGTGCTCCAAAGGCATTTACCACACAGGCCTTGAAGCCAGATTAAAAGTGTGTGTGTGTGGACTTCGAATGTTTTAATCAAATAATGCTAAAAACATATAATAACAGCACAGCTATGCTATGGCATTTTTGCTACATCAGTGTCCTAAAAGCCATGTCTTGTTACTTATCCAAAACTAAGGCTCTTCAAACAAATTTTTTGTATTCATTAAGCTCAGTTTCGTTTATCTAGATTTGAGTTACTCTACTTTATCCATACAACAACCCCATCAGCCGCTTTTGTTATATCACAATCCTTGTTTGCTCTTTGGAATTGCTAGGCAATGTCCTATAAGAGGCAATGGAATGTCTTAAAGTCCCCCTTTTCCTTTCCCACCAGGGCTCATAATTAGTTTGTGTCCCAATCCATATCAATAAAGAGGCTTTGGCTTCTGTTAGCAGCTAGGGTTACTTCTTGGGCTACCTTTGTGTATCAGCTGTAATGACCAGCATTAGGTCATGCAGTCACCCATGTAAGAGTTAATGAGCATTTTCTTCTTCCACAGCATGAGAGAGAGAGAGAGAGAGAGAGAGAGAGAGAGAGAGAGAGAGAGGTGTGAAGAAGAATTTGACTCAATGTGAATTCACCATTTGCCCTTAGCATTTTAAAGGAAGCCTTAAGAGGCTTGTTGTTATGGCTGAGTTATCATTCGGTTGTGTAAATTAGAGCAAGGCGGTCCCTGCCGTTGTCTCACAATGCTTACGTTAGTAAATGTGTTTATCCTGCATTTGTGTTCTGGGCTGCTTAAAAAAAAAAAAATCAAAAAATCCTGTAGCTTCCAAAAGTAATTGTGACATCCTTCTTGCTTCGCAACATTATTGCTTTGGGAAAACACGAAATTGTTTCTACTGCAATGTGGAAATTTTTAACCTGCCTGGGTTAGATTTGAGGCACATGGTAAAAGAAACATACTGTGTGTTCTTCACCTTCACTAAGGTTATGTACAGCCCTCCTCAAACATCATCAAAGCATCTACCATTGGCATGGTCAATCTGTGGCTCTAGAGATGTTGTTGGCCTCCAACTCGCATCACCCCCAGCCAGCCTGGCTAATGGCCAGGGATAATGGGCAGCATATAGAGGGCCAGAGGTTCCCCACCCCTAATCTACAATGAAAGATATTGAAGAAGAAGGGTCAAGCTTGGGAAGCACCATAGTTTAATGCTGGTGGACATACATTGATATCTCCAGTTAAAAGGATAATGTTTCAGGTGAAAGGCCTCTGCTTGAGACCCCGGAAAGCTACTTCCAGTCAGAGTAGCCAATACTGGCCAATATGGACAAAGAGTCTGGCCTGTTATCAGGCTGCATTATATATTCTGTGCCCTGTTCCTGATCTCCACATATTGGTTGGTTTTCAAACTGTGCATTGGGATCCACTAGTGTAAATCATTATGTGGAGCCACTTTCAGGTGGACCTCAGTGCCACAACCTTCACAATGCCTCCTCACCTCCATGCCATAGCCTATAGCTTGGAACAGTGCCAGCACCAGCAACTCCTTACGTGTTGAGTAAAGGTAGCTGGAGACAGAGATGTTTGGGCAGAGGCGGAAGATGCTGACCAAAATAAGAAAAGGATTAAAGGTTAATCTTTCTTATTATTGTTTTCCTCATTGTTAATAAATAGAACAGGGGAAATGATTGTTATACAAAGAAGAAGTGAATGTAAAAGACCATGGAGCAGGAATGGAAGAATCTGGCAGAATTCAAATTGAATGTGAAAGGTGAACAGGAGAAGAAATAGCAGGCAATGGGTAAAAATAATTTGAAGAGAGGGGCTGGGAAGAGAAAATGTAAACAACAACAACAATACCCCACCCTTTTCCATTTACAGTGGTACCTCGGGTTAAGTACTTAATTCGTTCTGGAGGTCCATTCTTAACCTGAAACTGTTCTTAACCTGAAGCACCACTTTAGCTAATGGGGCCTCCTACTGCCGCTGTGCCACCAGAGCACAATTTCTGTTCTCATCCTGAAGCAAAGTTCTTAACCCGAAGGCTCATCACAGCTATCTGCCAATCACCCATTCCCACCACCCTTCTGAGTAATACCCCTCCCCACCTTCTCACTATATAGAAGGGTCTGGTGACTTCTGTTTCAGTGTATCTGAAGAAGTGTGCATGCACACGAAAGCTCATACCTAGAACTAACTTAGTTGGTCTTTAAGGTGCTACTGGAAGGAATTTTTTTATCTTGTTCTTAACCCGAGGTACTATTTCTGGGTTAGTGGAGTCTGTAACCTGAAGCGTATGTAACCTGAAGTGTATGTAACCCGAGGTACCACTATAGAGCCCATTGATCTGCAAATTCTGCCTAAAATGGGGAGGTTGAGTCACAATACCTCCAGGGCAAGTGTCTATACTTAGCTTGAGGAAAGCTGAGTTAGGCAATTCCTTGCCACAAGCAAGGATGCTATGGCAAATAATTTCCAAAGATGGATTCTGGCCCATCAGTGGAAAGTGATGTTAGCCATTGCCAGTGGATTATGTCCAACTCTGCCTGCATCTCCCACCATGTTGTGATGGGCTCTGTCCCTGCACTGCCATTGTGCATCTGGTAGGCCCCAGTAATTTTCAGCCATCTCAAGTGGGAGTTGAAAGTTTGAGAACCTGTGTAACTGGGGACACTGCATAGGCTCTCTCCATGTGTTTATGGTATGCACTTTCATGCACAGAAGAGATGCCACATGTTGGGACAGTCATTAGCAGACTGACTTATTCTTGAATGCCAGAAGGTGAAAACATATGACTTAGATGGTATTATGAAGTTGAATTTTATAATAGAGTTTAGGGGTTCTGTAACATTTAATCCAGTACTGCTTGTGAAATATCTGTGCTCCCTCCTGACACCACATTTCATGCCTTTGAATATTAGGGGACACTGTGTCCTATATTTTCTGTCCAGCAGCTAATGCCTTTTTTTGTCCTTTCCCATCTAATGTCTTACATATGCTGAATTCCTAGTAGGTTTGTTAGTAAGAATATAATCCAAATTACCTTATTAATCCTCCTTTTGTAAATACCACAGAAAAAAAAGCAAATTTCATATTCATACATCTTTTCACTATTATGGTAGTGGCTTTCAATTTATGGCTAATTAATGCTGCTCTGTACCTAACCTACCCCTTATTAGCAGCTGCAAACAGGGGAATCACTGTGTGTATGAATGGCTGTTGCTGACGTGAGCATTGGCAGATGAGTTACCTAGCTGCCTCCATTCCACAAAGGTGAAAAGGAAGAAAATAGGCGTGGGGGGGGGGAGAAGGAGCTTAACTTGTCATGGAAGTGCGTAAGACGCTTTCATTCACCACATCTGTTCTTAGCCGCAACGACAGCAGAGTTTGTGTTGTGCTGTGATTTGTGGGGAGGAAGGGTGAGTAGTTTGGATGTCGGCTACTAATTAAATGCAACACACTTAGCAAATGGAACGTTATGAAATGCAAGCCAGCCTTGTGGAATGAGGAGGATGTAGAGAGAAGGTGGGTGGGAGGAGGAGGAAATATGATAATGCGGCACACAGACGTGCTTTGATCTTGGGTATAATTCAAAGCAGTCTAGTCCCACTGCCAGTGGCATTAGATAAAAGCACCATATTCCCTAGGTGGATTTTACTGGCACTGCAAAGTAATTAGCTTTTGCCTGTTTGTAAAGTGAACATAAACAGGTACTGGGAAAAAAATCACACTTTCCCTTCTGGATTAATTAAAGGCTCATCTGCCAAAGGGATCAACAGTGGTGGGGGCTTGTTCCCTTTTTTCATTATTGTTAAGAAATTTGCTAAAAATGGGACATCAGCTGCTGATGGACAAGCTCTGAAGGTTCAGCACACTGCTCCTACTCAAACACTCTTGATATTCAGTTAAAGCCCAGGTTGACCATTAAAGACAAAATCATGTTGCATGCCTTTACACCTGTGTTTTAATTGTGTTTTCCATTTCTAATATAAAGTATTAATTTATTAATGTTTTTATTTTATATTTTAATTGTATTTTTAATTGTTGCGTTTGTTTTGTAAGCTGCCATGAGAATTTATGGGGGAAATACATCAATTAGGTAATGAATAAATGTCACCTCAGAATTAAGTTCCATTTAATTCCGTGGGATTTACTCTTAGTTATGAGTCTATAAGACTGCAATGCTACCCTTATTTACCTAGAAGTAAAGTCCTTTGAATTCAATGGATTTTGCTTTGTGCAGATATGGTTAGGATTCTAGCCTCAGTCACTAAACAAATCCCCCTACTTTCCTAAATGGAGGCATGAGAATATATCTCTTAGCTAGGATTACATGAATTTGCTGACCAAGAAGTAGCAATAGTTTGCATATTGGGGGCATGTATGCAGGTGTATTTGATTCCCTTTCCTTTCTCTGGCTTCCAGAGTAGTGCTGTGCTGAAAATCTCCTCTCCTTATCATTCTGCAGCAAATAATAATGATAATAATAATAATGATAATAATAATACCCTGTCCATCTGGCTGGGTTTCCCCAGCCACTCTGGGCAGTTTCTAACCAAATATTGAAAACAATACAGCATCATTGAGAAGGCCTAGATCCTTGCATGTTATTCACTAAGTTCTCATTCTGAAATCAACAGATCTGTCCTATGGTTGCAGCTCACACTTGGGAAATACTGGAATAACCCTGATGTAACCCTAGTGGAGGGTGGGATAAGGGTAGTTCCTGACATATACTTCTGAAGGCACAGGTGTTTTAAGATGTGCATTGGTATCAGTGAAGATTTTGTGTAATATAAATTAAAATACACAGGACAACCCTGCATCTTTCTGCTTTCTGAATTGTGTTCCTTATTGTGGGGTTTGACATACTCTCCCTGAATCTCTTTAGGTTTTTGACATTGGTTTGGTTCAAGTTTGGGAAGTGGTGTGGAAAAATAGCCATAAGTTGTGTTTGGATCAGAGCAGCCTGAGGCCCTCTTATTACAAGGAAGAATTTAACATTTAGCCATTTAACAGGGTTTTCTGACTGGGTGTCACTGGCCATACACTGAAAGGTTGTCAGTGAACTACCCTGCATGCGGGGATATGGTCTGGGCTGCCTGAGTCCACTTACGTCTCGGAAATTGTGGCCTAATTTAGTTCCATATAATGCTGTCAGCAGTGGCGTAGCGTGGGGGGTGCAGGGGGGGCCGGCCGCACCGGGCGCAACATCTGGGGGTTAGGGTTAGGGTGTGCAAATCCACGGGTTAGGGGGTGCAAATCCATGGATTAGGGGGTGCAAATTACTTGCCTTGCCCCGGGTGCTGACAACCCACGCTACGCCACTGGTTGTCAGAGTCTTTATTCCTTTCCTATGATCCCTGGGGGCTGGGGCTATTGTGGCCTGGTCACACAATGAGGCAAAAAGCCTCTTTCTTTGAGAAAGAAGCGCTTTGAGAAAATGGAGGCTAGATTTCAGCACCATACTAGTCTTATAAGTTTTTTTGTGTTGCTTGTGGAGAACAAGAATGGTAAACATGTGACCAGGAAAATTGGGGAATATTTTTTATGAAGGTCAGTTTTCAAGATAGTTCCCTGTCAAGTTGCTTCAGTTTTCTGTCTTTAAAATCCATTGCGATAATACTCAAGCGGAGGTGTTGGCTATTCTCCCAGTCATTGTGGCTCATGGGGTGGGATATTTTGTGCATCAGGAGAAATCATTGAAATCTCCACACCATATGCGGTGTAATATTTCTTTCATCATTTCATATTCTTTGATGGGGAAATTGAAACACCTGTACTTCTACACATCCAAGAATTTGGAATAAGTTCAACAGTAATGATAAATGTGTGCATTTGTTGGGATTTGTCTCTGATGATTGTCAAAAGAAATATCACAAAGAAAGTCTTATAGTGAGGTCAGGCAGACTGTGCTCTTGGTGAAAACAATATTTAACACTGTAAAGGATTTTTTAATAGCTGTAGTAGAATGTGTATATTATCCCTTTTAGAAGAATCACAACCAGCAATCCAGCCTGTGTCTTTTCCCTAACCTAAGGCCACATCTGCACTACCGTATTTTTCGCCCTATAGGACGCACCGTCCCATAAGGCGCCCCTAGTTTTTTTGGGGGGGAAATAAAGGGAAAAAAATTATTTCCCCCCCAGGCGCGGGGCTGGGGCGGGGGAGGCCCGCCCGAGCTTCCCCCGACCCCAGCCCCCAAACAGGCAGCTCTCTGCAAGCCGTGGGAGCCCAGGGCTGGCTCCCGCCGCTTGCGGAGAGGTCCGCGAAGCCTGGACGCGCTGAGCTCAGCGCGCACAGGCTTTGGCATGCAGGCACCTCTCCGCAAGCGGCGGGAGCGCTCCCCCCGCTTGCGGAGAGGTCCGCGAAGCCTGGATGCGCTGAGCTCAGCGCGCCCAGGCTTCCGCATGCAGGCACCTCTCCGCAAGCGGCGGGAGCGCTCCCCCCGCTTGCGGAGAGGTCCGCGAAGCCTGGATGCGCTGAGCTCAGCGCGCCCAGGCTTCCGCATGCAGGCACCTCTCAGCGAAAGCCTGCATTCGCCCCATAGGACACACACACATTTCCCCTTCATTTTTTGAGGGGAAAAAGTGTGTCCTATAGGGAACTGAAGGGAGAGGGGAGTTGTTAGCAAGCCTCTATTCCCCTCACAGAACTACAGTTCCCAATCAATCCCTCTTCCCAAGCAACTCTGCAGATGGTAGCACTGTGAGGTGCATACAGATCGCCTAACACCCTTCTCAGCACCCTTAACAAACTACAGTTCCCAGGATGTTTTGGGGAAAAACCATGACTGCTTAAAATGTCATGATAATGCCTTCAATGTACAGTGGTACCTTGGGTTAAGTACTTAATTCATTCCGTAGGTCCATTCTTAACCTGAAACTGTTCTTAACCTGAAGCACCACTTTAGCTAATGGGGCTTCCCACTGCTGCTGCACCACCAGAGCATGATTTCTGTTCTCATCCTGAAGCAAAGTTCTTAACCTGAGGTACTATTTCTGGGTTAGTGGAGTCTGTAACCTGAAGCGTCCGTAACCTGAAACGTATGTAACACAAGGTACCACTGTATTGCACAGCTGGGGCCATGAAATTCCCTGTGCCCTTCAAAAATCTTCCAAGAAAAATATTCTATAGACTTATGAAGCAATTGTCGCTGATGGATAATTTTCATAATGTGAAACCTAAAACTGTTACTTCCTTCCCATCCTATTTTTCTAACACTTCTGGGGTTAAGACTTTAATTACAGACACCACAGAGAACAGATGATCATGCCAACAAAACTTTTGCAAGTCTGAATATTCACCTCATACTTCTACCTCTGTGTTCATTTGCCACCATAAATTATTTAAATCAATATTGCTAGCCAGATCCTTTTCTCTCCCACAAATGTGGTTTTTCTCTGCCCACCTGTCAACCCTCTTCGCAGGGTCCCAAGATGGCCACATTTGTGGTGGGTGGGCAGCAGTTAGATTTTTGAGTGAGAGCCAAGTTTGGCTTCCAATCACAGCTGGCAACCACCATATTAATGCACCCAAAATACATATACAGATAAATGTAATTAAGTGCTTTCTTTTGTCCCTCTGAAATCTGCTGCCATTCAGTTTCATATGAATTGCCATGTGAAGAAGAAGCAGCAAACTGGAGGCAGGAAATAACAATAACCTGCAACACCCTTCACCTACACAGCTTTTCTTTGTGCTATGGCAGCCCACAATAGTTTTATAATTCTAGGTACTGGGGTGTGCAACATTTCAATTTTTCAATTTCAATATGATCCTACCTTAGAGATTTCCATCAAATGTAGGAGGTGGTAGCCTTTTTATGATGACCTTTTGGAGCCTGCAAATTAAACATTCTAGTCACTGCTGCTCATACCCTTATCACCACGAAATAGTTTGCTGGGGTGGGTGCAGGGGGAAAAGAAGAATCAGCTTTTGCAAGCTAGTTTGGCCATTTGCCGCTTCACAGTGTAATTGTGCATGACTCTCCCTCATTAGACAGCAGTATTTACCTCTGGGAAATGGGGCTTTGCAGAACAAGATGAATTAAATTGAAACTTTGGCAAATGTTGCTGCATTTGGCAGCTCTGAAATAAATGAGCACTTTCTCTGTAATTTGGTAGGGCTGGGAAGGAACAAGCAACGCCTGGGCTTTTTCTGATAGGCTCCAGAATGTACATTATTAGAGGGTCAGCTGGGAAGTTCAATAGCAAGAATCTATGGGAGTAAAGGGTTTGTTTAAATAAGAATTAGGGCATTTAACCTGCCTTCGTTGCAGTGAACCAGAGAGACACTCAGAAGGCTTCTTAGCCAAACAATCTATTTGTGCCACTTTGCCGTGTCATGTTATATAGAAATACCCAGAGATTGTAGGTTGTCTCTTAGGGGTCCACATCTGTGATTCTGACTCAGACATGCACTAATAGCCTATCTTTGTTTGAAGCCAGAAGATGCCCTTTTAACTTGAGAAGATGCCCTTTTAACTTGAGAAGATGCCAGCTGTGGATTCAGCGGTTCTTTTTAAGCTGCTTTATTCTTGTCATGTGATACAACAGGGTTGCCAGTTTGTAAATGGACGGTCAGAGGCAGGATGGCAATGCCCTAGGGTGGACCAAGATGGGATGCGATCAACAAAACAAAAAGCCCCCGCTGAGTTCCTCTCTTCACCCCCAGCTACATGCATTTATGGAAAAATGTGGTGTGACTTCAATCGCATTACAATCACGCTGGCTCCATGTTATTGGACGTCACACCACACACTTAAAATAATTTCATGTTATAGGACAAGGGAGGAAAACAACAACATGAGTTGCTGTTTGTGGTAGTCATCCCATGTTTGTTGTCTCGTCTCATTTCAGCCAACATGCAAACACTGAGGCCATTTCTGACTCCTGAAGATTTGCCAAGTATCCTGTTTTGACTATTCCATTGTTTGCCAACCAGGTGCTTCAACATCCAGGCTGGCAGGGGCTGATAGGAGTCATTGCCCCAAACATCTGTTGGGTGAAGGCTAAACTATTATAATATTACCTTTAACAATAGACCTGCCTCCCACTCCTTTGAAAATTTATTTTTCAAAGTTCCCTTTGTTTCAGTGCTTAACTATTTGTTGAGGTTGATGTGGTTTTATTACAACGGTTTGTAAAAGGAAGGTGGCTTCACACAGCAAAATGATGTGGCAAAACCAACAGATGTGAGATGCAGTAGTAAGCTGGCTTTGAAATCTTCCCATGTGTTTACAGGGAAGGTGCAACCATTGTGTTTTAATCCTATGTGAATGGATTTCATGTCTAATTATTCTGCACTATATTCATTTTTTGGTTCTCTCAGAGGAAGAATATTTTATGTTTAAAATATATACTGTGAAATTTGCAAACTGGCTTAATTAACCTTTGCATTTGTGGGTTTTGCCTTCTCATCACTTATCAGTTAAGAGAAGTGTTGTGAAGCCTGAACTGGTAGGAGTAAATGTGCTCCTTTTGCAAATGTCTTAGAATTGGCGAGGATCCTGCTTCTATCAAGCAAAGGATCCTACTGGCTGGGAGGCTATACTATAACTGTAGCAAACCTTAATTGCTCAATAGGGTCTCCCAGTACAGATTTTCCCAACAGATTTTCAGGGTATGCAAGGAACTGCAAGGGGACTCAGCAAAAATCTATTATAATCCATAGAGTTCATTTAAACCTGAGCATCTTGATCTTTGTTTTTTAAACATATTGGAAGATCTAGTAACTTTATCAAACAAAGCTACAGATACTTTGATTATAATTTGCACAATTTACCTAACCCAGTGTTTCTGCTTTCATTTAGCATATCAGAATGTGATCTGAATGAATTCAAATATCAGTACTCGTTGAGTTGTGCAGTGGTGGGAAATTTGTGGCCTCCCAGATAATGGTGGACTTCAGCTCCTGTTGTCCCTAACAGTTGGCCATACTGTCTGAGGCTAATGGGAGTTAGAATCTGATTGCATCGGGGGGGGGGGGGGGATAGCCACAAGTTCTTCATCTGTTAGGTAGCGGGAACAAGTGGAATCAAGGGGAGAGCCTAAACATCTCTTTAGTATTTTTAAAAAAGAATCTATACATCAGGAAGGGAACAGAAGGCTCTTCCCTTCTGCTATCTAGTCCTTTAGTGAAGATCTCCTTTGCTTACTGTAAAAAAGGTAAAGGACCCCTGAACGGTTAAGTCCAGTCAAAGGCAACTATGGGGTGCGGCACTCATCTTGCTTTCAGGCCGAGGGAGCCGGCGTTTGTCCACAGACAGCTTTCCGGATCACGTGGCCAGCATGACTAAACCACTACTGGTGCACGGAGAACTGTAACGAGTGCCAGAGCACATGGAAACTGTATTTACCTTCCTGCCGCAGTGGTACCTATTTATCTACTTGCACTGGAATGCTTTTGAACTGCTAGGTTGGCAGAACCTGGGAACTCACCCGTTGCACGGATTCAAACAGCAAGCCCAAGAGGCTCAGTGGTTTACTGTATGGCCTGTTAACATCTGTGTTTAAAAAGATTCTGCTTCATGCTATGGGTTCCCATCCTCTGAATTCAGGCATGACAAGTTAATGAACAATTTGAGCTCCAATAAGTGACGATCTCCACTTAAGCTGAATAATGTGGCTGCAGCTGTCTGTGTTTCTGCCGTCAGCACTGATGGAGATGAGAAAATAGGGGAGGAGAAGTCTAATTTTATAGAAAGAAGCCAGGCAGGCTTGTCACAAGGAGGTTCTTAAGACTGATTGGTTTATATACAGGAGTGTGACTGATGGTGCTCATGCTTTGGGCTACTAAAGTATCTCTTTACTCAAAGCTGCTTCTTGTGACAACCGTGAAGACACCGGATGCTAGAAGGGGAAGAAGAATGAGATAGGAAGCAGAATGAAATCTGCTCTGCTGATCCGTCAGAAATACATTCTTGCAATTAGCTCTGTGCAGTGTAATGCATCTGATACTGAATGGCTTAGGAGCCATGTAATATGTTGGGAGAATTAACTGTTTGGATAAATGGGAGTGCTGTCGACATAGGATGCATCATTGGCTTAGAACTGTGTGTAGGATGCAGAAGGAAAATCAGGAGTTTCAGGATCAGTGAAGATTGGATAACAGAGATCGATCACATTTATTCTATACTATAGTGACCCTGCAGATGTTGTTCAAATCCCATAAGCCGCAGCCAACATGGCCAGCGGTCAGGGATGATGGGATGTGCAGGACCACGTTTCCCATTCCTGCTGTACATCATGCTTTTTGGAATTGGCATAATTCATTGCCATCTGTCATGTATGATTTAGTTGAGATTCCTGCATTGCAGGGGGTTGAACTAGATGACCCCCAGAATCTCTTCCAACTCTACAATTATACAGTTCTATGATTCATTATTTTCCAGCCACATATTGAATAAATGTAACACTTCTTTGAATTATTATATTTTTTTACATAAATATGCCTGGCAGCACAATCCTGCACATGTTTCTGCAGAAGTAAGTCCCATTTAGTTCAGTATGGCTTGCTCTCAAGTGGGATTTGCATATAATAATAATAATAATAATAATAATAATAATAATAATAATAATACCTTTACTGTCATTGTACAACCTGTGTACAATGAAACTGAACAAGCCTAACCCTTATCTGTTATAGCGCTTGATTTCCATTTCTCCCAATGTAAAGTATTATTTATTGCCTTTTAATACTAGATTTGCAGAAGGATCCAACAGGGAGAAAATGTCCTCTCCAAAATAATCAGAGGAAATGCTTTATCATGGTGGCTCATTTTGCTGTAGCCACACATAAGTTTAACTGATGTTTTGTTTAGTCAAACGTCATGGATTGCACTGGCGACCTATTGGCATAAGTCTCCTGACAAAGCCAGGTTTGATGTGTTTAATATTTATATTTTGAACTTTTGTTTCAGCTTATTGGGCTTCGGATTTGTTATGGTTCTTGGCTAAACAAATAAGCCTCCTGATGGGCTAGTTTGCAATCTGTGCACATGGAGAATTACACCACCAATTTACACTGTGCAGTACTGATCCCATCCACCTATTTCCCTACCAATGCATCAGGTTGGTTGATTGTATGTATGAATTAGTCCTAATTCTAAATCATGGGAGGTGCTGAGCATAAGGCAGCTTCATGTGTTCATCACATTATTATCTGGGAGCTGAATATTGCCAGGTAATTCAATTACAGGACAATCTTTTGCTGTTATAAACAGCTTTAACCCATTTCTAGCACATGGTGTAGTGTTTCAACAATTTCCACATTCCAAGTGGTCTGTGTAAAATATAGGTTTGTTTGAAAACAATCCTCTTTCCGCCTTTTGACAAAGCCCAGATTTGAAATATAGGTTTATTAATATTCACAAACACTGCTTAGCTAAGCCTGCTTTAATTTCTCTGTGTGTATTGTAAACAGGGATTACAGGGATGTTTGGATTTTGCATGCCAGATTTCTGGCTATTGTGTAAATCCTTATTATTTTCATACAAAAATAAATGTGATCTTTCAAGTCTGCCTACCCTGCTCCCTGAAAAGTATGACATTCTTATTTTGTCTCCTCGCAGTGTTGTTGCTGGAATGCTTAATTCAGTATTAGAAGCTGAGCCGCAGAGATATTTGGGGTGACTTGGAATCCCAAAGGCTGGAAACAAGTTTTTGCTCTGTAAGATAGGCATGTTTGGCAGGGATAGTGTAGCATTAATGCTAGGAAAATGAAGCCTTCACAGTTTGGAAAGCATAGCCAGTCTCGGAGAAAAATACCCCTGTTGTTGAATCTTCCATTAAACTGTAACAGTTGTAGGCATTTGTTCCAAAGCTCGATAACCCTGGCCAAATGAGCTGGAAAGTGCAGCAGCTTTTTCTAATTACGTTCCACTGTTGGACGTCGTCTTGCAGTGAAACATCTGCAGTCTTAGCCAGTGGCTGGGTGCAGATGAAGGTAAGCAAAGCAGAACGTTAATCCCTAGCCCCCTTTTCTACTTATTTTCTAAAATAATAATTGTTTATGAATGTGTCATATTAATAGCAGAGTTTAATTTGAAGTATGACTCGTTATGGCCATCCCTCAAGTCTGTTTTGATTGCCTTGGCTTAGTCTTGGAACATGCAACATAAAAGAGAGTACCATCGCCACTGGAAAACCATGGGCTGCTGTCACTCATCTCAGATTAAGGACTCAGCTCCACAGCTGCATATAAAACGTTTTAAATATGTTGCAAAGTGCAATGTACAAATGTGACACTAGATGGTGAAAGTGAGCTATGCAAAATTCAATGTATTTTTCAAAAAAAAATTTAAACACATTTTTACAGCGTATGTAGATTCCACATAGGATGCAGAGTTACCATACAGAAAGTATGACTTTTGAGCAGACCAGCTTTGCTGGTCAAACCTCTGATTTCTTGCTTTCTTATTATTGGGTCCAGCATATTTCCCCTTCTAGTTAATTCCCTTCTGCCCCGGTATGTTGTGCCTCAAGAACGTGTTTCAGCTCTGGTTTGATGTGAGAAGGTGTTTGTTTCTTTTTTGCTTGCTTGCTTGCTAAATAATAAACTGCCTTAATCTACATTTATCTGTCTGCTTGTTGGCTGTGTGTTTAGTCCATTTGATGTGTGCTGCGTGTGGATAACCAGCCTCATATAACCAACATGCTTAAGTCTAATTAATGTATGAAGGGATTAATACCATAGACTAAGCTGTCTATGGAGGCAGTGAGAGATTTTAACTTCTTGGGCTCCATGATCACTGCAGATGGTGACAGCAGCAACGAAATCAAAAGACGCCTGTTTCTTGGGAGAAAAGCAATGACAAACCTAGACAGCATCTTAAAAAGCAGAGACATCACCTTACCAACAAAGGTCCGTATAATTAAAGCTATGGTTTTCCCAGTAGTGATGTATGGAAATGAGCGCTGGACCATAAAGAAGGCTGAATTGATGCTTCGTCAAATTGATGCTTTTGAATTATGGTGCTGGAGGAGACTCTTGAGAGTCCCATGGACTGCAAGAAGATCAAACCTATCCATTCTGAAGGAAATCAGCCTTGAGTGCTCACTGGAAGGACAGATCCTGAAGCTGAGGCTCCAGTACTTTGGCCACCTCATGAGAAGACAAGACTCCTTGGGAAAGACCCTGATGATGGGAAAGATTGAGGGCACAAGGAGAAGGGGACGACAGAGGACGAGATGGTTGGACAGTGTTCTCGAAGCTACCAGCATGAGTTTGACCAAACTGCGGGAGGCAGTGGAAGACAGGAGTGCCTGGCGAGCTCTGGTCCATGGGGTCACGAAGAGTTGGACACGACTAAATGACTAAACAACAACAACAAGCTGTCCTGCCAGGTTTAACTATGTCCTTCCCTTTCCTTGGGAGGAAATGGGTAATTAAGCCTGTTATTGTAACCTCGGTCTACCTGTGAAACTCAAGGTGTGAAGAGGTTTGAGCTGGTTGCTCCAGTTCAAACAGCATGGCTCTCATCAACCATTCTTGAGTTCCTATACTAATAATTTAGGAACTTTTGCCACTTTGTAACTAAGCCAAGTTTTACTGCCTGTAGAGATGTAGGGAAAAACACAGGAACCAGAGTTTTTATTTATTTATTTATTTATTTATTAAATTTTGACATAAATATATTTCACAAACATACAAAAGACAAAGTGAAAAAGAAAAAACAGAAAAAGAGAAGAGAAAAAAAAGAAAAGAAAAAGAAAGAGAGAAAAAAAAGAAAAACACGAAATACATACAACTTTAAATGACATTGATCGACTTCCCTTTATCTCGATTTCGGAAAATATTGCCTTGTTTATCTATCTGCTGTGTCTATTTCTTAATAAAACTTTTTACGTAGTAAGCGTTATCTCATGCCTACTGTGATTTCTGTAAGTACATATGTGTTTCTGATCAACATTTTGATTTCCCCCTTGTCTCTATTTCCATATATATCCTAAATTTATCCCATTCATTGTTAAATTTTGCACTTCTTTGATTTCTTATTTTCTGTGTCAATTTAGCCAACTCCAAATAATCGGATAATTTAAGTTGCCACTCCTTTAGTGTTGGGATTTTTGGTGTTTTCCAGTACTGTGCTATGAGGGTTCTGGCGGCCACCGTTGCATATTGAAAAAAGGTTCTAGCTTCTTCTTTGATGTCCTTACCAATTATCCCCAGCAGGAAGGCTTCGGGTTTTTTAACAAACGTATATTTAAGAATTTTTTTTAATTCATTATAGATGGATTCCCAAATTTTTTTGAGAATCTCGCACGTCCACCACTTATGGATGAAATCGCCCTCCTTGCTCTTACATTTCCAACACAGTTTATCGCCCGTTCTATACATTTTATGTAGTTTTACCGGCGTTATGTACCATCTGTACATCATCTTATACATGTTTTCCTTTAGTGTCGTGCATGCTGAGAAATTCATATTTTTACACCACAATGCCTTCCATTTGTCAAACTCTATGTTGTACCCTAGGTCTACCGCCCACTTCACCATCACTTCGTTTACTTCCTCGTCCTTGGTGTCCCACTCAAGCAACTGGTTGTACATTTTTGATAATAATTTTGTTTTACTTTCTATTATTTCAATCTGAAATCTAGATTTTTTGTCATTTATTCCGATCTTATTATCTTCCCTCCACATTGAATTAATTTGATGGTATTGAATCCAGCCAGTCAGCTTGCTTTTTATTTCTTCGTAAGGTCTAATCCTCCACCCGGATTCTGTTTTGGTTAGTAAATCTTCATATGTCAATCTTTCCCCCTCGATGTTTAATTTTTTAATTGTTAAAATGTCTATTGGTGATAACCACCAGGGTGTTTTCTGCTCCAACAATTTTTTATTCCTTTCCCACACTTCCAGCAGTGGCCCTCTGAGAATGTGATTAGAAAAACCTTTATGAACCCTTCCTTTGTCTCGCCATAAATAGGCATGCCAACCGATCTAACAAATTTTTGTGTTTGATGACAATCCAGTCTTTTACCCAACAAAGACATGCTGCTTCGTAATATAACCTCAAATTTGGAACCGCAAGACCACCCCTATCTCTTTGGTCTGTGAGCAATTTAAATCTAATTCTTGGTCTCTTTCCCTGCCAAATGAATTTAGAAAGTAATCTCTGCCATTCTTTGAATATTGAGGTTCCTCTAATTATCGGTATATTCTGGAATAGGAAGAGTAATTTAGGTAGTAAGCTCATTTTAATCGCCGCCATTCTCCCCAACCACGAGAGATGTATTCTATTCCATGTATCCAAGTCCTTCATTATTTCTTTCCATGTTTTCTTGTAGTTATTTTCAATCAGATTTATATTTTTCATAGTTAACCAGATTCCAAGGTATTTGACTTTTTTAGTTATTTTAATTCCAGTTTGACTTTCAAGATCGTTTTTGGTTTCTTCTTCCATATTTTTGGTCATTATTTTGGTTTTTGCTCTGTTTAATTTAAATCCGGATAATTTTCCAAATTCCTCTAGTAGCTTTAACACTTTGCCGACGCTCTCTTTTGGTTCTTCCAATGACAGCATAAGATCGTCTGCATATGTTTTCAGTTTATATTCTTTCGCTCCTATTTTTATGCCACGGATCTCTGGGGTTTTTCTTATCTTGTTTGTAATTATCTCTAAAACCATGATAAACAACAGCGGTGACAAAGGGCACCCCTGTCGAGTGCCTTTTGCTATTTCAAACTGTTCTGTCAGGGTATTGTTAATAATTAATCTAGCTCTTTGTTGTGTGTAGATTGCTCTAACTCCTTCCAGGAATGTGCCATCTATCCCTGATCTTTCCAGGCACTTTATCAGAAAACCCCAAGAGACATTGTCGAAAGCCTTCTCGGCATCGACGAACATTAAAGCAGCGGGAATTTCATTATGACATTCTAAATATTCAATAATGTCTATTGTATGTCTAATGTTATCTTTTATTTGTCTGTTGGGAAGGAAACCGGCCTGGTCAATATGAATGAGATTAGTTAAACACTTTTAATGTCTGTGTGTCATTATATCTGCGAAAATCTTGTAGTCGTTATTCAATAATGAAATCGGTCTGTAATTCTTGATGTTAAGTTTGTCTGAATCTGGTTTCGGAATCAACGTGATATAGGCTTCTTTCCAGGATGCTGGCATTTTTCCTCCTCTTAGTATCTCATTGATTACGTCACATAGTACTGGTGTTATGTATTCCTCTAGGACCTTGTAATACTTGGCAGATAACCCATCTGGGCCTGGGGCTTTCCCCAGTTTCATCCTTTTGATTGCCTCTCGGATCTCCTCTATTTTTATGGGTTTATTTAAGGCGGTTCTTTCCTCTTCTGATATATTTTTGGGACTATTTTCTTCTAGGTATTTTGCGATGCCCGTTAAATCTTCTTCTTCTCTTTTGTATAGGTTCTCATAGAATTTAAGGAAGTTCTTTTTTATTTCATTGGGGTCTTCCAGGACTTGTTCTTCAACTTTTATTTTATTGATGGTACTAAGTTTTCTTCTTTTTCTCAGTTGCCACGCCAGAAACTTTCCAATTTTATTTGCCGATTCGAAGGACCTTTGTTTCATTAACTTTATTCCCCATTCCACCTCTTGGCTTATTAATATCGAATATTCTGTTTGGAGCATTTTATATTGTTGCTTATGGCCATCGTCGTTTGGATTTTTTATCATATTTTTTTCGCATTCTTTCAATTGATGGATTAAAATAATTTTTTTCGCATTCTTTCAATTGATGGATTAGAATAAGAGGGAAACCACAACAAATCAAATAAAAAAACCCCCTGGGAGACTGCTTAGTAATTTTTAACACCATAGAAATGAAAAACACAATTGTAAGAACGAGCTTTAAAAAAAAGCTGGTGATTGGAGATCGTCCAATCATCATTTTTAAAGAAATTCCAGTCAGGATTCTTCGTAAAAGGGAAGGATATACACAGTTGACAAGTGTGCTGAAGAGAAGCACAATTCAGTATAAATGGGAATTCCCAGAAGGGGTTTCCTTCTATTACAAGAACAAAAAATTCAAGTTGACAGATACACATGAAGCAGAAAAGTTCCTGAGAAGGTATGAAAAAGATTTGGGTAGAGAGGAAGCAAGACAGCGAGGAGGTGACCTGGATGCAGGGGGGAGGGAGGCGGGGGGGAGTGGAGTTGGGGGTGGGGGGGAACGGAGGAGGAGACGGAAGACACAAAATCGGAGGAAGAAGAGGAAGGAGAAGACAGAGAATCTAACAGAAAGAATAACACCAGATTCTAAACTAGAAACAAGGATAAAGCGCACGCAATAATAACCCAAAATGTCTCTCAAGTTTCTTTCGTGGAATGTGAATGGTTTTAATGATAAGCCCAAGAGAAATAAATTTGAAAAGATTATAAAGAAAAAAATATTGATGTCATTTGTTGCCAAGAAACTCATGTTGCCAAAAAACATAAGCATATTCTAATAAATAAGAAGTTGGGAATAGAATTCATCAATTCAAACTCAAAGAAAAAAAGAGGGGTAGTAATCTATGCGAAGGAGAAACTAGAACCCAAACAAATTTGCAAGGATGAGGATGGAAGAGTTTTAGGAATTCAAATTAACTACCAGGGAGAGAAAATAAACGTGGTAACAGTCTATGCCCCAAACTCAAATAGAATGGAGTTCTTTAAAAAAACTGGAACAATCTTTATTAGAGCTAGACAACAATAAACTGGTCTTACTCGGAGATTTAAATGCGGTTCCAACACCAGAACTAGATAGAAGTACAAGAAAAAAGAACATAAATCAAGGGAAACTACCGAAATCGTTTAATGATCTGGAAGAAAATCTGGACCTAATAGATATATGGAGATACAAAAACCCTACAACGAAACAATTTACCCATTTCTCTGAACCACATCAGAGCTGGAGCAGGCTGGATCAGATATGGATCTCAAGAGAATTAATAATAAGAACGGAGAAAAGCGAAATACTACCCAGAACCTTATCGGATTATAGCCCAATAACATTAAAATTAAAGTGGAAGATCCAAGGGTTGTACAGATGGAGAATGAATGACTACCTACTTGAAAAAGAAGAAGTGATTGAAAAAGCTAAAACTACCATAAAAGACTATTTTGACTTAAACATCAACAAAGGAACAGGTATAGACACAGTATGGGATGCTAGCAAGGCTGTGTTAAGAGGCCTCCTGATACAACAAAATACCCAAAGAAAAAAGGTTAAAGAAAAAAAAACAACAGGAACCAGAGTTTTGAAGAGTTTGCAAGTAAACCATCTTCAGCTTACTAAATATGTGGTCTCTTTTGCTATGCAAGGAGAAGAGGGGAACTTGAAAAGGTACATTTTAAGGTTTCACAGCCACACTTTACTGCATGTTTTGTGATTTTAAATCTCTCTGAGGTTCTCTCACCAAAGAGTACTTGCCCCAAACTTGGATCTTGGCATTTAGGGAATTCTCATTTTCATACCTATTTTTTTCCCTTGCACCAACATGCTGAACTTCCCATCTACAGGTTTAAAGGGTTGATGATTGTGAGCTGATTGGCTACTCTTGAATATTCAATAACTTCTAGACCTAACACTGTTTACTCAATCATTTGATGGCTGAAAGTTCTGCCCCTGGCAAGAGCAGGTGTTTGATTTAAGGCATTTAAAACTTTATAAAAGAAGCTTTATTATATTATTTTAGTACTGACACACTTGCTGCCCAGGGCTCCTTTGGAGGAGGGTGCAGAATATAGATTTAAATAATAATTCAGATGGCGATGATTATTATTCCAGGCCAGACTATTTCACATCTAGTTCATTTTTGTTTACTTGGATGGGTAGCAGCTCTCTTGGGTAGGGTTTTCCCCATCACCTACTATCTGTATTTGATCCTGATCCCTGGGCATTTTAGGGGTTCAACCTAGTAGGACCTTTTTGTCCTTCCCCTACATTGATACAAATTCATTGTACCACAAATGCTGCATTACTTTGCTATGTCCCAATCTCTTATAATATATTATAATATTTCAAAAAAGAGTTGCATCATTATACACTTAGAAACAAAGAATGTTCCAAAAATGCTATGAAATGTGTTTATATGCTCCCATTTGGTTTCCAAATGTCCTTCCTTGGGGAATTCTAAGATAGCTTCAATAATTCTTAGTTCCCCCACTTTCCTTTCAAACTTCTAAATACTTTTAAAAAAAATAAAGAATGAGGTGTCTTTGTGTGTCTGGAGGAAGCAGAATAATAGATATTTTTGAATACATTTTCAGAAACTAAATTCATCAGAGATAAAAATTCTAGTTCAATAAAGCCAATTGCTGCTAAATTAGTCATATTCTGCAATCCCTCTGGGTGTTGCAAATAAGCTTTTGATTTAGAAACTTTTTTTAAAAAAAAAATGGATAATCTATTTTGACTACCCACTAACCTAAAAGTTCAGAAGAGCTTGGGACTTGCTTGCTAAAGATTTTGTGCAAAGAGCCAGAAAATGTCATCCCTGGTGCCTTTTGACAGTTTGCGGTTCAAATTACAAATTTAGTTATTCTAATAGATTAGCACTGTATACATTTGATAAGTCACCTTTACCTTGGAATATTATACAGCCATGAGTGTGGGTCTAAAGCAAAGTCAGTTTATTCTTATTATGTTTTAAAACACCCTACCAAAATACAGCATCAAAATTTCCATTTTTGATACCAATATGTTTCCTTTTGGAAGCCATTCCACCCAAATTAGCATGCTTCATAATTGGCACCATTTCTCTAAGTTTTCTCAGAAAGATGCTGGCTATATTAATTTTTTTACACAGCAGCTTTGCTAGATAACCCACAGTTAGGCTTAACAAGGGGATTTACGTCAGGCTCACTGATGTCCACAGATACTCATATATATTAAAATTCATTCAAAACTCAGCAGTAGAAAAGTGAGTTTTGTGCCAAATGCGTTACTGAATTCCAGGGAGTGGCAGCTGTGAACTTGACATAACAGTGTTTCATGAGTTTTCCCCGAAGTGCTCTAATAGCACTTGACATCTGTGGACCGCTCTGGGTTGCCAAAATGCTACAAGCCCACAATGAGACCACATGCACATAATGGATGCCCCATTTTTGCACTAACCTCCAAGAACTGCATAGTGATGAGTTGACCACTGATACTTTATTAATGCCAGCCGTTAAAATGGTCTGTTTCCACCCCCACATCCTGCTGCCATCTTACTATGCCCATTTTTCACTACTATGCCCATTTGGTATAGATAAATTTATGATTTTGCTTTTTTGTGTATGTTCTGAACTCTGAATGACTAAAACCAGTGCTTTTTTATGGGGGTACTCAGCGGTACGCACGCCTCTAAGCATTTTGTGAATCTTTGCACTTTTCTCCATTTACTGTATTCATTTTTCCTGATTTGAACAATAAAATGGTGGTTTTCTTGAGTCAAAATGAGAGTACCCCTAAACTTTTTTTAAAAAAAACAACAACCAATGACTAAAACTACGGTATATAGGCCTGAGGAGAACTTCGTTAGAGGCCTGATTTTTTTAAAAAGAAATGTGTGAAATAGTTACTGAAACCATTATTTGAACTGATAATTTCCTTTACAGGAGAAAGTAAAATCAACCTTAGGGAAATTAAACGAGTTACTAATGCTTCTTTCTCATAGAAGAGTGACATAGGAACACAGGGATCTGCCTTATACTGAGTCAGATCATTGGTCCATGGAGCTCTATATTTTATGATGGGAACCATAGTCCACCACCCATCCCTGCTTTAGCTGATGTTCATGTAATTACGCAGATATTGGCATACACATGAGGCCAAACTTTGGTGCTCTACTCAGTTATTGACCTAAAAAGAGAGACGATTATCTTTCCTCTATTGCAGGCATGTCCAACCAGCTGATCGCAATCAACCAGTAGATCGCGGGAGAGATCTTGATTGATCACAGGATTAAATAAAGTAGGCAAGGAATGTCGCCGCTCCCCCTGCCCCCAGCGCTGGGTCCCTCCGCCATTGCAGCAGGGAAGGCCGGGCCATGTGGCAAGTGCGAGGAATGTCGCCCAGCCCAGCCTTCATGGCTGCAACGGTGGCCCCAGTGCTGGGTCCCTTTGACAATGAGGGGGGACGCGGGGGCAGACACGATTGGGATGTGTGTCAGCTGTGTGGCTCCCTTTGACAGGGAGAGGAGAGAGAGAAAGGGCTGGCTTGGGGGGGGAGATGGCGACTGGCTCTTCAGAGAGAGAACTTTTGCCTTCCTTTCCTCCCCCCCTTAAACTCCCCCCTCCTGCATCCAGTTTGCCACCTGCTTCCACACAGCACCTTGCACATGCTCCTCATCCATCCAATGGTAGATCACTGCCAGTTTTTTTATACTGGGAGTAGATTGCAGCCTTTCGGAAGTCGGACATGCCTGCATAATAATAATAATAATAATAATAATAATAATAATAATAATAATTTATTATTTATACCCCACCCATCTGGCTGAGTTTCCCCAGCCACTCTGGGCGGCTTCCAAAAAAATATTAAAATACTGTAATACACCAAACATTAAAAACTTCCCTAAACAGGGCTGCCTTCAGATGTCTTCTAAAAGTCTGGTAGTTGTTGTTCTCTTTGACATCTGGTGGGAGGGCGTTCCACAGGGAGGGCGTTCCACTACTGAGAAGGCCCTCTGTCTTGTTCCTTGTAACTTAGCTTCTCGCAGTGACGGAACCACCAGAAGGCCCTCAGTGCTGGACCTCGGTGTCTGGGTACAACAGTGGGGGTGGAAATGCTCCTTCAGATATACTGGACCGAGGCTGTTTAGGGCTTTAAAGGTCAGCACCAACACTTTGAATTGTGCTTGGAAACGTACTGGGAGCCAATGTAGGTCTTTCAAGACCAGTGTTATGTGGTCTCGGCAGCCGCTCCGAGTCACCAGTCTAGCTGCCGCGTTCTGGATTAGTTGTAGTTTCCACATCACCTTCAAAGGTAGCCCCACGTAGAGCGCATTGCAGTGGTCCAAGCAGGAGATAACCAGAGCATGCACCACTCTGGTGAGGCAGTCCGCAGGCAGATAGGGTCTCAGCTTGTGTACCAGATGGAGCTGGTAAACAGCTGCCCTGGACACAGATTTGAACTGCGCCTCCATGGGCAGCTGTGAGTCCAAAATGATGCCCAGGCTGAGCATCTGGTCCTTCAGGGGCACAATTACCCCATTCAGGACCAGGGAGTCCTGCACACCTGCCCGCCTCCTGTCCCCCAAAAACAGTACTTCTGTCTTGTCAGGATTCAACCTCAATCTGTTAGCCGCCATCCATCCTCCAACCACCTCCAGACACACACACATGCCTTCAGATGCCTTCTAAAAGTCTGGTAGGACCTTCACTGGTTCTGATTTGAAAGAGAGGTAGAGCTGGGTATCATCCGCATACTGATGAACACCCAGCCCCAACCCCCTGATGATCTCTCCCAGCGGCTGCATGTAGATGTTGAAAATCCTATGTGGTTTCCCTTAAGCATAAGATTAATTTCTGCATGTGGGAGCATGTGTTGAGATTCCTACATTGCAGGGGATTGGACTAGATGATCCTTGGGGTCCCTTTCAACTCTATAATTCTGACTTGATCAGAAATTTCATGTGTGCACACACATATATCTCCCATGTCTGGTTGTTGAATAGCAGCAACCCATAATGCATTTTTATTTGAAGTTGTGCTGTATGAAAGTTAAGTGAATCTATAATCTGTTTATATTTCACCTGTCAGTCAATGCAACATCCTTAATCTACTTGCCGGTAAGAGGCAGGAAAGGGGAGACAATTGTGAATGCATAGGTTGCATTGACTTGATTGGCACATAAAACAGGAACAGACAGGTGGTTGCTTTTTGTTAAGGGAACTCTGCCGGTTTGATTCCAAGCAATTCTCAAAACAGGGCAATTCCTTCTTCCAAGGGAAATGCCAGTCCTGATTTATCTGTGTCAGAAGAAGGTGAGGGAAGCCACCTTTTAAATAACTGTTGCTATTCCACCTGTCACTTTTTCAAGTACTATCATCAGAACAGCAACTCTTAGCCATCTTTTATGAACAGACAAAACTAAAATGTTAAGATTTCTTTCCTTACAGGGTTTTGTTTTGTATATTAAAAAGGTTATGTGAAATGAGGTCATTAAGCTCTTTAATATCTAGAAACAAGTTTCTTGTCTGTGAAAATAGAACAGATATTCAAAATAGAAATACTTCTGTATGTGAACACACATACTAGGTTTTCATCAGATTTACAGCAGCTTTGTGTATAGAGAACTTAAACCGCCCTGGTTAGATTGGTGCTGTTACCTTAAGTTGGAGAGTGGCTTCAAAGTGACAATTCAAGCAAGAAAGCAAGAGGACTTTGTCACCTAAATGACCTGGAAATCATTTTGATATATGAGAAAGGACTAAAATACAATAGCATTCTATCTTACCATTTAGTGCTGGCTAACACGCCCCACCTTTCTTCTGTCTGGGGATTGATTTCATCACCTCTTTTTTTTTTTAAAAAAATAGGCTTTTTGCAAAGCTTTCAAGGAAACACAGCTGTGACTTCCCTTTCTTGTCTGACTGCTAAACTGTCCTTGCAACTACAAGTTCCAGAAAATACATCTATACTCCTGTTGGCAACTTGGAGTTACACCCATTAATGATCATGTTCAGGGTTTATGATCCCTCCCTCCCTCCCTCCCTCCCTGTGTGTGTGTGTGTGTGTGTGTGTGTGTGTGAGAGAGAGAGAGAGAGAGAGAGAGAGAGAGAGAGAGAGACTTCTCATTCTGGTCAGCAGAAGGTGGTCCTTTTCAGTGAATGGGGAACTTCCCCACCAGGTGTTATGTACTGAGCTGAATCCTAGAACAATAGGATCCAGAATGCAGCAGTCTGATTGGTCCGCAGGAGCCACCCAATCCAGCTCCAGGTGGAAGTGAATCAGTGACCTGATTGGCCTGCAGGAACAGCCAATCAGGCTCCTGGATGAAGTGAATCCACAATCTGATTGGCCTGCAGGAGCAGCCATTTAGGCTTCTGGAGGATGTGAATCCACAAACTGATTGGCCTGCAGGAGCAGCCCGGAATTAGCCAAACACGCAGGGCCCATTGTGTAAATAATGTATATATAGCTAGACGTTTTGAGGAAACTTTCCTTCATTGCTACTACGAGCTGAATAAAGAGCATGAAATTCACACTCAACTCCGAGTATCTTTCACCAACCACCCGAGTCTTCCCTCAGCCAGTCCCTGCCTCCCTGTCTTCTTTCTTAGCCACTAGTCCAGAAGGTGGCTCTGCCTGTCAGCTTCCTCCTCCTTATGCTCGGCATTGTGCCTTCTTGAACCCACCAGGGAGGAGAAAGATGGTGGGTGGGTGGGAAACGTGAATCAGTTGGTTTCCTGGGTAGTGGCAACTGCCCTATTTTCATAATACAGAGTGAACTTCATCTTGAGACAAAGTGCCTACCAAGGTGGATACTCTTTTTTTCTGTGGAGTTCTCTTAAAATATAGTTTTGGGGCCAGTGTCTTTCCTTTGTCTCGCTTCCAGAAAAAGAGTATAGATTTGGGGTAGCATTTGGCTCTCTACTGGCAAAACTGTTGTCTCTGTGCAGTTTTCATAACACCAAAATAGACACATTTCAGGCACAGTTGTGTGAAATGTTTTGATTTATTTTTAAAGCAGTCATTTAGCACAAATCAGCCATGAGGAAGAAAGTTGCTGTTGCTGTTACTGTTTCATTTCTTTCCTTGAGAAAAAAGAAAAAAGTCTATTGACATGCAGTGGGAGCTCACAGAGACAGCTAACCTGGAGGCTTAAGAGCTCTCAAACATGGTATGTCTATAAAAACCCCCAATGACTGTATCACACAGCTATCAAAAGAGATTTTCCATCTTCCGGCTGCATTTTTGTCACATATTCTTTGAATCAAAGGCCATGGGACTCAGAGCTGTCTCTCCAAGGCTGAGCCTGAAATTTTGTCTTCCTTTAGGGTTTAATCTGATGTACTGGGTTCTCCTCCCTGTGTGGGAATATAATGGGACAAAGCCAGGGTTGGGTGCAGATCCTTCCTCCGGGTATGTTTTGTTTTGGTGCTTTGAAGAAAAGGTTGGCTTTTGAAATTTAGAAAAGCAAATTTCTTTGCAGATCTTGACAACAATTTATTTTCTGGCACCATTCATTGTTTAATATTAAAGCGGGAACTGCCCCAAACGGAGAATCATGACATATTATAGCTCATGGAGGCATAGTATTGTAGAGTTGGCAGGGACCCGAGGATCATCTAGTCCAACCCCCTGCAATGCAGGAATCTAAACTCAGTCGTACATGACAGATGGTCACCTAACCTCTGCTTCCTGGTGATTAGTCGGAATCTCCTTTCTTGTAACTTGAATCCATTGATCCGGGTCCTAGCCTCTGGAGCTCAGAATGTTAATTGTTGAATGTATTAATAATCAAATGAAAATTAGTCACTATGACAATACTCTTCTGCTGTTTTAGACTGCCTCTGAATCATCCGATGTACTTCTTACAGAGACTGGTGCTCTGATAGATAATCCAATTCAGTGTGGATGTTTTTATGTTCATCCTACTCACTTGACTAGGGTACAAACAGCTTTGCTTCTGAATCAGTGGGTAGTAATAAAGATTTTATTTTGAGTTTCAGCTTTGGAAAGAAGAAGTCATATACCAATTAGAGGCAGATGCACTTTGTTGTTCAAGACTTTGTATATAAAGCTGTTCACTGATCACATTAGACATTGTACTTGTGTTAGAGCAAATGCAAGCAGAAGCTCCCTGCACACCTGTAGATATGTTTGGTAGGACATCGCTCTTGCAGATGTTTGTTTAGTCCTGCTTTTGTAAGCACCCCTGTTGGTCACATTCTGGACAAATGAGCCCTAAATAAGAAACATGCAGCTTAGATTATATCTGTTGCCTTGGTAGTTAAATGATTTTTAAATGGACTTTGAAATTTGCTTGCCAAGAGATATTGATGATTAAAGAGTGTAACTCCTAGAATTAACATATTGAGAACAAGTGGATTACATACCTCTGAATGCTTTTGAATATCTGTACTGTAGCTGGAAACCACAGGAGGGGAGGTTGGACTTGTGTTCAAATCCTGCTTGTGGGTTTCCCGCAGGCATCTGGTTGGCCACTGTGAGTACAGGATGCTGGAGCAGGTGGGCTATTACCTGATCCAGCAGATTCTTCTCATGTTCTCAATTTTAATAGGATATGGACTTTTTCAGAGTGGTTTGTTGTGCAATTGTTGTGACCTGGTACTCTTATCTGACTTTTTAAGCCTGTTGACACAATTAAACTTTACTCCCCTCCCCTTCCCTTTCACCCTTGTTTCACTTTTATCATCTGCCTTCTCAGTTATCTGATCGAAAACAGAATCCTGGATTTCCAGTAATTCCTGTGAGACCCAAGGCTGCAACAAAAGGGACATAATTGAATTATCAGAAGCTTCTTTCTTTTCCTTTCTTTCTTTTCTGTGTCAATCACTCAGGGATTATAGATATCTTTTCAACTCTTCTTCAGTCTTTCTTAATTCTAATTTAAGTTATAATTATTTCCCTTAATTTCTTTCATTATTTTTAGATAATGGAGAAAATTGCAATAAAGTACTGCTAGAACTTTGTACACCACTATCTTGCTTGGAATGCATGCTTGGTTTACTTGTAGCTTTTTTTTTAAAGCAAAAGTATGGCCCATAAGTTTAGGAGAAGGTAATGAATGTGGAGAATCCCTTGCTTTTCATCCATCCTGGGGAAATAGAAAACCATAATGTGTGAACAAGGGCTCGGTTACTATGGCAATGAAAGCTCTAGCATTATGCATCTCTGTGCTGAACTGTTAGCAAAGTGAAATATGTAGAAGGAAATCTGAAACTCTAGCTGTCTTGGAACTGTCCAGAGTGCTGAAATATCTAACTCTCCAAACATGTGGCAAGGAGTCTTTCTTGGTTTTGCTATTTAGTTACAAACTGTTATGCGGCCTCAAAAAAAGACAATTAGTGTGAGCTATATAAGTGCACTATTGCTGGAAGAAAAAGCTTTTGACTTTTTAAAATTTCCATGACATCATGGTGCAGTTCTGCTTCAAGTGCACAATCTTGTCAATGTAGAGCATTTTTAAATCCACTGATTTGGTTGGAGAGATGAAAGCTTTGGCTTAACTATGCCATTGAAATCAATAGGGTTTAAAAGTGCAGAAATTCAGCTGGATAATTCCTTATGTATTGTTGTTTCTTGCACTGTACAGTAGTCATTAAAACACTTTTGTTGTGGATTATTATTTTTTTAATTTGGCATTTTTAATTTGACATGTGTTATTCAGATTAGAAATATAAAGTTGTATATTCTAAACTAGCTTTGCTTTTTAATTTTCTGAATTAAGTTTGGATCCACCCCTCTCCAGACATTTATGGAAATAATTTGGGGAACTATAATTATTTTGCTGAACACATTCCAGAGACTTGGCAAATTTGGACCTCATCCTAGTTCTCCATGTCATTTCCCCCTAGCAAGAAGAGTGCCTATTTGGCACCATTTTAGGCCTTCTGGCACCTATAGCATCTATGAATACTATTGCAAAAATATCTGGTAGTATCCATAGTTTTTGGGAGGCATCACACAGCACTCAGCATGAATGCTATTTGTCACTATGGTAAATAGGGGGAAATGGAATACATAAGGAAGCCTGCATTGGTTGTAGCTTTGAGTATGTGCATTTGTGTGTGTTGGGGAGAGAGAATAGATCCTGTTTGAATTGGATCCAGAGTTCTTTGTTTATTTTACTTCCCTTCCCCATCTCTAGTAATGACATTTCCCCATAGTATGCAAAATATTTTTTATTCTATCAATTACACATTCCTTAAGACATTTAAAGGTCCATGAAAGTAGCAATCAATGAGAGAAAGACTTGTTGTATTCTTCTTTTAAGAATAAGGACACATTCCTTGTAAAGCAAAACCAAATTCAAGTGGCATCCTGCAGTGAAACATTTAAGCTACCCATTTTTGCATAGTCCCATCGATGCTGCTTTCTAGCAAGCAATGTAAAGGTTGTGTACTAAGTTACTTTCTGATCATACTAGACCCCAAACACCTTCATATTTCATGTTAGCAGACCCTATGCAGAACATGTTTTGTGTAGCGTATGACGTGGATAACTATCATTATGGGCTGTGAAACAAATGCATAAATTGTGTTGCTTTTGCCTAATCACTAGATGCTCTGCATATTAAAAAGTCCATACAGTGGTACCTTGGGTTACATATGCTTCAGGTTACATATGCTTCAGGTTATAGACTCTGCTAACCCAGAAATAGTGCTTCAGGTTAAGAACTTTGCTTCAGAATAAGAACAGAAATCGTGCTCTGGCGGCGTGGCGGCAGCAGGAGGCCCCCATTAGCTAAAGTGGTGCTTCAGGTTAATAACAGTTTCAGGTTAAGAACGGACCTCCGGAATGAATTAAGTACTTAACCCGAGGTACCACTGTACTGTAGAAAGCCCCCTTTCAGTATTAATTTGAGATGACATTGGCTGGGATAGGAAGGTATTGATGAACTTTCCTGTTGCCTTGATGCTTTTAATTGTTCAGAAGCTGACCACCATTGAGTCATAGCAGTTAAATTCTGAAGTGAGGGGGAAGACACCTCTTCCTCTTTTTCCACACACATATAAGCTTGACTGCCTTAAGCTGTAGCAAAATGAGGTAGAAATCTCTTCTCAGCAGTAAAACACTGCTGTTGAAGAGTTTTCCCACCAAGTGGCCAGCTACAGTGAATGCCAGTGTTTGTGACTGTGAATGGACTTTATCTTAAGTATAAACAATCACAGATAAGCGGCTTTTCCTACCTTGTATTTTGGGGAAATCTAAAAGAATCTTAAGACGAAGTCAGCATGTGGCAGAAAATGACGCTGTACATGAGGCATTGAAAAGCAAATTCAAAAATTTCATGCAGTACCAAGTCATTTTAAAGTGCAACGAACTGCAGGGGTGGGAGTAAGAATCACAGGAAAAGATAAGCATGTGGTGAATCATTATAAAATGCCATCCCTGAAAGATTACAGGTTGCAGACGAGATCGTGGTGGCTTGGAGGAGGGATTGATAGCATCTCAGAACCTGAGTTCAGTTGTGTTATTTCACTCTTTGTTGCCTCTACCATGTCAATCAGCCATTGGACACTAAATAAATTGGGATTATTATTTTTTCCAGTGTGACAGCTGTTCACGGAAGATTAGCATCTAAAGTTTGGGTGATATCTAAGGGTCATCATACTTGGAATAAACCTTTTGATGTCAGTGGGTCCGTTCTGAGTATGACTAACATTGAATACCACCCACTATCTCTATATTCTGGCTTGGATTTATTTGTATGGACAGTCTTTTCCTGTCTCTCTTCCAAGAAATTGTAATATGTATTTCACACACCATAAAAAATTATTTGTGCAATATTTTTTTTGCTTCTTGTAATTATTGACAATTAGTAAGCTATAGTTGCCATTAATATTTTAAGTACCAGCTATGTATGACAAAAACAGCACAACTTCCGCATGTCATGCCTCATTGAGGTCACATAAGACAGTCCATTAAGTGCTATAACATCCTTTTGACAGACAAAGGGCCCCACTTTGTTTGTTTTTATTTTGTTTGTTTTTATTTTGTAGCTGCTGCTTTCAGTGTGTTAAATTTTGAGTGGCCCAATGTTGCCAGGCATAAACTCTTTATAAAATTATTCCTCCTTGTTACGTAAATAGTACCACAGGGTCAGGGATTGAGAATAGCAGCAGGGAAGCTCACAGCATGATAGCTGGATTTCCACATAACTTCTAAAAGTTATGGACCATATGGTCATTCACCACAGAAAGGATGTTTGGAGCAGCATGCCTGTGACAAGTGTAGCATGTTCACCAGCCGTTAGTGTTGGAACTGTAAATAGATGCAAGAAAGGAGGATTTCTGCCTCGTGATTCCTTGTGATTGCCTGTGGGATTCCTGTGGGATTCAAGCATTTGAGTAAGGATGATTACAGCAACCACCTATGAGATTCCACCTCTGTTTTTGAGGTTCCATATTCCCTGAAATGTTTTTCTGGCTATTAATTATGGGAGTATGGATCGTTCTTTTTTCCATACCATTGTATTTCCAGAATCTTTCAGGCTGCAAGAAAAAGTAAAAAAATAATAACCTGCCCTCTATTTTCTATAGAGTGCTGTCATTGATAGCATGTTGTGGACTGGAAGGGAGAGGTGAGGTTAGAAAACACTTCACCACTCTGTACAACTGATATCTGACTGTAGCAAATCTGCAGCTAAAAGAGAGAGAAGAGTTTCCTTACAGTCCTCTTGCTCTTTCAGGCAGTCCTGCAAGTTCACCCTAATATATATGCATGTCACTGATCTTTACAAGCTGAAACCTAGCCAAACTAGAAAACCTGCCATTCCAAACATATCAGCAGAAACATCCTTCACAGATTAGGTCTCAGAATCTAACACATCTGCAACAATTTTAAAAATACTGGAAAAGAACCAACAAACTTAATGAACCCCACCCCGAGAATATATCCCACAGATCATTGATTCCAAATCCACCAGATATCCATATTTTCTAGATAAACCCTTCTGAGTGAACGTGAAGTTCTGGCCAACGAAGAACAATATATCCCATTGACAGAAGGCTTCTCCACAGCACCTCCTTAGTACCACATGGCCATCAGAGAAAGCTACCCATTGTTAGCAAACTCTGAACATCCCGTGGAAGCAATCAGCAAGCCGCCACTTATAGCACTTCACCAGTCTCCAAATCTATGCAGATTGTTTGTGAGAGCTGTACTTGAAGCACCAATCAGCACCCCTAGATCACATCCTTGTGAATTCAAACATTGTATCACCTGTGTTTATCTCAGGGCGACAGTTTTCTTCAAGAGCACTGTGACTGGCAGAACTTTATCAAGCCAAACATCACCTGCAAATCATGTAATGCAGTTTACATCATTGAATGCAAATTCCTAGGATGCCATCTTTAGTACATGGATAAAATAACTGATTTGCAGACATGTTTTGAGAACATAAATCCACTATGTTGAGTAAAAAGTAGAATAACTTATTGCCAAACACTTCCGTTTAGATAATCACAGCTTCTCCTAGCTCCCAGCCTTGGGCAAAAGACTTGGAATTTTGGCCCAGGAAATCCTGAAAAATTTATTAAGGAAGTCAGCATTTGATCCTCCATGTCAGCTCAGCATGCAAGTCACAAAGCTCTGAAGATAATCCTTGGAGACCAGGAACCATGGCTAGGCATAGGTAAAGACATTGCTCCAACCCACTCCAATTTTAAAGGAATGGGACAGGGGCAGTCATTCATCCAGTTCCCATCACAAGCAAGAAGAGTGAGCTTGCAAGGGTGCACTCCTGCAGGTGGGGGAGGGGAGGTTGGGTCTCTTTGTGCCTGTGCTGACAATGGCACATCCTTGATGATGGTGCTTGAATCCAACTTTGCCTCTCACCTGATTGGCTGGCCAGTTCCTCAAGTGCCATGGGAGCTGACTCTCTTTCTGGAATGCCTGGCTATCCCAGGGCAGGACCCTCCTCCCAGTCTCTGCTTGAACTGTCTCCATCCCCACACCTCAGGATCTTCTTCCCACTCTCACTCCATGACATATGGACAACACTTTTTTCTGGAAAAATAGGAGCCGCTATTCACCATGAAGTTGTTGCAGTAAGTGCCTCAGTTTATAACAACAACAAAAAGGAGGTGCTGGTACTGAGTACCATTGAGTACCCCTGAAAAGGGGTCGTGGGGCCCAGAACGCCTTGATGCTTTAAAATCTATCTACCAAGCTAGACACGTTTCGTGATCTGAATTGTGGTTAGCTCTTCTATATATTCCAGGCCCAATTTGCCTAGATGGCTCGTGCCACAAAGTTTCCATTAAATAAATACGAAGATGTGTGACCAAGTGCAGTATTCATATTTTGCAATTTCTTTACTTTCTCGTTACTGACCTACATTTTCTCTCTCCATCAGCTGAAAGGGTACTGGTATTATCTCATTCTCTTTAGCGGAGTAACTCTTGATTTACATTGAGTAGATAATCAGATGCTATCTCACAAATTGAAAGTAAGGCAGACTCAAAGCCTTAGTTTCCCTTGTTGGCATGAAGAGAAGTAGTTCTAAAGAAGCTCCATTGCTCTTCAGCTGCCATTCCTTGTTCGACTCCCACAGTCCCTTTGGAATTGATCAGATTCTTTCCTCCTTAGTCTGAAATGTATGTAAAATACTCTTTGATGTGCTGATTTCTCTGTTTTTACTGGATTTAAGTTTCCTGCTTGAGGCAAAATAATAATAATCTGTGACACTCCATTAACTACCAGCAATGGTGCCTCTCGCCCACGTTATGAGAAATCAGCAAAAAAAAAAAAGGTTCAAATTAGTCATTTTTTACATAGCCCTGTAAGTATGTGGTGCTCTTCCAGTTTCTATTCTTGGGAGGTTTATACTGGAGCATATTGTGCAAGTATAAATCCCAGATGGAGACATTTAAACAACATTTTTTTTTGCAGTGTGGTATATTATACATTGTTCATGTTGTCTACAGTGTCTTATGCTAATATCCATTTATGGGGAAATTATCAAAGGAGTTGCAGAATAATATATGCTTAATTCCTCTGAATGTCAATGATACATGATCAGGGGTGCACTAAATGTTCTCCCAGTTTTAATTTTGGGGTCAATTAAAAAGTAATGTTTTAAGGGGGGGAGATCTCTTCAGATCATGAAAATTATGAAATTATTCACCTTTCAAAAATCCTGTTTCTCCCTTTTGGAAGTTGCTGTGACAAGACTTCTAGTTGCTGTACCTTCGTCCTCTGTAGGTACATAGGCATTCAAGGGTCATAGTGTCAACAGATTCATATAATGAGACTTTCTAGGCAATCAGATTTGGCCATGTTGCTTATTTTATGGAGGGCAAAGGAAGCTAATTCGTAGTGCACTTAATGCTTCCTGAGCACTCTCAAAGCAATTACCAAATTATCGCTTAAAAGCGGGTATTTCTGACACCGATCTTTATATATATATAAAAAAATACACCCCTCTGTCAGCTCAGCTCTAGAACTGATCACCTTATAACCTTTAACTCATCTGAAAAAATGTTCCATTGCACTAGGAATTTTAGGTAGGTGTGGACTAATTGTTTAGGCTTAGATGAGAATTAAATGTTTCCCAAGGCACATCAGTGTTTGGTGAAAAGAGTGCACAATTCCAGTAGGAAACATGCTGAATAGGTTTTTAAAAATGTAGATTTGTGCTCTACTCTGCTTCCTACCATGCTTGTTAATAGTTGGCAAAATGCTTAAGGCAAGGCTTAGGTTTACGAAGATAAGGTGACATTTAGACTGAATCCATAAATATCCCAAATACTGTACTTGATCCGTGGCAATCGGGTTGAAGCTACACATGACATTGAAGATTTGCTTCAGTTGGATTTCCTGTTTTTTGTTTTCTGAAAGCAACTGCATTACATTTGATCAGAGTACCAGGATTGGGGAAAATATGCTTAACACTTTTCTGTCACTTTCAGGATCTAAATTACTGCCCCCTGAAAAGCAGCTGTGTGTGTGTGCATGCATGCAAGTAATCTGAGCATTATTTGAATACTGAATTGAGCAGGTTTCATTGTTTGTTTAAATTCAGTGCAAATTATTTTTAAATAATAATAATAATTGCTTTATTAGTTTTTTTAAAAAAGTGAACAAACAAAAAAGCAAAGGATAATACAAATTGCAAAAAGTAAATACATTTTTTACAACACAACTTCTGTTATGACTTCCAGTCACACCATCGAGGGTCCCGGATTTCTTTTATGTAACACACTTTTCGTTATCACTCCAATCTTATCCCATATCTTTATTTTTATAAGATTATCTATGTTTCTACAGGGGCCATTCGAAGCCTGCCAAAGAATTCACATTTTTACAATGCCCTTTAAGATATTTTCATAAATATCCCACTCTCTAATAAATGTTTGGTCTGTATTATCTCTAATTCTTCCTGTCATCTTTGCTAATTCACTAAATTCTAATAATTTTGTCTGCCAATACACTTTGGTTGGGATGAAGAGTTTGGACTTGATATCCCGCCTTTCACTCCCTTTAAGGAGACTCAAAGCGGCTAACATTCCCCTTTCCCTTCCTCCCCCACAACAAACACTCTGTGAGGTGAGTGAGGCTGAGAGGCTTCAAAGAAGTGTGACTGGCCCAAGGTCACCCAGCAGCTGCATGTGGAGGAGCGGGGAAGCGAACCCTGTTCACCAGATTGCGAGTCCACAGCTCTTAACCACTACACCATGCTGGGATAGAATCTCCTTTCCAATTTTTGGCTGCTAAGATTTTTGCTGCCACTGTTGCATATAGGAAGATCTTCCTCATATTTTTGAGAATATCCATACCTGTTATACCCAGTAGAAAGGCTTTGGGGTGTTTTCCAAAGGAGATTTTAAACATCTTTTTGAGCTCTTTATATATTAAGTCCCAAAATTCCCTTATTTTCCTACAATTCTGCCACAGGTATATCATTGTACCCTCTGCCTCTCTACATCTCCAACAAATGCTTGACCTGGTTCTGTACATTTTTGCCAACTTTGATGGTGTTAGGTACCAACAGTAAAGCATTTTCATGAAGTTCTCTTTCAGGGTGTAACATGCCATAAACTTCAGGTCTTCCTTCCATAATCTTTCCCATGTATCCATTGGAATATTATAACCAAAGTCTCTGGCCCATTGGACCATTACCGATATAACTTCCTCCTCCTTGACTTCCCAGTCTAGGAGGAGTCTATACATTTTAGAAAGTGGTTTCACTTTGTTTTGAATTAGTTATTTTTCGAGTCTAGATTGTTCTGTGGAGAAACTTTTCCTTTTATCTGAATTAAATGTATCATTAAGCTGGAGATATTGTAACCAGTCAGATAAGTGAGTTCGAATTGCCTTTTTTTTTTTTAGTCAGTTTTCTGCCTCTTCCAGAAGCACTCTGTAAGTTACCCAATTTCCTTTCATGTTTTTGTTTTGTTTTGTTTTTTTGACAGAGAATGCCTCTATCAGTAATAACCACCGTGTTTTTTTAGGCTCTAATAGGTCCTTATATTTAGAACACACCAGATATAAAGATTTCCTAATGATATGATTCAAGAAACCTTTATGGACCTTCACTTTGTCATACCCTAGGTAGGCGTGCCATCCATACCGATTATTGAATCCTTCCAAGTCAAGCAGATCGGTATTTTGTAACAACATGCACTTCCAGATCCAGGAGAGACAGGCGGCCTCGTGGTATAGTTTCGGGTCTGGCAGGGAACCCCCCCCCCTTTTATATCTGTAAGTAATTTATGTTTAATCTGGGTTTTCCCCCCTGCCAGATGAATCTAGAGATATCTCTCCACCATTCCTTGAAACAGCCCATTCTCCCAATAATGGGAATTGATTGAAATAATAATAATAAAAGCATCTTTGGAAGGACATTCATCTTTATAGTGGATATTCTCCCCCCAAAAGACAGGTTAAGTCTATTCCAGATCTCCAGATTCTTTTTTATCTCTTTCCAAGTCTTGGTATCATTGTCTTGAAATAAATTAATGTTTTTTGGTGTGAGCCACATTCCTAAGTATTTTACTTTCTTACTAATTGTCAATCTGGAAATCGTTTCTAATTCTTCTTTTTCTTGGGTTTCCATGTTTTTAACTAGGAGTTTCATTTTTTACTATTGAGTTTAAAACCCGCCACCTGTCCAAATTCTTTAATCGTTTCCAGCACTTTTGGTAGGCATTCTTTTGGATTTTTGGTCGTAATTATCAGATCGTCAGTGAAGGCTTTAAGTTTAAATGATTTCTCTCCTACTACAATTCCTCCTATATTTTATCACTTCTTATTTACCTAGTTAGTATTTCCAATATTAAAATAAATATTAGTGGGGACAGGGGGCATCCCTGTCGTGTCCCCTTCCTTATACTACAACTTTCTGTGAGACTTTGGTTTATAATAAGTTTGGCTCGCTGTTCTGAATATATTGCCTGAATTCCTTTGCAAAATGTTTCTCCAAACCCCATTAAGTTAATTAGTTAATTAGTCTTTTCATGAAGGACCAAGAGATGTTATCAAAGGCTTTTTTTTTTTTTTTTTTGCATCTGCTAACATTAAAACGGCAGGTTTATCATTTCTTGCTTCCAAATATTTGAGTGCAAATTCTTATGGATATCATTTTTTCCATATCAAATGATAATTCTCCTAGAATCTCAGTTTGCTATCTGTAAAATGAAAGTAACGAAAGATAAAGGGAAATAAATGCATTGAAGTGTGTGAAGCATTTAGAAAGCAGAGATCATAAAATGGAGATAAGTTATATTCTTTAAACATAGGTTTCTAACTTAAAGCATCACTAATCCATGTGATGTCACCCTGTTTTGGTTATACTGCCAAAACTCTAGACAGCTCTATTACATTTCTAGAACTGAGGTGCCATAGAATTATATTGTGTGTGTGTGCAGAATTGAGTGGAGTTCAGAATTCACTACAAAAAATATATAGTAGAAATCAGGGTAGTGCCCATATCATTAGCAAAACTATTTAGCAATCATAGTGAAAACAGAAGTCATTCCTCAATGTGCAAATAAGACTAGTGACTTGTTGTTTGCAACACCAAGTCAACACTGGCATGCATAATGAAAAGAAGTTCTGCTCTTTGGCAGAAATTCTGCAACCACAAGCACAGAAATTTACGTATATCAGTGGTGCTGGATGCACTAAATGGTGTATAAAATTAAAAGTTCCCAGGGTCTGGGAACAATTACTTATTTTGTAAGTTGGTAATCAGATCTCTATCGACAATGCTAAACTGTGATCAACCTCTGTGTTTGTAGTGTTTGAAGCAAATTACTAATGTTAAAAGTCTGCACAGTTGCTGATCCGAGGTCCTGCCATTTTTAAAATCCCAAGCTTATATTCATGCCAGTCAAAAGGTAGACAGGGTTGCACAGTGCAGTTTAGCTGACACAGGTCCTCTGTTCAGACTCTTGCTTTTTAGCACAACAATTTGTCTGAGTTCTCACAAGTCAGACTTCCTATCAGGAAACAGCAGCACCTGTGGAACTAAAGTTCACAGCATGCGTGGTATAAAATTCTCCTGGGGAAGCTTCATCGGTCAATCTGATAGTAGCGTGGTTAGCAAAGACGAACCAAGATGAACACTCTTCAGTTTCCCACTATTCTCACTATGGCTTTTAAAGGAAAATGTACACAACTTGCAGTCCATAGAAGGCTGTCTCCGGTGCCCAAGATATTGCCCATTCTGCTGTATTCATAGGGACCTGACCCTCTGCTAGTTGGAATATATTGCAGAATGACATGACCTATGTATATATATATCTGAATGAACAAGGCATGTATATTGCTGGTATCTTTTTGCAGTGGCAGCTGATTGGGGTGGTGCAGGGGATCAGGGAATTTTGTTAGCATTAATCCACATAATTTATTCTCTGATCTGAAACTTTGCAGTGTGACAGTCTTGTTTAGTAATTTGCCTTTGTATTCTATGCTTTATTGTCGGCCTGCATTCAGTTCTGTACACCAAGTTCTCTGCCTTTGTAAGGCTTAAAATGCTTGATTTTGGCTGGCTTGCGCTCCCCTCCTCTTTGTTCCAGCTTTTGAAAGAGGAGTTTCTCATAGGAGAAAACACACACTCTTTTAACCACACAAAAACCAAGATCTTGTGGTTGGGGGAATTTTAGCTCTGGAGAAAAAGCTCAGCTAGAATCTGAGTTTGTTAATAGGGTAAGTCATTGCAGATGCTATACCTAGCTTCAACTCCAAACTGTTCCTGGAAGTTTTCATTCAATTTTCAGGAACTTTATTGTTTTCATTTTCAGTTACATGCCTTTCTCTTTCCACTTTTGTCATTATTGATTTGCCCTTCATACGGCTCTTGTTTTTTAAAGATCTCCAAGGATAACAATCTACTGTTGGCTTCAGAGTGATGTATTAACAATCTTCCTGCCCACTCCAAGAACTGTGAGATACTTGCCAAAGAGAAGGAAAGCAATGGAAGAAAAAAGGCCCATGCCCATCTGTTGCATAACCAAGAGATAGCTCAGTTGGTAGAGCATGAGACTTTTAATCTCAGGGTTGTGGGTTTGATCCCCACATTGGGCAAAAGATTCCTGCATTGCAGAGGGTTGTGCTAGATGCCCCTTGTGGTCTCTTCCAATTCTTTGGTTCTGTGATTTTCTATTGACTGGGGGAAAGCAGGAAATCCTTCTTTTAATCATCAGTCAGTATGAATTTGTGAAAGATGCACAATGACACATGTAACATTGATTTGCTGAAAGGGCTAGTACCCCACTTCTTTGCAAACCCTAAAAATGAACAAATCTGGAATGATTGATGGAAGATCTGTCTAATTTTGAGACGCATCATCAGAGCATGTAATCACAGGGAGTGTGGAAGCAAATTGATTGGATGTGCTGCTTCTTTGTGGATGGCTGAAGCTGGCAATTTAAGTTTCTTTTTTTGTCATATGTTTGGTTCTCCACATTTCCATATTCATTTGTAATTTTTTCTAAGGTCCTCATCAGCATCTTAATGCAAATCTCTCCTAATATACACATTTGTATGCAATTTTACTTAATGTTTACATTTTTGCAACGCATTTAGCCCTTGTATAATGCATTTTTGTATGCTATTTTCAGAAATATATGCATTTACATGCACACTTTACTCTAATATATGACTTTTTGTACGCATTACTTGGCTGGAGAACTGCACTTTCAAATTTGGAGAAGTGTGAATTTTGAAGTATGACCATGTTTCAGTTCTCATATTGTTTCTGAAAGTGCAAATTCAGTAGTTTCTCCTTCAAATGTGAACCAAAATGATTTTCCTCCTCTATACCTGTTCTCCTCTAGTCAGTGGAGGGAGTCAGAATGATCTTCCTCTTGTTATGATGTTTTTTTTCTGGAAAGCAAGAAACACAGCCCACCCACCCCACCCTGTGGCCCTTTATGTCCTGGCTGGTGGCAGAAGCAGGTTGTGCACCCCTCCACCTCTGCAGTCATGGGGCAGCAGGGTATATAAATGCCTTAAGGAAAAATTAATAAGAAACAATGACTGATGTTTTGCCAATTATTTAATAAGCTTCTCATAATATTTCACCTACTGCTTCTTGTTGACGGATGGGAAGTGTGAGTAACTGAAGCCCACAGGAATAACTCATGGCAGCGATTGTGGAGTTCGATATTTTATTTCCATTTTTTGAGGACAGATGATCTCTAGGACTCTACACTTGTGTAGCAAAAAATATATCCTTGATTGATCTTGGCATATTCACTGAGTGTTACGCAGGGGGATAAGGTTCATATTCCCTTCTCAGAAAGAACAAAGGGAAACCAGGCAGGATAAGAAGATTCTGGGATTGCACTTCTCATAAATAGTAGATGGAGCTGACAGGGCAGGCGCTGAAGTCAGGAATGAGTAAGTAACACAGAGCCCAGGGTGTGTGCCCTCATACAAACAGCCACCTGTCTCTACAAAAACAATCTACGTTGACAGAATACAATATTTTTGTCCTCACTTTATTACAGTGCTTCTGTTTCTATGGAAACCAAAGATTTAAAGGCAGATAGAGTATCCTAGAGGGAAGTGGGGAGAGGGCAGTGGAAGCATTCACTGCAGTCTACAAAGATTTTTCACCCAACATTGTAGTCCTGAGAAATATGTAATAAAGTGGGCTCCTGTGTCAGTCAAAGGTTACTCAACACCAATGTCCTGTTTCCAGTATTGGTCATCTTTTCTCACTGTTCCCCCCTCCAGCAACTGGTATTTAGTGCAATGTCTCTTAATAGGGAGATTTCATATCATTATTTCTATCAGCTGTTCATTAGACATGAATTTGTCTGAACCCCTTAAATATACATTAATCACCAGGGCAGGCCCTACCATTAGACAAAGTGAGGCAGCAGAGGGTGGGGGGTAGTGGTGTTGGATCATAGTTCTTGTGTCTATCCTTTAGGCAAACCACCTGCCTTTAGCTGTTGATGGAAGCTGCTGCCTCATCGCCATTGTTCAGCTACCAGTCAGCTGAGTACATGGAATGGGAGGAGTATCATCTTGTCTGTTTCCTCAGGCAGCAAAATGAATTGGGCCAGCCATGACAATAACTATAGTAGCACAGTTGTTGTTGTTTAGTCATTTATTCATGTCCGACTCTTCATGACCCCATGGGCCAGGCACTCCTGTCTTCCACTTTCTCCCACAGTTTGGTCAAACTCATGTTGGTAGCTTCGAGTACAGTATCACAGTACAGTATGCTAATTAATATATATGATGCATCCTATCTTATCTATATATATACTGAATGTGTGAAGAAGATGAGGAGGGAGATCAGGATTCATTGCTCACCCTGCTCATATGATGTATATGCCACTCGTCTGGCATACATACATTCAGTGAGATGCCTATAAGAGCACGTATATGTAGATGTATTTAATATACATATTTTTACTGTTAAAATGGAAAGGGGTCAAACCATCGCAAGAGGTGTTGAAATCTTGGGAGGTTGGATAGTTACAATGGAATGGTATCAGTGGTGGGGTGCACATTTTTATTCTTATTTATTTATGATTATTACTTAATAATAATAATAATAATAATAATAATAATAATAATAATAATAAAATAGGGGAAATAATTTGCAAATTCTAAAGGAAATAATAATAATAATATGCATATTTTATATTTGGTCCTCCTTAGCTTTATCTCCAACTGTGCATGCAGAGTGAAAAGATGGATGGAACATCACAGGATTTAATTAAACAATTAGCAACCTCCTACATAGTTTAGAACCTTGGAGCTGGCAAAGGACTAAGATGTTTTACTCTGTGGCTTGGGTGTATGCATGAGAGAGAAAGGGGAATGAAATATACTCAGAGTCGCAAAGTGATTTCATGCTCTTTATTCAGCTCATAGTGGTGAGGAGGAATGAATGAATGTCCCCTCAAAGTATCTGCTTTATATACATTATTTACACAATGGGCTGCACATGATTGGCTAATTCCAGGATTCTACTGTAGGCCAATCAGGTTGTGGATTCACTTCTATCTGGAGCATGATTGGGTGGTTCCTGCTAACCAATCATACTGCTGCATTGTTCTAGGACCAATCAGACTGCTGCATTCTGAATCCTATTGTTCTAGGACCAATCAGACTGCTGCCTTTTGGAGCCTATTGTTCTAGGACCAATCAGACTGCTGCAGTTTGGATCCTATTCAACTCAGTACATAACACCCCTCCCCTCTAAGTTCCAGTCCTGCCCGGAAGGTCGCATTCATAGTCCTCAAGGTACGCCGGTGGCCTACGTGTGCGTTGCGGCCTGGGGTGTTCCCTGGTCCGGGGTTCAGGTTCTGGCTCGTGTTCCAAGGATGGGGCTGTTTGGTCTGGCGCAACCGGCTCGCTCAGTCGTGGTTCTGGTTCCGGTGTCCTTTCGGCCTCGCGGGTCCTCTCTGTATTTACTGATTCTGCCTCTCCTGCTTGCCCCTGCTGCTCTATGGGCCTCACTGCCCCACTGTTCCCTTGGGACTCCTCTGACCTGTCCTCCTCCTCCTCCTGGTTTTCTCCCGGGAATCGTCGCCGTATCTGGTCGCAGTGGCGGCGCCAGCATTGCCCCCCATCTGTTAGCACCTCGTACGACACGGGGCCCGTGACCCTGGTGACTGTGGCAGGTACCCATGCAGGGCCTGCCCCAAAATTCTTTGCGTACACTGGGTCCTGGGCCTCGAAGGTCCGGGGGTTCCTGCCTTCCCCCACCACTACCTCATCCTGAGCTCTATCGGGGTGAAGGCGGTCCAATCTGATTGCAAGGCGCCGACCCATTAGTAGTTCAGCGGGGCTCCGGCCAGTCGTTGAGCTGGGGGTGCTGTGCTGTGCTAGAAGGAATGTGGCAAGGCGGTACTCCCAATCCCCTTGCGTCATGCGGCGAAGGGTGTCCTTGGTGGTCCGCACCATGCGTTCTGCTTGGCCATTGGTGGCAGGGTGGAATGGCGCCGAACGGATGTGGCGGATGGCGTTCTGCACTGTGAAGGTTTGAAATTCTCCTGATGTAAATGCAGTCCCGTTGTCTGAGACGAGAGTGTCAGGGAGCCCGTGGGTTGCAAACAGCCTGCGTAGTACCCGGATGGCTGCGGACGTAGAAGTGGACGGTACCAGTGCGACTTCCAGCCATTTGGTGTAGGAGTCCACCACTATGAAGAATGTTTTCCCCTGAAAGGGGCCAGCGAAGTCCACATGCAGGCGTGACCATGGTGCTCGGGCGGACTCCCAGGACTGGACTGGGGCCCTTGGGGGATCTGGGCGGGATTCCTGGCAGGCCTGGCAGTGTTTGACCCAGGCCTCTATCTCTCCGTCGATCCCCGGCCACCACACATAACTCCTGGCAAGGGCCTTCATTCTTACTACCCCTGGGTGTGTCTCGTGTAGGGCTGTGAGGACCCTTTTGCGGAGGGGCTGGGGAACAACGACCCTGCTTCCCCATAACAGGCACCCCTTGTGGGCTGACAGTTCATGTTTGCGGGTTGTGTAGCCGGCGAATTCTGGCCCGGGGCTGCTGCTGGGCCATCCCCTCCACACCCAGTCCAGGACCCGGGAGATGACCCTATCTTTCTTGGAATGGTGTGCAACTTCTTGTGCCTGAATGGGGCGGTCAGGAAGCAGCTCCAGGCTCATAACCTCTTGTGCAGGTGCTGGGTCGGGGCCTGTTTCCGGTAGTGGTAGCCTGCTGAGGGCGTCTGCATGGCCCATCGCCTTTCCAGGGCGGTGAATCAGTGCATACTGGTAGCTGGCAAGGAAAATTGACCACCTGAGGACGCGAGGAGACAGCACTTGGGGGGTCTGCTTTTCGGGGGCAAACAAGCCAAGCAACGGCTTGTGGTCAGTCACCACGGTGAAGGGCCGCCCGTACAAGAAATCATGGAATTTTTTTACTCCCTTCACGATTGCCAGACCCTCCTTGTCGATTTGCGAGTAGTTCCGCTCGGTTTCGTTGAGTGTCTGGGAAAAGTATGCTACCGGTACCTCTCTTCCATCCGGGAGTTGGTGTCCCAGGACAGCACCGATGCCATAGGGCGAGGCGTCGCATGGTAGCACCACCGGCAGCCTCTCGTCGAAGTGTGCCAAGACCGAGTTTGAGACAAGCAAGTCCTTGACTGCCTGGAATGCGGCCTCCTGGCGCTGGCCCCACACCCAAGGGGCCCGCTTGTCCAGGAGTCTGTGTAGGGGCTCCGCTACCGCCGCCTTGTGGGGAAGGAAGGAATGGTAAAAGTTCAATAATCCCAAGAAGGCCTGAAGTTCAGTCTTGTTCTTGGGCGCTGGGGCATCACAAATGGCCCGTACCTTGTCCCCAGTCGGGTGAACCCCTTCTGCATCCACCATAAATCCCAGAAAGTCCACTTGAGGCACTCCTAGTAGACATTTTTCCCGCTTCACCTTGAGACCCGCCATCTGGAAACGGTGCAGAACAGTGCGGAGGCGGTCCTCAAACTCCTCTGGTGTGGGCCCGGCAATCAACACATCATCAAAGAAGGGGGTGACACCAGGAATCCCTTTAAGGAGAGAGTCCATTAGATTCTGGAATATGCCTGGTGCCACGCTGACCCCGAATTGCAGCCGCTTTACCCTGAACGCTCCTCTGTGCGTCACAATCGTCTGTGCCTCTGCTGTGGCCTCATCTACTGGCAGCTGTTGATATGCTTGGGCCAAGTCCAGCTTGCCAAAAATTTTCGACCCAGCCAGGGTGGCAAGGACATGGCTGACCACTGGCACTGGGTATGCATGGGCCATGAGGGCCTTGTTTATGGTACATTTGTAGTCTGCGCAGATGCGGACCGAACCATTAGGCTTGACGGGTGTGACGATTGGGGTTTCCCAGGGGGCATTAGGCACCGGCTCCAGCACTCCTTGCTCCACGAGTCGGTCCAATTCCTCGTCTATACGGGGTTTCAGGGCGAATGGGACCCGGCGGGCCTTGAGCCTGACTGGTCGTACTGCGGGGTCAAGCTGTAGAGCAATGGGGGGGCCCGTATACTGTCCCAATTTCCCATCGAAAACCCCCGGAAACTCCTTGCATATGGCGTCCACGTCCACTTGTAAGCTCATGTGGTTCACCCCGGTGATGGCTAGTCCCAGTGGTCCAAACCATGCCAACCCCAGTAAGCTAATGTAGGGGCCCTTGACCACAAGCAAGTCCAGTTGCCGCGTCCGCCCTCGGTATTGCACCCTGAAGGTCCCCACCCCCATTGTGGGGACCTTACGTTTCTGGAAGTCCCGGAGGGTGAATGGGGCCGGCCTGAGTTTGGGACCCCCAGTAGGACACAGTTTCCTTAAGGTCCTTGCCGAGATTATGGATAGAGTTGAACCCGTGTCAAGCTCCATGCGGCATGGGGCCCCCTCTATCTGTACCTCTACATAAATTTTCTCTACGTTGGGGTGGGGCAACTGGTATACCTGGAAGTCTGTGAGCTCCGTCGAGTTGCCTTGGTGCGTTGGGCCCCGGGACCTGGGGCTCTCGGATTGGTCATCTGATGCCTGGCTTCGGGTGGGCCGAGCCCGACACACCCGGGCGATGTGTCCCAATTTTCTGCACTGCCTGCACTCTGCGTTGCGGAAACGGCAGGTCCTCCTCTCGTGACTTCCTCCACAGCTTGCGCAGTTCCCTCCTTCTCGTCGAGGCAGCTGTGGTATGTGGGCTGCTTGAGTGCGCTGCTGTACTCGGTGCACCTCCTCCCTGTCGGATCCCGAGTCGTTGGTGAGGTCTTCGTGGTGGACCCTCGGTTGGGACGGCTGGCTCAGCCGTGCCTCTTGCGTCGACCTCTCAGCAGCTTCCGTTGCCAGGGCCTCCTCCAGAGCGACCTGGAACGTTAGGTTCTTCTTAGCGTAGAGGCGTCGTTGCAGCTTCTCATCCTTCAGGCCACCGACGAGGCGGTCACGAAGCATGTTCTCCAGCTCTGAGAAGTTGCAGAACCGGGCAGCTTGGCGGAGAGAGGTCACAAACCCAGTTATGGTTTCCCCAGGGGCTTGCCGCTTTGCGTAGAAGGCATTTCGACGAGCCACCACTGAGGGCTGTGGCGAAAAGTGCCCCTTCAGCTGTTCCATTATTGTTTTGTATGGAACAGTAGCGACGTCTTCAGGCGCAAGGAGAGCCCGGGCGATTTCAAATGTCTCCTCTCCGCAGACGCTGAAGAATATTGCCCTCTTCTTGGCGTCTTCTTCATCGGTGACCCCTTTGGCTTCTAGGAGGAAGGTGAAACGGGAGGCGTACGCTTCCCAGTCTCCAGATGCTGGGTTGAATGGCGAGAAGCTGCTGTCAGTTGCCATTCTGAGTTCCTTGTGTCCCGGAGCTGAAGCCTGGATACACGGTGCGAGGCAGCGGTGCGGCAGGTGGCGGTGCTGCGGTGCTGTGTGTGGCAGTCAGCTCAGCGGGATCCCACCTTCGTCGCCAGTGAAATATACTCAGAGTCGCAAAGTGATTTCATGCTCTTTATTCAGCTCATAGTGGTGAGGAGGAATGAATGAATGTCCCCTCAAAGTATCTGCTTTATATACATTATTTACACAATGGGCTGCACATGATTGGCTAATTCCAGGATTCTACTGTAGGCCAATCAGGTTGTGGATTCACTTCTATCTGGAGCATGATTGGGTGGTTCCTGCTAACCAATCATACTGCTGCATTGTTCTAGGACCAATCAGACTGCTGCATTCTGAATCCTATTGTTCTAGGACCAATCAGACTGCTGCCTTTTGGAGCCTATTGTTCTAGGACCAATCAGACTGCTGCAGTTTGGATCCTATTCAACTCAGTACATAACAGGGAAAGAGAGAGTTCAGTCTGATAAATGAAGCATAAAACTCAGATCTTGGTAAATGTGATTTAAGAGAAAAATGCTGTGGTTTGGATAGAAAATGAGGAGAATTGCCTGCCAGTGCTGAAAACAAGATGTTACGAGAGCAATTTGGAGTGATCTTCATCCTCACTGTGGTCATAGGTTAATGAAGGTGAGCGTGTAAGCTCCCTTAAATTTTGTTAGATGAATGTTGGCTTCTGGCAATGCATTAACGGTACTCCTATACCTTAGCATATTGCAATGGCCTATGACTGCCTTAGTGGTGGATAAATTGCAGTGTTCCATGCTGATTCCTGTTGTTTTTGGCTGTGAAAGAAAGCGATCTTCTCTCATTTCTCTGCAGTTAGCATTTAAAAAGAATACGTAGAACTCTGGATTAAACAGGAGATGAATATTTGTTTGTTTGCTTGTTTAGAAGTGGCATGGCACATCCAATGTTAAACTGGTCCCCTCAACTTTAATGTGAAAATTATCATAGAATTGTATAATTGGAAGAAACCCCAAGGGTCATCCAGTTCAATCTCTTGCAATGCAGGAATTTCAGCTAAGGCATCCATGGTAGATGACGACCTAACCTCTGCTTAAAAACCTCCAAGGAAGGAGAGTCCTCCTGAGGGAGATGGTTCCACTGTCAAATATCTCTTCTGTCAGAAAGTTCTTGCTGGTGTTTAGTGGGAATCTCCTTTCTTGTAACTTGAATCCATTGGTCCAGGTTCTAGCCTCCAGAACAGGAGAAAACAAGCTCGCTCCATCTTCCATGCGACAGCCCTTTAGATATTTGAAGATAGCTTTCGTATCTCCTCTCAGTTACCTCTTATCTTCTTGGTTTGGGCCCAGTTCCCCAATCTTTTAAGGTCATATTAAATCCTGATTCTGGCATCTGTGGCATTAGCTACCCCTCCTTGTTTGGTGTTGTTTCCAAAATCAGAGTTGTTTATAAGATGTTGAACAACAACAGGCACATGATAGAATCCTGTGGCACCCCACTTGTCACTTTTTACCAGGATGATGAGTAGCCATTCATGAGCACTTTTTGGGTTCAGTTACATAACCTCCTTCAGATCACATTTTACCACCCTTTTTGCAAGAATGTCATGGGGGCCTTTGTCAAAAGCCAAGCTTGAAACTCCATTAAAAAAAGAAATAAGATTCATATGACATGACTTTTCTAAGTGCTCATGGACTGACTCTTTAATTGCCTGTTCTAGGACCTTGCCCGGTATTGATGTCAAACTGGCTGGTCAATAATTACCTGTGTCTTCTCCCCCCATCTCCTTTTTGAAGTTGGAGACAACGTTTGCTCACTTCCAGTCCTTAGAGACATTACCCTTTCTGCAAGAAGTCTCCAAGATTATAGACAGAGGCTCTGAGATTACATCCATAAGCCTCTTTGGTAACTATGGGTGAAGCTCATCAGGCCCTGGAGATCTGAATTTGTTTAAAGCAGCTAGATGTTCCCTTACCACCTGTTTTCCTGTCCTGACCTGCAGCTCCTTGCATCATTTATCTGGTTATAACCAGACTGGCCACTGCTTTCCTTTTGGGTGTTCCGCCTTCTCTGTGTCAGTTCTGCCTGTCTCCATCTTCTGCTTGCAGAGGTCCTACTACTTGCTTGTCCTTTCACTTGCTTCGAAGATAACTGAATAAATCTTTTAAAATTTATTTTTAACCTCTCTTGCAAGCCTGAGTTCATTTTGAGCTTTGGCCCACCTGAGCTTCTCCCTGAAACTGTTGGCTATTCATGTATACTCCTCCTTTGTGATTCCCCCAAGTGCTGATATTGGCTGAAGCTGTAATTAGTCACTTCAGCATAATCATGGGACAGATATTTGAAGTAATTCCCATTTAATTATAAATTAATACAGTTTTTTAAAGTTATTTAAGTTAAATTAGTATAACAGAACCCGAAGTAATCCATAGGGGTTTTAATCCTTCTAGCATGGGATCTTAGTTCAACAAATTTTGAATCCTGATGGATGGATGTTGTCTGCAGAGCTACAAGTCAAACAGAATATGTAAAAAGTGACACATGGGATGTAAAAAAGTGGAGTGCAGGAGTTAGAGTTAACTGGCTTTTAAAACAACTGAAGGTGGAGACTGTCTACTCTTATGTTTTAAGCTATTTCCTTCTCCAACTTTTTTTGTACCATCAGGATAGCTGTGCACCTTTTGACCTTCTGCTTGGGCAACCCTTTCTTGTGCAGGTAGAAAGTGACATGGCCTTGAAGTTTTTCAAATGACAGTTCAAGTATCTGCTGTCCATGAGAATGATGAACAGCTAGTTTGGGAAACCTCCTCCCACAAAAGGTCTTAAACTCTGTTCATTTGTCTCCCCTGGTACACAATGTACTTTTAATCTCTGTACAGTGGGAAGTGAAATCATTGTAGCAGAGAGAGAGAGAGGCACTAGTTGCTAAAGCGAATCTGTAATTATGAACAATGGCTTTTTTTTGTTCTATCTCTTTTAGAATAATGAGATGTAAACTTTGCTTATATTGGTAAAAATGCTAAATGATTATTTTCTGACATAGTGAATATTCTGTTAGTCTTCTCTTGTGACTGGGGAAGGAAGTTAAGGAGAGTCTTGTTTTATTCCAGTAGGGAATATTTTGCAAGTCTTTTTTCAGATCTCTAACCACCCAGAAACCAGGGGCAGGAGATTAAGCAGTCTCCTAGCAGCAGTTCCCTCAGGTAATACAGGATCATGGAACCTCACCTGCTGAGTTTGACTCACCCACCAGAAATGGTGTAATCTCACTGTTATATTCTTGATTTGTACTCTGTTCTTCTGATCACTGACCCTTTTTATACCCATCAGCAGTACGTGTCCAACAGATCTATTGATTTACCTTGTTTACACAAATACATGGTTTTGTACAATTGTTTTGGAAAACCATATACCAAGTAGAACCAAAGAGGAAGTATGCTTTTACACAGAAGCAACAATTTTGGATAGATACAATAGATTAGGCATTGGCAACATGGTGCCCTTCAAATGATGTTGGACTGCAATACCCACTGTCTCTGAACACTGGACATGCTGGCAGGGACTAATGGGAGTTGTGATCCAATGACTTCTGCAGGAAACTGAATTGGCTACTCCAGAATTATATACATAGCTCAGGTAACCAAATCCTGCAGCTGATCCTGGTGTCTGCTTGCTCCTGCAGTGGTTGCACCTGAACATAACCCCTTTATCCTAATAGTCAATGGCTCATCCATCTACATATATGCATCTCATAAGCTACCAGTGCTCTTTGGGCATTTACAGTGGCCAAATTTGTAATTATATAATGGGATGTTCACAACTGAATGCTAAACATTGGCATATATAGAGATCAGTGTGCAACACTCCCCAGATTCTTTATTTCCATCCAGAATGTTACCGTGCATGGAATAGTTTTAAAATGTAGTTTTATTAGAAGGCTGCATATCCCCTGACATTATTCAGACATTATGTAGATAGATGGATTGAGTAAATATTCTGTCAATGATGTCAATTTGTCCACATTCTCTGTTTAACTTGCAGTTATATTGCAATCCAATTAATGCATTTCACGAAGTAGTAGTCTACTCAAACCTATGCCACAAAACCTGCATTGGTCTCTAAGGAAGCATCTTGGATATTTTAGAAATTGAAATATGCTTTCGAAAAGCTTAGACATTAATGGTAAGAGCCTTTTAGTACCATAATTGTACTGCTTAACATGGCTAAAATAATGGACAGCACTGGATGTTTGCCTAATCTGACCATTTGTTTTCGGATCAGCCATTAGAGGCCACTGTGCTGTCTGCCTAAATTTCTTGAAGTTGCTTCGACCGCTAATTGCACATTGAAAGCGTGGGTACCTTTTTAGTTGGCTATGTTCGAACAGAGCGGTCTATGACTTTCCCTTCTGGCTACCTCTTCCCTCCAAGCATACTAGCAGAGAAAGAAAGCTTTCATTTGATACCAGCATCAAATGCATAACCTTCCAATAGAATTTAAAGCCAGTGAATTGTGAGACACCTACCTTTTTAAGTTTCAGATTATTAACATTATGAATTAAATTATATTGTAAACTTATTTGTGGTCCTCGGATGAAGGGCAGTGTATAAATTTAATAAATAAATAAACTATATAAAATAAAGATTGACACCCAGCCTTGTAGGAGTTGCATTCTAACACATGTAGTGATTTCAAAGTTCTTTTCAACTCAAGGTGCGTGTCTGCTATTATTCTGGGGTTAGCAGTTAGGTTTAGACGGAGTTTGCCACCCAATTTGGACTGCATTTTCCAAGCAAGGAGAAGGAAGGAAGGAAGGAAGGAAGGAAGGAAGGAAGGAAGGAAGGAGACCTCCAGGTACCCAATATTCCATTGAACTCCAACATATTACAGACAGAATTCTTCCTCATGAGTGCTCTTGAGCTACTGTTTTCAAACCAGTGTCTGTACACTGCTGCAATTAAGTTGCAACAGTGGCAGCAATTAATTTGCAAAGGTTGAAATTGTTTGCTCAAGAGTGCCTCTGAGGAAGAATTGTATTTGAAACAAGTTGGGCTCATTTTTTTTTTTTTTTTAAAGTCTTATGCACCTGGAAACTTCTTTCTTTGTTTTCCCTGAGACTGATGCCTATTTTTTGCACTTCTAAAGAACTAGAGCTAAACTGGAGGGGAAACCAGTGATTCACATGTTCAAGCCATCTGACCTAATTCATACTTAATACATGGGTTGGAATATAATTACCTTTCAAGTTTCTACCTTTTAGATATTGCATTATTGTTTTCAGCTCAAACGATAATGCATTAAAAATGCATATTTTAGGATAAAATACATGTAGTAATGTGCATACTGTGATACATATCTAAATATGTATTTACATATCTAAATATGTATTATGTGATTAAACTATGCATTTAAGTAAATACTTAGAGCATGAATTTTCATATGATTCTTAAAAAAAAATCTGATTAATGCGGAAAATGGGATGGAACAGACTTATGAAAAAGCTGTGCAAAACTGTTGTCGAGCAGAAATAGGCTGATTTCTCCATCCCTATTTATTTATTTATTTGAATATATTTTTTCTATTGCTGTATCATAAAGATATATCTCAGCGGTATACAACAATATAAAAACATTTAAAAAGTTTTCAGCAGGCATTTAAAAGTCGGCACAGAAGATGCTCACTGTCTCTCTGTTGGCAGGGTGTTCCACAGGACTGGGCTGATGATACTAAAGGCTTGATTTCTCGTTGCCAATGAAGCATTGCCAACTCAGGGAACAACTAAAGATGCTTCTGCAGATGATCTCAGAGATCAAGCTGGAATATAAGGGTTCTGGCAATCCCTGAAGTACCCTGGACCCAAATTGTTCAGGGCTTTGTAAATCAATAGAAGAAGCTTGAACCTCGCTTGGTAGCAGATGGGCAGCCAGTGCAGCTGTTTTAACAATGGTGTTGTTATGCATTCAGTGGTCTGTGTTTGCCTGAGCTTGAGTCTGGGCTAAGGATTCTGAGCTCCTGTGTTCTGATTCGATACATGATATCCAATCACAGGACATTTCAGGATTTGGGCCTCTGCCATTGGCCCTTAAACTCTGAGTCATGATTTGCAGATTGGAAGTTTAGACAGCCAATCACGTTGGGAGTGGGAGTGGCCCACGCCTTCAGAAATGTATATAAGCAGTTGCTTTGCCCCTGTTATCCAGAACTATCAATAAAGGTTCTTGCTGTTACCACGGTGTCTTGCCTGGTGGGAACCCACCTACACTTCAGCTGTCACATGCTTTTGACCAGAAGCTCCCACCAGCAATCTGGATGCAGCATCCTGTACCAGCTGGAGCTTCTGAACAACACCCATAGACAGCCTCACATAGAGCGCATTACGGTAATCTAGACCCAAGGTTCCCGCTGCATGGAATAGAGTGGCCAGGCTGTCTTTGTCCAGGAAGGGCCATATTTTGCAAACTAGACAAAACTGGTCAAGGGCACTCCTAGCCACAGAGGATAGCTGGGCCACTGGTGACATATCCATGAATACCCCCCAAAATGTATCCATGAATATCCCCAAACTATGTACTTGCTCCTGTTTGCAACCCCATCCAGAGCAAGTAATTTGCCAATCTCCTAAACATGGAAACCATCTACTCAAAGAGCCTCCATCTTCCTAGGATTCAAACACAGTTTATTGGCCCTCATTCAGCCTACCACTGCATCCATACACCAGTCCAAAGCTTTCTCAGCCTTTCCTGATTCAGATGTTATGGAGAAGTAGGACTACATGTCATCAGCATACATGTATCCTGGTTCACTACTAGCCTCCTTGCACCCACAGACACCTTTCAACTGTTTTGCAGCCTCTTGTATTTTAAAGTCAGAATGCTTAGAAGTGTGACATAACATGCATGACTTCCATTGGGCAGTTAGTGGGAAGCTGTACAAATTTGCCTTCAGGAAGACCCAGAGAAACCAAATCTCATGCTTGGAGTGCATCAGATTATGTTACTGTGCAATTTAGAAACACCTCCGGAGAGGTATAAGATTAGTCCTAAAGAAAAGGAAATTACTTCCCAATTAAATAGCTGCTGCAGCTTTCATTAGTTTATGGGATGTATATCTAGTCTTTGCTCCAGTTAACACAAGGGTGCAATCAGTACCTATGGACTATTTCGTATGCAAAAAAATGCCTATATGGATATTAGTTCTGTGTGGGAAATCCAAAGGTAAACTACATGTTTAATGAATGCCCATATATCTGTTACAGCATATATACAACCCACATGTAAACTGTTTTTCATTACTAACAGTGGTATATAAATTCTAATGAATGAACGAATGTGGCTTTTCTGAAAGTGGGGATGCTTCTAAAATTCTTATTCAAACTTTACATGAAATGTTGGACATCTGAATTATCCAGAATTTCCCCCAAAGTGATCCTAGTGCAGTAGGAATCTTTCACTGTTCCAGTCAGCACACATTTTGGTACGAGTTCAATTCATGTTGTTGGTTCCATTTCCTCCCACCCACCCACCCACAATATCCAAGATCCCTGTTTCTTTCTGACTAAGGTTTGGTGCTGCAGGTGCTTGGTGGCTTTTCAGTGTGCTTACTTGGCAGCCGCCATTGTCCCAATGAAAGTTTTACTGTCACTCTGTTTCTTCTCTTCCTGTTATTACATGGAAGATGTCCCTGGAGCCATCTTGATGGCAACAGCTGCTAGTTTAAAATTTTTATCAGGCCTTTGGTAATTAAAACTCAAGGATCTATGGATATTTAAGTTTATACAAATGAAGTAACAGATGTTTTGAACTGTGGTGGGGTGAGATGGAAAGAGGAGCAAAACGGTGAGTAAGTGAATGCTCTGAGGACTGAAGCAGGAAATTCATTACAAGTGTACATGTGGCTCATTCATTTGTGAGAATAATGCTCCTCTGCTGAAAATTAATCACTCTGTTATCCCAGATCTTGAAGCTGTGTGTTGGATATCCAGCAAGAAGTCTCTGCATCCTTTTCCTTTGGGGAAGGAGCGACAGCTCATTGGTAGAACATATGTCTTGGGTACAGTCTCCACATAGGGTTGGAAGAGATTCTTCCCTGAAACCTCAGAGATCAGCTGCTAAGCAGTTCTGAGCAAGGTCAACCAATGGCCTGACTTGTTGCAATGTTCCTATGACATCTGGCTCCCTGGGTGTTTCAGCAACTGCAATAGATGAGGTTTGTGGCATCTAGAAATGCAGTTTGTGATTTGTCCTTGTGCAATCAAAGTTGGGTTGTTGTTGTTTTTTAAGTCCACAGCTCAATGTGACTTAGGGTCCCAACTTGCCTCTTAAATTTCATCTGAAGTGAATAGGAACATTCCTTGCAAGATTAAACATATGAAGAAATTTCAAGGGAAGCAAGAAGAATGTCAGGGTGGCCCTTCTCAGGGTGTTCTGCACATCCCTGGTATGAACAAGAGCATGGGATAGGAGAGGGCAGTTGTTTTGGGTCTAGATTTCTTAGCCCAGCCCACCCTTGCCTTGGAGAAGATAACACAAGCAACTCACTTGCCAAGACAGAGTTTCACTGAACATTTTAGCAGTCCTGGGTATCCTGCCTACTGGTCTTGCCTGCCTTAGGGGTTCTGTCATATTCCACCTCTGGTGTTGTTGAAGATTTGTAGCAAGAGCCTAAGCAATTCTCTTTTTGGCAAAGGAAAACTTGCTGTGCTGTGATCACATTTGGATGAGCAACATGATGTGGGTGAGTCCTTTGGGCTTTGCATCAAATGATCACATATATGCGACCATAAAAGCCATTTCCCTCCAAGCTAGAAAACCAAGCTGAGAAACCCAGAGTGTGTTAAAAAGCAGAAGGTATTCAGTACAACAGAGCCCAAGCTGCATCCTTAGTAGTTACAAGACAAGGGAACATATGAATGCAATTGTGCAAAGTTACCATAGGGTAAGCCCATGGGTGTAGTCCTTGCAGAAGGACAACAGCACCAGCAATAAGTAGCAGACATCATTCTGGGGTCATGGTCTGTACAGTCAGCTTTTTGTTCATATGGTACAATTTGTTGTTGTTGTTTAGTCGTTTAGTCGTGTCCGACTCTTCGTGACCCCCTGGACCAGAGCACGCCAGGCACTCCTGTCTTCCACTGCCTCTCGCAGTTTGGTCAAACTCATGCTGGTAGCTTCAAGAACACTGTCCAACCATCTCGTCCTCTGTCGTCCCCTTCTCCTTGTGCCCTCAATCTTTCCCAGCACCAGGGTCTTTTCCAGGGAGTCTTCTCTTCTCATGAGGTGGCCAAAGTCTTGGAGCCTCAACTTCACGATCTATCCTTCCAGTGAGCACTCAGGGCTGATTTCCTTCAGAATGGATAGGTTTGATCTTCTTGCAGTCCATGGGACTCTCAAGAGTCTCCTCCAGCACCATAATTCAAAAGCATCAATTCTTTGGTGATCAACCTTCTTTATGGTCCAGCTCTCACTTCCATACATCGCTAATGGGAAAACCATAGCTCTAACTATACAGACCTTTGTCAACAAGGTGATGTCAACAAGGTGATACTTTTTAAGATGCTGTCTAGGTTTACCATCACTTTTCTTCCCAGAAGCAGGCATCTTGTAATTTCGTGCCTGCTGTCACCAACTGCAGTGATCATGGAGCCCAAGAAAGTAAAATCTCTCACTGCCTCCATTTCTTCCCCTTCTATTTGCCAGGCGCAGTGATGGGACCAGTGGCCATGATCTTTGTTTTTTTGATGTTGAGCTTCAGACCATATTTTGCACTCTCCTCTTTCACCCTCATTAAAAGGTTCTTTAATTCCTCCTCACTTTCTGCCATCAAAGTTGTGTCATCTGTGTCAGAGATAACGATCTCTGAGCTAGATCGATGGAGCCGCGATCTCAGACAGCTTTACGATCCCAATCAGTCATTTGCAGCGTCCGGCACGCTTCCTTCTAGCTGCGCACCAAAGTCTGCTGTCTCTTGGCCACGGCTCAGCAGAGTAGCTTACAGCGGTGTAAAACAGTCTTTTTCTCCCTTGCTCCATGCAAGCATACACAGACAGATCCGTCTATTTACAGCTTTTATTCAAACATTTGTCCATCACTGCTTGCAGCCATGTTAAAAACATGTCCGTCTCTCTCAAGACACACAGAGAGAACAACAACAGTACAGTCTCCTCCCAGACTCCTCCCAGCTTCTACAGCTGACGTCAGAAAGTGACGCACAGCTCAGAACACTTAACCAGTTAAGTTCTGAACTCCCACACACCCCCTTGCGTTGCTTTCTGACAAAACCTGTGTAACATCTTCAGCAACACCTTGTGAGATCAATCCCTTCCCCAGTGCCTTGCGCCCTACCTTGGCGTACCTGTTGGGCATCTGTGGAATCACCTCACAACTCTCAGAATCACACTGTGCGAAACTTACCCACGTACCTGTGGCCTGGTACCTCTCAGGTGGAATACCCTTGGTTGTGCGACTGGATCGCCTAGGCACAAACTCTGGTGTTTCCTCTGGCTCACTGTCACCAGCAGGTGTGTCCTCTGCATCACAGGATTCCCCCTCTGACTTAAAGCGTCTTCGAATCCTCTCCATTACACTCACAGGAGAACTAGGCTCACTCTTGGGCTGTCCTTTCCTAACAACTTGTGGAGACACCCCACCCTGCTCCTGACCCTGGTCAGTGACCTGGTCGTCATCAGCAGACTCAGCCTCTTCTTCCTCCTCACCAGAACTGTCCTCTGGATCAGAGAGACATTCTGAAAGAACATCACGCTGTGCAGAAATCTTTGGCCTTTCATACTGCTCAAAGAATTCAGCGTGTTTACTGACCAGCACCTTACTCTGATCACCTGACGGATAAGCAAATCTCCATGCACGAGCGTCTGGCTCATACCCACAGAAGATCATTTTCTGGACTTTGGCTCCATCTGGCCCTTGCAAAGCCTTAGGCACAGGGACAACCGCAGGAGATCCAAACTTGCGCAGAAAATGAACCTGGGGTTTGCGGCCATTCAACAACGAGTACGGTGTGTCACCTACCAGTGAGTTGTAGACACGATTCCAGGTGAACGACACACAACGGATTCCCTCCAGCCAAAACTTTGGAGGTAACCTGGCTTCTTTCAGCATCACCTGTCCAGCCTTAACCAGAGCTTCACTTCTCAGCTCTGCCACCCCCCTCTTACTGGGTGAAGTAACTGTGTGACGTATCCCTCTTCTGTGAAAGAACTGCTGCAAAGCAGAACCAGTGTATCTTGCATTTCTGTCACTGATGATCGCTTGAACCCTGGTGGAGAATCTTAGCTCCACCCCCTCAATCCAGCTCTTGATCAGCTGTGCTGCATCCTCCCTGGATTTGAGACCGTGGGTCCAGGTGCTCTGCGAAAAATCATCCAAAAAGGTTAGCAGAAACCTGGCCCCTCCCAGACTTGGTTCCTTGACAGGACCGGCCAAATCTATGTGAACCAGCTCAAAAGGTTTAGTGGTTACCCGTTCCACCTTTGGGTAACTGCACCCCCTCACCTTCGCCTGCTTGCATGTGGCGCAACTAATGGCACGTCCACAATCTCTAATTTTACACCCTCTGGTAACCTCAGGAAGTACTTGCAGTTCTTCTAGAGAACTATGATTGGTCTTCTGATGCCATGCACAAGCACATTGAACATGAGTGGGAACTGTAGCACGCTGCGCCTGTGCTCTCTCAACCTTCCCCTCACCCCCAAGAGACGTTTTAAGAATGAAAAGATCATTCTGCCCCTTCTTAACCGTGGTAAGTAACCTCCCTCCTCTGGAGATTGTGCAGACATCATTTTCAAAACAAACTTTGAACCCCTTACTTAACAAATAAGGCACAGATAACAAACAATGATCCGCCTCTGGGACGATACAAAAACCCATCTGTTCCTGCAAAACAGAAAGGAAAACGTTAGTGACAGTTTTAATCTGGGTTCTCTGTCCTTTTGAAACTGCCGTGCAATTCCACATCTCGACTGCAGGGGTCTCTGGAACCATGTTGCGGTTAGCTGTAGAGTCGATGACAAAGCTAAGCTTGGAATTTTCCACACAGCTGTGCTCAAACAAGGCCATGCAGGCAGTTGTTTGAAAAGACTCTTCCTGTTGTTTACCACGACGCCCACCTGCACGTCTTCCTGCCTGGCCAGTCTTGTTGCCATGGAAACTCGCCTGGTTCCCATGAGAAGTGTCCTTGAAAACATCCTGTCTTGGCTCTGTGCTCCGGTGGGGGCAACTGCGACGCAAATGGTCTGGTGAATTACAGATGTAGCAACGACGAACAAACAAGGCCTGGACCGTGCATTCCGCTGGCCTGGCTCCGCCCTTACTCCCAGAGCTCCCGGTGCCAGCTTTGCCCTCCTTCTGGCGTCGTAATTCTTCATCCTGCAAACGTCCTGCCACGTAATTCAGAGTCAAATTCTGGGGATCCATTGACTCCAGAGTTAGACACAGATTGTCATAACTCTTGTCCAGAGAGCTGAGCAGAATGTACACCTTCAGCTCCTCTGAAAAGTTGACTTGTAACAGTCTCAGCTGATTAAAAACAGCTATCATATCAGTTACGTGCTTTCTGATACTATCCCCAGGACGTAACTTCATCTCAAACAAGCGTCTGGTGGTGTGTATCTTTGCCCCAGCAGTGGTTCTGTGGTGCACCCTTTCCAACGCTTGATAGGCGTCACAAGCATTTTCCAGCCCCTCTACCAAAGGCAGCTGTGAGCCATCCAAGCTCAACACAATAGCTCCTAGAGCTTTGTGATTGCGTCTCTGTGAGGCGTGGGCATTCTGGATATCAGCCGCTGTGGCTTGAGGCCCCGGTGTGGGTAAAGGGGGTGCCTGCACAGCCTCCCACAGCCCCCTCGCCACCAGCCATGCCTTAAGCCTCCTGGACCATTCTTCCCAGTTCTGGCCGTTCAATTTTTCGAATGGGACGGACCACGATTCATGGCTGTCTGCCATGTCTTCCCGTTCTCCTAAAGGGGGCCCAAGCGTACTTACGATTAGGTACAGCTTCTCTGCCTCACCCTTCCGTGGAGAAACGATTTTTCAGCTGCCTTTTAGCTTTTAGCTCTGTCTCTCAGCTTCCAGCTCCAGCCAGCTCTCTGTATCAGAAGCTCTCACTGTCTCTCGGAAGCAGGCAAAAACTCCCTCTGCTTCCCGGCATTAGGCTAGACTCAAGGAATGCAGCTTCCAACCTCCAGCTAGCTTCCGTGCCGACTTCAAAGCGTTCCTGGAGCTCACACCGACTGTTTTACGAGCGTTTACTGACCTTCCATAACCTGTCAGAGATAACGATCTCTGAGCTAGATCGATGGAGCCGCGATCTCAGACAGCTTTACGATCCCAATCAGTCATTTGCAGCGTCCGGCACGCTTCCTTCTAGCTGCGCACCAAAGTCTGCTGTCTCTTGGCCACGGCTCAGCAGAGTAGCTTACAGCGGTGTAAAACAGTCTTTTTCTCCCTTGCTCCATGCAAGCATACACAGACAGATCCGTCTATTTACAGCTTTTATTCAAACATTTGTCCATCACTGCTTGCAGCCATGTTAAAAACATGTCCGTCTCTCTCAAGACACACAGAGAGAACAACAACAGTACAGTCTCCTCCCAGACTCCTCCCAGCTTCTACAGCTGACGTCAGAAAGTGACGCACAGCTCAGAACACTTAACCAGTTAAGTTCTGAACTCCCACAATCTGCATATCTGAGGTTGTTGATATTTCTTCCGGCAATCTTAATTCTGGCTTGTGATTCATCCAGTCCAGCCTTTTGCACGATGAATTCTGCATATAAATTAAATAAGCAGGGAGACAATTTACAGCCTTGTTGGACTCCTTTCCCAATTTTGAACCAATCAGTTGTTCTATATGGTACAATAATCAAGTCCTTTCCCCCAGAAACAGTTATAATAACATGTAACTGAATGTGATTAACTGAAAACTGTTTGGAAGAATGTTTGCCTCCATACCTGAAACATTCTGGAATAGGGGGGAAATGAGGACAATATTAGAAATCCTGTTGTTGTTTTTTAAATTATTATAAATCAATCAAAGACTGCTTGAGCAGTTCATTTCTGTGGAAGGTGGCTTGGTTGAGCTGTGGTCAGTTGTGGTCAAATCTTCACAGAAAGTACATCTTGACTTTTTCAGTTAGAGACTTTGATTCTGCTTCAGTAGAAAATACAAATGACTGTGGCAATGGAAAGTAGGTTGCAGGACCTCATTATTTTGAGGGCAATCCTTTGGCACCCCTATTAGCTTTTTACTTAGACTGGGATTTTTTTTCCTCTTCCAAAGAGAGCTGTTTTAATAACAATGCTAGAATAAATAGTATTAGCCAGTGGAATAGAAAGACTGGAGTCAAATTGAAAAGTTTAAATAGAGCAGATCCCAAGCCACCTGATGGCCTTGACAGATTCCTCTCCACTTAGCAATGTCAATGATATTTAATGCCAGCGAATGCTACTCTTGGAGCTTAACATGTATTTTGTACTTGTTTTATGAATGTTATTTTATGGCTGATTTTATGCTGCTCAGCACCGTGATATTTTCTCCTAATGTTGGCAACACAGAAAGTTTTGCAAATAAAGAAAATAAATGACCCAGAAAGCGTTGAAGTGCCAGAACCCAGTAGAAATTTGGCGTTGCACATATTTTGAGAACAAGATCAATTAGTTCACTTTACTGCCTTCCAGTATCCCTGAAAGTTATGTTTGTTTCTTGCAGCTGCAGAGGACATCTTCTCATGACCAGTGCCGGATTTATGTATAAGCTAAACAACCTATAGCTTAGGGCCCTTCTCTCTTGGAGACCCCGCAAAAATTAAAGGAAAAAAAACTGGATGTACTATAAGATAAAAACAAATAAAATAAAACCTGTGTTTACATTATTAAGTTTGTTATGAATAAAAAATCATTTTAAGTTAAAGCTTAATAATTATTTCACTACAATTCATATACTGTACTTATTTTCAATTGTATTTCACTATACAGTGGTACTTCTGGTTACGTACTTAATTCGTTCCGGAGGTCCGTTCTTAGCCTGAAACTGTTCTTAACCTGAAGCACCACTTTAGCTAATGGGGCTTCCTTCTGCTGCCACACCGCCGCCGTGCGATTTCTGTTCTCATCCTGAACCAAAGTTCTTAACCAGAGGTACTATTTCTGGGTTAGCGGAGTCTGTAAACTGAAGCATATGTAACCTGAAGTGTATGTAACCCGAGGTACCACTGTAAATAGACTTCTTAATTGCATTTCACTTCAACAATTACTTTGATAAAATACATATTTTGTTATGTGTAAATGGCTTTAGATACCTATTAGGTCCATAAGTTACCATATAGCATATATTCAAAACAACAACAACAACAAAAAAAACCAAATCAAATCAAATCCGTTTATTGTGAGGACCATGCCTGTGCACAAAAATCAACACTACAATAGTTAAAAATATTAAAATTCATTACATACTATTCCAACAAAACCTTCTTCCCACAAAGTAGAAAAGGAGGGAAAACGAGCAGCGAGTTAAACAGACGATGAAGGGGTCTTTACATTGTCGTTCATAAATCTTTCCCTGGCTTTCATGGCCTTCATCACAAAGACCGCTACCACATGGATAATGCGTGGATTTGCATCAACTAACAAAAATTTTACTCTATCTTCAGGACTGGTTATAGAGATGGGTATAATTTGCAGCAATGCGTCTCTAAAGCCCGAGTAAATGGGGCAATAGAGGAAATAATGTGTAAGATCCTCTTTAATTTTCATAAGGCAAGGACATAAACGATGTTCAACTGGGGTTTTTGTGTATCTACCGGTCAGATAAGCAGTTGGCAATGTTTGAAACCGTGCCATGGTGAAAGCTCTCCGAAGGGTGGGATCAGTGATCTCCACCAAGTAGTTGGCACAGATTTTGACTGCTTTTACTCGTGGGAACCAGTAGGAAAACCCGGAGTTTTTTATCTAGGTGGAGTCCAAAAAGGCGTCTTTTTCAAAGATCCATTCCCGAACTTTATCAGGGCTCCACAATTTGAGAGTATTAAACTCTGGTAAGTTGTATCTGGATAGAATGTCTAGTAGACTTTTATGCCAAGTGGTATTATATTGTAATGATACAAAGGCTTGTTTAGCCAATAGGGTGTTCGGGGCATCTATGAGGTTGGTGAAAAAACGCAAGAATCTTAAGTGGGCCCTAGCAGACACAGAAGGTAATCCTACTTCCACTCTTAGGAGAGCTGCCGGAGTACTCTGAGGGAGGCCTAGAATTCTTCTGAGATAAAAATTTTGGAAGATTTCAAGCCGTTCTAACAGCTTCTGATTCCATCCCCAGAGTTCTACTCCGTATAACATCTGTGGAATCGCTTTTCCAACAAAAGTTTTTAGTGCCGGGGTCACCAGTTGCCCACCCCTCGAATAAAAAAAGCTGAGCAGAGCGCCAGTTGTCCTACGTGTTAGAAGAGCTACAGTCTTGAAGTGGGCAAACCAGCTAGATGTAGCTTGGAAAGTGATACCAAGGTATTTAAAGAGGAGACATTGTTCAATTTCAACAAAAAAACCAGCGACAATTTGTTGTTGACAAAGGACAGCTGGACATATGGACATATAAAGGGCCCCATTACCTTCAGTAGCTTAGGGCCCCATCAAACCTAAATCTGGCCCTGCTCATGACATCTAGTAGCATTTAGGTTTTATGGCTACACTGGGAATACTGAGTTGTCAGGTTTCACTAGGTATAAGTCCAGTGATCCAGTGATTCTTCTCTGTGAATAGATGCATATATGACTGTGCAGGAAGAGCTCTGTTCTGAGTAGATTTGTTGTCTGAAATGTGGATCAAATGCTCAAAGAACAAAGGTATGCATACCCTTTCCTCCCTAAAGCCCAAACTACATAATCTGCAGCAAAACGGCCATATGGAAGAGTGTTCACAATGCATGTAGATGTGGTAAGTGGAAGATAATGTGCTCATTGCATTCTCTGCCCACTGCTTTGACCCATCCCTGTCTCTCCAGCTTGGACTCCGGAGTCGTATTTGTGACAATCTAGAAGCCCACCTGGCAGAAATTGCACATTGTACCTCCTAGCAACCCTTGTTCTGAGAATGATAGTGTTACAAGCCTGTTCCTATTTTTATCTGTGAAATGTGTACATGTAGTTCTGGGGTTTGCTCTGGTGGAAGTAAATAGGCTTGCAAGATAACTTGTTTGAATTGTGATTTGGCACCCCTGAAGGTTATACCTTTGAAGATGTATCCTCTTTTATTCATGGCAATATCATGGAGGGGGCAGGAAATGAAGTGGGGTGAGCAGTGCTTTGTAACTAAGCTGTGCAGATCAACGGATGGAGCAGTAATGCTAATCACCTACTGAACATCTGTGCAGAGATGAGGGAAAGGGAAGCTTTAACAACATAATGTGCCTGAATTAAGCCTCTGTGTGTGTGTGCTTGTGCCTGTGTGTCTATAACTTGTGTGTGTATTAAACTGTATGTATAACTACAATTTACATAATGATATATTTGAAACAGTTGATATTGTGGCTGATTCTGTTAACAGTGTTAGCCCACTATCGAAGAGTGGGAGAAAGACTGGTTTGTAGAGAGAAATTTCTAGATTATTAACACATTTGTGTAAGGATCTTTAAACAGGTATAGCAGGTATAGTTTCATCGAGCAAAACATGAAATCAAGTGAGAGACAGCTTGTGACCCACAAAGCCAAATGCAGCCCATCAGTTATGCAGAAATGGCTCACCAGGTGGGGTGGAGCAATATATGAGCCTTCGGCTCAGCTTGGTTAGTCGTAAAAGTTGTTCAGAGACACTTGGAAGTTCTTTTATGTTTTAGTAAATGCATGAAATGAAACTGATGACACTCTGAATCAAGTTAATCCATAATACCAAGGATTTATATGGCTCTCATTTGAGGTATCTCCAATACTTGTAGGACTTCTCCATCCTCAAGAGATTCTCATGAGCCACTCTATGACAGTAAAATACTTAAGACACTTCAGACAGGGGCTACAGCAAGTGAGATCAGGTGCTTTACTCTCTGCACCAGCTAGCAAGCAGAGGGAACCGCTAGCCTGGTCTTTACTGTATGGAAGTGTCATCATGACTGATAGATCCAAGGTGTACTACAGCTTTAAGCCCAGTAGGGATCAGGTGAAGCAGGAAGTCAATAATTTGTTCACCCTGTCCTTCATCGCCATACTGAACAACTCCTTGCTGAGGTACAAGCTAAACTGACATCCTAGTTGATCCTCCACCAAACCAACAACCTGTTTCTCTCCTGAATGATCTGTCTTCATCCACGCTACCTGTGCTAATGTTACTCCTAGTTATCCTACATCCCCTCCATAGGGAAAAAGGACTCAGGGTCCAAGTAAGATGCACAAAAAAGCATGTAAAGTATATTAGAGAAAATAGCATTAGGTAAAATTGGTTTGCAAAAAAGAAAAGAAAAGAAAAGAAAAGAAAAAAGGCAAAATTCCATACAAACTTGAGTATGCGTGGAGAAATTCACACTCTAATGCTGCTGGATTTTCAGGATTTTTTTTAAAAAAACTGCCAACTGATGGGGAGAACTGAGAATGAGAAGCTGAGAGCAAGCAAAGTTGACAGTTCTGCCTTTCCCTACTCTGGGCATTGCTGCTGCTTGTTGTAATGTCAAAGAGATTAAAAAAGAGATGGGGAGGGGAGGGAAAGGGGGTGAAATATACTTATGCCACCTAACAATCAAAGGTTAGACCTTCACTTCAAAAATGAGTCAACTTCCATCAGCAGAAGGTTGGCAATATTTCCTCCTGTTGCTCCCCCTCCCCCCCCCCAGCCTCAGGAAAAGCTGTCAACAAAATATTTGTAGCAGTACTAGAAAAGAATAGGTTGAAATAAGTTTTGAGTCCATTGGACTTGTCACGGTTATAAATGAAAAAGTGTTCCTATGGGGTGCAGTGCCTTTAAGTCTACGACTCCAATGGCTGCAATTTAAGTACATGGTAGCAGCTGGAGTAAGAATGTATGAGAACCCAAAACTCATCTTTCTTTCTTGGAATTATTATTTCAGATATTTGGTTTGAGGAGGAACCCCCAGTTTCATACAAAATCTCATTATACACTTTTTTTTTTAATGGTGACAAATTTCGAATCTGCCATTAAGTTCTTTCTCTACATTGAATCACTTTGGGAGAATGGGACCATTAATTGGGGTTGAGTAAATTAGTGTGTGTGTGTTTTTGGTCATTGTCACTTTCAGGTGTGTTCATCCAAAATTAAGACTAGGACCTGGGGGACCAGAGTTCAAATCCCCATTCGACGATGAAGCCTACTGGGTGAATATGAGCCAGCCACTGCCTCTCAGCCTAACCTACCTCACAGGGTTGTTGTTGGAGATTAAATTAGGAGGGGGGGGACCATGTACATTACCTTGAACTCCTTGGAGAAAAAGTAGGATATAAATCCAATGCAAAATGTGATAAATAAATCTATTCTGCCTCATTTCTGCATTAATCTGTTAATAGTAATTATTACTATTACTATTACTATTACTAATTGTTTTTAAAATCTGCATCTAGGTCTACATACATTTGAGTGTTTTGATCTCTCTAAACATGCACATTTGTAAATGTATTTCCATACTTTTTAAAAGCCAAAATGTTGCAACATTTGAGAAGTACAAAACCTGGAGGATAAGTGGGTTACAGTCTGTACTGTTGTCTGGCAAATCCTGATCAGGTCAAGTCATATCAGAATTCATAGAGATTTTATTCTTCAGTTGTAATACCTTGGTTTCTGCAACACAAGTAACATTTGACTGCTGTGTAAGCATTCAACATGCTCTCCTCTAATTTAAAAATGTTCTTACTATGTATACTGGAACTGCATTATTTAATTAATCAAATTCATACCCCATTTTCCTCCAAGGAGCTCTACCCCTGCTCTTCACAACAACCCTGTGAGGTAGGATAGGCTGAGTAGAAAGTGAATGGCTGATGGTCAGCGGGCTTTCATGGCTGAGCTAGGATTTAACCCTTGGTCTCCCAGGCCCTGGTCTAACACCTTAATCACTTCACCATAATAATATGTTGTGGTTCGAGGACCCGATCCCCGCGTAGTGGAATGAAAACACATGGACACGTGATGTAAGGTTAATGGGCAAGAAAAGGCCACAACTTTATTGATTACAGCAAGTGAAAAGGTATTGGCTTAGGCATTGGATCATGTCAGTTGACTCCACCCACTCGGAGAGGGGTGAGTCTAAAAGCGGGGTTTATTCACCAGTAGGTGGAGTCTGTTGATGCTAATCCAACTATAAGCTCACCCCTGATGTCACCGAGGGTCGTGCCATGGCCTCCCGCCACACAGGCATCGGACAGAATACACAACCGCCGGATTCCCTTAACAGAATACCCAAAATTGAAGGCGTAGGCGATGGCCACACCTAGCCCTTCCACACATCACAAACACATTATTCTATTGCCTAACCTACCCACCAATACCACAAAAGTTGTGACAATTGCTATGAGGTAGGCGAAAAAACCACAAAGCCTAATGCCAAATGGAAAAATTCCTACCAGCCCCCACCCGGAGAACCAGGGTGACCAACCTAAGGTCCATAGCAAGGCCAAGAGAAAAACTGAAACCCTGAGCTCTAAGGAAGTGGAGGGTGGGTGACTCGCAACGGGACGGCGAAAAGTGAGGGCCGCGTGGCTGGCACAGCAGCGAGTTAAGCTGCAGTCCACGCCCCTTCCAAGGCACCTGGTTGGGCACTTGCCCGTGGGTGTGGTGCGCCAGCCAGGTGAGGGGGTGGGCAGGGGGCTAACGCCCCCTGCTTGAGGCGGAGCTCGGCTCCTGCCCACAACCCCTCCCCTCATTTGCAGGAGGAGAGGCTTAGTGTTAATATGCTAGCACCTCAGTGGCTAGGGCCAAATACTGCTGGCTTGCATGTGGCTCCAGTACAGTGATGCCTCGCAAGACGAAGTTAATCTGTTCCGTGAGGCTCTTAGTATAGCGGTTTTTTCGTCTTGCGAAGCAAGCCCATTGACAGCTTAGCGGATTAGTGCTATTAGCAGTTTAGCAGCTTTTAGCGGATCAGCTGATAAGCGGCTTATCAGCGGATCAGCTGATAAGTGGCTTAGGGCTTAGGAAAAGGGGGGGGGAGGGAAAAAACTCCACAGGAACTTGCAAGACATTTTCGTCTTGCAAAGCAAGCCCATAGGGAAATTCGTTTTGCGAAGCGCCTCCAAAACGGAAAACCCTTTCGTCTAGCGGGTTTTCCGTCTTGCGAGGCGTTCGTCTTGCGGGGCACCACTGTACATATGGGGAAACCATTTTTAAAAGATGGGAGTTTCATGGCATGCTTACACAAGTAGCGATTTAGCTGTGGCTCACTCATATCACATGTAAATCAGGCCAAACTTTGCCTTAGGCATTGCCTGCAAGAGAAAAGGGTTAGGGTTATTATGGTTTGTTGTAGTTTCTCTTTTACAGCTTGCTTTTAATGCTGTTATGTTAAAAATTCGAATAAAAAATAATTACAGGGGGTGGAGCTCAATGGAATGCATTGAACTGTGTAACTGTGATAGGTGCTTTCATTTTTCCTTGGCAGTAATTTTTTTTTAATCTATTTATAAATTAATCATCTTCCACACGCATGACTCAAGAAGGTGCACAGAATGCAATAAAACAGCTAAAAAGCAGTTTAAAACAATGCCAAAGCAACAACAGATAAATTTTAAAACATCACAAAGTATACACCCATGGCAGAGACCTATTCATGCTGCTGGCAAAGCTTGTTGGAACTAAAATGTCTTCAGTTGTTTCTGGAAAATGCAGACAGTGGGTGCATGTCATATCTCAACAGGTATCTTTGAAACTTCAGGGAGAAGCTCTCTTGCAGACCACAGTGACTTACCAAGTGTATTAGGGATAAGGTAGTCTCTCAAGTAACTTGGTCTTAAGCTACATAGCATCTTATGTGCTAGTATAAAAACCTTGAACTCAGCCAATGCAGATCCCATAAGCAAGGTGTTTTGATGCTGGTGGTAGCTTGCCCCCACAAGCAACCTTGCTACTGTGTTCTGCAGCTTCTAGAACCACCAAGGGTAGCCCCACACAGAGTTGCTTAGTTGTTTAGTCGTGTCTGACTCTTCATGACCCCATGGACCAGAGCACGCCAGGCACTCCTGTCTTCCATTGCCTCCCGCAGTTTGGTCAAACTCATGCTGGTAGCTTCGAGAACACTGTCCAACCATCTCGTCCTCTGTCGTCCCCTTCTCTTTGTGCCCTCAATCTTTCCCAACACCAGGGTCTTTTCCAGGGAGTCTTCTCTTCTCAGGAGGTGGCCAAAGTCTTGGAGCCTCAGCTTCACGATCTGTCCTTCCAGTGAGCACTCAGGCCTGATTTCCTTCAGAATGGATAGGTATGATCTTCTTGCAGTCCATGGGACTCTCAAGAGTCTCCTCCAGTAGTAATCCAACCTTGACATTATCAATGAATGGACAACTGTGGCTGAATTTCATCTCAGCGAGATGCGTATATGTCAACTCAGCTTTCTCCAAGTTTTTTCATTAAATCCATGACATATCTGTTATTTTGGGGTTGAAGTTATATGAATATGGCAGCTACATCCAGTGCTTTTTTCTGGGGGGACGCAGAGTTAAAATGAGAGTACCCCTAAACATTTTTTTAAATAGAAAAAAAAGTACTGGCTACATCCGAGTAGGTGCCAACATTCTGGACATTCTTAAACTGAAAGATTCAAGGGACAGTGATTCTCATTGTAAGTAGGTATAAGAAAAGAGAAAAATATTCATATGCACCCCCCCCCCCAAAAAAGACAGGAGGATCTTGAGGTCAATACACCACCACTTTCTTAACTATATGAGGGGAATACATTTCTTCACTTTATTCCTGCTGTGTGAGAAATGCATGGAATAGAGGAATTTGTGAGAGGAATTAGGAAAGAGGCCTAGGGCACAGTTGATGCACAGTCAGGCAGCAGCTGGCCGCTAGGCAGTCTTATTGCCTCTCCAGCCCACCTCATGGCTCCCCACACAACCCTTTCAGCTGTGAGGCTGATTTGGATTGTACCCGGCTCTCATTTTGTTCTTCAGTAGTTTGGAACCGATGGACTTAATGTACCAGTCACTCAGGCTCTGCCGTTAAAACTGCATTCGACATTAGGCTTCGTTTTTTAAATGGATTTCATCAACATAATTATTACACAGCTTTATTACAGTAATAAAGTAACTCCAGGGGGCCTCTACCGGGGAGGTAATTGCAGGAACCAAGGCACTCTTAACGTCGGCACATTCTCTCTGGCGGCCTTCCTGTGTTCACACTCCGTAGTGTACTTCTGTGTTTCACTGTGCTGGCATAAGAACTTACTGCTTCCCATACTGCGGAGGCCCTTCATGTAGAAATTCAAACACCTCACAAAAACACACACACAGTTGTTTGAATCGCAGTCTTATAAAGGGATGACACACTAGACATTTTGCCCTACTTTTGTTTTAGAAAGGAGTCACTTCCATTTTATTTTATTTTATTTATTTTTTTGCAGACAGTGCTGTAAGCAGTCTTTTGTACACGGGGGTGAGGGGGGATGTCCTTAGAATTTCAAGTACCTAGAGCAATTAATTTTCCTTCTTCCCCTACTCCTTTAGCCAGGTAGCTTAAAAAAACTATTTGTACAAAGCCTTTGAGATAATACTTGACAGGGAATACACATAATCCCGTGTGAATTATCTCCCCTACCCTTGGCCAATTTCAGGTGTTCTTGGAATCTAGGCAGGAAAATAGTTTTCATTGATTTTTTTTTTAAATCCTAAATGTAGCACAAGGCCTCAGAGTCACTTACGTTCAAAGTAGTAGCTGTCAGTGGATGACATGGTGGGCCAATGGCATGGGGCATCTCTGTTGACAGAGGTGTCACTGCTGCTTACCTGGAAGGGACAGTGAGGTTGTGGCTGGGCTGGCACACCAGCGGAAACAACGCATTGCTCATGCCAGTGTGTCCACAGAGGCGCAACTTTGTCAGCACCCTGCCCCATGCCTGTACCATCCAGCTGTAATCTCCAGGAAGATACTCCATACACACATCAATAAGCCTTGAAATAAGCCTTCTATTAGCTGCAATTGAAGATTCCTCTCAAGTGTAATTGTGGTGGTGACATATTTGTTGGCTGTCCGGGGAGGGGAGGCGGGTCACAGCTAGCCAAGGAAGTCACTCTCTTCTCAGAGGATGCTCTCAGGTTTCGGAATTCCTTCCCTAGAGAAGCTTAGACTAGCTCCCTCTTTGTTGTGAGTCCCAGTTTTGGTGGAAAGGCAGAATATAAATAAAGAAAACCATCAGCATTTCTCCCTCCCCAACAGTAATTCCCCTCAGATAGTGCCTGTGCCACAATTAGACCTAAATAAAATTCCTCCCATTGCTATAATGGAAGGCTTCCTGGGGGCAGGGAACTCCTGGTCTAGGGGAAGACCTCTGTGGGGCCTTAGGTATGTGTGAGCACCATGTTAGCAAGCTATGTGGTCTCTTACGATCTCAGGCAACTACCACAAAATGGAGACTGAACTGGGGAGGGATAAATGACAAGAATCTAGGGCAGGGGTTGGCAAACCAAGGTCTGAGGGTCAGATCAGGCCCAATTGCCTTCAGGATCTGGTCTGCAGACTGTCCGTGGATTGGCGTGGGGATTCTGTTCGTTCGGGCTGTGCCATATTTTTTTCTGCACCATTCCATTCCCCCCCGCTCCCTCACACACATTGTGGTGGCGCCTCCTCCTCCCCTCCTCCTGGCTTCTCCCGCCCTGCCTAGAGGAGGAAGGGGGCTGGGCTGAGCTGGCTGAGCACCGTTTTAAGCAGCCCCTCTCCAGAGCTAGCCCTTTCGCACCACGCATCTTCCCTCTGCCGCCACCGCCCTGATGCTCCTGTGGGCCAGAGAGCAGAGCGGACGAGCTCGTTCTGCCTACCCATGAGAAGCAGCGGCAGTGGTGGCGGCGGTGGCGGTGGCAGCAGCCCCTGGGGGACTACTTGCCCCCTCACGTCTTCTTCCAACTCTCTCCCCCCCCCCGGTGCTGCTTCTCTGGCCCACCACAAGGTCTGAGGGACAATGGACCAGCCTGCAGCTAAATTTTTTTGCCGACCCCTGATCTAGGGGCTGTAACTATCCCCATGCTGTATGACACCAGTTGCTTGCATTTTTTCATAAAATTTCACCAACTATATCTGCTCTGAACAATTAGCTCTTTTCAAATATTTGTCTTCTTTCCCCCCACTGAGAGACGGCAGCTTAAAAGTATGAGGCTTGGCCCACCCTGATTTCTGCAGAATTAAAATGGGAGATTAGCAGTATGTTAACAGAAGAGATGTGTTTCACTCCAGGTTTCTTAATAAATTGGATATCCTTCTTGGTAGAGGTAAATTAACTAGAGTTGTTAGGGTAATTAAAAGATGGCACAAATTTGACACCTGTCATGAATACAAGTCCACAAAGCCAGAAGCTGCAATTAATTCTTGAATTAAATTATATTTAATCTAATACCCTTAAGGGGGAAATCTTGACATAGGTTAACTATACTTGTATGTGTTACCTTTCAGCTGTCCTATTTTTAGAAACCTGAGCTCTCATGGTGATAGAATACACTTTGGGTTATGTGCATTAAAATAAAAAATAAAAAATCCTGCAGCTTGACATTTCACAACATCACTAAATTGGAAGGAGAGGGTATGTGAACTTTTCATCTTCTGTAACTCCTAATGATCCACGAACTTGCATCTGAAACTACAGTATTACACCATACATTCCTGTCCTGGGAATAAAGTACTTATAATTGGATTCTCGCTACACATTAGATCACACTTTTTGAAAGGTGTTTCAATTTTTGCTGGCCTAACGTGGTCTTGAATATGAAGTTATACATGGGAGGATATGCTTTTCTGTACCGTGGGAAGAGACATGCAGTCTCAGTGCTGAATTAAATTTTGCAGGGAAATGAAGACTGCAGGCAAGATCACACAGGGAACTATCTGGAGATGTGCAAAACTTTCCTATTATTTCCGCAGATGGTTCTACTTTGCTAAAAAGTGCATTGCACATTCAGCACATTGATTCACAAAAGCTGAAATGCAATTTTTATTTTATTTTATTTTATTTTTTTGCAGCAGTAGAGTTTTCTAAAATGTTGCCTTCCATGTTACTTCCAATCTGTGACTTTCAAATCTGAAAGTCACAAAAACCTGATTTTGATTGTGTAGGGTTTCTGCGCTGGAAGTTAGTGGTTAGCTTTGCATTTATTTTCAGTATGCCAAGTTCTTGGTTATTACTTTTCTAATACTCCAATTCAGTGTGCTGGCTGGCTTGTTGTGGCTTTACTAGATTGCCATACTGATTGGTCTGCTATTTGGCAAGCCCCAAATAGAGATCCATTGAAAAAGCTCTTTCCCTGAGGCACATTTGATAGTGCTGCTGAAGGGGCCTACTCTGTGACTGTGGAACTCCCTGCCTAGGGGGTTCTGCTTCCCCTTTGCTGGATTCCCCTTTGCTGTCCTTAAGATTTATTGTTCCACAGCTATTTATTTTATCTGCTTATGGTGTGCTGATATTTCATATGTCTTTCATCATCTGTCTGTACTTTTTTGTTTTTAACGTACATTTTGATTGTGTTTAAATATGTTTTCATATTTGCATCATTAACTCTGATATATATTGTTAGCTTGGGCATTTTTCAGCTGGAAAGTGGGATAAATAACCACTTTTTAAAATGAATAAATAGTGTATCTGTTTTGGCTTTATATTTCAAATGAACAAACATGAACCAGGCAGAGGGCCTTCTTGGTAGTGCCGCCCGCCCTACTGAATGCCCTACCATGAAATGTCAAGGAAATAAACAACTACCTGACTTTTAGAAGACATCTGAAGGCAACCCTGTAAATGTTTTACCATTTTTATGTGCTTTAAGCTGCCCAGAGTGGCTGGCGAAACCCAACCAGATGGGTGGGGTATAAATAATAATAATAGCCTTCCTTGGAGTCCCAGTTACTGCTCATGGGGAATGCATGGAGCTAGGTAGCTGTGCAATAACTTTCCCCCTTTATGGGTTTTTGATGAGTCTCCTGGGCTCCTTTGTGAGAAAGAGCAGTATATAAATTTAATAAATAATAGGTATCTAAACTTAACATGGGGAAAAAAACATATGCCCAATCCAACCTATGGGAGAAGGCTCAACCTGGCTCTGAGTCAGAAAGGCTGAATTTGTTGGTTTTGATTTCTTTCAGTTTCTCATTTTCACAGTCTTAAGTTCAGTTCTTCACACTTCCATATCAGTTTATAAGGTGTGGTTTGTTTTTTTTGTTTGTTTGTTTATATATTAAATCAAATTAATACAGTTTCCACAAAAATACATATACATAGCATTAAAATCAAAATGACATTATAATCTTAAAAACAAAATAAAAAATTCCTTCCAGTAGATCTACAGCAAACCTTTTTAGAACTAAAATACCCAGCAGATGAAGTTAGACAACAGATCAACAGAGCCAGACTGATACCCAGAGAGAACTTGCTGCAAGACAGACCCAAAAAAGAAAATAACAGATCACCTCTAGTCATCACATACAGCTCCCAAGTTAAAACAGTACAACGCATCATCAGAGATCTACAACCTCTCCTGGACAATGACAGTTCTCTTTCTCAAGCTCTGGGAGGAAGACCTTTCATTGCCTCCAGACAGCCCCCCAATCTTAAACAACTCCTAACCCACAATAATACTATAACCAGACTTAACACGGACACTGGCACCAGAGCCTGCAATAAACCCAGATGCCAACTTTGCTGCCACATACACCCGGACAACACCATTACTGGCCCCAACAACATCACACATACCATCTCGGGACTATTTAATTGCTCATCGTCTAACATTGTGTATGCCATAAAATGCCAACAGTGTCCTTCAGCTCTCTATATTGGACAAACAGGCCAGACCTTACGCCAAAGAATAAACGGACATAAATCCGACATCAGGAACCACAAGACAGAAAAACCAGTAGGAGAACACTTCAATCTCCCAGGACATTCTATACAAGATCTCAAAGTAGCTGTTCTATTACAAAGGAATTTCAGAAATAGACTGGAAAGAGAAGCTGCTGAATTGCAACTTATCACCAAACTTAAAACTATGGAGAGACCTGGTTTGAACAAAGACATTGGATTCTTATCTCATTATACATGACAAAGCCATTTTTCACCTTCTCACCCCTTGCTTTTTCCTGTTAGACCTATTGCAGTCGTTAAGAGTCGTCAACAGGCTCATCGCAGCTATCTGCCAATCACCCATTCCCACCACCCTTCTGAGTAATACCCCTCCCCACCTTCTCACTATATAGAAAGGTCCGGTGACTTCTGTTTCAGTGTATCTGAAGAAGTGTGCATGCACACGAAAGCTCATACCTAGAACTAACTCAGTTGGTCTTCAAGGTGCTACTGGAAGGAATTTTTTTATTTTGTTTTGACCATGGCACACCAACACGGCTACCTATCTGTAACTGGAATTATAATCTTAGTTCATAAATATTTTTTTAAAAAGCATGCCCTTATGAAACTTCACCAACATTTTTGATATGCACATATTTGTATGCATTTTTACCTAAAATGCACATTTTTGCAAAGCAATTTACCCATCAAAAATTCTATTTTCACTAACATGAGCATATTTGTAAACACTTTATCCTACCGAATGCATTTTTGTACATATTTCTTATACAAATACACATCTTTGTACACATTTGTAAACATGGATTTTGTACACATTGTACTTGGCTGGAGCACGGCATTGCAAAATTCAGAGAAGTGTGAATTTCAAAGGATAAATACTTTTCTGTTCATATATATATATTTAGAAAGGGCAAATTAGGTAGGCTCACTGAATCTGAATCAGGTGTCTCCCCCATCCCTATGTATGACACCAGTCAGGTAAAACCAGGAGGTATGTGGAATGGGCTGCGTGCAGATAGAAAAACGTTTCTGGCCTGTATCATTCCGTTAAATTTGTTAAATGCAGATTTTGCTTTATTTTCATGGATTGTCTAAATGATCTTTTGATTCTCTCCCCCCCACCGCGCTTAAATTTAAGGAGCCTACCAGCAGACAGTTTGCATGGGACAGCAGTTGAGCCATGCAAAGCACTGCAAATGCCTCTTTGACACTTCTATATAGATACGTGGAAGAAGAATAAAATATTCTAATGATCCGAATGATGAGATTGCAGCCATGAAACATGGTCAGAATTAGCTTGATGATCCTGGCTTTAGATTACCTGCAATTTGTTAGGAGCCTCAGTTGGCCAGGGACAATTCTGAAGAGCAAGCTCAGCAGAATGATCTGCTGTGATAGATGAGGTGCAAGTAACAATTTTTATGCCTTCTGCTTGTAAGGTTAAGAGTTGCAATTGTGGCAGAGAGAATTGGAATCATCGGGTGGGAGTGAGGAGAGAGAAAAAACAGCCAGAGTAGTTGAACTCGAGCAGGTTTCTGCAAAGCAGACAAGAATCTGAATTGTTGTATCCTCCTCTGGCCATCAACAATACAAATGTTTCCAACAAAAGTTATCCGGTTGTTGTTTTTTATCCTTGCTTTCATGGCACTTCCATTTTTTTTTGATGTCTCTATGGAGGTACTAGACATTTTTTTGTTGCTGCTGTTAATGTTACAAGGTGTCTATTTCTTTTTCTGTATCCCACCTGCTGTCCTTGCTTTTAATAGCTAGCTTCAGATAGCAAGAACAGCTGGGGCTTTATATGTGTGCCATGGATCAGGTATTTTAAATCTGAGATCTGCAGCTGTGTATTTGTAAATAGAAAAGGAGGCTAAACAGATTACCTCTGTGAGCTTGGAAGAAGCCTCATCAAGTCAGGATTGTTCTGCCTGTTTGTGATGTTTTGTACAGGATGTCCAGTGAGCAGACTCCTTAAAATCCTGGCAAACTACGGTTGGTATGATGAGCAAATGTTTCTGACATCACTCATAAGATACATAAGATAAGAAGAACATAAGAATGGCCTACTGGAATGGGCCAAGAATACATATACAGTGGTACCTTGGTTCTCAAACACCTTGGTTCCCAAATGCCGAAAACCAGAAGTGTTCTGGTTTTCAAATGTTTTTCAGAAGCTGAACATCCAATGCAGCTGTTGGCTATTGTTTCTGGGGAACCTGCACCAATCAGAAGCTGCGCCTTGGTTTTTGAACATTTCGGAAGTTAAACGGACTTCTGGAATGGATTACGTTTAGTGCTTTTGTTTTTGCTATTTAATCTGTGTTTTTGTTTTTGAGGCTTTTTTGGTTAATTTGTTTTTATGACTGTGTTGAGCCCAGTTCAGTTACTGATTGATTGATTGATTGATTGTGTGACTGCAGAAATGGATAAAAGCCCCCTATCCAAACAATGACTATCATGAGTGCAGGTAAAGAAAAATAATTAATTTTTATTTTTATCATCTACAATACTGTCATTTATTCTATAGTATTGCTTTCATTTTATGGATCAATGGTCTCATTAGATAGTAAAATTCATGTTGAATGGCTGTTTTAAAATTTGTTTTTAAAACTCTGGAAGGGATTAATCCATTTTGCATTACTTTCTATGGGAAAGAGTGCCTTGGTTTTGGAACACTTTGGTTTTGGAATGGAATTCCGGAACGGATTAAGTTCCACTGTAGTTCCACTGTAGTATACTTAATCTGGAACGGATTAAGTACCACTGTAGTATTCTCAGAGTGGCCATCCATATGCCTGCGGGAAACTTGCAAGCAGGGCCTGAGCCCAAGAGCACTCTCCCTTCCTGCAGTTTCCAGCAAGTGGTATTCAAAAGCATTACTGCCACTAACTGTAGAGGCAGAGCATAGCCATCATGGCTGGTAGCTACTGAGATCCTCCTCCATGAATTTGTCCAATGCTCTTTTTAAGCCATTCATGATGCAGAAGGGAAGCGGCTTGGGGAGGTCTCAGAATCTAGGTAGACAGGATTGTTCTTGGCTACAACTCATGGCTAGCCAAGGGAGAACTTGACCATCAGTCCAGGTTTAGATGACACACTAAGCCAAACCTTGGCTTAGATTAGAATGGTCTGGGAGTGAAAGGAAAAAAAAGCTCCTCCTCTGTATGTTTGGGAGGTCCTAGTAAGCCATACTTTGTTGTTTGAATGCAGTTGGCCCGTACTATATCTTTAAAACATAACAGAAAAGTAGAGGAGCACCCCCCCCCACACACACAAAAGGTGAAAAATAATATAGATTGGAAACCTCAACAAAGAGAGAATCTGCTTGCTAAAGATCTGCTATCATCTTTTTGTTGTCATAAATTATTTCCCTGAGGAGCAGCTTCAAGCTCAAAATAAACTGGAATCTGGAAATGTAGAATAAATAGTGGTTTAGCTGTGCAATTTCCTACTTTTCTGTGTTGTGTTGGATCAGTTGGTGCCACCCTCTCACAGGGGGTAATTTTTTTTAAGAAGCAGCAGTAGTTTCTCAAAGACAAGAGCATACTCTTACAAGCTTTGGTGGGAAAGCTTTTTTTCAGGTCAAGGGCCACACTTCCTTATGGGCCACATATTGGTGAACAGGAACAGGGGCACAAATGAGTAGAGTAATGGATATGACCCTAACCTTGTATAGTAGATTACAGTCCAGCCACCCAAAAGACAGCATCTCACATGCACACACACCATAACTCTATCCTTCATCCAAGCAAGTTAAGGGCATTATCACAGTTCAGCGCCCTGTTCCAGGCAGACAAAAACATTTGAGGAGGGCTTAGAGAAGGGCCAGTGGAAATCATGGCCTGCAAAGTGACAGTTGCCTATCCAGAGCCCCAAAGGCCACAGAGAGAGTCCTGGAGGGCTGCTTTTACAGCTTCCAAGTGTGCTTCTTGCCACCCAGTTTTATATTTTATTTATTACAATTACATACCACCTTTATATTCCAAGGCTCTCAAGGTGGTGTACATGATTCTCCTCCTCCCCATTTCCTCCTCACAACAAACCTTTGATGTAGGTTAGGCTAAGAGGGACACGGGTGGCGCTGTAGGTTAAGAGCCTAGGACTTGCCAATCAGAAGATCGGCGGTTCGAATCCCCGCGATGGGGTGAGCTCCCGTTGCTCAGTCCCTGCTCCTGCCAACCTAGCAGTTCAAAAGCACCTCAAATTGCAAGTAGATAAATAGGTACCGCTCTGGCGGGAAGGTAAACGGCATTTCCGTGCACTGCTCTCGTTTGCCAGAAGCGGCTTAGTCATGCTGGGCACATGACCCGGAAGCTGTACGCCGGCTCCCTCAGCCAGTAAAGTGAGATGAGCACCGCAACCCCAGAGTTGGTCACGACCTAATGGTCAGGGGCCCTTTTACCTTTACCTAGGCTAAGAGAGGGTGACTGGCCTAAGGTCACCCCATGAGCTTCATGGCTGAGTGAGGATTCAAACCATGCTCTCTCAAGTCCTAGTGCAACACTCTAAACATTATGCTACACACAAGGGGTTTCAAATAATTTTGCAGCCACAATTTAAATAAAGCCAGTCTCTTGAAAGCTCTAACCATCTCAGCGATGTGTCTCCAGGCTGTGTCTTCCTTCACCCACCGTGTGCCAGGTAGCTGTGACCTATATTTCTAGGTCTAGTAGCATCAGCTCACCATCAGTGCTTATTTAGCAATCTCTCAATACAACATAATTGCATCCCCGTAACATCATAAACAAGTTAGTCATCTGTGACCTGGAAACATTTATAGGCTATCAGCTTTATTAATAGAGGAAGGGAGCCCAGCATTCAACTCCCTCCCTTACTCTATTAAGCGTGTTGACACCGAAGACCCTGGAAAGACAACAGCTGGCAAGACATAATCAGTTCAAAGCCACATTGCTCTTTGCTTACTGAAACATGATGATGGCCACTAACCTGAAGATGTAATAGAGAATGTGTCCCTATATATGCTCCACAGTTAATGTAAATTTAATAGGATACTTTTTGATAAATACAGTTGAGGGTTGATGAATATTTACTGACCTTCAACAGCTGCAATGAATGCAGGCACCAACCTGTAGTCATCTCTTTTTTTGAAGGTTTATTACTTATTTACTTATAACACTGACCCTTCACCAAATGTTCCCAGGCTGGGAAAAGTATGCAATGAAACACCCTGAATTTTGTGTTTGTTATGTGCCATTAAATGATAATCGGCTAATAAAATGATTTGTGTTGGGAGTTTAACAATGAAACGTGCCTGACTCATGCATTAATGTGCTTAAGATAATCTGCACAGATGCAGTCGATGCTTGTGGTGATTAGTGCTGCTGGTTCTAAAATAAATGTGCATTTTTAAACCTAATTAATCCTAGGTTTTGGAAACTATTCAAAAGATGAATCGTTGGAATTTATCTTTCAGGACAAAGGTCCTAAAGCTTTTGAGTTCTTTAGCTTAAGTCATCCTGTTGGAGGTGCAGAGTAGACTTTCAAATAATAGCTCAACCATTATGCAGACTGCTCTATTTTCTGCCCTTTCCTCTTCTGTACTACCTGTGCTCTATCTACTCTTTGCAGTTTTCAAGAATATACAAGAGCTAGGCCAAGGAGCTTCAGTGTTCTGCTGTGAAAATACAATACAGAGTCATAATCACAACCTCAGAGCTAGAATGCCTGCAGAGAGTTTATAGAAGGAGTCAGGGAGGAGTTTATCACTTCTGTGCTGCTTCTGTCTGTGTTCTTCCTTTCCCAGAGAGGAAAGAAGGAAGGAAGGACAGCTCACTACCCAAGAGCTTTGCTATATATCAAGGCTAAGAAACCTCAGGCCCTGAAGTCAGATGTGGCCTTCCAAACCTACCTGGGCTGCAAGACCATCCTAGGCCACACTCCCATATTCCCAGGCCACACTCCTCACTGGTCCTGCTTTGTCACCATCTATGAGTGCTTGTTCCAGGTCTGAATGTGTCCTTGATTTCAGATAAGGTATCTTGCTTGCCCGGATGGGAAACAGAGGTGTCTCAATGCTTGTAAAGCTACTACAGAAAGTAATAGTCACAGTTGCTACACCTACTTTAGTTTCTTACCATGCCCACCCTGGGCATGTGGCCCCTGGAAGGTTTCCTAGAAAGGAACATAGTCCTCTGTCTATGTGAAACCCAGGGAGGAACTTGGTTCACATTGGAATGGCCTTGACTCCACAGTTATTGCAATTCCGAACAGGGTACCTCATGCTACAACCTGTGATGTGTTATGGGATTGGTTTCGTTTGTGCAGCCTTTGGTGAGGAGCAAGGTCCTTGTGGCTGTAACAGCCAACCATGTGCTCTCTTGACCCATATCTAAATTGAACAAAGCTTTTTATTGTTCATTTGAACCCATACCTGCCCTGTACCAGTATGCCAGATGTAGGGAGGGTGGTCATGGCTTCCCTAAAGCAGCCTCATGGACAAAATGAGGAAGCCTGACAGGCCAGAGTTTTCCCATACCTGTATTAGAAAATGGCATACTTCAGGTACTATGGTCATGAACGTCATAGTAATTTAAAGCTGAAAACCTGCACTTTGAACTGGGCCAACCAACAAATTGTCTAAGCATTGGAATCTAATGCTAATGTATCAGAACCTTTGAAAAATAACATCTGAGCAAATCTATGAGGTAGTTTAGGCTAAAATACTGGGTTGCCCCGGGCAAGTGACTCTGGAATGGACTGGTGGTTTGTTGGTTGGAACTGTTGCTTGCTGACCAGAAGGCAACAGTTTGGGATGGGTTGTTGGTCTGTAGGCATGACAATTTGGGTGTGAATGACCTTGGATTTACTTTCAGAGGGACCATGCCATTAGCACTCAACACCAAGGCACATCCTATAAACTGTAAAAGGTCCCAAGTTTCCAGGCAATTCCAGATAGCAGGTTATGGGAAAGACAACCTGGAGAGCTGGGTAAACAGTGTTGGACCAGACAGAGAGACAGCCTGACCTGGTATAAGGCAGCTTCTTGTATTAACTGAGGATTTCACTCTGATTTTCCCTTGACCAAACTAGTATACCATACTGTATCCGGAGGATGAGACACTAATTCACTATGTTGCAAGTTCAGGATGAAGCCCATATTCAGACATCTGTGACCTTAAATTTTTTGATATTTTATCATACCATACTTTTGACAAACTTTCCTAAATTATAATGCATAAAGATATATTCTAATCAGAATAAATAGCATTCCTTAAAACCTAAAACCTCCATTTGTGAGAAATAATGTATCACCTTCCTGTAGGTTAACTGCAAAAGAAATGTTAATATAGAAAGTACAGCTAAACCTTCTCTTTACTTTAATCCTGTATTGAGTGTTGAGTTACATTATTCTGAGAAATGACTAATACCTTAACTATAGGAAAGTAAATAAACCCTTAGAAATCTTCTTTCAGATAGGATTTTCAATAGTGAACTGTAAGAAAAAAATGTAAGCACAATAGTTTATCTTGTCTCTTCTGATATGAAACAAAAAATCTGCCCTAATAGACTTTCCAGTGCTGACCTTTAAAGGGAAAGATGGAACAGATGGAGCTACACAGCTGTGTACTAAATAATAATAATAATAACAATTATTATTTTAGCATTTTTGTTGTCTTCTGTCTTAAATGTGTGTTGCAGAGTTTATGCAACATTTTTAAGACAAGAGACAACAAAAACAGCAAACATGAATCTTATGAATATCAGAAACCATTTAGGGAATCCATTCTGAGACCTGCACAGCTTTCTGTTCATCATTGCTATTTTTCTAGAAAAAGAGATGTCGGTACTCACCGTGAAAGTTTCCCTTGTTCTCTTAGAATGAAATGGTGCCCATCTGAGAGGTGTCAGAACTAAGCTCTGGTGAGTTCTGGCTGAAAAAAGGCCCTGCTTTTATGGTGTTATAGCTGCCGGTTTTGTTTTTGTTGTTCTACATGCTTCCATTATGTTATCTTTACTCCACCAACATCCAAAAATGCTGCAGTCATCAAACCACTTTTCTTCTATTGCAAATATCTTGGCATTTGTGAAAGTTACAGAATGACTCCACAACACTCTCATTGTGTAGAAGGTGTTTTGTGAAATTTTCCACATCCAGCTGTTAGATTATCCTCTATTTCACGCCTTTCCCCCATCTTTTTGGACAGGAGGCCTGTCACTGCAGTCTCTAAAATAGTGGATAGCTCAGGCAGACACTGTGAACTTAAGTAGCTCCTGCCTCTATTCTCCTAATACTGCCTTTAAAAAAAAGGTAAAGGACCCCTGACAGTTAAGTCCAGTCACGAATGCCTCTGGGGTTGCGGCGCTCATCTCCCTTTACTGGCCAAGGGAGCTGACGTTTGTCCGCAGATAGTTTTTCCGGGTCATGTGGCCACCATGACTAAGCCGCTTCTGGGAAAACCAGAGCAGTGCATGAAAACTCCAGTTACCTTCCTGCCCGAGCGATACCTATTTATCTACTTGTACTTTGACAAGCTTTTGAACTGTTAGGTTGGCAGGAGCTGGGACTGAGCAATGAGAGCTCACCCCATCATTGGTGGCACTGTGGTCTAAACCACGGAGCCTAGGGCTTGCCGATCAGAAGTTCAGCGGTTCAAATACTGCCTTACTTCTCCTAATGTTGTAATATCTCATGAAGTGAGCATTCTGGTATACCAGAGCAGCTTTGTAGGGAAATGACCCTCACATGAGTAGAAGATGCCATCTACTTCCACTTGTGCAACAGGATGTTACTCTCCTCTCTTCTTCCCTGTAGCCTCTGATAACCATCTAGAAACCCTCAAAATCTGCTCCAAAGTGTTAGGACACACTCTGAAATAGTTTTGGGGGTGCATGGGGGACTTCAGGGGAGAGGAAAGACAAGTCCTATTGGGTGAGGAAAAGTCTGGACAACATTGGATTCTGCTCAAAGTAGACTGGCAACATATATATATATATATATATATATATATATGATCACTGAGAAGAGCATAAGAGAGAATAAATTCATCTGTCTCAGGAGACTATGGAGGAGTGTGCCTTTGGAGGTGAGATCAAATGGTTGGAAGGTTGCAACACCTGCTGTGGCTGTAGAGACCGATACAGGAGAGACATGTTTTGTTGCAGCTGGGACAGATGGGGAAGTGCCAAAGTCCTGCTGTAAAATGAAGTCTGGAGGAAGAATGGGGAGGCACACAATGCCAGATGCTTGAAGTCCAGTGTGAAGTTTCCACAGTCTGTGTTGATTTGGGGAACCATGTCATCAGCTGGTTTGGTCCACTGTGCTTCATTGAGTCCAGGGTCAACACAGCCGTCTACCATGAGATTTTGGAGCACTTCATGCTTCCTTCTGCAGACGAGCTTTATGGGGATGCTGACTTCATTTTCCAGCAGGACTTTGGCACCTGCCCACACTGCCAAAAGTACCAAAACCTGGTTCAATGCCCATGGGATTACTGTGCTTGACTGGCCAGCAAACTCGCCTGACCTGAACCCCATAGAGAATCTATGGGGCATTGCCAAGAGAAAGACGAGAGACATGAGACCGAGCAATGTAGAAGAGCTGAAGGCTGCTACTGAAGCATCCTGATCTTCCATAACACCTCAGCAGTGCCACAGGCTGATAGCATCCATGCCATGTCTGATAGCATCCTTGGAGTGCTCTGATGGTGTTTCCTGCTTGGCAGGGGGTTGGACTCGATGGCCCTTGTGGTCTCTTCCAACTCTATGATTCTATGATTCTATGTCACATTGAGGCAGTAATTGATGCAAAAGGGGCCCAAACCAAGTACTGAGTGCATATGCATGCTTCTACTTCTCAGAGGTCCTATATTGCTCTATTTGCAATCCTTGTTTTGCTGATTTCATTTAATATTCTAATTTTCTGAGATTTTTAATTTGGGGTTTTCATCAGCTGTATGCCATAATCATCACAATTGTAACAAATAAAGGCTTGACATATCTTGCTTTGCATGTCATGAGTCTATCTCATATATTAGTTTCACCTTTTATGTTGAATTACTGAAATAAATGAACTTTTCCACAATATTCTAATTTTCCGAGTTTCACCTGTATATATGCTGGGAAAATACAGTTTAATATGGGATTCTTGAGAGATACTTTATAGGTGGCTAGGCTCACTGGCTATCTAACAACAAAGGCATCTACATTTTAGAAACTTATATATCCACTTGATTTATATAAGACTAGAAGTGTTGCTTCCTGGTATAAATACATAAGAAATATGATAGCTGAGGCAAGAATATATTATTTACTTAATGTTTACTTACAAGACAAGAATTCTAGCAAGCAAAGTCAGATTATCTATACACTTCATCTTTGAATCCGATTTGATAAATTTTAAGAAAATGCCATATAAATCTTCAGTCTCTTGCAAAAGAACCGACTTTCCCAGGTTCTGGTGGTTTGCTGCTAGGATAATAAAAGAATGACTATTCAACTTTGGCTAGGCATCTTAAATCAAACGATGGAAAATACAAGCAGTTTGTCTACTGAACAAGAAAAATGCCTTGCAAGATAAACTGTGAGACTTCAGTAGGAAGGCCTGGGTTCAAATCACCACTGAGCCATGACGTGCACAGGGTTATCTCTAAGCTGAATTTACCTTCAGTTGCTGGAAAATGTGGGAGATGAGAGTGCTGTTGTCTGTTGGCAGGCCTCCCATGGACATCTGGTTGGTCACAGTGAGAGCAGGATGCTGGACTAAATTGGGTCCACTGGCCTGATCCAGAAGGACTAATCTTTTCTTCTTATGATTATTGTGAGTCTAAAATGAGAGGGAAACACCAAGATGAAGAATCTCGTGCTCTACCAACTGAACCTCTATCCATCTGCCATATATGCTACCTTCAGAGGAGGGGTGTAATGCATATTTAACAACTCTTAATACAAGAGAGACAAATGTGAATCCAGCAAATATGCCCCCTTACTGTATATCGTTGTTAATTATATGTCTTTGGTCAATAAGCCTCTTAAGTGAGTTCTCAGAAGATGACCTTGCGTGCCACGGAGAGAGTAAACCCCATAATAGGGATTTGGGGAGATCAAGCATGATTTTTTCTTTTCTTTTGCCAATCCTCTTGCATTTTTTGATTTAATTTAGCACGGATCATTATCAGGCAAAATATTTTTGCAAAGCTTATAGCTTATACAGTTGGAGAGTTTTTGTTTTTTGTTTAGCATAGATGCAATATCTTGATTTATTCAAAACTGTTATATGGGGGGGGGTGGAACCCAAAGACTATCTATAATATCAATTTATGGCAATGGACAGGTTTCTGTGACTGTTTCTATTTGCCATAGAAGTAAAGAGATTTGGTATCTGAAGCTGTGATGCTGCTTTTCAGCCTACAAATTGCACTTAATTTTTAATGTTTACATCAACGTGATTTTGTCCGTTTGAACCATATATCTTTTTCATTTCTGCTCCTTTAATTGTAAATAAAAAATGCCAAAAGAAGATTGTAACGAATTTTATCTTTTTGAGGCTTTTTAAATATGCATCATATTATAATGCCGAGTCTGCAAAATTATTATCCATGATAGAAATATATACTGTGAAATATATACCTTGTGTTAAAAGCTGAGATAATCAAGTGTTCCTTAAAGTGATGATTGGTGTGTTTATTTTGGATTACCTTTTGCAATTTGACACCACAATATCAGTGTTGGCTATCAAAGTACTGAACTGAATCTCCCACTAACAATCAGCAGAGGATGGGGCTATCCTTATGCTGCCACAAATATTGCTGTGCTGACCGAGAGAGCTGCAGGGTTTGGCTCAGTGGTTTTGATAATCCCCACTCTAAACTACTCACTGCGACCTTTCTCCTGATTGGCTTAGGGCTCCCATAAATGCTTTCCAGGGTTATGCTGAACAATCCACATTTTGGGCATTGAAATAGACACCATTCATTTCACATATCGGAGGCTGCTTCTCAAAACATCTGAATTTTTGGAGGAAAATTCAGTTTGAATATGTGAGTGCATAAGGACATATGCAGGCCCATTGTGGTCCAGCATCCTGTTCTCACAGTAGCCAATCAGAGGCCTACTGGTATACAGAGACGTACAGCCTCAAACAGTGGAGAAATGACACAGCCATCAAGGCTTGTTGCCATTTATAGACTTATCCTCCTTAAATTTGTATAATCCTCTTTTAAAGCCGCACAGGTTGGTAGCCATTGCTACAGCTTGTGGGAGCGATTTCAATGGTTTAACCAGAGTGACTTGATTTCATTTCAGCCTCTCCTCTGGAGACTAGCCAAAACTTCACATTCAGAAGCTGCTTGAGCTGAGTGAGGTCATTGGTCTAACTGCACTGACCCCAGGGGCTCTCTGGGGTTTTAGATATGGAGTGTCTCTCATTACTATCTGAAAATGCCAGGGATTGAAGTTGGGACCTTCTTCACACAAGGCAGATGCTATACCACTGAACTACAGCCCTTCCCCAGATTATTCAGGCTATTTTGTACTAGCCCTTGGTAGATGAAGCTTATCAGGTGTGAGGGAATTTTCACAAGTTAAGAGTTTTACAGAGTATCTTGTGTTGGTTATATCTGAAGGAGTGTCTCCACCCCCATCGTTCTACCCGGACACTGAGGTCCAGCGCTGAGGGCCTTCTGGCAGTTCCCTCACTGCGAGAAGCCAAGTTACAGGGAACCAAGGCAGAGGGCCTTCTCGGTAGTGGCGCCCGCCCTGTGGAACGCCCTCCCACCAGATGTCAAAGAGAAAAACAACTACCAGACTTTTAGAAGACATCTGAAGGCAGCCCTGTTTAGGGAAGCTTTTAATGTTTGATGCATTACTGTATTTTAATATTTTGTTGGAAGCTGCCCAGAGTGGCTCGGGAAGCCCGTCCAGATGGGCGGGGTATAAATATATTATTATTATTATTATTATTATTATTATTATTATTATTATTATTATTAATGTTTGGTTTATTAAAGTCTACTTTCCCACCTCATGCTGCAGAAATGTCAACAGCAGAACAATCCAACCCCCCTTTTTTTCATTGGGGTTTGGGTGGCTTCAGTCCTTTGCCAGACCCAGTCAGGCTCTTCCTGAGGAGTGATGCCAGCATCACTCTGCTGGCATTCAGCATCCTCTTATGGCTGCTGAAAGTGCAGGGAGATAGAAGTGCCTCTTGAAGGTATCTCACCATTGGAAAACCCCTAAACGGTGTTTTGGGATGGGAGGGGTCGATTAGTTAGATCCTGAAATGGCCATGCTGTCATCACTTTATGGTATGGGCCCTGATGCTCCACACCTTTTGCCCTGGTTGGCATGCTTGGCTGGGCTACAGATAAGCCCCACCCGGAAGTGGTGGGGTGAGGATTGCACATGAAATCATTACATCTGGGTTCTGATGGAACAACCATTTCCAACTTTTTTTTGAGCTCAGAACAGTCTATTTAAATCACCCTTTGGAGAAATATAATCAAATATGCAGTTTTGTGAAAGTGCTAGGACACAGCAGCTATGCAAAGGGTTCATTCTTAAATGGATCTTCATGGTGCCAATTAAAATTATAATTTAAGGCAAAGCTATCATAATTAATGGGCTTAGCATTAACCTAACAGAACCTTTATCATTCAACTGTTCAATTACTCTTGATCTGAATTTGTCATAAAATTTTAGGGTTTCAGGAAATCTTTGCTTCTATTAATTGCTACTGCAATGGCTTGTAAAGATATCCATTATCTTTTTCCAAGACATTTGCACTCGTTGGTATTGCTTTGACCTTCTTCCTTAATTGTGTGGTGTTGCATTGCAGTTCAGGGAAAGAGAGGCCAGGGGGTCCTTGCTTTCTGGAAAAATGCTTAGTTCTGTTCATGTTTTTCTCCATTTCATCCTTATATCCCTGTTAGTAGGTGTCCTTACCTTTCCTGAAAGGGCTTGGAGAGATGGCCAAAAGACAGAGGACCATGGGTGTAGGAAGTGGTACTAGTGGCAAGTGTGCTTAGGCCCACTGCAAATCAGATGTGCTCCACTGGCAAAACTAGCTAGTAATCAGAGACCTAGAGCCTCTATAATGTGGGTGGATAGTTCTTAACATGTTCTAAACTGTCAAACTTGGATTTAGCCCTTTTCTACTGAAAGGTCTGGTACAGATAATGGTTGCACTGATGCCTGTGAATAAAGGTTTGTGTGTGGAAGTAATTGAGCCCTAAATTAGGAATATTGGCGCAGTTACTGTCCTGCTAGAAAATGAATTTATAGATGAAGTGTTGTGCAACAACCCAATATTCACAGTGTAAAAGTTTCATTCTAGTCGATAAAAGCTTTAACCATAGTAAATCCGTTAGGGTTGTATCCAGCCATATCTGTGCATCAGCAAAACAGAATTTCACTCATGCATCAGATTGAGTCCTTTCCCCTCTTACTTGCGCCTCCCCTGTGTGTCCTTAACATCTGCTCTGGAAGGTTTAGGGGAACTCTCCAAAGGAGATTTTGGGAGGCATGGGGAGGAAGTGAAGTCCCTTTGCATGAGCAGTCTCATCTCATGTGCCATTGGATTTCAGTGGTTAGTCTTTAAGGTACTTTCTTGCCTTTCCAGCTGTGGATTAACACAGCAAGTGCCTGCTTGAGGATTGAGCTTGCCCTCAGCAGAGTTCCTTGTTAAATTGTGCGTGAACATATCAGACGATTCTTCAAACAACTCTTCTTTATTCAAATGCCAGAACAGAACTGAACTGAAGGGCTCAGTCAGCAACGTAACTGTTGCAACTTTCTAAAATTATCCAATCACTGAACGTCACTTTCGATCCTTCATTTGCATAACTATCTACAGTATCTCCCTGCTGGCCCAGGGTGAGAAATTCAGTACATAACATTCCTCCTGTAGAGTCCCTGGGATCAAGGTTGTACCTATCCCAGTTTTCCAAAAATGCAATGCCACAGAAAGTTTTTCAATGTTTTTGTGAAGGTAGTCATCTCCTCTCCAAAAAGTGCTGTGATGCTCCAGGTTCAATCTGCAGCATCTCCAGGCGTGATACCAAGCCTGGACATAACTACCTTTTTTAATCTTAGGTAGGGTGTTCCCTACATAGGTTTAGGTTTCTACCCAACAAAGTTATCCCATGAGTGCAGGGACTTCTTCTCGCACAATAGAGCTTCCCTCTCATTCCCCTCCTCTGCACAATTTAAAAGTAGTACCGTTTACCCAATGAGCCTAGCTTAATTTCTTCTCCTTTTCCAGTGCTCTTTCTTTAGAGAGTCCACGAGTTTTTGACATTGGATGACTTTATAAAACATTCTACTAATTGGATTTGTTAAAATAAATAAATCAAAAGCTAATTGGTACGTGCCCTGCCATTATTTTTGCTTACTGAATTAGATATAATGGCGTGAAGTCCTTTTTATCATATTTGTGCACTTATTTAAACACCCCCCTGGCGCACACTTCTGCAAATTCAATTATAGATTCAAAGAAAGCACTCAATTTATGCAAGGCTGGTTTACATTTAATCCAGGGGCAAGACTCAGTAACTGATGATAGGTCTGTTCAAAATTAATTAGGATCATTCAGAGGAACAGCAGCATTGTTACCAGCGCACAATGTAAAACAGGGGTTATTTCAGCCTTTGCTATAATGAGTCACAACTGCAAGCTTGTTGTGGGTCAAGGGAGCCTTTGTTTATTTGGGTTTCTCTTTCCGTGCTGGGAGGTCACTTGTTCTTTGTCTCGGCTTCATGTGGGACAGATTAATAAGAGGATTTCCAGAGGAGGGTGCAAACAATGCAGAGAAGCTGAATGTCTTCTTTGTTTGCATCAGTATTCACCCAGGAAAGTGTTGGGTGGGAACCCATGGCTGAGTTGCTTTGTTTCCTCCCCGCAGGAAGGGTGTCCAAAGAAGTAAGTCAGATGAAGGTGACATTCTGCAGCTTATCAACAAGTTGGAATTTAACATGGCAGATGGGAGAAAATGAAGGTCTTTGAACAAAAATATGTAACTTCCCTAAAAATTGCCTCTGTGCCAGAGGATTGGACAGTAGAGATATAGAGAGCATTTGCATAGGAGTGCCATTGAAAGCACCTTTGGGAGCAGGTTCAAGGAGAGCATGGCTGAATAGATGCAGCTCCCTGTTGACAGCCAAGGTGCCTCTGAATGCCAGTGTCTGGCAGAGAAGCAACAGGGAAGGGACATGGTCTTCATGGTTTGCTCATGGGCTGACCATTGTTAGATTCAGGCTGTTGGACTAGATGAATATTTGCTCTGATTCAACAAGACTCTTTTTGGTCTTGGGTGCCTTTAAGATGCTCGGAGCGGGTTTGGTTGTGACTTGACAGCTGCCCAGAAAAGTGGCCTTGGATTCATGAGGCGAAAAACACAGGAAAAGAACCATCCATCCATCTCCTGTTCTTCCTCCCTTCCTCCCATGTGTGTTGGTTCACGAGCAGAACAAACAGCCCTGTTCAAAAATCAGCACTTCCAGTTGGACAAAAACAATTCCGGGCAACACAAGGATTTGTTTTCAGGTGGATTGCTTCATCACATTCACAGAGTGCCCCGTGGGAGTTCATTTCCACCCATTTTCTGGCTAAGAGGGGTGGTGTTGATAACTTCCATTGGGGTTAACGGAAATGAGGCCATCTCTTCCCTCTCCCATATCACCCGTTTGGCAAGACGGCAACCAAGAAACAGCACACCTGCTGCTCCTGCAGCTCTGCTAGAGAAATTTACTCCAGACCCATCAGAAGCCATTTGTCAATTGTCAATTGTCAATTGTCAATTGAAATAAAGAATGGTCTTCATTTCTCCTTGGAACTAACATAAAAAAACAACAAAAAAACCAAAAAACCAAGACTTTTTCTTTTCTCGTTCATTTTTGTAAACTGTATCATTTTCTTTATATTTTCAAGCAACTCTCAACTACTTTATTTATCTGCTGCAAGAAATGTATCATCTGTCCTCCTTCCCTTCCAAAATAACACTCCAACTGCTCATATTATAAATGTTTCTTAGGGGTATTTGAGATGTCTAAATGCATCCGTTAGTTAAGTGGTTGGTAGGTAGGTTTGTACTTTATTTTTAAGACTGTATATTGACTTCTAACATTTTTCGTACCATGCTTGTTTGAAACCAATTGCACTGATAACCAATAGCTATGATAAATGTCCAAAATTGTAGGTAGCCTGTGAGTTGCTTTTGGTGGCGTGGGGCTTATACCTAAGTCCAGCTGCAACACATGAATGTACGATTTTGCAAGCAGAAACCTCTTAGGCTAGTGGAACAGGAGTGATGGATGACTTATTGCACCATCCAGTGTGTTACCAAAACCCTGATAGCATGTTTTCACTCAAAATTCGGCAAAGTGATGTCATCTAATTATATGCATGTGTACTTACTCTTTTCCTTGTTCTTGTGCATTATCTTAACCATAATGTTGTTGAGGAGCACTCATGCTGCCATAAGTAATTTTAGCAGCAGATGATAAATAATGCCGTAAAGAACATGATCTCCTCTGATCTAGCGGTCTTTAGGATAGCTTAATAATGGTGATCGCAATAAATATGTTGAATAATTATTTGAAGTGACATTTTCCCTGCAATAGTCTGAGCTTCTAGAGAAAGATGGGAGTCTTTCCATGTATGTGCATAAAATGCATTCTTCTTTATTAATTTCTTTTAAAATCTGTTAATCCTCTGAATGTGTCCAAAATCCAGATACTAGTGTCACTCCTTGTTAGCCCCAATTAATATGTGAACATTCTTCCATATTCTTTGCAGCTGTCTGCTTCATGAGATAATGATGCCCTTTATGTTATTTCTGTTTACTTGCTTTACATTGTGACATTGACAAGCAATTAAACATTGGCCCGTTGTAGAAGTGTTTAATTACATTGTTAAAACAATTTACACCCCAGGGAACTCAGCCAGAGAACTCAGCCTTAGGGGGAATATTCAAGGTGGGACTTGGTATGAAACGGGTTCTTAGAAATCCATTTGACAAGTAATTATTTTAATAGTACATTAGAACTTTGTGAGCAGAATGGACAATGCTTATGTGTTTCTGCATATTAACGTGGAAGGCACAAAAGTTTCTGTATGAGACAGTTGGGCCCTCTTTGCATAAAAAACCCTGACGTTCCTGTTCTCAGCTCCTGACAATTACAACATTTTTTAATCTGGTCTTGAGAAATCTCATTTTGCCTCACCTTCCTCTGCTGTTGTTGATAAAATAATCTTTGATTGCTTATTTCAGTTTCATTATCCTTGCAATTTTCCTTCAATTTATGGAGCTATTATTGCTTGTTTTGTTTTGTTACTTTTTACATTTTCATAGAATCATAGAATTAGAAGGAATCCCGAGGGTCTTGTAGTCCAACCCCCTGCCATGCAGGAATTTGTTTTGTTAAATATCTATTTATCTATTGTCGCATCTCCCTATCAGTTCTTAGGGGAAAAAGGCAGGATCAGGTCCTGCTGTTGCTTTTTCAGGGGTTACTCTAGATGTGGTGAAGCAATTGTTTGAATGCTTTGCCCAGTGGCCTATCAGCAGAAGCCACACAGAACATCCTCATTTGATGCAGTGGGGTACGTGGGTCAATGAAAAGCATTCATGTGGCCTATCCTTCATGAATCATTTCAAAATTCTCTTTTTGCTTTCTTCCAAAGAAGTCAGGTATGTTATTCAAGAAGCATTCCCCCAAAATGATCTTGACATTTTGCTTTCATTGAAATTTGGTTACAACTCTTAAAAATTAGCCCACAAAAGTAGCCACGCATAAAGATGCTTAATTACCTATCTATATTTGGAAGTCATCTAGAGTGCTTAATTAATTTAGCTTTGGGCAATCTTCATAAGGAGAAGTGAAAGCAGGAACTAGTCCCCCCCCCCAGTAGTTAGAAGAAGAATATGGGATGGGGGGCAGATAGTGACTGTTTGAGTAAGTCATCACCAGGCATTTGTGTTTTTATTTCCTTGCAATGTTTTTAAAATGAAGCAGATCGTGAATACTGGACAGAAAGACACTAAACCCTTGTGCTGACCCTCTCTTGTCTAACACTGAACCACTCCAGTTTAGTTACACTGTATTTAGTTTCGTTACACAAGTTACACTGAATTTATGAGGGTACGTACGTGGAGAATGTGGCTTATAGGGAGGAATAGAAGTCAAATAGCAAACCTATATCCCTTTTGGTTGGCATCCTGCAGTCTTACTTGGGCGTTTCACTTGCAGAGCAAGTCAGGGGTGTTTTCAACCCTGCTAATTTGCTTTAAGAATTTCCTAAATTCCAAAGAGTGAACAGAATTCCAACATGACGGGAGGAGGAAACAAAATATGTCATACCTAGCATGACAGATGAATAAACTCCAGTTTCCGTAGGAGAACTAGGACAGGGATAGCTTAGATTGAATACTGGATACATTCATTTATGACTTTTTCTCCTGAATGCTAAGCAGGTTTAATAGTGACTATGTGATTCCAGGTTGCATGTGGGCAATGTGGTACCATGCAGATTTTGTGGGACAACCACTCCTGTCCATAATCGGTGGGGCTGATGGGAGCTGGAGTCTAACAACATTGGCTACTGTTGCCCAAGTGAGGAACATTCTCAAAGATGACAAGCAGAAGCTTGTGCTATGTAAACCATCCCTTTTCGGTAGGGACTGAAAGGTCCAGGTCTTCTATCAATAACCAGGTCAAGCAAGCATTCATTTCTTCCACACATGCCATGAAACCTAGTGTGGAGCAAAAGCACCTCTGCATGGGTACTGGTGACATCAACTGCTCATGGGCCGGATATGCTGGCCACTATAATCATCTCTCCTTCCGTGGCGACGTATTGTAAAACATAATTTGTTCTAGAAGGGCTGCTGCACCTGCAAATTTCATCCACTTTTGTGAAAAGGGTAGAAGTCATAGCAGTTTTAGATTCCCTATTAAACTGAACTGGGGGGGGGGCAGAGCTTTGTTTTTTAACAGATCTAGATTGTGCTAATACTTTATTATCAGTTTTATTATCAGTTTATGAAAATCTTGTAAGTTCATATTCATATATAAGCATGTGGCAATATCAATGCCAGAAGAGATTTCTTTTTGTTTTAATGCAAAACTCACCTGGAATGGGGGTGGGATTAAAGTAGCCCTTTGCTAATGCTACTAAAAATAAATCTGGATCTTAGTGCACAAAAACTAGAATAGAAAGGCACATAAAACGAGGAAGACTTGTAACTGCAACACTCTTTTTTGCACTTTCAAAGGGAAACCAAAGTGGCAAGGGAGCACCAAACTTTAATGTGCTGCTTATTCAAATATGAAGTTGTCTCCTTCCCCTCTGCGTGATCTTTTATGAACATTAGGTTTTACTGCACAATGCCTCAGGGACCATTAACTGAGATATGAGCACAAATCTTCAGATTAATGTGTGGCATATGACACTACTATCTATATTGTGAAGATTTAAAGCTGTGACTAGGAAAAGTGACCTAAGAAACAATTGCTTATTAAGTTTTTAAAAAAGGCAAGCCATATGTTCCAAGTATACATTTAAGACTCAGAAATCTTTACTATATACCCCCAGGGCAGTGGAAACAATTTAATGCTCCAGAAATTCATTTTATTTTCCCCCTGCAACGAGACAGAAGTAATTAAGACAAAAGTATTTATTCATCTCTTTTCTCCTTAGGTGGTTGTTCGTTTGATGAACACTACAGTAACTGTGGTTATAGTGTGGCTCTGGGGACCAATGGATTTACTTGGGAGCAGATTAATACCTGGGAGAAACCAACAATGGATCCTGCTGTCCCAACTGGTGAGTAAAAAGCATGCTGGGTAAGAAAGCCTCTAAACAAAATTATTTATCTCGGGGTGAGAACTTCCAAAACTGCGATACGGGCTGATGTTGGCTGATACGGACAGGAATAACAAGTCAGCTTGTCATATCATTTTCCAGAATAGTAGACATTACACTTTGACATTATAAGCTAGGACACTTCACACTGGAAGCCATTCTGAGTGTGTTTAGCTTTGGTTGTTACTAGTACTTAGTAACCTTCGTCATTGCCCAGAATATGTTGGCTTTGAATCCCATTTTCCCCACTTTCATGTAGCAATTTGGACTCAAAATGTAAAGGCCAATCACCTGCCTATTGTCAGTCAAATCTTGTAGGAACAATGCTAACTGTTGGTTTTAAAGTCCTATATGGCTTAGGATCAAGGTATCTCAATTGTCTGCCTTCTTTCATATGAACTTGTATGCTGCAGAAGATCTGCTGGAAAGGCATTTTTTTCTTTTTTTGGTCAATGTCTGAGGCACAGTTAATGATGAGACAAAAAGGGGGTTTTCAGTGGCTGCACCCAGGCTTTGGAATTCGTTTTCCCCAGGAGATACATTTAGCCTCCTTCATTATGACTTTTCAACATCAGAGAATTAAACTTAACCTTAGTCTTTAAGAGCTGGCTTTCTGTTTCCTATTTCTTAATAGTTTTATCTAGGTAATTGTAATGGAAGTTTCACCTTTTTGAGTAAAATTGTGGCTTGGTTTTATTGGCTCTTGAAGTGGTTTGCTAGCTTTGCAATGTATGTTTGCGTTACTGTTTTTAATGGTTAATGCAAACTGCTTTGAGTAGATAGGTAAGGTAACAATTGCTTAAATAAAGAACATAAATAAATTGTATTGTGCAACCAGTTAGGTCTTTAGAAAACTCGGTTCACATTTTAGTACAAAACCAAACCTGCATTACATCTGATTACTGTTTTTAATAGTAACATCTGACAGAGTAAAACAAGATTAAAGGTTGATACAATTATCTACATTAGTTTCTACAAAGCACACTCTCAATTTCTGTGTTGCCACAGCAATATTCAATGCATGATAAGTAACAAACTTGTCACTGTTAGACAACATATAAACAATCTAATAAGGATCATTGGCATTAATGAAGGAGATGAAAGTTTTCTAATATAGCTTTCCCCTGGGTCATCATACAGGCTGCGCCAGAGAACATAATGACAAATATTTCCAGGTAGTCTTTGATCTACATATGTGGTGGTTGTAGGGATGATTTCATTAATTTGATTGTATATTGATTTGGCTCTGAGAAACCCAGGTAATTCTCAATCCATTTTTTAGTTCTGAATGTCAACAAACCAGGGACACAATTTCCTAATTTTTGCACTTTCCCCCCATGTACTTAGAAAGATTTGTGTCTGAAATAAATGAATCATAGAATCATAGAGTTGGAAGAGACCACAAGGGCCATCGAGTCCAACCCCCTCTCAAATGTGTAACCTATGTTTGACATGCCTTTGACTTGATTTTGAGAGACAGCCAACTTTAATTTAATTAAATGTGGTGCATATCACCTATTATTTTACTATATTATTTTACTATATTACTTTTCTCTGGCACCCCCTTTTCTGATAGGGCTGCCGTTGACTTTACTGAAGATATTTCTGCTGTAATAAACCAAACTGATGCTCACCACCACAGTGAGAACTGTTCAGCATCCACTAAAGTGACAAAGAATTTCATTCAAGTTGACTTTTGCAAAATGGGGGTTTCCCATTTTAACTGGTGCGAAAGTCATTAATTGTTAATTATATTTCTTTGCTAATACCAGTATTAGGAAACTGGAGTTTATTCATCTGTCATGCTAGGTATGACATATTTTGTTTCCTCCTCCAGTCATGTTGGAATTCTGTTCACAGTATTGCCTTTTGGAGGACAGGAAAAGTTAATTTCTTAAAGGATGTGAGGTTTAAGTGCAGTTTCTTTTTAGAGATTGGTTTGATCTGCAAAACGGTGTGAAATCATGACCTCCCCTGAGCTTTAGAAATGGTAATAATCAAGATGTCCTGTCTTTTAGTTTGCTTTGTTGAAACAGAGAAAGAGAAACTTTCTTGTCACTCCAGTTCTAAATATCTCTGCTGACACAACTGCCTGTGATAGCAGCAAAATGCCACTGCGGATGTCGCTGCTACAATATCACACTTTCTGACATTGTTCTATCATGACTGTTGGCATGCCATATCCAAAGCACTTCTAGCTGCAGAAAGGCTGCCAGATCAGGTTGCAAGGCATACTTGAAGGGAAATTTATACTAGCTGCCTTTTCATTGTTAGTTCATGGGTGCTATATCATGGCTAGATGCTTATATTCTAGCAGTGCTCTCTTGTTTTATGCTATTCTGGAGTGTGCATGTGCAATCATGTTGCTATGTAAGTAATAATTACCTCCCTTAATGAGAGTACCATTAAGGCTGTGCTGATATGCCTTTGACTTGATTTAGACTTGCATTCTTGAGTTCATTCCTATATTCCCTGAAATCCTCCCCATTCCCCACTGTATTTTTTTTTTTAAAGAAACACTCCTCTAAATAAATTACTGTTAATTTTTTTGGCTAATCCCTGTACTCAAGCCTGAGTTTAAGCATGACATATGATTAGTTTCACAGAACTTATTTTCTTTCCCCAGTATCAAGATATCACAATTTCATGCATTGCTACATAATGCCAACCTACTCACTGGTGGACATTAGACAGCTGGTTCATACGATAAGTGATAAATATGATAGCTATGACTGTTGGTGTCTTTTTCAGACTGAGTGTGCTAGTGTACACAGCCTCATAAAAAGTGTTCAAGTGCCTGATTGTGTGTGTGTGTGTGTGTGTGTGTGTGTGTGTCAGAGAGAGTGAGAGAGAAAGAGAGAGAGAGAGATTCAGCCAGTCCTCGGTGGCTTGTAGAGCTGTGTGATTTTTGCATTTTTGAAAGATAGACCCCTCTCCTATTATGTAAGCAAACTAAAGATAAGCATGATGGCAATTGCAATGGGGGGGGGGGTTGCTCCAAAAATGGTTAGAGCAAAATAGCTACCAATAAGAGGAAATTTCCTACCCACTTTTTAAAAAAAATCCAAGGGTTGTAACCAATGAATTTGTCCCATTAGTGTCAGGACTTCCATTTGTACAATAGGAAATCCTATTCCTCTACGCTCCCTGGGGGGCTCCCATGCTTATAGATATAAGATGATAGATCAGGAGTATGTCCTGGATCTAAGTTACCGAACAGTTACTTTCTCTTCAGATCTTCCTCCTTGCCTTTGGGAATATGTACCCTTATGGAACTTTTTAATTTTTTTAAAAAAATGTCAAATATTGGTTCCTGGCAGCTTATACACAATGAACCTTTATGCAGGAAACCAGACATAGATTTATGTTTTCATTTCTCAAAGAAAAAAAATCTATTCTGCAAAGCAATAATGGTTGTAGAGGGTATACATAAAAATGTAGAAATGGCACTGTGTCTGAATTCATATGGTAAATTGTTAAGTGTTATGCCTTTACAACTTTGGCCAAGCTTTTTCTTTTTTCTTTTAAAGTTCTTTATTGATTCCATTTGTCAAGTTAAACCATTAAGTATTTTAAATAGTGTGTAATAAAAGCCCTGCATAGTTCACAGCTAATTTTGCCCATCAGCTGGGCACACTTTTGCTCATCACACATGCTTGAGTATCTTACTACTGCTGACACAAAGGGCAGAAACTTCACATTACAGCCACGGAAACAAACAAGTTGATCACAACTGATCTAGAAAGTGGTTCCATTTCGTTTAATTTTTAATCATTAAATTGACATGTCACCTTTCCCCTAAGAATTATGAAGTGGTGTTAATGGTTACCCCCTCCCCTTACAACAACCCTGTGAGGCTGACAGACACAGGCTGGCCCAAGTTCATCCAGTAAACTATTATGGGTGAGTGGAGATTAGAATTCTGCCTCTCACCCCAGGTCCCAATCTGACACTTTAATCCAGGGTTTCCAAACTTGGGTCTCCAGCTGTTTTTGTCCTACAATTCCCATCATCCCACTGGCCCTGCTAGCTAGGGATCATGAGAGTTGTAGTCCCAAAACAGCTGGAGAACCAAGTTTGGCAAACCCTGTTCTAATCATTACACCACAATGGTTTTCCATGTGATCCAGAACAATGGAATACCAGTTATGCATTTAAACACACACAAGTGAACTGCTTTCTCCTTCAGTTTGGCTCTTCTCGGGCATTATCCTTGTTCTGCCTTTGATTAACGAATGAACTTGTCAGGTATATGCAAAATATGAAATGCAATAAAAATCAATTCTGCCAGGAATCTTCATTCTCATTAGCATAACCCTTCGACTAGTTGTCAATTTAGTAATGAATCTATCTGCATGCCATCCAATATTATATAGCCCTGCTCTAAATAGATTCAAGGGCCATTCAGATATTCTTCCTTGGAAAGCATCTGTTTGGGTGAAGGATAATTGCCTGGCTCACTCCCACGAAATCAAGTTCACACTGATAAGAAACTAGAAAGTTTCTTCTTTTTCACAGGAACTGCGAAAAAATAGCTGTAGTTTTAGTAAATGTTTAATGTAAACATTTAGTACCCAAGGGTACTAAAGGAGCTTGCGGATGTAATCTCCACCTATGATCTTGGAGAATTCTTGGGGAATAGGTGAGGTCCCTGCAGACTGGAGTTGGGAAAATGTGCTCATCTTCAAAAAGTGGGGGAAAGAATATTTTGGCAACTACCAACCAGTGAGCTTGACGTCAATACTAGGAAAGGTCTAAGAATAGATAATTAAACAGTCAGTTGGTGAACAAGAAGAAAATAATGCTGTGATTATTAAGACCCAGAATGGGTTTCTCAAAACAAGCCATGCCAAGGTACTATTAGGTGTATTCGTAGCTGGTTGCCTGGCCCAACCCAAAGACTGCTCACTAATGATTCCTCATCATCCTGGATAAAAGTGACAAGTGGGGTGCCACAGGGTTCTATCCTGGGCACATTGTTGTTCAATACTTTTATAAATGACTTGGAAGAGGGAATTGAGGGAATGCTCATCAAATTTGCAGATGACACCTAACTCAGAGGGGTAACTAGTGCTGCAGAAAACAGAACATAGGTTCAAAATTACCTTAACAGAGTGGAGAACTGGACCCAAACTAACAAAAATGAATTTCAGTAGGGACAATTTCACGCTTAGGCAGGAAGACCCAGCTGCATAAATATAAGATGGGGGGACACCTGGCTTTCCAGTAGCACATGTGAAAAGGATCTTGGGATCTTAGTAGACCACAATCTTAACATGAGTCAACAGTATGATGCAGCAGCAGCAAAAAAATTCAACAGGTAATGTCCAGATCAAGGGAAGTAATAGTACCACTCTTCCTTGGTCAGACCACACCTGGAATATTGTGTCCACAAGTGCAGAGGAGGAACAAGTGTGAAGGAGGGTGGCCGAGATAATAAAGGGTCCGGAAACCAAACCAAGAGGTGTTTGTCAATGGAATGGATGCCCTTGGTAGGCTGTAGACTCTCCTTCCTGGGAGGTTTTTAAGCAGTGGTTGGATGGCCAACTCTAATGGGTGCCATAGTTGAGATTCCTGTATTGCAGTGGGTTGGACTAGATTACGCTTGGTATCCCTTCCAACATTACAATTCTATGATTCTATGCTTTAAAGACATGTTCTTAAGCAGCTGAACCATGGGTGTCATACAGTGTATAATCCAGTTAAATTATGGGCTTTCTGAGTTCCTGTGAGCACCTAAAATCTTTGAAATCCTTGTTCTCAGATATAATGAGCTTGTATCAATGGCTTACAGTGAGGGGTTTTTTTTTAGTCCCAGGACACTTGATGGACACTAATTACTGCATCCCCCCCTTTTTTTATATGTTGAATAAAAAAATATATCAAAAAATCAAGAACAATTTAAACTATTTCTGTTTCCAGCCAGTTTTGGGGGTAGGGGGAGACACTTTGTTTTAGATCATTACAAACAAATGGTTTTTATAATGGGTTTCTCAGGATTGGAAACAAGCAACAACTTAATTAGAAGATTAAGAAGCAAATATTGATTTCCTCTCCACTTACCTTCCTTTTGAATGAATGTTCTATTAATGACATTTGTAAAACTAGTTCTGGGAGGCTAATGGAACTTTAGTTCATTCTCTTGCACTTTGTCCCAGCTGATTTGTGTGAACGTTCAATCATTACCCCTCTGTTCACTGTGAGATACTCACAGCCTTATTTTAAAACATGGACTTACTCAGAAATGGCTCAGTGAAGAAATCCAGGGACTGGGGAGCTGGAAGCTAGAGAAAAAGATAGGTCATGGGACTCTTAGCACATAAAAGGAAGAGGTGTGGGTAATTGATCTCTAACAACTCTCAGCACCCTTAGTAAATTACAATTCCCAGGATTCTTTGTGGACATGTATGACCACCGAAGTAGTAAAAATATGATGCTGATATGACCTTCGATGCTATGTTGCAGCCAAGGGCCAATTACATGTAGGTGGGTTAGTTGGAACTCTTGTAAAAGGGGGTGGTCTTAGAAGAATCTTGTTTGCTTATTTTTGGCACAGCTTTAGAGCTTCTACATTATGCATCAGGTTTAGGTATGGGAGAGAGGTTGGCAAAACATTTGCATGTATTAATTAATTAATTAATTAATTAGTATGCCACCCTTCATCTGAAAATCACAGGGCAATTCACAACGTAAAAATACAAAATGAGAATACAACATACGTAATATAACAAGAACAAGAACAAACCAATAGTCAGGCATTTGTTTTATTGGATTTATTTATTTATTATTCAAGAGCATTTATAACCCACTTAACCATTCAAAAATATCCAGCCTATTGTCTCTGTTTTACCTGATGAAGTAATCCTGTTGTTTCAAGACTCCTGAAGCTATTTGTGTATTTGGTGTCTGCAAGTGTTATATTTTACCTTCAGTCAAACAGGTTGCATTAATGAAAATGAGTAGTGTGTATCTGTAGAAAATTGGCTTCCTCTGCTTTCTCGTAGTGGTGTAAAAAACAAAACAAACCCAACCTTTTTATAGCCCATACTACTGACACATGTGCAATCTACAGAGGATCAATTTAGACTTCGGGGGTGAGGGGGAGTTTGGTGCTGCATACCTAAAAACATGGGAATGTGTTTCCTACTTATTCCTCTTCAGTACTTTGACCTTTAGCAATGCATGGCCTGGGATGCTAACCGGTTTGGTTCCGGGTCCCACAGAATGTGTCTTAGTTCACTCTTCCTGATCCCAATGTGCCCATGGGCCTCTGTTTTCAAAAGCAAGCCTCTATAATGCAACAAATAAAAACGCTCTCTTGTGGACAACCAGACAGAAATAGATTTTTTTACAAGAGAAGTCAAGATGCACTTAGCATTCCAAGTACCCCGGAGAAGACTTGCCAATCACTTTTTATAGCACCAGCAAATCTTCATATTTTATATGTTCAAAGTGTGTCGTAGGCATTAACTAATTAGCTGCAGTGGAGGCCTAAACAGGGCTAACTTGATTGGCGTAATTACTTTGATATCATTTTGTAAGGATGCCCTGTGAATACAAAACCAACACTGCATTTCCTGTTTATGAGCAGTTTTACCAAAATGACCTTCAGTAATGCTGGCTATTAACTTTTCCGTTCCGCTACCACTAGACTTTAAAAAAAAAAAATACTAACAATCTGCTCAGTGCAGTACACAGTGCAGAAGTGGCATAGTCACTATCTACAAAACTTACTGTGGATATCTTAATGCCATTATGCAAATCTATGGTACAATCACAGTTGGAATACTGTTGGTACAGTTGTGGAATTGGAAAAGGTTTAGAAAAGGGCAAGTGGAATAATCAAGGGATTGGAGCAACCCCCCTATGAGAAAATGCTTTAATTTAGAGAAAAGCTAAGAGGTGACAGGTTAGAAGTTTGTAGAATTATGCACTGTGTGGAGGAAGTAGATAGAGAAAAGTTTCTCTCATAACACTAGAACTCAAATGCATCCAAATGAAGCTGCATTTTGGAAGATTCAGGGCAAAAATAAAGAAAGTTATTTCCACATCCACTTTTAAATGCATGATTGAATTGTGTTTTTCTGTTTTCATTTTTCCAAATATGTGTCAATTATCTGCTTAAGCACCTAGATTGTTTGGAAGCTGAACCATTTATGATTAACCAAAAATCACTTCTCCCCATCTGAATTGACATGGATCCTGTGATGATCATCTGAAGTCCTTCTTTGTGTTTTCCCCTCCATGAGAGGTCCAGAGGGTGGCAACATGAGAATGGGCCTTTTCTGTGGTGACTCCCCATTTGTAGAATGCTCTCCCTAGGGAGGCTTGCCTGATGCCCTCATTACATATATTTTGGTGCCAGACGAAAATGTTCATCTATAATCAGGCCTTTCGCTGATTAAACAATGTGCTTGTGTTTGTTTTATTTTGTATTTTCATCATGTCTTTTTATGCTATGTTCAGATAAGGACAGTATAGAAATTCAATAAATAAAACAGTGGCAATAATAATGTGAACAGACAAAAGACATCTCTCCCTAGTAGACCTAGATCTTGAGTTGACCATATCCTGGGGTTGAGTATAAATACAAAGCCACCTTGCCCCAGCCATCAACATCCAGCCTTGGAACTTGTAGGGCCTGATATGGTTAACATTAAGAAAAGGGAAATATGTCATTTCTGTGCAATAATATCAAATTACAGCCGTGTTTTATGTAATTGCTTTGTCTGTCTTACTCTCACAGTTGCAAAATGTTGATATTATGCATAGACTGCAGCTTCCAGCATGTGTTAGGGTTGCAAGGTGTCTGGCAATTCACAACTAATGCTTATTGCACTGTTATAATTGTGCAACTGTTATAATTATGCTATATGCATATTAACAGGGTCAGTTAGACTCCATATGCCATTTGTTTAAGTTTTTCTGCTTAGAACAGTAAGGTATTGTTAACATTCAACTATATTGATCTGCTGGTAAGTAGTGCACACTGAAACCAAATCCAAATGCAGATGAATGCATGGGAGAATACATGGCTATCCACCTCAGCCTGGCAGGATACAGTGTGACAGGTCAAGCTGAGGAACAAACTAGGAGACATTCCACACCAAGCAGGGAAATGGCCCAGAAGTGAAGTGGGGCCATATGTGACTTATTCTGTAACATGTGGGCCAGACTCAGGGAGTGCAGCAGCAGGCCGTAGACCCATAAAGCAGCCTGTGTCGTGGAACTGGCTCTCCTGGATCACATCATTCTCAAGTTCAGGAGGGTTGTAATCAACCAACTCTCTTGTCTCTCTTAGTAGTTACTTTCTTTGAACAACAATCCTAGTGGTAAGCAGAGCAGGGAAACTAGTGCCTGGCTTTGAGGCAGTGGCGTAGCTAGCTGCTCGGGCACCCAGGGTGGCGCATATGCCCTGCATCTGGGGGCGGGGGAAGCCGGGGCAGAGCATGCTGCGCAGAACTTCCACAGAGTCCGCAAGCCCCACGTTGCCATTTTGGGCAGTGCAGAGCCTGCAGGTGCCCGAGCCCCAGGAGAGATGTGTGGCTCGGGCGTGCTGCAGGCCAGGCCCTGTGGTCATCCCCCTCAGTGATGACACCCAGGGCAGCCTGCACCCACCGCACCCCCCTTCCTACGCCACTGTTTTGAGGATCTTGATTTGAGCACCATGATAGCAGGCACCCTTGAATTGACCTCATGAGGCTCATAATTCACCACTTTCTGAAGAAGCAAGGGCAGCCTATTATGGGATTTTTACCTCCAGTGGTCTGTTTCATTGATTTGCATATCTGGCACAGTCTGTCACCTTGTAACAGTGTCCACATTAAACCAGAATGGGATGGAGTTCTTTCCATACTCGATAAATTTTTAGTACAGTATACAGCCCTGAAAAACGGTGTGTTTCAAATCAAACAGCTTGTGCATCTCTGAGACATTACATTTATCTTTGTCTTTTTGATCAGGCTGCATTGGTTGTCAACAGCTGTTAGAAATAGCATTTTTATTATTATTATTCCAGAAGCAATGCGATAAAATTATTACTATATTTTTGACTCATACCTGGATGCATTAATTTTTGCTTACAAGGAAGTATGCAGACTTGTTAAAGGAACAGCTTTAGAATCTGACTGTGTGCACATCATGAATTATTATTATATGTTCTCATCTAAGCCTAGGGAGCATGAATGGTGGTGAAGGCATTTTCGTTGTGTTTCCAGAAATTACTTAGGATGTACAAATAAACAGATTACTGTACAAGTTAGCATTGAGAGAGCAACATCAATTGCATCAAGTATTGCAAATGTAGGTCTGGAATTCCCCTGAAATTTAAGGCTCATGTATTTATTGCTTAGTAACAAGGCTTGGGCTACTTTCACCCTGTTTGGGGATTCGCCTGACTTGGAAGGAGCCATTTGGGATGAACACACAATAGAAATGTGGTTTCAGAGGAATTGGGATGAAATGTTTTGAACAGAGATTTTTTGGGGTGTGGGGGTGTGGGAGGTGCTTACAATGGCCGTGGTGTTGGTGGATTCCTTTTCAATTTTTTAAACTGTTTTAAAAAATGTTTTGATGGCAGAAGTTCTTTCCCACCCACCCCGTTTTTTTTGCTTAACTTCTGCTGCTACCATGTTTTCCTTCACAAATGCCCTTTGAATAGTGATAGAGGATCAGAAGCCGAAGTAGGATTTTTCAAATAGGAAAAAGTAAAATAAGTGGAAGCTTGCACCCATTTCATGATAAAGCACCTCTGTGACAAAGCAGTGAGAAACTACAACCCCCCCTACCCTCCCAAGAAAACTATTAAAGCTGTCATCCCAAGTTTGAAATTGCAAAAAATTCTCCATCTGATCCTATTAACTGGTCTAAAGTATAAATCTCATCACAGAAAGCTAAATTTGTGATAGTTGTTTATAATTTTTTTATTGGAATGTTGTAAATTAGATGTTCAGGATCTTAGAGATGAATGAAATAGAGCAGTGGCGGCCAATTAATAAAGTACTGCAATGCTTTAGTAGCTATATGTGTTTCATTAGATTTAAAATTGAGCTTGATTCAACAAAAAATGATGTTTCAGGTAGCTTAGACTCCACAGCACCTTTTTGAGAAGGAGTTGGCTATTTTACATAGAAGCTGGCGGTGTAACATTGGCAACACTCCTTTGAAGCATATGATTTAGGCGTTATGATTTTGGTCCTGTGCAGTGTTAGAAACTGAGATATGAAAGCTAGGAGCTAAATGGCACCTCAAACCTAGGTTATGGGCACAACAACAGAATGTCTAGCACTTTTTTAAAAAAATGACAAGAATACAAAGCTGAAAGTGAATGAACTCCAGCTAAAATATTATGTTCATTTTTTCACATGGTCTAGTCCTTCCCCTGCCCTCCCCCCTAATATTTTAAAGAAGGTTTATTCTCCAGTTTTCAGATAGTAGCTAGAAGTGGGGAAGCAGAAAAGGGTCCTCATTTCCTTCCACACTGCAGTTTTAAGCAGAAATCTTAGGTGCAGTACTGCGCCCAGAGCTCAGAAACTGCTTACGCTAATGAAATTCCCTGTTGCAAAATGCGCCTAGAACAATGGGAGTTTTGAACACTGGTCCTATGGTGTATTCTTCCTGATTAGATATTATTATCTGCATTGACTTAGTTTTGTAGAAATTCTTACTATTCGCACATGTTCACACACCCTTAAATTATATTTCTGTGCTGCGGAGACTAATGGATGTACAACAAAAGTGGACTTTGCAAGCATTTATGAGACTCAAATTGCCTAGTGGAAAGGACAAACATTAGACTTTTCCATGTTCCATACCCTTATAATCAATCTTGTTTAGATACCAATTTGACATATGGACAACTTATATTAACATATGTGTTTAAATTAGAATTGATATAATTTTCTTTTAATGTCAGCTGCTGCTGTGTTTACCATTTTTTCCTTTTCTTTTGATATAGTTGTAAATAGCTGTTACAGTTAATATAGTGGAAAATAAAAATTCAAGAAGAAGAAATTGTCACCCCAATTGGCTACCTGTGGAGTTTGTGAATCAGGCCAGCTCTCTCTCTTTTTTCTCTGCACACCAGCCACTTTTGGCAAGTACAAGCTACAGAAGCATTTATTCCTCTCTCTGTGGGTAATTGAGTCTTGGCCCATTGGCAGGTAGATGACGAGATCAAGGTTATTGCAGTTTTGGACTGGAGTCAGGGTGGAACACTGCATCAGAGAATCATAGGCAGAGCCCAGGTCTACAGCAGTGTAGGATAAGGATTGAGAACCTGTTTCTGTTCAGACGATGTTTGATCACAACTCCCATGATGCCTGGTCACTGGCAATGCTGGAGTTTGGGTTCAATGGTTGCCATCCTTGGAATATTCTTCTAATTACAGGGACTTCCGGGTTAGCGCCATCGCCTAATGGCGGATTCCCTCCGAGCTCCAGAGGGAATCAGCTCAGTGGGAGACGGGTCCTGCCGCGGTGGCGATGCGGGGACCCTTAGAAACCACAGGCGCGGAAGCCTGTGGACCTGGTGACTCGGCGGGCACCATTTGCGCCATCCCCAACCCGAGAAGGAGCCTTTTTAAAGGCTTCGGAACGGGGGACGGGGAGAGGCGCGGTGCTGAGAGTTGACTGCTACTCCTACTGAGGGAAGCTGCATGCCATGGTCGGAGAGTGCTGACTTCTTTCTTTGAACATTCGGACTCAAAGTAAAAGCCCGTGAGTAATACGGAAATTGGATCTATAAAAGAAAGATTTTTTTTGAATTTGGTATGATCGTGGAAGATGCAAAGAGGAAGTCCGTCTCCCCGCCTTGTAAACAACTTGAAGCAAGGACTAAATAATTAAGGTCGAGAGAATATCTCCTTTTTATTGGATAAAACTATTAATTACACGGATTGATACTATAAGTAATTGTGCTGGAGGATAAGAGCTAACTTTGAGAGCTAAAGTCCCCCCCCCCGAGACCCGTGAGTGATCCGCGAGAGGAGCCTGCTGAGGAGACATAGAAGATTTTGACAGCTGTCAAATTAGCTGTCAAAGTGGGAAAAAATAAAGAACTTTGTTTCTGATGTTTTTGCTGGTTACATTAGCTACAATATAGTGATAAATTGTTGAAAATAAAGAAGAATTGAAACAAGTTAACTTGACTTTTGGGCTGGAAGTGTAAGGAATACTTAATAACCAGAATCCCTCTAGAGGGGCTTCAGGGACACTACAAGAATGGAAATAGGTCGGAAAATACTAGCTGACCTGGATGAGGTTGCTTTTCTCGTGAGAAAATTGGTAGAGCAAAGTTATGTTTTGTCTACAGTCCAGGCAGCTGAACAAGAAAAGAAACTTGAGAAATTTGAGGAAGTGGAGAAAGAGATATTTGTTGAACAGGAGCAGCAGGAAGGAGGGGCTGAAATGCTGCAGAAGGCAAAGGAGAGCCGGAGGCCTGCCAAGATGGATATAAAAGAAAAAAAGGACTGGATGATGAAAATTTGGTTTGAATTGAAGAAGGAGGAATGGAAAGATCTCCCTTTGTGGAGATCTGAAGATTTTGGGACATTTGGACCTAAAAGGATCAAGAAACAAGCTCTGAGCTCCACCTTTAAATATGGAGGCCCGGCTGGAAGGAACATGGACACTTTTGGGACAGAGCCCTTCCGAGATTTGGTGGTTAACACAAAGGACTATCAAAAAAACCGGCAGATAGGAACTGAGGGAGAATTAAGAGCCTCTGACGTGAGGAATCCAGGCTGATAGCAGATGGACTAATGGACAATGGTCTACGGATTGAAACCGGGAAAGGGAGGGTGGGGTTTGGGAATCCGAAGGGTGTACAAAAATATTCTGATTCTTTCTATTATTATTTGTTGCTTTGTTATTAATATAAAAATGGGGAATTCGTGGAAGGGAAATTGGGTCGATCTTAGAAAAAGTCTTTAAGCATAATGATCACATAAGTTAAAATATGATATATAAATTAAATTAAGTATAATAACAAACTAGGGTTAAAAATTAGGGATAAGAACTTGTTGAACAAATATTTGGACATGGAACACAAGAAGGGGAGGCGAGGGGAAGTCATAGAAAAAAGTTATTGAAAATTAGGATTGTAAATGTTGAATGCTTTTTAATTCTGTCTTGTCTCTTTTGTTCTTTCTTTTTTCCTTTTTCCCCCCTTGGAAAGTTGTTTTTGGTTTCTGTGTATTATTTGAAACTACAATAAATATCATTTTTTAAAAAAAAGGAATATTCTTCTAATTACAGTGGTACCTCAGGTTAAGTACTTAATTCATTCCGGAGGTCCGTACTTAACCTGAAACTTTAGCCAATGGGGCCTCCTGCTGCTGCCGCGCTGCCGGAGCACGATTTCTGTTCTCATCCTGAAGCAAAGTTCTTAACCTGAAGCACTATTTCTGGGTTAGCAGAGTCTGGTAACCTGAAGCGTATGTAACCTGAAGCATATGTAACCTGAGGTACCACTGTATTATGCTTGAATCAACCCAGAAATTTTTGGAAACTGTAGATAAGAAGGCATGTAGTTGGCATGTGAGAACAGAATACTGGACTAGATGGGTCTTTGGTCTGATCCACAGTGTGTAGCATTTCTTTCAATATATTTGCTTCCAACTATCCCACATTCATTAAAATTTCTAGATAGATACCCTACAGACAGGTGAGATATGTCCAGACCTTCAAATGAACATATGGAAGTCAGAAGCAGATCAGTTCATTCCCTGTCCCACATGCATTCACTAAATATATGAAATGACTAGACCAGGGACAGGGAACCTTTGTGTTCTTCAAATGTTGTTGGGCTGCAACTCCTTATCAGCCCCAACCAGCATTGCCAATGGTGAGGAATGATGGAAACTGTTGTCCAACATCTTCTGGAGGGCCAGAGGTTCATCACCCCTGACCTGAAGGCAGAGTCTGTTGGAACGCAAGAAGTTCAAGCAAAGAATCCAGAAACAAATGTGTAAATGAAGAGCTGAAAAGAAGACAAGTAGGCAGATACAAAAAGGTTGGCATGCTGGGACGGCATCAGGATAACAGAGAGTTAAGGATATCTAGATAGCAGCCAGGCAGCCACACATACAAGACCAGAATTTGACTATTTCTCAAACCAAGACCCAGGGCTGAACACAAAGTATAGCCAATATAAGAGGAACCAGTGGGCTGCTGGGGAGATTTCCTCATGCCTGGGAGAATAATGCAGCTTCTTTCCCTTCTACCTTGCAGCCCTTAGTAGGCTTATCACAAGTGGTACCAGGGAACTGACTAGAAAACTCCTAGTTTGAATCCTGAATTAACTTGTTATTTTAGGACTACTCCGTTGTACACATGCACAGTTTAAAGGTTGGGGAAATGATAGATTTGGTATTTTAAAAGGGAGTTTAAATATCTGCTAAGTGCTCCTGAGTATATAACTGCAAAATACCTGGTTATCAATCACTGATTAAAACCACTCTTTTCGTAATAAGAGGACCCTTTCACTATTCAGTTCATGTTTTCTTTCTGGGGAAGCATCCTCTTACTGTATATTCCTCCCTTCCCCACCAGGTGGGGGAAAAAAATTGGCAAGGTCAGTTCATGTCCAGCATATATTCCAGAAGCACTTTTGTACAGAAATCATACATCTCCCACAGAGTTGCAGAGACACTTCATCAGTTGCCCACAGATACCATCTCCCTAAAAATGCGGAGGGGAGAAAGAAGTGTGTTGCGAAAGTGAGACTCCCAGGGAGGCTTTTAATGGCCCAGAATGAATTGTTCTCCTCGGGGGTCCATAAAATCACTACACCCTGGCTGTGTTAAATGGTACACTTGAGCTATTTTCAGTCTGCTCCCCCCCTCCTGCTCAGTGAAAGCAATCAAGAAGTGAGCGCTCCTGGCTGTGATTGTTGGCACCTTCCCATTATCACCATTATCAGGCTGGTAGCAGCATCAAGGACTCAGGGATGTGACCTGGCAGGGAAGGAGAGATAGGAAGAGAATATATCTGGGTGTGTGTGTTTTTTAGCAAGTCCTGGATTGCCCAGTATCTTCTTTTGAAGCATCCCATAATGGTCATCTTCGGAACTAGCACCTTCCTATCAGTCCAGCAGAGGTTTATTTGCCATTAAAAGCAGGCGTATATTAGGCAAGACACTCTGGGGCTGCAAAAGTCTTGTAGGTGATTGGCTTAGTGAAGCCAGATGGGCGGGGTATAAATAATAAAATTATCATTATTATTATCATCATCATTTACCTTAAGGCAGAGCTTTTTTAAAAAAAAAAAAAAAATCCCCGTTGTTTCAGAGGAGAACCAGTAGTGGTATGCAAGCTGTCTTGCAGGAAGTTTGTAATCTGTTGCTGACCTTGTGAGTGAGAAGACCCTGCTAATCTAGGGATCCTTGGATCTCAACTGGGAAAGCCTTATTTATTTATTTCATAAAATTTATATACCGCTGGATTGCAGGAAGAACCTCAAAGCGGTTTGCAATTTGAGGATGCAATAGTAGGCAATTCCATTGTTCGCAAGAGGGGAAAACATGTTTGACTTTAAAACAAAGAAACAAACACACACAGGTTTACTCAGCACTTCACTCAGGTTATTTCTGTCAGGAGCTCGTCTACACTTGAGTAGGACCTTGGCAGAGACACATGCCCGACTGGCATGTTCTCTCCCTCCTCGTCGATCGTTCAGGAGCTTCAAAAGCTTTCCTCAGCCCGAACATCACAGCGACCGATGCCAACAGACACTGGCACACTCAGGGATCTGCAGAATCTGCGTAGTTCGTGTGGCATACCTCAGCAACTCAGCATTTTGGCTAGTCTACTTTATTTACATATAAACACACATAGAGCACTGCAACATGGCTCCCTCTCTCTCTAGCATCAGACAGCAAAGAGAAAAGAACAAAGGACAATAGTCCTACTTGACGGAACACAGTAACACAAACATCCTGTTTCCGTCACTTCCCACTCTGTGGAGTCAAAACATACACCGTCATGTGATAGACAACAATCCCATGACTGCAATCACAGAGCAGGAATTCTAACAATTTCTCAGGTGTCTGATGACACCATAAACTCCAGTCAGACAATGTTTCTTCCACCTCTCATGGAAACAGACCAAACCCAGCAAAAAACCCAAACCGAATGGAAACAAAAATGAAGTGGAACAGGATTGATGTGCTACGGTATGTCATTTTTTATAAAGTGGGTGTGTAGGTGCAATAACTCAACTTGTATGGAAGTGAATTTATAGAATAACTGTTAACAGGGGAAAGTTGGCATGTGGGAACTTGCTTTCTTGCCTTGCTCCAATTGTGCATGTTGCCCATGATCCATGCCTACTGTGAGATCTGGACAGTGGCGTAGCGTGGGTTGTCAGCACCCGGGGCAAGGCAAGTAATTTGCACCCCCTAACCCGTGGATTTGCGCCCCCTAACCCGTGGATTTGCGCCCCCTAACGCTAACCCCCAGATGTTGCGCCCGGTGTGACCGGCCCCCCCTGCACCCCCCACGCTACGCCACTGGATCTGGAGCAGAAGCTGTGCAAGGCATTGCTGGAGCTGACATGAAGAAGAAGAAGAAGAAGAAGAAGAAGAAGAAGAAGAAGAAGAAGAAGAAGAAGGAGAAGGAGAAGGAGAGGAGGAGGAGGAGGAGGAGGAGGAGGAGGAGGAGGAGGAGGAGGAATTTGGATTTGATATCCCGCTTTATCACTACCCGAAGGAGTCTCAAAGCGGCTAACATTGTCCTTTCCCTTCCTCCCCCCACAACAAACACTCTATGAGGTGTGTGGGGCTGAGAGACTTCAAAGAAGTGTGACTAGCCTAAGGTCACCCAGCATTTGCATGTGGAGGAGCGGAGTTGCGAACCCAGTTCCCCAGACTACGAGTCTACCGCTCTCGACCACTACACCACACTGGCTCTCTGAGGGCTCTTGGCTGAACCAGGGAGGAAACTTAAAAGACTGATATCCTCACTGCCAGCTCCTCTTTTTTCGTGATTCTGTCATGGTTTACCTCTGGATCTTCTCTCCCCTCATAAGAAAAACCCTGCTGGATTAAGTCTGTGACTAACACACAAGCAGGACCTGAATGCAACAGTGTTCTTCTGACTTGTGATTCCCAGCAAAAGGTAAAGGACCCCTGGACAGTTAGGTCCAGTGAAAGGCAACTATGGGGTTGCGCCACTCATCTCGCTTTGCAGGCCGAGGGAGGAGGCATTTGTCCACAGACAGCTTTCTGGGTCATGTGGCCAGCATGACTGTACTGCTTCTGGTGTAATGGAACATCGTGACGGAAACCAGAGCACATGAAAATGCCATTTACCTTCCCGCCACAGTGGTACCTATTTATCTACTTGCACTAGTGTGATTTCGAACTGCTAGGTTGGCAGGAGTTGGGACAGAGCAACGGGAGCTCACCCCATCGCAGGGATTAAAACCACCAACCTTCTGATCAGCAAGCCCAAGAGGCTCACTCGTTTAGACCACAGTGCCACCCTGGTACTCAACACATATACCTCCAACAGTGGAGGTACAACAGAGACATCATGGCTGGCAAAGATCAATAGCCTTATACTCCACAAATTTGTCTAATCCTCTTTTTAAAGCCATCCACATTGGGGGCCATCACTACATACATGTCATAGGAGCAAATCCCATGTTTATGCACTATGTAAGAAGTACTCCTTTTCGTCTGTACTGAATCTTTCAATAGTCAGCTTCACTTTATTTCCTTGACTTAGTTCTAGTCTTGTGAGAGAATGGGGGGGGGGACAACAACTATTCACTTTTTTGTCACAATGCATAATCTTACACAACTCCTCTTGGGTAGACCCTTATTTGCAGAAATCCGCTGGCGATTGCTCCTTCTGGCAGCCAACTACGATCACCGTGGACTTTCAATTGCAGGCTGGCTGGAACCCTGAATAGGAGCACTACTGTTAGGAACTGTGGAGGCAATGCAGGACTCTGGATATAATGTTTAGAAAGCTAAAAGGGGAAAAACACACACACACACAGAGAGAGCACTGTTCTGAAAACAAATGATTGCATAGAAAAGCACACTCCAATCATGACTTCTGAGCACAGTCTGAAGATCAAATGAAGTAGGCTTGATCCATACCAAGCCGAACTATATCTCATTCTAGATAGTTTATTTAATAAGTCAACTTTACTTTGTGTAGATTCCACTTGATGAATGGAAAATGAATTCACTTAAACAAGTGCACTATTTTCAGGAGGTTTTGTTATTTTTTTTGCAGAAGAGGCAGCTGATGATAATGGTGTAGAGAACATCCTCAGGGGAGGGTGAAATCTGTAGAAATCTTTTGAATTGTCTCTTCCCCTGGCACTCTTATCAGTATGGGTTGCAGATAGATTGTCTGTAATCCTAGGAGATGTAAGCTGTAATATTGTAAATTATCACTTGTTTTGCAGTCTTGACTAGAAAAATAAATGCAATTATGTTTATGAATGTCGGGAAATGAAGCAGAGTAAAGCAATTTTGTATATTTTGAGGGTTTTTCAAATAAAAAGCATTGTTCAGTGAATTCGAATAGCCTTTTGCTCTTGCATATGTTTCGTTATACAATTCTCTCTGAAGTATGTGAACAGATGTAACTTATGATAGCAATGATATGAAAGGTGGAATTTAAAAACAAAGATTTGTTTCCAAGACTTTTAAGAAGCGGCATGCATAGGCTTTCTGGATGTGCCAAGTTACCTTTTTCTGTACTACAGAGACAGAACAGTATTCTCAATATCAGCAGTTCTTCCAGGTCTTCTACTCCACATACTGTGCTTTGCCCATCAGTCTAGTTCCAGTATCACATCTCCAACAGTAGAATGTTCTAAACACTTTTCAGGAAACCACAGGGTAGTTAAGGAAAGATATACCCTTGATTAAACACACACATACACACACCTGTAAAGCATGGCTACTTTTGCATCTGAATACAGACCACTTTCAGTTAGTGAAGTTTGTCATGATATGAGAAAAACCTTCTGGGGGTTCTAATGATGAAATATGGGACAACTAATAATTAAATGTTCCAGTAAAGTTCTACCAAGCTGCCAGATAGAACTTTGGGGGCTTGGTAAAGCTCACTTCAAACCTGAGATAAGCTTTGTAAGTTCCAAAGTTCATCTCCATCTTTGATTGTTGTATAAACCAGAGGAAAACTCCTGGCTTTTTCTCCTGAACCCAAAGTACGGTAATACTTGACAGTTCCCCTAATCCCCCTCACTTTCCTCAATTTGGTGGTGGTATGAGGAGACTCTCAATGCTCCTTTACTTGGTTAGCCCCTTCCTCTTACTCCACTCTTATTCTGTAGCTGTAGAGCTCTTGACATAGTGTTTAGAATTTTTGTTTTACCTCCAACAGCCTCCTTCTGAATTTTAATTAATTCTGCCATGAAAATGTCACAGACTTCTTGTATTATGATGGGGCTAATGCTGGAGGTATTCCCTTTTATCTTTTACTGTTAAGTATCTGATAGGATGTGTATTCCAGAAGCCAATTGACTTGTTTTCATAGCATACTTTTAATTCTACAAGGGAAAAAAGATGATGATCTGATCTAATTTAATTTTGTTCTTAGCAAAAAAATTAAAAGGGGGGGGGGGAGATCACTTGGCCAGCTGCTGTTCTGAGCACATGCAGAGCATGAAGGCTACGAGATAAGCTTTGAACTTTATGAAATCTCTCAGTGGTGTATGTTAATGAGTGCTGTTGGGAGACTTCTGAAACTACTTGCTTCCAGTTGTATTAATTGGTGTGCCGCTTCTGAACTGGCAAAACATCTTTTGATTGAGCTGTAACTCCAAACTAATAAGTACAAATGCATACAGTGTGTCTGTTGGTCCTGCTGCTGTGTAACAGATCAGGTGGACTTTAAGGGATTTAGCACTGGCAGGGTGACTGCTCAGAGTGTGACGTGCTCCAAAGGGCACCAGCTACCAGTAATTCTGCAAACTATTTTTAGTGACAGAGCTTAGTACTGGAAGCTGAAGAGTTGCAACCTGCTTTCGATGCCAAGGTTTAGTATTGGCAATTGAAAAGTAGTAAAAAAGGAGAAATTCCTCTGTTTATGTGTAGAGTGCCTTTCTGGTGCCACGAGTAGACATATCTAGACTCTACAAGCAGAGAGGATTTGGGGGGAGGCTTTCCAGAACTAAAAAGAAGGCAATCAGGGAAGCTTTGACTCTCATGCTTCAGAGATTTGCCTTGTGCAAGTCTACATTTTGCTTCTCAGACATTCAGATCTGCCTTATAATGAGTCAGACCACCAGATATACCCCAGTTATCTTTTCTGAAAAGTGGAAGGAGCTTTCCAAGATCTGAATATACTGTATGCTATATCACGACTCTGTAACATGAAGCAAATGGAAGTTAATTTAACAGCTCTCAAAAAGATCAAGTGTTCAGCTAAAGTTGATGCTGGACTGTAATCATATTTTCACTCTGCTGTCGGGGCTGATGGGAGTTGTAGGCTATATATTTTGAACTACAACTCCCATTTGTCTCATTTGGTTTAACTGACAGTCAGGCAGGATAGGAATTGTAGTCCAAAACATCTGGAGGAAATCATGTTGAGTCCTACATACTAATGTAGAGCCATCTATGGGATGTATTATGTTTTGGAAGGCAAGCCACACTGGTGAAGGGTCTGCAAATAGTGCAAAAATGTCTCATATGTCTCTTAATTCCCAAACATGTCCCCAGCATCACTTTTACTGCAAAACATACTGAAGATGGGGGGAGATTTTCTCATACATGTAGATGTCTCTCCACCAAATATTAGGGAGGACCTTAAGAAAATATGCTCAAAGACTAAAAGATTCAATTTAGATATACTCCTGAAATTCTCAACTAAATTCTTTCTGTGAGTTGAAAGTTTTAAATTGCTTGTTCTTGTTTCTGAAGTGGAATAAATGCCTCGGGAATCCTTCATTGTTCCACTTACAATTTTCCAATCTTGAACAGAGCACTGTACATGCAGTTTCCTACAGCTTTTAATTCCTTGAGTTAATTAATGTTGTCTCTCCATTTCTGTAATACTATTGTACACATGCTGAATGTTAGAACACTGCAAATAATTGTTATGGTGTAACTGCATGTTATGGGTGCATCAAGATTCTTTTTTGTATGGTGTTTTGCCATTGTGGAAGGACACATCAACTAAACACCCAGGTGAAAGCTGCAGCAAACTTTGCATGCTCCATTTATGGAATTAATTCTATAAATCCCCCTAGTTAAACCAGAAATAGGGAGGGATGTGATGCAGCACAGAGCACATCTATGGAACACTAAGGATATGAAGAAGGGAATATCTGTTCTTATCCTTATTCAGTCATGAATATATGCCTCAGAATCTGTGGCCAGCCATAGACAAAATACTTTGCAAGTGGTAGATGAAAATATAATTATTTATAGTACAGACAGTAGTAGAGTTAACTTATGCACAGCTAGATGATGCCACCAGGAAGGGACAGCTTTGTCACAAAGCACTTGGAACAATGCAGATCTGGCTCAGCTTTCTTAAGAATATGGTTCATCTAGAAGTGGTTGAATCCTGTCAGTGGCTACTCAGCAGAACCAAATTCTGCAAACTACAGGCAACCTCAGTAACTCTCAGGTGCTCAAAAACACCAGGAAGAACACAACAGCAGTTAGAATATACCTAGGCCTAGCAAAGCCTCTCTTCTCTTATAGAACTCAGGGACAATCCTAGGAAGATGAATGTTGGAAGATTCGGGACAGGCAAAAGAAAGTACTTCTTCTCAAAACACATAATTAAACTTTGGAATCCACTCCCACAAGATATAATAATGGCCACCAGCTTGGATAGCTTTGGAAAGGATTAGACAAATTCACAGAGGGGAAAGCTGTCATCAGCCACTAGCTGCAACAGCTAAGTTCTCTCTTCACTGGTGGAGGCTAGGAATACCCAGTGGGGAGAGTGCTGTTATACTCAGGTCCCAATTGCAAGTTTCCCATACACATCTGGTTGGTGTTTGTGGGAACAAGATGCTTGGCTAGATGGACCACTTGCTCGAACCAACAAGATTCTTCTTATGTTCTTAAAAGAGTGAAAGAACAAGCTGAAGAAGGCCCTGAATCCACATCATAGCACACTTCAGACCCATACAAAATGGAACCATTCACAATTGCCTACTAGTCCCCTAAAATAAAGGTAAAGGTAAAGGATCCATGGGCGATTAAGTCCAGTCAAATGTGACTATGGGGCATGGCACTCATCTCGCTTTCAGGCTGAGGGAGCCAGCATTTGTCCACAGACAGCTTTCTGGGTCATGTGGCCAGCATGACTAAACCGGCGGGTACCTATTTCTCTACTTGCACTGGTGTGCTTTCGAACTGCTAGGTTGGCAGGAGTTGGGACAGAGCAATGGCAGCTCATCCCATCGCAGGGATTCGAACCACCAACCTTCTGATCAGCAAGCCCAAGAGGCTCAGTGGTTTAGACCACAGTGCCACCCGTGTCCCGATCCCCTGGAATAGGATGTACATGGATTAGGCACTTCATATAATCCATCAAAGTCTCTCTTTAAACTCAAAAGTGGAAATGGAACAAGTACTTTATCCTATGAGGAATCGCGCTGACAAAATCCTGATGTTGGTACCACTCTTTGAAGAGAATAACCCTTAGTATAGTGAAGTGGTAGATTCCTTTACAATTCATTTCATGGGGAAGACAAATGTGATTTATGGGCAGGTTCGATTTAACCTTCCCAGTCAAGGATGCTTGATCATAGACTGCTTTATCTCATCTTTTGAACACAAAGAATCCTGTGATTATTGTATTACTATTTTTTAAAAAAAGAAGAAGATATTGTCCTATAATAGGACCAGGGTGATAAGCTGACACAATGATTACAACTGGATCCTGCTTTAGCTCTTCAAAAGGCTGATACATAAGCATGTTAAGCAGCAACAAAGATAATATAAAAGCACTCTTGGACCTAATCAGTAGGTGTGGGTGTGCTGTTTGCAGAGACAAAGCAATACCAATCAAAGATGGATGCACATGTAGCATCCTCAGCATTCATCAATGCCATATGAAACAAAACATGTATAATAAGGGACCAGCCAAGGAAACGTAGCAAAAATCCAACACCTGCCTAAACTGCCTGCCCAGCAAGAGAAGTTATTTGCCAAAGAAGGACAACTTTGCTGCAGCGTGATAGTCTCTTGTAGCAGTTCACATAGTTACAGAACTAATTTCACCCAAAGATGAAGCTACATTTTTCTGAGAACTCCATGAACCTTCATCTGACATGAATGTCTGGGTGACATATATACATATTCATGAACACCCAGTTGCTTTTTAAATAGATAGAGGGAACAGCAGCTACAGCTATGCATTATTATTATTATTATTATTATTATTATTATTATTATTATAAGTCATACAGACATGGAATTTTCATCCCTGTTGCAAAAAAAAAATAAAAAATGTTTTAGAGACCAGGTAACTATGCAGTCAATGTTTTGGGATTTTTTTATGGCTAGGGGTGGGGGAAGAATTGTGGAACAAGAGACATATTTGCTCCACAATCTTGCTGTGCCATTCCTATGGTTGCCAGCTGTTAAAATACTGTAATTTGCCCAAAGACTGAACAAAATAGAGCAGACACTATCAGTACAACATTAGTGGGCAATGGGCACTTCAGTCTTAAAGGATATTGGCAAAATGTCAGGCGGTTACGAAATATGTTTGAAAGCAGATAAAGCTACATATGCCATTGTGACATCCAGGCATGTGTTTTTGCCATAATTGAATACCACCCCTTTCATACAGGGATAGAAGTTCTAGCCTGGCCTTCTTCCTTACCTTCAAAATTTCTTTGCGCAGGGATTTTTTCCCCTTTGAGGGAGATTTCCATCATGAGTTTCCACTCATGGTTTGAAGTGGTACTGCTAGACAAGGGCCTCAGTCTTAAGAAAGAGAAGTGGGTATAATTGCATAGGAGAGATGGGAAAGGATCGTTTCCAAATGCTGTGAGTTGTGACACAACATTTCCATAAGTATGATATAGCAAACTAAATGCAGCCCTCCAGGCATAAATGGGAACCCACCAAGAATCAGTCAACATTTCTGTTGCTTGTGTGGGCTACACAAATTGTGTGTGTTTGTGTGTGAGAGTGGGTTGCTAAGCACTTGGGCTTGTAGATTACTTCCAACTAGGTGTGTCACATGTTTTGCACAGGATATGAGCTGGTGTTCTTTTTTAAGAAGCCAGTTTCGATGCCCAAATTTCCTGATAGCAGCGACCAATCAGACTTACCATTTAAGTGTCCTACTGCCATATTGTTTTTGCTAGGAACATAATTTAGAGGGAAACACCTCCTTCACAGCACTGAAGAGTTTGAGTTAATTGGATTTTTCTCCCAGGTGCTATCTTGCACATTGGCAGGAATAAGCAGTAAGAGATGGGAGTGGGTGGAATGAGAGGCTTAAAATTTCATCAACAATTGAAAAAAAGATAGTGGTTTACTAATTGCCTTTTTGTCATTTCCTGACAGCTTGTGTCGCTTATCGTTGAGCACAATCTGTCTCCAGGTAGTAACATGCAGATACATCAAGGCAGCAGGAGAGGGGAAAGCTTCTACCTTCAAGACATTCTTTGGATCACAGAACATCCCTGGATTCCCAATGCTGCCAACCTTTTCCCTTCCCTGAAAGAAACCAAACAAACCTAAAGTCCATACTCATCTTAAATTGTTTATTTTAAAATAAAACATTTATCTATTAATTTAAAATATTTATAACCCACCCTTCATTAGCATAAATGTCAGGGAAGGCTACAGAGCACAAAATGAAAAATACACTAATATGCGCCATCAAAAAATTAAAAGTAGATTAACAATAGGCCAGAACATGTGATCCTTCCTGCACTGAAAAATAAAATGCATGCATGGAGGTTTAAAGCTGAAAGGTGTTTTAGGACAAGGGTTGTTGAAAGAAAAAAGAACATTATCCATGTATGCTACAACAGCGGCAAGAATCTTGATAGCTCAAAATTGGAAGACTGGAGAAGTACCATCAAAAGCACAAGGGCAAGAAAAGTTGATGAACTATGCAGAGTTAGAAAAGTTAACGGACAAACTGCGTGAAAAGGACAATAGTGACTTTGAAGAAGAATGGGAACCCTTTACAATATATTTGCAGAAACAACAGAAAGAAATGGTCTCACTGGCAGGATTTAAATACACATTTGCAATTTTATTTACAGAGAACAAGAAGTACAACAATGTGATAACATTGTATTGTATATAAACAGCAGAATGTATCATCTGACATAATAAACCAGAAATAGTAGTTGAGGGAAGTCAACAGGGAGGGGGGAAACTGGAAAATGTATGTTCAGCAATGATATTGAATATTTGTTTTGAGAAAAGAAAATTAATAAAAAATATTTTCAAAAAATAAAATAAATAAAGCTGAAAGGCAGATTCATGGATAGTGCAAGGTTATTTGAATGGAATTGAAATTGCAGAAGTATAAGGAAATAGTACAAGTGGAGAAAGGGACACTCGCAGCTGTCAAATACCAACCCTCTTTTCATATGGGAAGGACTGAGACACAGTAGCACAGCATCTGCTTTGCATGCAAAAAGTTCCAGGTTCAATCCCTACCACCTCCACATAGAGATCCTAGCCTGAAAACCTGGAGAAATTGTGCTAGCCAGCCTAGACAATACTGAGTTAGATGAACCAATGGTTTGGCTCCACATAAGGCAACTTTGTATGTGCCACCTGGAGCATAAAACCACCAATCAAAGAATTAAGTAATAATCAAGCACTGGACTTAGGCTTGGAGAAGAGAACTGCTCTTCTCTGGGTCCAGTGGTTAAATAATTCCCTTCATATCAAGCAAGATGCTGCTGGATTATTATCAATTTAGGTTTCGCAGTTTATATAGTCTTTAATTCATTTAAATGTATTAATTAAATTCATTTAATTAACATTGAACAAGCTCAAAGCATATGTAAACTGCTCTTCTCCAGAGAGTTCCTTCTGTTAGGGATGCCAGTAAGAATGTCAGATGGTTTCAATAGCTTTTCTTTTTTTACCTCCATGAATGCATAACCTTTTTGTGTTTGTGTGTGTGTTCTGAGGGGTAGACTCACACTCTGCATGCTGAAGGTCTCAGCATCCATCTCTGACTTTTGCAGGCAGCACTGGGGGAAAGAAGTTGGTTTGAAATGCTGAAGAACCACTACCTGGCAGTGTCAGTAATTCTCAGTTAGGCAGACCAAGAGTCTGACTCTGGCTACATTCACAGTATATGCTCAAAGCACTATAATACCACTTTAGGTAGTCATGTGTCCCCATCCAATAATTCTGGGAGCTGTTAAGGGTGCTGAAAGCTCTTAGGAAACCCCTATTCCCCTCCCAGATCTCCAATTCCCAGAGTTGCTTCATCAGTCCCTCTTCACAGCAAACTCTGGAAATTGTAGCTCTGGGAAATTGTAGCTTCACCTGCTGAACAGAAGCCTGAATGGGGAGAAGGCAGAGTGACTCCACCTGATCAGCTTGCAAGGACACAGAGGAGAAGGTGCTGATGAGAGCCAGCTGGCTTCAGCTTTCTTAAGCAGAGCATCCAGCAGCAGTCAGATGCTGGAAACAAAGCTTGTCATTCCTGGTCTGACTTTGCTGCTTCCTGGTCGCCCGAATTGCCTGACCACATGGATTGCTGTTTGCCTGACCCTAGGACTGGACCTGACTCTGCCTCCAGGCAAGTACACCTCAGAGACTTTTCCAGTTGGCTGGTCTCCCACTCTACTGAGCTCTGCACATTGCTGCTAAGCAAAGAGACTATGACAATTGTAGCTTTAGAAGCAAGGGTCTCCTAACAACTCTCAGCATCCTTAACAAACTACAGTTCTCAGAATTGGGGGGGGGGGAGAGAGAGCAATGACTGTTTAAAGTGGCATCATAGTGCTTTAAATGTATGGTGTGACTGTAGTCTCTGTGTTATAGAACAGTGGGTTACAAATATCTTAAATAAATGCTAGCATGCATCTTTGCCACCAGGTATTCGGCAGTGCTTATTTCTGAACCCTGCTATTCAAGTAGTGCTAGGCTAAGGGGATGGTTAGTGGCTCTTTTGTAAGAGATGCAGAGGAAACAGAGTCTGCCCCTGTTCTTCCAGCTCACAAATGGATTCCTTCGATTACAAATAATCTAAGTGGGGCAGGATGTGCAGAGCTCTAACTACAGGATAGAGCCTTTGGAGTGGTAAAGCACAGCTTGTGAAACACATTTGCATGTGTGTTCACTTTGGGTTAGAGAGGGAGAGAAAGTGGGAGAGCATTTGCCTCGCAAGTAAAGATATAAAAATATTTTATGTCAGGATGAGGGAAGTTCTTTCTCAGATCTTTAAATTTTAAATTATCTGGGCTTAGAGATAGAATACATGTGAATCCTGTAAGTTCTGAAGTTTTCTCACCTTCAGAAGCTTTGATCTCTGTTCCAACAGGAAAAAATTTCTGCCAGTACTTCTAAAAATACCGGACATTTTTTCTCCACTTTTACAGTTACTGGACTTTAAATGAATTTTCTTCTGAGTGACTGGAAGGGGGAAATGGGTTACTCTTTTTGGCAATTTAAATACTATAAACCAGCAGTTAAGGAATGTGAATCTAAAATCCAATGAGAGACAAGTTATTACTCCCCTCTACTGAAGACAGTAAGGGAGAAAGTTCAAAATGTCCCGGAACATCAGCATCCTTGATGTACATTCTTCTTTGACAACAGAGGCTTCACTTTGGATGAGTGTAATGTGTTATCGTGTTATGCTTCTTGTCTCTTTAAAATCATACTTTCGAGCTACAGCTGAAGCTGCTGCAGTGATGACAGGAGTGATGTGTCTCTCTGCCACAGCCAGACAAATAGACAAGGAAGGACCAGTCTCTGCTGCTGCAAGAGCAGCCAAGTTTGTGGAGTGGTATTGGTGGAAAGATGGGGGTTCATTGGGAATTAGAAATATGAATTTTGATCCTGTTGCTCTCTCAATTATGTCTTCTGGAGTTCCACCGCATCCAAAATAGGCTCACAATTGTGCCCAGAAACAACTGATCTGTTTTCTAACATGGGATCTCTGACCAGTGTTATTGAGACTAATGCACGTTTGTGTCAGGAACACTCAATAATACCATGTTTGTCATGTGGTTCGAAATTCTATCTTATCAGCAAAGTAAAGGAACTGCTGTGAGACTTAGGGTGCTATTTGCTGAATTTTATGCAGAGCAGACCAGTTGAAATGAATGGACTTAACTTAGACATGGTCATTCATTTCAGTGGATCTACTCTGAGTAAAATGTAATTGAATACCACCCTTGGATGATCATGGAGCAATATGTTATAGGAAGCTGTGCTATTGGGCATGTTCTCATTGGTCCAGGTGTGGTTTGGAATATGATGGCAGCTGTTTTGTACTGGCATCCACAACACTTTATTGAAATATGAGGATAGACACTTCATTTTTTTATAAACAAAAAATCACTGTGTGTGGACAATTTTGGAGAAATTAAGTGGGTTACAGGGGGTTGTAACACTTAACTTACTTTCAAGGAGGCCAGTGGGTGTTTGTTGTGAGTCCTTTCTTTCATTCTACAAAAGATTTCTCCATTGGCTGTGGTCTTCCTAGGTGGCCATGCTTCCTTGCTATCTTCTTTACTATTAGTCAATCCCATCCAACAGAACCTGGTATTTTTTTTAAAATTATATTTTTATTGGTTTACAAATACAAAAAACAAAATTGTACATTTCAGCTTCTTAATTACATCTTAATTCCATTTTTGACTTCCCTCAGTTTGTCTGAGCTTCCTTCATTTTATCACTTTTATCACATTCCTACCCCTTGTTATTAAAACTATTAGATTCAATTCATTATTTTTACTTATTGTTACATTTTCACATCACAGAGCTTCTTTAAAACTTACAAACGTAATCTGGTTATCACTTAGTTTTTGCAAATATTTAATAAACTTCTCCCAATCTTCTGTAAATCTTTGATCTCATCGATTCCGGATCCTTCCTGTCATTCTGTCCAATTCCGCATAGTCCATCATTTTAGTTCTCCATTCTTCTGTCGTAGGCCATCAATATTCTGAGCCATCAATATTCTTGCTGCTGTCACTGCATATAAAAACAACTTCTTCTCTTTCTTATTTATCTCATTCCCTGTAATGCCTAGTAAAAATGCTTCTAGTTTCTTAGTAAATGTATATTTCAACATTTTCTTCAATTCATTATAAATCATTTCCCAGAAGCATTTTACCTTCTTACACTCCCACCACACATGAAAGAAAGTACCTTCCTTTTCTTTACATTTCCAACATTTGTTACTTGTCTTATACATTTTTGCTAACTTTACGGGGGTTATATACCATCGATACATTATTTTCATAACATTTTCTTTTAAAGCAGTACATGCAGTGAATCTTAAACCATCTTTCCAGAGTCTTTCCCAATCCTCAATTTGTATATCTTTGGCCCAATCAATCACTGATTTTACCTCCTCATCCTTTGTATACCATTCCAGCAATATTTTATACAATTTTGCTAAGATCTTATAATCATTCTTTAATACGTCTGTCTGAAAATTGGATTCTTTATCAGCAAAACCCCTTTGGTTTAAATCTTTTCTAAACATCTCATTAACTTGAAAGTAATGCAGCCAATCATTCACATAATTCTTAACTTTTTCAAATGGTCTCATTTTCCATTTTCCTTCACTTTTACATATTAATTTCTCATATGTTACCCAACCCCCTGTCATATTGACTTTCTTCACACTCATCGCTTTCAGCGGTGATAACCAATATGGGGTTTTTTGTTCCAACAGATTTTTATATCTTTCCCATACTTCAATCAAGGACCCTCTTATAATATGATTTTCAAATCCTTTATGAACCCGTTTCTTGTCATACCACAAATACGCATGCCACCCAAATCTGTTATCAAAACCTTCTAAATCTAACACATCCGTATCTTCTAATTTCATCCATTCCTTTAACCAACAGAGGCAAGATGCTTCGTAGTATAATTTCAGGTCTGTCAGGGCGAAGCCTCCTCTTTCTTTTGCATCTGTTAATATCTTAAATTTTATCCTCAGCTTCTTACCCTGCCAGATATACCTTGAAATTTCTCTTTGCCAATTTTTAAAGATTGCTGCCCCCTTGATTACTGGAACTGTTTGGAATAACACATTCATTTTTATCATTGTAATTCTTCCCCAAAAAGACAATTTCATTCTTCCCCATACCTCCAGGTCCGTTTTAGTCTTATTCCATGTTTGAACATAATTATTCTGAAACAAGTCAATACTTCTGGGGGTTAACCAAACCCCTAGGTATTTAACTTTCTTAACCACTTCAATCTCAGTTTGCTGCTGTAATCTATTGACTATCTCTTGATCTGTATTTTTAGTAATTGCTTTAGTTTTTTTCCTATTCAACATAAATCCTGCCAACTGACCATACCTATCAATTTCTTTCAATACTTCTGGTACTGTACACATAGGATCCTCCAGGGTTAATACCAAATTGTCTGCAAAAGCTTTGACCTTGTATTCTTTTCTGCCCACCTTTACCCCTTTAATTTGATCATTACTCCTAATTGCCCTTAGAAACACTTCTAAGAGTGCGATGAACAACAGTGGTGATAAAGGGCTTCCTTGTCTTGTGCCCTTGGTTATCTTTATATTCTCCGTCGTCACATTATTAATAATCCAACAGAACCTGGTAGGAGTTGTAGTTCAACAACATCTGGAGTTCCTTGCCCCTTATTTAGCAAAAGGATACATTACTTTACAATATGACACATCCAACTCTCTGGAGACTGTGATCTACTCCCAGTAAAATAAAACTGGTAGTGATCTACCCACTGTCATTGCCCAGAGTTGTTGAGCTTTTTTGGAGAAGGAGTTATCACGGGCACCAGGGGATCTCCCTGTCAATCGCAGTCGACCGGTTGTACATTGAATAAGTGAAGCCATGTTGAATGGTGTTGAAGTGCTGTAGAAACGTCACATGCACATAAACACAGCAGGCCAGGTTCAACTAACCCAAGGCACTAGTGGAAGCTAGAACAAGGACTGCTGCTGGCACAATGGGCCATTCTTCTCTCCTCCCCATGGCCATCTGCACCTCCCCAAATTTGCTTGCAGGGGGTTCAGAGAAGACCTAGAACAATACACAGTTGGAGGAGAAGGGAAATAATTTAATATGGGAAGCGGACATTGAGTTCCAGCCAACGGCTGTTTTCTGAAGTTCAAAAGAACTGCAATAGTTTGCTTTGACAAGGTTCAAATGAGACAATTAACTCTAGTGGATATGGATATTCAGGGTCATTCAGAGAGTTGTATAGCGTTACCATTTTTTGAACTAGAGAAACACAATTACTGAAAATCCACAGCGATCTTAAGGGCAGCCCTTTAGATTTTGTAAAGCGACAGCAGATTAGAAAGTCTTCAGTAAGGTGATAATCCAAGTCCCTTCCCCTCCCCAAGTGAATTCAAAAGGGAAATACAATCTCAGTGACTTTGTTTGGACAGGTAAAGGAAGGAGCAAAGACTAGGTCATTATGGACAAAGGCATGTAATGGAATAAGTTGATGGCATCAAACAAAGCCCCAAGTCAGACAAGGAGCTCTATTCTCGGCACATGTACAGGAGGAAAAATTAATGGGGGGCAGAGGGCAAAACTGCTGCCTTCCAGCACAGTGCTGAAAAGCATTAAAAAGCCCATTACAAAAAGCAAATACTTCTGGAATTAATAAAACTGGAAGATACCATTCTTGCTCCATATCAAAAGGCTAGGGAGGTCATGTTTCTAGGTAACCAATTTTCCGTGAATAGGAACTGTACTGGAGAACTGAGTTGTTGTACGATAGGAACTGGAACAGTCTGGTGCTTGATGTGTTACAAAACAAAACTTTTCAGCCAATCTTAACCAGTTTGGCTCCTATATAATTTAGAAAAAAAAAATTAAGCCATTAGCTCCTCTAAAGTACTTTGAATATTGGGATGCGCTGGTCCATCCCTCCTGCCAGCAAGGTTGCTGCTACTTACCTGGATAGAATAAGGCTGGGTTGGGACAGTCTTAATGCTGGGAATGGATGGTTGCACCCCACCATCACCCCCCTTCCCTCTTTTATTCTTAGAAGTCCAGGGACAACAGATTATTGCAGTCTTTAATGGCCATTTCTCCCCACTGATCCCAAAACTATGTTATTATGCTTGGTGATTAATTTAGATTGCAGTCCTAATCCAGCTAACCTGGGTGTAAACCCATTGAATTTAATAGGACTTACTTTTAGTAGATGCAGTTAATATTGCGGTGTTGGTCACTATGATTGGTAGCATAACTGCCTGACCACTTCGTTAGGTATCATCCCTCATGAAACAGGAAAAGGGTACAGATAACTTTAAGGACATTTTCTATGAGTTCTGGGTGTGGTTTTCCAGGCCAGTTAGGCACAGCTGGTGATGTGTATAAAGAGAGAAGTAGTTGCAGTTTGAATTTGCCTGCAGAAAGAGAACACCCACATGCTTTGTGTTTGTTATTTCTATAGTCATAATAAAACTCTTGTTTGAGTATTTTACATCAGTCTCATGGTTCTGTTGTCTGCTGCCAGGGAAAAATTCAACTCCCAATACACTTTTCCTAATAAAACTTGCTTGGAAATACAAAAAATCTAGTGAATGTGGAATGTGGAAGAACTATTCCCAAATTAGATCCCAGATTCTTACATTGATTACTTACCATGTAAATCCTTTGTATTTTCAGTGATGTAGCTTTAAAAAGCATGTATGTATTCCTTCTCTATTCAGGTGTAGGGACTTCAGTGTGTTAAAGCTGTGCTAGTTAATGAGCAAAGACTGAAGAGGGTGCATTTTATTCTGGGCAAATGTAACTGATGTAAAAAGGGTGGGATGTCATGCATGTTGCTGAAGTTAGCATGTCCATATTGCTCATGAAGCATGATTTCTGCCTACATTATATGCTTGAGGACTCTGTCCAGTCTAGTTGCGAGAAACTCAAGTGACGAGAGTTCCATATCTGCCCTGGGGTGATCATTTCACAGTCTAATGCATTTTCCTACAGAGAGAGTATTTTGTGATAGCCAACATAAATGTTCTTTTGCTCAGTTTCATCCATTTCCTCTTCACTGCACCCATTTGGAACTGTTAGTTTACCTGATGCTGAAAATGTAAATTGCAGAGATTTCCACCTTGCTTATGAAAGTATGGAATATCTTGATAGCAATTCCTCCCCCCCCCCCCTCCCCGCACCCAATGTGCAGTAAAGAATATAGGTTGGGGAATCATACACTTCCTTTGTAATCTTTAACGAGTCCGTACTTCAGATGAAATCGGCAACGTCCTCTTCAGTTAGAGCCGCTATTACTTTAAACCCATCTATTTGTGTAGGCAAGAAAGCCTGGGCCCAAATGGAAATATTAGCCTTTAAAAACTCCTGTTTCTGTTTAAAGCAAGTGGAACTACAAGTGCCATTCAAGTTGTTTGCAGAATTTTGAAAAGGTTACTTTGCTTAAGGTGCTTTTCTCCAGTTAACATGCTTGGATTTTGAAGGCAGTTCCACCTGTATGTTTGAAAAATAAAGCACTGTAAGTGGATGTCTGCTTTGGGGATACATCTAGCACAAGATGCTGTACCCATTGGTACCCATAAACTTCCTGTCGTAAATTGCATTGATATTTTTTGTTATATAGCAACATATAATATTTTTTATAAATAAATGGAAAATAACTTCTTTCTATTCTGTTGAATGTGTCTTGGAGACAGAAGAAGGAAGCTCAAAGGAGGTGGAATGATAGTTGTAGTTGTTTAGTCATTTAGTCGTGTCCGACTCTTTGTGACCCCATGGACCAGAGCACGCCAGGCGCTTCTGTCTTCCACTGCCTCCCGCAGTTTGGTCAAATACATGCTGGTAGCTTCGAGAACACTGTCCAACCATCTCGTCCTCTGTCGTCCCCTTCTCCTTGTGCCCTCCATCTTTCCCAACATCAGGGTCTTTTCCAGGGAGTCTTCTCTTCTCATGAGGTGGCCAAAGTATTGGAGTCTCAGCTTCACGATCTGTCCTTCCAGTGAGCACTCAGGGCTGATTTCCTTCAGAATGGATAGGTTTGATCTTCTTGCCATCCATGGGACTCTCAAGAGTCTCCTCCAGCACCATAATTCAAAAGCATCAATTCTTCGGCAATCAGCCTTCTTTATGGTCCAGCTTTCACTTCCATACATCACTACTGGGGAAATTGGGAATGATAATAGAACCAGTTAATAAAAACATAGGATAGCCCTGCTAGATCAGGTAAAAGGTTCAGCTAATCCAGTGTCCTGTCATTCATGGTGGCCAACTCAATTCTTTCAGGAATCAAGGCATGAAGGCAATAGTCAACTCCCAGTACTGCTGTTCAGTGGTGTAGTGCTTGGTGTTCCACATAGCCAACATGTGATATAGGTATCCTCCAATTTTCCTAAGAAATAATTCCAGAAAATGTACCTTGAAGTCCACCCTCTATGCAAATGTATCTGACAGGTGATGCAGCCCCTCTGAGGTTACCTCTGGGCCAAGCCTTTATTGGTTCAAAGTTGTACTATAGCAAGCGAAGGAAATGGCTGTTAACTTACCAAAAAAGTGAAGCGACTTTATGTAGTGGTCATTGAAAATAGCTATATAGGACATGAGAAGGCTTTTTATACAAACGCTGGCATCCATTAGAATAGGGGTAGTCAACATGAAGTCCTTCAGATGTTTCAGACTATAGTTGCCATCATCCCTGATCATTTGCCACTCTGCCTGAGGCTGGTAAGAGCTATAAGGACAGGCAAATCCCTACTTACACACATTCTACTCACTTGTAGACACATATATGCACGGTGCTGGGAAATATAGTCCCCATGGCTCACAAGGAGACCCTCCCTGGAGCCCAAAGAGAGTTTCACTGAGGATGGAGGAAACCCCAAAGAGACCAGAGGCACAGTGGGACTTTGTTTAGGCTGCTCAGGCTCCCTGCCTAACAGCTGATGTGCGGGGTAGCCAGTGGCGTAGCGTGGGGGGTGCAGGGGGGGTCGGCCGCACCGGGTGCAACATCGGGGGGGGGGGGGCGTGCTCACCGCCTCCGGAGTCGCTGAAGAGCCTCGGGCGCAGGCTGTAGCAGAGCCCCATGTCTCGCGGAACCGACGAGCTGTGCGCGCGTCCGGGCTGAAGGTGTCCGGCAGGCAGCGGCTCTCAGCGCTCGCCGCAGTCCCCGCGCATCAGGGCCACGGAGGGCGCGCCAGGCAGCCCCTCCTCACAGCCCCGCCGCTGCTGCTGCAGCTGCTGGGCCATGTTGCATTTTCCTCACCTCTCTGCCCTCCTCTGAGCAAGCGGCGTTGTTTGGGCGGCAGCGCCAGCGGCAACTCGCCTCAGATCACCTGACACGGACCCGCCGCCGCCGCCGTGGCTACCTTACCGTAAATACCCAGGCCCAGGCAGCAGCAAGAAGAAGCTGGCAGCGGCGGCAGGTTAGGGGTTAGGGTCGCAAATTACTTGCCTTGCCCCGGGTTAGGGGGCACAAATTACTTGCCTTGCTCCGGGTGCTGACAACCCAAGCTACTGCTTTCCCACGTGTCTTCCTGCCGGTCCCAGAGCTTCAATTCTGATTTTGGATATTTTTGGGTACAGTATTTTTGTTATGGATTGAAGAGAGAGTGGCAGAGAGAGTGGCAGAGAGGGTGTTTAAAGGGTGTTTAGAGGGTGCTCCTCACTTTACAGGATTTCACTTACGTGTGCAGGAGCCTAGAATGTAACCCCCATGTAAGTGGGGAGTCACTTGTAAAAGATGCTCTCAGCACTGGATCACATGTTTCCCATTTTTATGTTCATTTTTTTTTTATTGTCTCTTGTGAGAAGCCTCGGTGTAAAACCTAACCTTCCTGACACAAGTCTTCTCCTTCTTCATCTGTGGGATTTACTAGCTCAGGATATAGTGATGGCATCCAACTTGGAAAGAGGATTATGTAAATTCATGGTGGATACCAGTGGCGACTTCCAATTTGTCTCTGAGAACATAGACCTTTGGCCTGATCCAGCAGTTATCTTCTTAGATTCTTAAGGAGAAAAATACATTGCAGTTCAATATATGAAATGTGCCTCTTGAAGACTGTGTTTTACCACTTGCTAAGCAAATTGAAGTGAGATTTAATAGTTAATCCTTGGGAAAACTGATGGAGCAGTTTTCAAGCTATCTATTGAATTTGCTGTCACTGCTGAATGATCAATAGTCTAGGTGAAAAAATATACACAGGTACTTGCATTAGGCATGGTGGGTGCAAATACAAGCTGGATTTTAGGAAGTTGTTTAGAACATTTGATCAGATTCAGAGGGGAGTGAGCCTGTTCTTGTGTGCATGTCCATGCATCACATGTATGTATGCTCATACAGTGGTACCTCAGGTTACATACGCTTCAGGTTACATACACTTCAGGTTACAGACTCCGCTAATCCAGAAATAGTGCTTCAGGTTAAGAACTTTGCTTCAGGATGAGAACAGAAATTGTGCTCCGGAGGCGCAGCAGCAGCAGGAGGCCCCATTAGCTAAAGTGGTCTTCAGGTTAAGAACAGTTTCAGGTTAAGTACGGACCTCCGGAACGAATTAAGTACTTAACCTGAGGTACCACTGTATATCCTACATTATTTCCATTTTTAGAATGGAATGTGTGTAGAAACAGGCATGTTTTCTTCCGTTGAGAACTATTCGAATTGTGTTTCGCTTGAAAAGACCAATCTAAACTACAGTGTCAACTAGCATGTATCATTATTTGGACCTCTGCCAGCTTAACATCAGAAAGTATGAATTCAACATGATAAGAAAGGAATGGTTTGTGCACATTCCAGGTTCACTGTCTCAGTGAGAATAGTATTTTGCTCGCTGGCAGATCTATCCTCTCAATCTGTGGCAGATGCAATACTGTTCTCCTGAATCAGGCCGTAGCACCCATTCAGCCTGTTGAAGCAAAACTGTCAGCAGCTGAATTTCAATTCCAGTCACAGGAATGAAGGCTCTTAAGGGGATTCTGGTTTATTGCACATGAGTACAATAAATTTTGTTTTGCTTAGACTGGACTTAGATAGATCTAATTTAACTATATTGCCACTGGGGCTTTTCTGTGCTATTTGGCATCATATATTTATTGGGGAAAATGAAGGAACAAAATCAGCTTTGAGCAGAAAAGTAAATTTGCCCCACTAGAATCAGCTGTATAATGTCTACCTTGTGTTCTGAATTGGGAATGTGGAATGAATAATTAACTCTGTGTATTGCATAAGATGCTGGTCCAGGTTTCAGTTGGTATTTAGTATCCACAATGAGACAAGGAGGTGTGTTTCCAAGACATCCCAGGACCATGGATATCTCAAATATCTCAAGGGCTGTCACATAGAAGAGGGAATAAGCTTGTTTTCTCCTGTTCCGGAGGACTTGTACCAATGAGTTCAAGTTACAAGAAAGGAGATTCTGACTAAACATGAGGAAAAACTTTCTAACAGTAAGAGATGTTCGACAGTGGAACGGTCTCCCTTGGGAGGTTGTGGACTCTCCTTGCTTGGAGGTTTTTAAGCAGAGGTTGGATAGCCATCTGTCATGGATGCTTTAGCTGAGATTCCTGCATTGCAGGAGGTTGGGATAGATGACCCTTGGGGTCCCTTCCAACTCTACCATTCTATGGTGGCTACAGCTCCCATGATCTCTTAAGATCTCTAGATGTTTCAGATGCACTGCACATTAAAGACAGCAGCTGAAGCCTTGTTGAAACCAGCAGCCTTTGGAGCCAGGATGTATCCTTCCTCAATGACCCCCTTACCTCCAGTAAGCAGTGCAAAGTAAGGGGGATTGTAGGAAGGGTCCCATCCATACGCTTCGGGTTACAGACTCCCCTAACCCAGAAATAGTACCTCGGGTTAAGAACTTTGCTTCAGGATGAGAACAGAAATTGCGAGGTGGCGGCACGGTGGCAGCGGGAGGCCCCATTAGCTAAATTGGTGCTTCAGGTTAAGAACAGTTTCAGGTTAAGAACGGACCTCCAGAATGAATTAAGTTCTTAACCCGAGGTACCACTGTACTGGGATGGGGACAGGCCATTGGAGATCTGCTGATCACATCTCACTCCCAGTAACATCATTTAGAGTATGATAATTTTGTTTAAAATGTATTAATGTATGATTTTGTTAAAAATGTATTAATATAGAAAATAAGATGCAGGGCCTCCTAATTCATGTTAAATGGAGATATTATGAATCAAACACAGAAGTCCACCACACGAAAAAGTCACACCAAAGAGAGGCAGCATGTTGATAAATGGTGCTAGACCTTTAACAGCCATATTGAAAAGCCATCTACAAGCCAAGCCACGTTCACATAAAGGAGTCAATAAAATTACTGCAAATTCACAGATGACAAGCTGTAGATAATGAGATGATTCATATGTATATGGGGGTGATGGAGGAAAGACTCTGATTTTGTTGGGCAAATTGCTTGATATGAACATCTTGCCTTGCTCTAGTCACAACAATGAGTCACATTTTGCACCAGCTGTGAGCTTGTGTTGTTTTTAATTTTTTTCCCTTAATGATACATTTTTGTTTAATATATTTACCCAGGAAGGGATTTAGATGGAAAGAGCATTCCCCTGCCAGCTTGATTCCAAGCACTGGCACTTGGCGACATGATTCTGATCAACAGGTGGTGGCAGCGGCACAAAATGGGCAGCAGGAAGGTGGGGGGAGCTGGAGTCTCTGCATTCATTAGTTCTAGCAAATGCGGAGTGTACATCTGCATGGGCGAGTTGAAAGAAAAGAAAGGGAAAGCATTTCTGAACATATATGTGACAAGAGCATATGGAGTCCTATCAGAAAAGAGTGTCATAAAGAAGTAGAAGAGAGAGAAAACAGTATCAGCAGTGTTCCTTCCTATCTTCTGTTGCGTGATTTGCTTTTAAAACTGGAGGTTGTTTGTTTTTACCTGCTGTTGGCTTTGCTTCTTACTCTGTTCTTCTTTTTAAGTATGCTGTAACTTTGTCTTGGGTTAAACCACAGAGCCTAGGACTTGCTGATCAGAAGGTTGGCGGTTCGAATCCCCGCGATGGGGTGAGCTCCTGTTGCTCGGTCCCTGCTCCTGCCAACCTAGCAGTTATAAAGCACGTCAAAGTGCAAGTAGATAAATAGGTACCACTCTGGTGGAAAGGTGAACAGTGTTTCCGTGTGCTGCTCTGGTTCTCCAGAAGCAGCTTAGTCATGCTGGCCACATGACCGGAAGCTATACACCGGCTCCCTCGGCCAATAAAGCAAGATGAGTGCCACAACCCCAGAGTCGGCCACGACTGGACCTAATGGTCCCGGGTCCCTTTACCCTTTACCTTTACCTTTGTCTTATTTTGTATTCTGCCAGTTTTGGGTAAAACCACCTTGTGCACTTCTGTAGAAAGGTGGGGCATGAATTAATTAGTAATTATTTTTATTAGCAACAATGACAAGTATATGCTTTTTCAATATATTTTTTCTTTATATGGAAAGAATTGGTATCTGATGCTTTAACTAAGGCAAGGGTAGCTGGCATGATGTCCTCCAGATGCTGCTGGAGTACAACTCATGTGGCCAGTGGTCAAGGGTGATGGGAGTTGTACTCCGACACCATATGGAGGGCATGACCTGCCAGTATGGCCAATGGTCAGGGATTATGGGAGTTGTAGTCTAACAACATCAGGAGGGAACCACATTTGGTACATGTGAACTAAGGTAAAATGGTGATTATTTAACAGTTATGACATGGTCCCTTCAGGAAGTTTCTGCGTAAACCTACTTATTTTCTGTATTTTGATAACCTACAACTGAATGGGATTGTGCAATATTCACCTGAATCCTCTTTGTCAATCCATGCAGCCAACTAATTCAAATGAAGATGATTTGCGCCAATCATTTGGGCCTCTGAGCAAAGGATTCAAACAGTTGCCTCATCACCCACCTGAATTAAGCCTTGCTAGTGGCGGTAATAGTTGTAGTAGGTAGTGGCAGTAGCGGTAAATAGTAACAGTAAATACAGAGAAAGCAACAGAAGTCTTCTTTGTTCAAACTTGTGCAGTATTTTTATGGGACCATGGAACCAAATCAGATACTACATTTTTTAAAAGGTAGAGGAAGCCAATTAGCAAAAGTTATTACCTGTTATAATTGAGGTAATCCTTTTACTTTCAGGAATACAGTCTCAGAGTACAAATAGGCATTGATGCAGGACATTCATGATTCAGTCTCCTGCTGTTCTTTTTAACGTTTTAGACCGCTCCCCTTCCCAGGGGGAAGGAGTTGCTGGCAGGCTATGAGCCTTCCCCAGGAACAGCGGGGGGCGTGGTGGTGCCGCCCGCAACATCAGGATTCCCAGCTGCATCACGCTCCATGGCCAACCAATCAGGTCAACCTGGGGGCGTGGCTCACCTGGATTTAAACCTCCGCGTGGTTGGTCTTGGTCTCCTTTGCCTCCTGCGCTGGATCTCCCACCCACCTGCCCAAATTTTATGCGTTCTCCATTTGGCCTTGCTACGGACTACAGTTAGTTGCCTGTTTGCGAGGGCCAGGTACGAATTTTCCCACTTGGCAAATTGGCACCAGCCATGTGTTTTTTGCCTGCTTGTAGCAATCATCACAACTTTGTAAGGTTTGGCGGTTAGGCATTGGTAAACCTGGTTTGTGGGAGGGGAGGTTGTGGCCTTCACCTGCCCCTCCTCTTTAAGGGTATTCTGTTAAAGGGATCCAGGGGTGTGGTTCCTGTCTGAAGCCTGGGCGTGGGCTAGGGTCATGCCATGACCCCATCAGGGACCGGGGGGGCGGGCTCGCAATTGATGCACATCAATAGAGCTCCCCCTACCAGTGGTTGACCCTTATGAGACTACCTGTGTGACGGGCAGGAGTCAGATATAGTTGGTTCAGTTCCAATGCCTAAGCCAAAACCGCTCACATCTGAAACCAATAAAGCTGTGGCCTAATTTATCCCATTGACCCAAAACATTGGTGTCCATGTGTTTCATTAGCTAAGGAATTGGGGGGGGGGCCTCGGAGAATCCAATCTTCATGACTTCCTATACACAATGCCTTGATTCTTGCCTCACAGATAATGAGCAGATTGGAATTTAGCTATCCTACAAAACTTGCGCTTTCCTATGGTTGTGGTTCTTTAATTATTGTAAAAATGCCTCTAAGTTGGTTCACTTATGATTGATGTCAATGATATAGTACAGTTGAATGTGATTTGTTGTTTGTCCTTTGGAGGAATGCATGATTTATTCTTGTACATTAGTATTACATTAGTTTTAAAAAAGAGGCACAGTTTGGAAAGAGACAGATGCACCATTCCTTAAAGAGTTTTATAGCAGCCAGGAGGAAGCTGCTACACAAGGAGAATCATAGGGTTGTATCCTGCATAGGGCTAAGTAAGGCATCCCATCAGTGCAAGGATTTCTGCTTGTGCAGTTGGACTACCCCCTCCCTCTCTGTTTCCTATAAATCTGTTGTAGGGGTTCCTCAACCCCTGCAGGAGATTTGAGGAGGGCTCAGGGTGAATCCAGTGGGAGGAAGGATCGAACTCTCACTACAGAAGTAGAAATTGTTGTACTGACAGAACGTATTGGTTTAATACAGCCCATGGTGATTTGAGAATGGGATTAAACCTTTGCCGAAATGGCAACGCTGACTGGAAAATTCAGGAATCAAGAGGACAAAACATTACAAAAGAATGGGGAAAAAATTATAACTTACCTAAGAGATCACTGTAAGCAGATGGAATCATTGGGAGGATTTTGATTTCACTTGTATGTGTAATAATTACCATGGACAATATGGAGTGATGTAAAATGTAGACTTTGGAAGAAGATGCAGTTTTAAATGTTTAAAATGGGACTCCGGGGGTGGGGTGGGGGGAAGGCCTGAGATTCAGAGGAATCTCTGTATATGGTGATATATTAGGATTTTTATAACTTTGTATTGGAAAAAATAAAATAAAAACAATTCCCAAAAATATTTTGCCCTACCATCTTTGCTGAGGAAAATTGCTTACCTTTGACACGTTTGTTTTCCCCTTCCAGTCAGAGGTTCCCCCTTGCTTCCCCACCTACCATTCCACTCCATTGCTCTTCATTCGGATTTTTATTTCAAAAAATCCTGCTGAATTTTGTAGTTCTGAGGGGTGGGAGTTGTTTTGGAAAGAAACAAAAACAAAGAATGTACCCTGCTGGGCAGCAAGTCTTTACATGTCTATCATGGGAGTCCATGGATTGCAGCCATGGTGATTAACAAAGGGCATAATTCTGACTGTGTTTCAGCAATACAAAAGTGTAAATGCGGCAATAACAGGATAAGGGGTTTGGGTCAGAAATCTGTTCTTACATTTCTGTGATTTTCTTTGACCAGCTATTGTCTTCAGAGATTTCTCCCAATTAAGTGATGTTGTGCTTCAGTAATCACTAGGGGGTGAATCTTTCATTACATTTCATGAAATAAGGGACACTGGGGAAGGTTCTGCAAAAAATAGAGAAGTCTCCAGTATGCTTTTCAGAGCATAAACTCCATTGAAACATGTTGTTGCAGGAAGTAATATACACCTGCTTCTTCAAAAAGGCAGCAGATCTCATGTCAATGTTCAGTAGGCAATCCCTCTTTTCAGGGAACTTAGGGAATTGTTGCTCTGTGAATGGAATAAAAAGGTAAAGGACCCCCGACAGTTAGGTCCAGTCATGAACAACTCTGAGGTTGCAACGCTCATCTCGCTTTACTGGCCGAGGGAGCCGATGTTTGTCCACAGTTTTTCCAGGTCATGTGGCCAGCATGACTAAGCTGCTTCTGGTGAAGCCAGAGCAGCGCATGGAAATGCCATTTACCTTCCCACCGGAGCCATACCTATTTATCTACTTGCACTTTGACGTGCTTTCGAACTGCTAGGTTGGCAGGAGCTAGGACTGAGCAACAAGAGCTCACCCCGTCGCAAGGATTTGAACCTTCTGATCGGCAAACCCTAGGCTCAGTGCTTTAGCCCACAGCACCACCCAGGTCCTGTGAGTGGAATAGAGGTCTCCTAAGAACTCTCAGCACTCTTATCAAACTACCATTCCTAGGATTATTTGAGGGAAGTCATGACTGTTATGGTATAAAAGTACTTTTAAATGCATAGTGCAGATGGAACCTGGTATGGCAAAAGCAAGACAGAGACTTGAGGCTCTAACAACTAACAAATATATTGTGGTGTAAGCTTTCCTTAGCTGAAACCAACTTCATTCACTCTAGCAAAATGGGCTTTGGCTCAGAAAAGCTATATGCCATAGTAAATATTTTAGTCTTTAAGATGCTGCAAGACTCTTAGTTATAAATAGGCCACAAATTTATAGGCAGTAAATGCCTGGTTTTCTTCGCAAGTAATGCCAGATGGCACAAATAAGTGCAAGTTATCTGCTCTGTGGGATAAACATAGAACTGATATGGACCGATTTCCTGCTGGAATTTGGACACTTGATAAACTTGTAAAGTTCTATTTTGGACCTGTGCAGTATGCAGGCAATCCACATTTTTTAGAACAGCCATACATATGATCCCCCAAAATGAACTGAAAATAAAAGATGCAGTTGCAGTGCTGGAGCTACAAATATTTAGGACATATGGAAGAGCAGGGTGTGGGAAATAAATAATAAAGTGCCCCCTGCATATTTCACCAAAGGTCAAGAGCTGTTAAATGGCACAGCCAAGTCTGATCTGTTTTCCATTTGCCAAAAAGACAGTCAACTTGAGCCAACTTGTCCTCTGTGGAAACTGAATGGCGTGTTAGTGCAACATTTAATAAGTGACTTAGGTCTAAGCTCTTCCAATTTTCAGTTTTGGTTTGGCTCTTCTCCACAGTTTTTTTATTGAAGAGGATTTAATGCTGGCTCTGGGTCAAATTGTGAAAGTCTATTAACGGGATTTTACAGTCTTACATCCTGATTACATCTATGAATTTGGGACATTGTTAAATGCTGTCATCTTGCAAATGCCCTCAGTAAAATGGCTGTGTTAAGGCATTGCTAATTGCAGCCTCAAATTTCTACAGATAAAAGAGAGTTATGTTTGAGGTCTTAAAAACATTCTAATCCCCCCCCCTTTTTAAGATCCTACTTATTTCAGTCTCCAATGCCTTTTAATGGTTTTCTATGTTTATTTTGTGTAAGTATCTTGATTACAAAGCAGATAACACTGAACGATATCATTAAATGCATTGACAGTACTATGTGTCACCCCATTATCCATTCTGTATTTGCTGACAGCAAAATTTTCCCTAGGAAAATATCTACCACATTAAAATCCAAGGACTGGAGTCAACCCAAACTATCAACATGCCACACACAAGTTACACAAAAATACCACATGACTGATTTGATAAATAAATATTCTTAACACAATCTCCTCCATAAATAGAGTAGATGTGTGGACTGCACCATGTCTATTGGTTCTCCCTTATCTGCACATTCAATCGCCCATCTGTCAAGGGACACTCAAATGCAAACTTCTTGTGCAGAGTACTGACAAATGTAAAAGTGTACACACAAAGGCACACCTTTACAGACTTCCCATTGAATGTGTAGATATCAGAGACAGCAGACCAGGCAGTGCCAATCATGGGCCCAACAGGTGTGTGGTACCACTCCCACTCAACAGATTAGCGCTAATACAACAGGATTTTCCTATATGTATCCTGCACCATCCCGGTATCTGCTGAAGTGAGTTGGGCGAATGCTCAGAACAGATTTATGGGGTGCATGGGGGTAAGAGAGAGGGAGATTGTTCCATCAATGTAAGGACGTCTCCCTGAGCAATGGAACAATTTTGTTAGTACTACAAAGCCTCTCCTCCTCACAGGGGAGAGTTTATAGTTGTATTTGCATCAACAGGCTCCCCCTACTGGTAGTTAACCCTCGTTAGACTCACCCCTCTTCGAGTGGGTGGAGTCAAAATTTGCTGTTGTCCAATGCCTAAGCCAATACCTCTCACTTGCTGTAATCAATAAAGTTGTGGCCTTTTCTAGCCCATTAACCTAATATACTGTGTCCACGTGTCTTTATTATTCCCAAGTGGGGGACAGGTCCTCGAATCACAATGAATACAACCCATGTCTATGCATGGAAAGGACTTTGTACAGAGAACTGTGATGTCCACCATCTAGTGTTCTATAAGCAGAAGGCAATAGCTATCAAGGAATCAGTGCATTTAAAATAATTTGGAGGGTGGGTGTGGATGCTTAAAGTGGATTACAACAGTAGCATAGCACCATAGTCATTTTTTATAAGGGGGGGGGGAGCACAGTTACTTTCTTCCAAATTTCCCACTGTGTGGTGGGAAACACAGGGAAATGGGTGAGAAGATTAGCTGTTCAATCACTGTGCAATTCTCAGAAGTATAGCTGTTGAAAAAACAATTGTGTGTCTAGTGCTTTAAATGCGATTCAGTTCCACGTGCATCCTACCAAACATTGATGGAAATATATCTTGTGATAAAAGGTAAAGGTAAAGGTACCCCTGCCCGTACGGGCCAGTCGTGTCCGACTCTAGGGTTGTGCGCCCATCTCACTTAAGAGGCTGGAGGCCAGTGCTGTCCGGAGACACTCCCGGGTCATGTGGCCAGCGTGACGAAGCTGCTCTGGCGAGCCAGCACCAGCGCAGCACACGGAAACGCCGTTTACCTTCCCGCTATAAAGCGGTACCTATTTATCTACTTGCACTTGGGGGTGATTTCGAACTGCTAGGTGGGCAGGAGCTGGGACCGAAAGACGGGAGCTCACCCCGCCGCGGGGATTCGAACTGCCGACCATGCGATCGGCAAGTCTTAGGCACTGAGGTTTTACCCACAGCGCCACCTGCGTCCCTTATCTTGTGATAGGAAGAGCTAATTATTTGCATCCTCCCTGAGACTCATGTAATGAAGAAAAATAAACTTAACAGTGCTAAATTAGACTGTTAATACTAGCAGATTTTCCTCAACATTTTTTTGCAGTATGGAAGCAAAAAATAGGGATGGACAAAATTGTTTAACTCGATATTGGTTCATTCCTTTCTGTCTATCTGATGCTGTTCAAGAATCATAATGCCATACCACAGTATCTATAATCTGTGCCTATGTCCTAATACCGTATTTTTCGCTCTGTAAGACACACCAGACCACAAGACGCACCTAGTTTTTGGAGGAGGAAAACAAGAAAAAAAATATTCTGAATCTCAGAAGCCAGAACAGCAAGAGGGATCGCTGTGCAGCGAAGGCAGCAATCCCTCTTGCTGCTCTAGCTTCTGTGATAGCTGCGCAGCCTGCATTCACTCCATAAGACACACACACATTTCCCCTTACTTTTTAGGAGGGAAAAAGTGAGGCTTATAGAACAAAAAATACGGTACTTGATTTGTTTGTATGCTCATTTATTTATTTCTGAAATTCCCAACCTTCAGTGGTCAATTGACATTTCCAAGGGAGAGCTGGGTATCTTCCACCGGAAGAATCTACACTAGATAACGGAAGACTATTTTGGCTCTTCTTAGGCATTGCTTAGTAATAATGACTCTTTCTTATGATTTTTATTGGAAGCATTTAGAAGAACCTGGCACACTTTGTACTGTCATGTCCAGCATAATGTTCCTGTACTCACATTTTACAATTTGCAACATCATCTTGTGCTTTATGCAGAGGAGCTGCAGTTCCTTGTTAGCATAGATGCTTTGCATGCAGAAAGCCCCCCAGTTACATCCCCAATAGGCTTTGGTGTAGGGACTGAGTATGAATCCCAGATGAACCAGCCATTTAAGAAGTTCTGTGGCTCATTAGCCTCCATCTAGGCCTTTAGTGAGAGCTGGACCATAAAGAAGGCTAATCACCGAAGAATTGATGCTTTTGAATTATGGTGCTGGAGGAGACTCTTGAGAGTCCCATGGACTGCAAGAAGATCAAACCATTCTGAAGGAAATCAGCCCTGAGTGCTCACTGGAAGGACAGATCGTGAAGCTGAGGCTCCAATACTTTGGCCACCTCATGAGAAGAGAAGACTCCCTGGAAAAGACCCTGATGTTGGGAAAGATGGAGGGCACAAGGAGAAGGGGACAACAGAGGATGAGATGGTTGGACGGTGTTCTCGAGGCTACCAGCATGAGTTTGACCAAGCTACAGGAGGCGGTGGAGGACAGGGGTGCCTGGCGTGCTCTGGTCCATGGGGTCACGAAGAGTCGGACACGACTAAACGACTAAACAACAACAACAACAACAACAACAACAACAACAACAACAAGGCCTTTAGACAGAAACTTTCCCCCCTGAACTCCTTTACTAGGGTACATTTAAATTTCAACCTGAAATGGGCGAGGCTTCCTCTCCAACCCTTTTTCCACCAAAAATTGTGACAGTTGCTATGATCAAGGCAACACCCCCCCCCCTACTGGCTCAGGTAAATTCCTCCCTGACGACCAATTTACTCCACCTCAAGGACACACACAAGCACTGCTCACTTACTTTTGGGCAAACTTACAGGGTGAGCGGGTGAGACCTCCAAATCTGACCGTGCTGCTTGCTTCCAGTGCAGCCGGCTTAAATGCTGTGGTGTCAGGCCAGAGTAAAGACTGGCCTTACCCAGACTGTCACCGAAGGACACTCCTTGACTGTTTTGCACATTTTGGTGGGCTATCCTGTTGTCCCCTGTGATCAGCCGAGACCAAAAAAAAGAGTCAACCGGTCATGTCACACACCCTCTCTGCCACCTTGCCCGATTCCATGTGGCTACACAGAGGCACAATTACTGCTTCCCTTGAAGAAAGCTATGCAGTCTTTTTTTTCTTTTCTTTTTTGTCAGAGGGCAAGCTGGAGTATAAATGGTCTTGCTAGATCAGCAGAAATCTAAGGGCAAAGATTCAGGCAAGGGGCCAAAAACCCACAAAAACTAGAAAGGGAGTTCAAGGGAGCATTGGCACAGAGCATGGCAAAGGACATGAAAGAATGAACGAAGTGGTAAGAACAACAACAACAAATTATTGTTATTTATTTATACCCCGCCCATCTGGCTGGGTCTTCCCAGCCACCCTGGGCGGCTTCCAACAAAGTATTAAAATACAGTGGTCTGTTAAACATTAAAAGCTTCCCTAAACAGGGCTGCCTTCAGATGTCTTCTAAAGGTCTGGTAGTTGTTCTTCTCTTTGACATCTGGTGGCAGGGCGTTACACAGGGCAGGGGCCACTACCGAGAAGGCCCTCTGCCTGGTTCCTGGTAACTTGGCTTCTCACAGTGAAGGAACCGCCAGAAGGCCCTCGGCACTGGACCTCAGTGTCCAGGCAGAATGATGGGGGTGAAGACACTCCTTCAGGTATACTGGACCGAGGCCGTTTAGGGCTTTAAAGGTCAGCACCAACACTTTGAATTGTGCTCGGAAGCGTACTGGTTCATAAGAACAGTGTGCTGGATCAGGCCAATGGCACATCTAGTCCGGCATTCTGTTCTCACTACAGCCAACCAGTTGCCTGTGAGAAATCCATAAGCAACAGCCAATCACAAGAGTACTCTTCCCTCCTCAGATTCCCAGCAACTGGTATTACTGTCTCTGACGGTGGAGGCAGATAATAGCTAGTAGACATTGATAGCCTTATCTGGCATGGTTGTGTCTAATCCTCTTTAAAATCCATCCAAGCTGGTGGCTATTATAGGCAAGAAGCTCCAAATATAAGCTCTTGACCAGCCTGCCAGCAACATCTTCCTGCTTCCTTTTATAAGGACTTCTGCAAGGCTGGAACCTTGGGACTCCGATGCTGGAAGACAGGATGGTAGGAGGACCATTTCTATTCTGTCCATGTTCGCGGTTTCAATGGCTGTTCTCCAGAACTTATAATGCCAGCCCAAACCTCTTCATCATCAACCAGGCTTCTGCTACTGCAGCATTTCCGAGAGTGAAAACTGCATAAGTTCCCAGCAGTGGGATATGATGAGCCTTTGCCTTGCTAAAGAGAAGTATAATTGGATGTGTTAAAAGCTGGAGCAGCAATCCACGAGTGTTAAAAATGGAAAGATGAATTTTTAAAATGGACTGCCTGTAGGCTGAGGAAATTGGATTCTTTCTCACAGTCAAATTTACAAAGCAAATTGTCAAAAAGGAGCCTGCTCGGAATTCTTCCCTACAGCAACTCATACCATGATGCCCCATGTGCAGTAGTAATAAAAGGAAGGAAGCCAATGAGTAAGCTTTGTGTGTTTGGGTTCTAAACGTTACTTTTACATTTAGACTACAAAGCAACAGTAGCCCGTCTTGAGTTAAAGCCCATTGTGTCCAATCACCGACAGAAGTGAGCTATGCTTATGAGTAATGTGGGATAAAGCATCACCAAGGGTTCTCTTTCAAGGTATTAACATTTCTATTATCTGCTAGCTAAAGCATATCCTCAACAATGGTATGTAATTACGGCACTGCGACTCTTTGCAAAGTTGGTATTTTCATAGCAATTGATCGCCTCATGAGTTGGAGTATAAAGCAACGCTTCATTCTTCTTCCACAGTATTGCATTGGTTGCTGGATTCATTATGTTTTATCTTCCCCTGGAAAAAATGCGGCTGTACACAGAGCACATCAAATTTAAGGGGCCGCAGAGGTTCTTCTAATGCAGGTGCTCTCATATCTTGTCCTTGCAAACTTCACCATATGTTCATCTTCCACTTTCCAGACACACAAGATGGAAATGCTAGGGAGGAAGAACTTCTATAGCAGCAAAGGCAGTGGATCCCACCAGGATAGCTGAGGATCTGGCAGACCTCTGGCTCCCCACACAACCACATGCATAGAGATGCCCAGATCAGCCTGTCTCCATCTTGTGCCAGTTCTGTATGTGTTTAATTACAGACCCATCTCAGCTTGTTTCCATGTGAATTTTTAAGGGGGAATCCTAGACAATTCTGCACATTTTCATGCACTTTATACACAAAATGCTGTGCTTACAAGGTGACCTGGGGGGGCTGCCTTCTGCACTCTCTCCCTGAGGAATTGTTTGAGCAGAAGACTTGTCTGCCCCCGGTTGGTTTTTAGAATGCCTTACCGACACAACAGTGAAGTTATTCACTGCTCGAAGCAGCTCTGAAATGTTTTTAAAAAGGAAAAGGCAGAACCTTGTAAGTTCAGTTGTGGGAACAATGCATATACAATGGTACCTTGGGTTACAGATGCTTCAGGTTACAGACTCTACTAACCCAGAAATAGAACCTTGGGTTAAGAACTTTGCTTCAGGATGAGAACAGAAATCGTGCCCCACGGCATGGTGGCAGCGGGAAGCCCCATTAACTAAAGTGGTACCTCAGGTTAAGAACAGTTTCAGGTTAAGAACGGACCTCCAGAATGAAGTTCTTAACCCGAAGTACCACTGTATCAGTTTATAGAATATGCAAACTAATCCACATGTCTTATGTTCAGCTTTGTGCATGCGTCAGTGGGACTGAAATGAGTGTGTTTGATCCAAAATATGAAGCAAACCAAAATATTCCAGCATCCCTGTGCTTGTGGCATGATAATTGAACACAAAAAAGCAGTTGCGTGTTGAGTTCCGCAGTGTCACCCCCCAAAAAATTCACACAGCACACGTTCATTTTTGTTTTAGGTTTTTGGCATAATTTTGGCCACAACTTTATTGAAAATACAGAAATTGTGAGTGGTTGCTTAGGCATTGGTTATGACTATCTGTCCTTGCCCCCGAGGACAGAGCTGAAACTTCCGGGCTCCACCGGAAGCCAGCGTGGGAAACAAATGTTGGGGAGAAATGAGGCTGGGAAAATCAGTCCAACACCTCTCACCCTCATGTTCCGGTGGGGCTTGCACGGCCCAAGCCCGGCTCCACGGACAAGGACGAAAGAATGGCAAGCCCCTGGATTCCTTTAACGGAATTCCCATTCGCATCATTTGGAGGGATAAGCACCTTACCCCTCCAAGAACCAATTTAACCAATGCCTAACCGCCAACCTTACAAGTTGTGACGATTTGCTACGCAGTAGGCAAAAACCAAATGGCAACAGCCAATCAGCCAAATGGCAAAATTCCTACCAGGCCCCCGCTCAAAGGCGAACGACCCCATGACAGGCATAGCAAGGTCAATGAACCCAAGAACCACCCTATAAAAGGGAGGGGGGGCGGGTGATCCGATGCGAAACGGCCAAGAGGACGTCCCCTAGTCCGACTCCTCAATTTATAGACTCTGACTCCTCCTCCAAAATAGCAACACCTAAAATTCCCCAGCAACCCACTTTAACCCCGTATCAGCTTGGGTTCTCCAAATTTTGCCTAATCATGATGGTGGCCTGCTCCCCAACCGCAACACGTGCTCTCTGTTAGTGAGAACACGCTTTATCTGCTGTCTGTTTAAATAAACATAAAAATCTCCCAACAGCTGCTCAAGGATTTTTTACCATTTATATTGAGAACCAGTGATTGGCCCTCTGGATGTTGCTAAACCACAACTCCCATCATCACAAACCAGTGGCCAAGCTGACTGGGGCTGATGGAAGGTTGAGTCCAACAACTTCTGGAGGGCACCAGGTTGAGGAACTCTGCTGGGTTGCCATTCATTGTTTGTTTTCAAACAGGTCCCATGATTTAATGTCTTGTTTCTGTTTACCTACATACTGTGCCTTTGATATTCTAAAGGAGGGACCATGGCGAATACCCTACACCTTTTAGAAAATTCTGTGAGTACAGGAGGCTCTTTGTTTGCCCTCCAAGACATGAACAATAGCACACTCACCCCTAGGCTTCTCCCCACATGTTTACTGAATTCAGACACAGAACTCCTGAAGAGGATTAGCATGGCTAATTTTTTAAGGGAAGCGCCTTCCGGTAGCATGTTAAGGAAAGTTCTCTAACAAGTTTTATAAACTGCTGTCTTAATAAAAGAGTCCAACACATCCTAAAGATAGACCTGAATAAATATAGATTTCCAATAATTTGTAATGGAAAGGTGATTGAAGTTTTTAAAAACATACGCTTTGGCCATATTTAATTTCTTTCTCTAATTTCCTTAATTTTCTAATCAAGCCTTTAGTCTTTCAAATTGTTTCTATACATCTTGTTTAGGCTTATTATTTTTATTTCTGATTACGAATGAACATGGTTCATTAAGTAATCATTGTCTAATCATGATTCAAATGCATAGCCTGGCACAGATGCTCTATAACTACATAAAGTATCGTGGATTTTCATAAAGAAATTTATTTCAATAAAACGGTAAGACAGCTATTAAATCAATTCAACACTATGCCTCTCCTAACAGGGCTATAGGGCATTCCAAGAACTTTTAATTGTAGTTGAAAGCTTCTATTGAGATTTAGTCCTATTCATAGTTACCTAAGTAAATTCAGTGAGACTTACAATGAATGGGATTGTGCTATAAGGATCCCCCCCCCATACACACACACACACACACACACACACACACACACACACTGTGAAGTACCATGTAATTAATTCAAAATTAGGGACAATATCCTTAAGAGTTATCACAACATGGTATTACACTGTTCTAATTTCATTGCTAACATTCAGCACTAACATTCAGTGAACAAATACATATAATGTCTTCGGCAGCCTCATCTTTTGTAAGGGTGGGGTGAAAGATGGTCATTGGGGTCAGCCCTCCATTCCCCCCATCCTTTTCTCCCCCAGTTCTCCCTCACAATCTGTTCTAGTGGGTCCTCCAACAATCCATGAGGTCTTCATGAAAATTCACCAGCATTTAGCCTAATATTGTACGCAATTTTGCCCAACATACACATATTTTTTTCAAAGCAATTCCCTGAGTGCAATCCATTTTGTATGCTATTTTCACTAATATATGCATTTTCGTGGAAGCTTTACTGTAGTATATGCATTTTTGTACACATTGCTAGGCTGGCGAACTGCACTGCAAAATTCAGAGAACTGCAAATATCAAAGGATAGCCGTGTTTTGGTTTAAGTATTGTTTCAGAAACTGTGAATTAGGTATGTTCTGATGGGATTAATGGGAGGGAGAATCTGAGAGGACCAGCAGAAAACAAGGCTACCTAAATCACAAGGCTTTAGTACATGGAAGTACAACAAATGCTGGCTGACAGGTTGGCCATTCAACCTCTACTTAAAAACCTCCAATGAAGGAAAGTCCACCACCTTCTGAATGAGGTTTTTTGACAGTGCAATGGACCCCCTGCCTGGAAGGTTGTGGGCTATCCTCCATTGGAGGTTTTTAAGCAGTGGCTGGATGGCCATATGTCACGGATACTTTAGTTGAGATTCCTGAATTGCAGGTGGTTGGCTTGGTGACCCTCAGGAGTCATGATTCTCTATGATTCTAAAACATTTTGAAACATTACTACTTCCATGAGAATTGGCAATGTGAAGTAGCATAGATCTATGGAAACATGTCAAATTTGTACATATATTCAGAATGACACAGTAAGCTTTCAAAAGGCCCCCTCAAGCAGACTTGGCTCAAATTGAGTAATGCATTGGGCTTACCACCTAATTTACCCAATTAAAATTTGGGGTGAGCTTATCCCTAAATTCAAATCCAAGGTTTCAAGCTGTCCCTCTAGGCAAATTATGCACTAAAAGTGGCTTACTGTTGGTGTTTGTGCGTGTGCTTGTTTGTTATTGTAACCTGCCCGTTACAATACCTTATTAGATGAGATTACAATAAAACACCAAACAATAACTAATACTCTGGCTACTTCTTTGCAAAATGAATGAATGAATGAATGAATGAAGATTCATTGTTAGGGAGTTTATTTCTATAATATCCATCAAAAACATGATTGAGGGATAAAACTACTGTTTATTTGCTGGATTATGGGCATTGCAACACAAAATGCTTGTGAGCATATGTATATTTTCTTTCTTTCTTCTGGAAAACACAGCATGTGACAACTACACCTCACTGGATTTGTATAAGAGGTATAATTTTTGAAGATATATGTGATTTTCATTTCTGAAAAAAGGGAGGTGACTTCTCTGTAATTAACCATCATCCATCAAATGGAAGAAAATGTGCAATAACCTAGTCATATTTTTCAAATGAAAACATTTGCAATTAAGGCTGCAGTGATACACTCACTTTATGTGTTTCTGTTTTGCCAAAAGCAAAGACCTGTGTAGCTAAAAATTAAAAGGAAAAAAGCAGGGGAGAAATAGTAGAAGTTGTCTTCCAAACTGGAATGGTATGCAAAAGGTAAGTTTCTGTACCTTTAAGTAAAGAAGATGCAGTTGTACTAGGATCCAAAATAACAATGTGGAGTTCTACCTCATGAAAATGCACAGCCACTTTCCTAAATTGTCTTAATTACTGAGCTCACTTCATCCATATGAACATAGGCTTAATTTTAACCTTGCATTGCTTCGTCATTTCGTATGCTTTGTCAACTGCATACCTCACAATTCCAGCTATGTGATGGTGGCCCTGCATGACTAATTTCATAAGAAGTAACTGTGAAAGTAGGGTTTGTTTTGTGATGATGTTTGTTGCTTATTCTATAGAAGGTTCTGGTGGCTTGTAACTTTTGGTCCTTCCAAGATACTGCTTCATAGGATAGCATGTGTTTTGTGTGAATAGTTGAGCATCTCATGGCACACAAACGTTGGAAGAAGGACTGTTGGCAAGAGATCCAATAAATATTGGGTATGCTCAACAACTGCCTCTTACATCCAGGTGTTATATATCCAAGAAGCAAGTGGGACAACTGGTTGCCCCCAGCATAACCTGTTGAGTGAGAGAGGGAATCATAGAATCACAAAGTTGGAAGGGACCCTGAGAATCATCTAGTCCAACCCCCTGCAATGCAGGAATATGCAGCTGTGCCATACCAGTATCAAACCTGGCTGGTATCGTTCTCCTGCCTTCATCCCACATGCCAATACTCTCTTTTCATTTGAGCAGAAGAGCTTGTATCTTCATTATTGCTCTGTAAATTTGGATTAGCAGAATGACTTTAGATGTAGATCCACTTTCAATTTGCTGCCTTATTTGTCTATCCAGCTAATTCAAGTTAATTTTATTTCATGATGGAAACAATATTAAAGAGCTCCTTTTTTGCATTTTAATTGAATTCTGATTTTTCTCCAAATGCGGCTTGACAAAAAACATTAGTAAAACTTAATTATCTAGTAAATAACAGAGATTTTCTAACATAATGAGAAAAGTAGAAATTAATTACTGATTAAGCCTATACTGTGCAAGGAACTTGTTCTCAGTTTGTGTGCATGAGAATGTGGGGGCTGGGGAGGGAAGATTACCAAACTCTGTGCGATAAGTGTTAGTGGAATAAATTGATACATCTGTCAAATTACTTTTGATTTACAGATTGTTTGAGTTGGAATATACTTAAAATATGGCTCAGAATACACTGAGGAAGCAGCAGAAATTATCACCAGTTCAATGAATTTCTTTGCACCTCATTATTGCTTAAGACCTTTTCCTATCCTTCCATTGCGTAGTTTACTGTAACTTTCTGTGTGCAATAAATAGGTTCAAGATAACAAAATATATAATTGCTTGAAAATTACGGTTTTATGTTCTCTTTTAAGAACCTCAGCCCCAGCAAACTTAACAGCCATAAAATTAGGAAAGAGGAAATGGACCAGTTCCATTTTGTAATACTTCTGGGATTACACCTGGTTTAATTCTGTTTGGAAGTTCCAATTCCAGAATGTAGCCGGTGAAATTATGCACCTGTTACCTAAAATTAAATATATTTGTAGTTTCATTGCTGCACAATTAGAAGACTGATTTTAATATAAATGAAAACAATAATGTTGATTTTTATGTGCAGTGGTGACATGGTTTGAAGATATGTTTTCCCATCATTAGAACTTTTGCAACTGTTTGTATTTTGAAGGGTGAGGGAGAAGAGCTAAGTGCCATGGGGGCGGGGGGAGTCCCTGTTCTTTCAACAACAACAAAAAGTTCAGATTTTTCACCCCTCAAAATACAAACTGTTGCAAACTGAAGGAATCCTCCAGAATCTGTCATGGTTTCTTATTGCTGTGCACAGATTTTTGCACAGATCCCCTCATCCAAGGAAAACTGAGCTGAGAATATTTCTTGCAAATTATACTTTTATCACAAAAAATGGTATCATACTGAATCATGGAAAAGAAGTAAAAGTCCATCTATGTAGTTTATTAAACTGAGCCAGTGGTTCTCAAAGGGTGTGGCAGGAGAGAATGGCAAGTGTGGTGGGAAGATTCAAGGACTATTGCAGAAACATCTGACATTTCAGTGTAGTAAAGTATATTTAAAAATTATTTGCAAAATATGGGTAGATAACTTTTCAAAATGAGAGCAAGAGCATCAAGTGATACTGAGAATAATCCTAGTACTTTTTTATTTTTAGGATAATCCTAGTTCTGATCCAATATCACCATTTGAACAGAGTGCTGTAGGTCTCGTTTATAATTATATTTTGGGAATTATTCATGTTCTTATGCATTGCATTGTATTATACTTTTGGATGTCCCATGATCACAAGGCAGTTGTGTTCTATGTTATAAATCAAGCACACCTAGGGGTTTTCTTTCTGTTTTCCAATGTATTTCTTGTCAATAAAAATTTGGTGCAGTGCAAACAAATATTCTGAAAGTGTGGCCCAGAGAAAAAAGGTCGAGAACCACTGTCCTAAACCTTTCTGGACAGCTTGCTTACCAGATTTTTTAAAAGCATGCTTTTCCATCACCATTGTGATCATTTGTGCCATTACGCTGCAGACCTCTTCCACCCATGTTTTTGGGGGGATTTCTCTTCACATGGGTTGAAGAGGAAGAAGAAGGTATTATCTAGCTTTTAAGTATTTCAATGCTAATTCGTGCCCTGTTACTTCTTCCTCCCCATCTCCGATAGGTGGAAATTCAACCATTCCCTGTACAGTCTCCATTTTAAATTCTAACACCTTTGCTCTTGTCCTCTGTTGTGTCACTCTTACAAAATACTTCCAGTATGTTGTGTACAGTATTATTACTGTTTTTCAGGTGTGTGCCTTCATCTTATTTGCCAGTGGACAAACTTGCTCTGATGTTACATCTGCCCACTTTTAGTTTGCTTTTTCCTACTGTGCAGGCAGACCTCCCCCCTACCAGAAGACATCCATTCTTTCATTCTGTCTCAAATTATCAGTTGGCTGGAAGCCAGCGAAAGATGCTGATGATTTAACAATGCTATTATTTAGCTGTCAGAGGCCTTTTAAAACCAGCATCTAGCTTGATAATACCTGTGATTGACCAGTGACCAGGCTTGCAAAGCCATTGAAAATGCCTGCAATCAGCTGTTGCTCAATCAGGGGCATCTCCAAAGACCATGTGTGGGTTGCAATTATGAAGCTGTGGGGTAAGCCTGAATTCCTTAGTTCAAACCTTCTAAGGGACCTGAAGAACAGCAGTCTGTGAAGCTGCACATTTTTAAAAGGATGCTTTTGAGTGTGCAAACTGCTACGAAGTCAAGCAATTTTGTGATTGCCTTGTGAAATGATTCAGTGTTCTTTTTAAAAAGAGGTCTACTGTTCGCTCGGCTGGTGCTACCCCTGAGGGCTCCTGAAATGTTTTTGAACGCAATCAATAGTGTTCTTTACCATGCATGGTTTTGGACCTGTAAGCGTTAAAATAAAAATAAAAACCCAGTATTGTGAAACTTTTTAAATGAGCGCTATGCATATTTAGAGGTCTTTCAGCCGAATAACAAACAAAATTAGGACCGAGGGCATAATCTAAACTCCTTCCCATCAGCCGGATTTATGGATACTCTTGCATTGCAGCTCTGATTCTCACAATGGCCATGGTGGAGAGTTGGGCAGCAGGATGGTCTTTCCTGGTCCTTACATAATAACTGCATCAGTTCCAGGATCCAGGGCTGACTCAGCCTTCCCTGCCCTTGGAACACCTTATTTCTGGGCTTACCACAGGCTACCATGGGTGGGCAGCCCACCCATTGCTTGTCTGTCCACCTGCACATTTGCTCAGTGAAAGGGGGAAGTCAGGGTCAAAGGGAAGTCAGTTTAGCCAGGAAAACTGGGGAAGGGGAGGGAGAACACCCTCTGCTTAATCTAACCTTTCCAGCCCAGTGGAAGTGGAGGTGGATTTCTCTGGTAACCCTGAGAATGTATATAAGCTGTATATAAATGTATATAAACGTTTAACTCAGTGCAGTAGAGCAAGATTGCAACCGTTTGAGTAAGTCAAATAAATATGAACACATCTCTGTTTTCCTCAGTTCAAAGTTTGCACACTGACACATCTTGACCCTGTCCTTTAGGAAGAGTTTGCAAAGATGTATCAGAAGGGCAACATTTCAGCCCATGTGCCCCAAAATCTCATAGAACTTGAAGCAGTTGTAACAGATACTGGTGACTCTGGGTACTAGAGATAAGTTTTCTATGCTGACCTCTTGTCTGGCATCACCACCACCATTATTTTGATTCATGTGTTTTGGTATATTTTAGTTGTGCAGTGGGGCTCCTCCCCTCCCTCATGCACCTCTTGTGATTGGCTAGGGAACAGGGGGTCGAAAGAGATCCCAGAGCAGTGTGCAGGGGAAGGAAAGAAAGGATCAATCCATCTGGCAGGCCGAAATGCTTTCCCTGATGGAACAATTGCCTTCTTGAGATGCTCGATTCTTCCTCTTCATTTTTATTTGCTTGTTTGCTACATTGCTAAATCCATTACCTCAAATACTGGGGTCATGGAGGCATCCATATATTTTAATGGGAAATTCCATTGTTTCAAAGCTGTGTTGTTATGTTTATGTTTGTAATTAAAACCTCTCTCTTCTCTAAAGGTTGTCAATGATTACACCTGTTGAGGGTAGAAACATCAACTGTTGGAACATTGCGGATGCATTAAGCCACACATTATTCAGTCACAAAAAAGATTAAGCAGCATATCAGTTGATGTATTTGTTGCTCGGAATCAAGGGGGGGAGAGAGTTCAGCTGCACTCAGCTCATGCTTGCAGACTTTTCATAGGCACCTAGTTGGCCAATTTGAGAGCGGGATGCTAGACAAGATGGGGCTCTGGTCTGATACAGTGGGGCTTTTCTTTTGTTCTTACCCTGCTTGGGGAAAGGTAAAACTGCTTACTGGAGTTGTCTTGCTTTAGTAATTCCTATCCTAATCCAACAGGCAGGAACAGTAGACCCCCTCCAATCTGGCTGCGTGGAAGAAAGGAAATAGGTATTGGGTTATCTGCATACAGAACTGGTGTGAACCGAGTTGTTACAGTTCCATTTACTATACTTTCCCCAGTAGTTTTGTGGACCCAAAATGTACCATGTGAACCAGTATGGCCAGTGGAAGTAGATTAAAGCACAACATGAAATAAACAGATGTTTTGCAGTTAGGAAAGTGATGGGGAAATGTGTTGAAAAGTGTGGAACTAAATGATTTAACAGGAAGATGCCTTAACAGCCTGTAAGCAAATCAGCACAAATGCTTATTGTCATATAACATCCCTGCAAACAAATCAGATAGCTCAATAAGGACTGGATATATCTGTAAGCTTTGTGCAAGGAAATCATGACAAATGTTAAATAGATCATTTGGAGGATCCCCTAGTCCAGGAGGCTCTCTTCTGCCCTCATGTTAATGGTGTCTATTTTGAAGCCAAGTCAGAACAAGAGTAGAAGTTGGAAGCAATGCTTAATGTCAAATATTCTTTGGACAACAAATTTCTATCAACTTGACTCTCATTATAGGTTCCATAGTTTGACCTGTTGTAATTGGTCTGCTCTTATATTTCTGTATTCTGGCACTCAATGACCATTACCCATTGAAAATACCTTGGTGAATTCTTCTGACGCCATCATTTAAGAATTGCCAAAGAAGGCTTTTTGGCATTGCCATCATCATCCCAAATTAACTGCACTGTTGAAAGAACATTTTTGTTAATGTAATTTATTGCTGTTTCCAGTTGAGCAATCCTTTCATTTCTTCTTTATTATATTTCTAATAAAAAATGAAATGAACAGGTTCTCTTTGTCCTCTGTTTTATCACAAAGCATTGCCAATGCAGTGTTCCTGTTTGGATGATAAATTGTGTAGGCCCTTCAGTAAGTAGATTTGTGTGTTGAGGTTTGTTTGGTTTTTATCATTTGAGAATAGTATCCATGTTTTTTTTCTGACACAAGTCTATTGATTAGCTTCTTTACGGAGCAAAGGGGAGGTGCCTTCAAGCACACCAAAGTTTGAAATTACTCCTTAAAATGGTCCCACCCCCTTGTAATTCAACATTAGGGGGATTCTTTTTTCAGCCCAGGGGATGCATTCCCTTCTGACCACCTTGCAAGGGGCACATACTAGTAGTGGGTGGGACAGAGGCAAAAGTAAATGGAGCAGTAACTTTTGTACTGTAGGATACTTTCTGCACCCACCTACCTCTATATCATCCATCTAGACAAGCAAGAGGCATTATTGGTAGTTCAAGGACACATTTCAGCCAGGCAAAAACACTTGTGCTCCAAGCAGAATCAGTGAGGTGTGTGACCTGAGAAGACAGAGTGTGGTCTGGGGCGCATTTTGAGGGCCAGAGACAGAGAGACCTGGGGGGCTGTGTTTGGCCCCTATTCCTGAGGTTCCCCACTTCCCTAAGTGATACGAGCTCAATTCAAAGTGTTGGTGCTGACCTTTAAAGCCCTAAATGGCCTCAGCCCAGTATACCTGAAGGAGCATCTCCACCCCATAGTTCTTCCCGGACACTGAGGTCCAACTTTGAGGGCCTTCTGGCAGTTCCCTCACTGCGAGAAGCGAAGTTACAGGGAACCAGGCAGAGAGCCTTCTCGGTAGTGGCGCCCGCCCTGTGGAACGCCCTCCCATCAGATGTCAAAGAAAGTAACAACTGTCTGACTTTTAGAAGACATCTGAAGGCAGCTCTGTTTAGGGAAGCTTTTAATATTTGAAGAATTACTCTACAGTGGAACCTTGAGTTGCGGATGTAATCCATCCTGGAGGTATGTCTGCGCATGCATACAGTTCAATTTAGCCCTTCTGCGCATGTGCGAGCAGCGAAACCCAGTAGTAACGGTTCCAATACTTCCAGGTTGCCGTGGGGCACAACTTGAAAAGACATAACCTGAAGCAGATGCAGCATGAGGTATGACTGTATTTTAATATTTTCTTGGAAGCCACCCAGAGTGGCTGGGGAAACCCAGCCAGATGGGTGGGATATAAATAAATTAATAATAATAATATCACAATAGTTTTTAGGTGCTGGAAGTTAGGTTTGTGCCAGAGTCATTTCACCTGCATCCTGTTAAATGTGCATTTGGTACTCTGGTGTCTATAATGATTTAGCTTTTAAGCAGTGTGGCAGCTGAAAGGTGATACGGAAGCAGCCTCAACTGGGGTCCTTCTTGGTGGCTCATTTCTTCAGCTGTCATCTGCAGGAACACAGTCATGTAATCTTAATGAACAATGTGCAAAGCCATTAAAAACTCAATTATGGCTTTCTTTTTTACTGTAGACATGAGAAAATGCAATCATAAAGTGCTGATGTGTAAACACAATAGGCACCATCTGCTACCAAGTACGATTTTGGCTCTGAAAAGAGGATATATGTTGCAGATGCATCAATAATAGGAGGCTTATCAAGGCATCATTATGCATCAGGGAGGGGGGGAAATGAAATTTATGAGCATCTAGGGAGCACTTCGTGGTTTAATCCCCCAATTTTAGTGATATATTCAATAACTGTAGCAATGCAAGGACCAGTTTAAGCTTCATTTTTTTTTAGTATATATATTTAAAAGAATTCATGTTTTTCTTAATTCTGATGATCTAAGCATATATTAAAATTATATATTTTAAAAATCTTGGTGAAACTGGGAGCAACAAATATTAATTAAGCTAACCTGTTGATCAAACCACATAAATCAGGCAGACTTGATATCAACTTGCTTGAAAGACCATGTGCCCCTGTGTCTACATTAATAAGTACAAAAACCCTGGCCTTTCACAGCATGCAAAATATCTCCTTTCCTCATCTGTAGGATTATATTGTCTGTAACCCTGACATGTTTGCAAATTTGAAGATGAAAATAGCAAATGGCAATATGGATGGATGAATGTTTAATTTAGGGAGGAAAATGATAAAACACAGATATAAGGTTGGCAGTGTTCCAGAAAACGAGCAGTGCTGGAAATATGAAGAGAAATAATATTTGATGTTATTCTCTGGTTCCTTTCTTCATTCAGATAGAAAGAAGTTCAGGTGATTCTTAATAGCAGCAAAATGATTGTTTATAATATAACCATTCAAGTTTGGCCAAAGTTTTCTTCTATGGCTGCAACTTTAAAGGCATGTTTGCCAACCAGTCGCATTCAACAATATGGCCATATTATATGAATGCATTTGGGAATGGGAATGGGTTCCCTACACTAACTCTGTCACTTATGCATGTTCACAACTTCTGAAATAATCCTTCATGCATAATCAGCATGCAACATGATGGCGCTGGTCTGTGTCCATGGTCAGAGGCTATAATCCTTTGGAATATCAGTTGCTGGAAACCACAGGAGGGGAGTGCACTTTTGTGCTTGAGTCTTGCTTGTGGGTTTCTCACAGGCATCTGGGTCGCCACTGTGAGAACAGCATGCTGAACTACATGGGTCATTGGGGGTCATCACTGGGGGGATGACAAAATGAGCTTGTTATTTTTAAATGGGCTCACAAAACCTTTTAGGAGTGATGTGTTGGCTTAGGCGCCTGCAGATTCCACACAGCCTGAAACGGCAATGTGGGACTTGTGTCTGCCTACTTCCTCTCCCTCAGCTGCCCCACAGCTGAGGGGGAGGTGGCAGAGAGGCTCCAAGCGTTGGAGAGGCTCACCCTGCTCCCATGGGTGGATCACCCCTCCCCCATCGACAGCTTGCTTCGTCCCCACAGATGGATTGCCCTGCCCCCGGCTGCAGGACACGCCCCTGCACTAGGCACCCAAGCGGCTAGCTACACCGCTGCCTGATCCTTCTTTATGTTCTTAGTAGTGGGCTAGATCCAGGCCAGTTTCAAGGGTGTATGAATGTAGTGCTCCAAGTCTCTGTACATGGCCCATGTGACTTCTCCCAAGTCCCTCTACCCAGGCTGCATCCTCTTGTCTGATTGGAATGTGTTCTTAAACCATGGCAATGTTTCTTGCTTGCCTCAGTAGAGGACAAAGGATGGTATATTAGATCGGTACAGTCATACCTCAGGTTACAGACACTTTAGGTTGCGCAATTTTGGGTTGCGCACCGCGCTGAACCCAGAAGTACCAGAACAGGTTACTTCTGGGTTTCGGCTGTTGCACATGCACAAAAGTGCAAAATCGTGACCCGTGCATGCGCAGACGCGGTGCTGCGGGTTGCGAACACTGCAGGTTGCGAACGTGCTTCCCGCATGGATCACATTCGCAACCCGAGCATCCACTGTACTATTGTCCTCCATATTTTAGGTGGTGGTGGAGGGTTGAATCTTAAATTCAGTTCTCCACATTTCTGCTGGAATTCACATTTAAAAAAATCCTCATGGAAATGATTCAGCATTTCATTTCATTTCATTTTTCTTCATTTCATTTTCCTAAAAAGTATACATTGCTTGGTTGTAAAAAAAAAACCCAACAACCCTCAAAGCCAACCCTCAAATCGAGAAAAATTTACAACAATACTATAAAACACACAAAAGTTAAAGTACCAAAACAGATTAAAATTCCCTCAGCATTTCTAAGCATCTGGGTAGGATAGTCTAAACCAGAATGTTTTTAGCAGATGCCAAAAAGAGTACAGTGAAGGCACTTGCTTGATATTGTCATTTTTATTGAAGCTTTTTCATAACACAGTACAATAAAAACACTATTCTAAATTACACACACACACACACACCACCCTTGTCTCATACAGTGCCTTCTTGATATCAATAGGCAGGGTGTTTCAAAGCATAGATGCTGCCACACTGAATGATTGAGTTCTTATAAATGCAGAACAGGAATTATGTGGTACTTCTAGGAGTGCTAATTCCACCATTCGATTCGATTAACCAGAGTGCACGGAAATGCCATTTACCTTCCCACCACAGGGGTACCTATTTATCTCCTTGCTCCTGGTGTGCTTTCAAACTGCTAGGTTGGCAGGAGCTGGGACAGAGCAACGGGAGCTCACTCCGTTGCAGGGATTTGAACCACCGACCTTCTGATCAGCAAGCCCAAGAGGCTCAGTGGTTTAGACCACAGCACCGCCTGCGTCTCAACATGATTAACATCCTTCATCGTAAGTGGCAAGTGGCTAAATGGCATTGGTGATATTTGTACTGGGGACTTGCTAATTTTCCACAGCTTGGTATCTTAGGTATTTAGGGTGTTGATTTATTGATTGACTGAGAGATTAAATTTATATCCCTTCCTCTGAAAGAACCCAAGATATCATAAATGGCAAAATTCAGGCCTGAATATTTAACTCGGAACCCCAAGAGCACAACCCTATCTGCTAGAAACAGAAGTTATTTTCACTGGATCTTAAATCATCTTGTAGGATATTTTAACTTTGGGATTTGGATTCAGAGCATAGTTACTTAAAGCATTAGCTAATAATGTAATATTTTTAAAAATCTAAAACTACCGTTCAACATAAAAACAGTAAAGAAAATCATTAAAATAAAAAGACAGTATAAAACTAGTAAAAATATAGTATAAAAGCATATAAAATAGTAATTTGGGGGATTTAAAAGTTCCCAAAGGCTAAAATAAGTACAGATAAAGATTTTTCTTAAGATGGTGTCTGCTCCAGATTAGTTTTTCATAGATGAATGCAGACTGCTCCCAGAGTACTTTGCTTGCTGTAAAACTGCTCCCCAGGTCCTGGAATATGTGATTTGGACTTTGGCCAAGCATCTATATGATGTGGTAAGCTCATTCATGCTATTCCATTTAGCTGGGCTCTTCTCTTGAGAATCTGCATATTTTCTCTTGTCTAAAGGATGCGGTGTTGATTGTTAGGAGATCAAGCAAGACTTCACATGCTTTTCCTCCACACCCAGAGTGTTCTCTTTGTATGCAAGTATGCACACTCATTCTCTCTCATCTCCATTTCTGCTGCCCATTGTGTCTATATTTGGCATGATCCATTTTAAAACAGGGAGAGTCACACACATTTCTGTTGTGTGTAATTGCAAAGCAGTGGAAAAGCTTATTTGGGCAAATGCTGCCAGTGTCTCCTCCTCTAAGCCTACTACATATGGCTGCTCATTGATCAGAAATGATCAGAATGTTTATCCGGCTCATCTGGGTGTCTGTCACACTGCTGCAACATGGCATACAAAAGAAAAAGTGAGGGGTGGGGGACCCTAACTTCAATAGGTTACTAGTGAGGCAAGCTTTCCCAGATTCAATCTTCTATGAACTGCATGGGGGCCAGCAGAGAGATAACGTTTGTAGCATGACTTGGCAGCTGCATCGGAACTGAGAATGTCAAGAGGGCTGCATTTGATTAAAAATTACTATGCCTGACTGCTGAAATAGATATTCTTTCTTCTCTTTCTCTGCCCCCCTCTCCCAATCTCTTATTACTTTTGCTAGTTTTCCTCAAGGCATGTGTGCACACATCCACAAAGCAGATCTTTTAAAGAGAATTAAACCAACAGTTCTCATTATTTTTATTGCTAGAGAGGAGTGTTTTTTGTCACATCGCTGCAGCCATGAAAGGGAGAATTTTAAATGCCTTTCTCAAAATATGCTTCTGTGGATTCCCATAGTTGTATTTTGTGTGTGTGTTTGTGTGTTTGTATGAGAGAGAGACTAAGAGAGAAGGTCAACTGTGCGTATGGGTTGGAAAACAGCTACAAATGTAACTCTAGCAGCATGGTGGGATGGACTGTGGAATACAACCCTTATGAAGAAACTAATGAAGCATATTAGAGCACTCAGGAGCACGAAGAATAAATATGGTTTTGAACCTGTATAGTACAGTTTTGAACCTGTATAGTACCTACGGTATTTATTCAGTACACTGTTGCCCCCTCACCACCAGCTACCCATTGCTTACTCTGTTTTTAATATTGTAAACCACCCTGAAACCTTAGGGTGAAGGGCAGCTAAAATAATAATAATAATAATAGTAATAATAACAATAATAATAATAATAATAATAATAATAATAATAATAATAATGCTGCTGCCAAGGCTATTTTCTTTAACAAGAGGAGAATACGTGCTAGATGATGCTAGGTGGAGCATCACAAGGTGATTTAACGTCCTTGGAATTGATCGGTTAATAAGTAGCAGGGTGTTGATCTGATTCAGTTAGGATGTAGAGGAGATTGGCTTTTATATGTCCCCAAATTCAATTGCTTGGGGCCTTAGAGGATAGGATACCCTCCTACCCTTCTTTCCTTTCAATTCAGGGTGGAAGCCAGTCAGGTTGGTACAGAATTCCTGTCTATGATTGCCAGCATTAGCAGCTATAGACAGATAAGAGACTCAGCTACATTTGTCAATACAGTGGTACCTTAGGTTAAGAACTTAATTCGTTCTGGAGGTCTGTTCTTAACCTGAAACTGTTCTTAACCTGAGGTAGCACTTTAGCTAATGGGGCCTCCCGCTGCTGCCGTGCTGCCACTGCACGATTTCTGTTCTCATCCTGAAGCAAAATTCTTAACCCGAGGTACTATTTCTGGGTTAGCAGAGTCTGTAACCTGAAGTGGCTGTAACCCAAGGTACCACTGTACAGCGATTTGAATGTGTTATAAGCATGCAACACCAGATGGCACCAGAGAGCACAAAACATTTCTATAGAACTTTTACATAAGTTTTTCTTTTCCTTTATCATAATGTTTTAATTTCTGACTTATTTATAGTGGGTTTTTTCCTGTGTGTAGATCCATCCAAGGTGGATAATGGCAGACAAAGCGTGAGAACAAAAGGGAGGCAATCAGACAACAGAGCTTGGAACAGAACATAGCGGCCACTACTTTAAACTTTAAGTTTAGCGAGACATAAACAAACCAACAATTTCAAATGGGTTTTTCCCCTTTTCCCCGAAACAAACCATAACGAACATCCATCAGTTTGCCAGTTTGGACAACACAACAAGCTGTGGATGGTTAAGCAAAAACAGAAGTGAAAGCTTCTGAGATTCTCCTTGCGTCTCTGCTAGAGAAGGAGAGGGAATGCACAACCTGCAAGGTCATTTAGTGTAATGTCTGAATGCGGCCAGTGCAGAGTTGGATTTAGGGCAGTGCGATTGGTTCCATTGCACTGGGTGCTGAGTCTGGCGGGCACTGCAGGGCATTGCAACTATGACTTAGTGAATTGAGTAGAAGGCAAGAAATGAGGGGGCACCAAATTTATGCTTTGCATAGGGTGCCGCTGAAATCTGAAAGATCCAAGTCTGCCCCTGGCCCATGTCTCAGATAAAGTTTTATTGGAATAGAATTATGATCCCCACCTGATTCTGGACACCCAGTAAAAACTGTAGCCAGATTGGGACTTAGGTGTGGCACCCCCTGACAGTCAATAGGCACATTGCAAGCTTGCAAAAAAATAAAATGAAGAATTTAAACCAGAAGCTTCTGTCGCAGCTCATCCCAACACTTTCCTTCCTTCAGTTTTTTTTTACTTTGCCTCGCAGAAAGTGGTCATTTGTTCATGAGACTCCTGGTGTTGTCCTTCCAAACTGGTTATTTCCTTGTTTCTTTTACCTTTTGTGGAATTTCTTTGTGTGTTTAGCCTCATTTTTAGTTATTCTCAGCACTCCTTCCCCCACTCCGGTGTTTTCACGCTGATTTCTTGAGACCTATTCATTTGTTGGTTTCCTTCTCTACAGTCGCCCTAGACTCTATATTGTCCATTACATTGCTGACTTCATCCATAGTAGCCTCTGGATTCCCCCCCCCCTCCAGCTTTTTGCTCAGTATAGGTAAAGCTTTTCAAACCTCTAGTCATTAGCTCTCAGTGGGAGGTTAGACAGTTTCCCGTGTTTTTGCTAACAATCACCTAATGATCGGCTATTGTTCAAACAGCTTCTTTTCCTGCGCTTAAATGGAAAGGCACAGAAGAAATGCACACTCTCCTGCCAGGAGCGAATTGCAGCAGCAAAATTACAGCCCGTAAATGCAATAGACAATATTACATGTAGTTCTCCATCTACCCAAGATTTGACTCCAGCCTTCCCCACCATGGTTCAGGAGCAGCACATGCCACTTTCAACTCTGTTAGGCAAATCTTCCCAGCTTACCAGCCTCTCCTGCCCCATCTCTAGGGGAGTTATATACAGATCATCTCAGAGCTAGATCAGGTGGTCCCATGAACTCCCCTCATTCTGGCATCAGCTCTGAGAACCGATTGCAGCTGGGGAGGCGTAGCCAGGAAGTTGACCAGATAAGGGATGGGACTGCCCACCTGGCACAATAGAGGGTGTAACCTACCTGGGAGTCCTCAGTCGGCTCCAGAGCTTCTCCCGCCCTACCCTCCCTTAGCTTAGGACATTTATTGCAGGTTAACAGCTTCTTTACAGGTATGTGGGCGTTGCTACAGTCATTGATGGTTGCTGTTGAAGGACTGGGAAGGAATTTTCCTGCATTGGCAGGTTTCGCCTTCCCCGTAGCAAAACGCCACAACTTTGGCAGTTTCAGGCCTTGGGTGGAATCCGTTAGTCTATCTTCCCTAAATTTGGGGGGGGGCGTGAAGTGGTGACACCCCCTGGGTAGTCCCAGGGTTCCCCGTTAAAGGGGTTGTGTTGAGGGGAGTCACTGGCCATACGCTGAAAGGTTGTTAGTGCTCTCACTCTGTGTTGCAGCAAAATGGGGGGGGGGCAGTCTCCCTGCTTAAACATACGTCTTCCAGAGCCAGCCCAAACCCCAGACAGATTGATTAATCCTGATGTGCCCCAGATCCCTGGCTGGGGACTGGGAGGGATAAACACCCAATGCCTAAGCCAAGGTCTTCCATATCTGAAAATTTAATAAGTTGTGGTCAATTTTAATCCCATAACACATTGTCAGGACTCATTATTCCACCTGGGTGTCACCTAGGGTCAGGGCACGCAATACAGAGCAATGCGGTTTGGTCTCAGCCTGGAGAGCATTCACCAAGGTAGTGGTAGCCCTTGTTTCACACATCCACCTTCAGTGTATATTGCCTTTTCTTTACCTTGATAACATACTGATTGCCTCTGCATCAAACAAGAGGAGATCTTTATGTGAGCCTATCAGCCTTCTAGGATCACAACTTCATGATCAACTACAAGAAGGGCCTTCTCTTCCCTTTTTGCCAGTTGATTCATCTAGGAGGCGTCAAACAACTCAAGCCAGTGTGGTGTAGTGGTTAAGAGCGGTAGACTCGTAATCTGGGGAACCGGGTTCGATTCCCCGCTCCTCCACATGCAGCTGCTGGGTGACCTTGGCCTAGTCACACTTCTTTGAAGTCTCTCAGCCCCACTCACCTCACAGAGTGTTTGTTGTGGGGGAGGAAGGGAAAGGAGAATGTTAGCCACTTTGAGACTCCTTCAGGTAGTGATAAAGCGGGATATCAAATCCAAACTCTTCTTCTTCTTCTTCAAGCGGAGACAATTACATTATCTCCAGAAAAACATAACCAATTCTTTCAACTGTGTCCTCCATCCTACCCCATCATGCTATCATTTTAATGCTGTTGTCAAAGATGCTACGGCTAATGATACTTGCCCTACCAATGGCGTTGTGGGGCAGACTTTGCTCATATCCCAGTAAATGGCTTCTCTTGCACCATCAGACATCCATTCACAAGTGCTTTTATGGGGTCTCCAGAAAAGTCTGTTAAACTTACTGTGAAAGGTATTTCTGGATCCCATAAAAGCTGCCACCAGAGCCCACTCACGCTGTCAGCAGCTGTTTATTTTGTGGCACCTCACCACTTTTTTGCCGATAGATTCTCCGTCATACTTCTTTACCTTTCCTACCAGAGTGTCTCAGTGAATTTTTAAGGCAACCTCTCCTGTTAAAAGCCATCTTACATGCTCTTCTGATACTGAATCTCCTCATTTTCTGGCTTGTTATTGAAAAACTGGAAAAGGAAGGAGCGGGAAGGAGCTAAGATGGCAGCTTCCTGTTCTTTATTTTATTCTTTGCTCGCTTACAATGTTACCTATTGACTGCCGGGAGGTGTGAAACCTAAATCCCAATCTGGTGGCTGCTTTTTACAGGATCCAGGAATACCTTGCACGATAAGTATAATGGACTTTTAAAAAACCGCATTAGAGAACACACTGTCCCAAAGAAGAGACAAAAGTCAAGACAAGGGATTGGATTTGGTGGACTTTTCTTGCTTTGAGGTTCTTAAAATAGCTGTTCTTAAAAGGTTGCTTTACAAATGGCAATACTTTTCAGTATGAATCATTTCCCTTCTTGCTGTGCTACAGCAGTGCTATCTGTATGACACACTGGAACTGAGTTTTTGTTGATCAGAGTCTCAGCAGCTGTTACAGCATCCAGTCTCTAACTCTTTTGCTTAAACCAAACAGAACTAAAAGTTAATATTTGATCGTAAAACTAGTAACACTTCCCTGTGTGGCCTGCGTTGTGTTAATCATAGAATCATAGAATCATAGAGTTGGAAGAGACCACAAGGGCCATCGAGTCCAACCCCCTGCCAAGCAGGAAACACCATCAGAGCACTCCTGACATATGGTTGTCAAGCCTCTGCTTAAAGACCTCCAAAGAAGGAGACTCCACCACACTCCTTGGCAGCAAATTCCACTGTCGAACAGCTCTTACTGTCAGGAAGTTCTTCCTAATGTTTAGGTGGAATCTTTTTTCTTGTAGTTTGGATCCATTGCTCCGTGTCCGCTTCTCTGGAGCAGCAGAAAACAACCTTTCTCCCTCCTCTATGTGACGTCCTTTTATATATTTGAACATGACTATCATATCACCCCTTAACTTCCTCTTCTCCTGGCTAAACATGCCCAGCTCCCTTAGCCGTTCCTCATAAGGCATCATTTCCAGGCCTTTGACCATTTTGGCTGCCCTCCTCTGGACACGTTCCAGTTTGTCAGTGTCCTTCTTGAACTGTGGTGCCCAGAACTGGACACAGTACTCGAGGTGAGGTCTGACCAGAGCAGAATACAGTGGCACTATTACTTCCCTTGATCTAGATGCAATACTCCTATTGATGCAGCCCAGAATTGCATTGGCTTTTTTAGCTGCCGCATCACACTGTTGGCTCATGTCAAGTTTGTGGTCAACCAAGACTCCTAGATCCTTTTCACATGTACTGCTCTCAAGCCAGGTGTCACCCATCTTGTATTTGTGCCTCTCATTTTTTTTGCCCAAGTGCAATACTTTACATTTCTCCCTATTAAAATTCATCTTGTTTGTTTTGGCCCAGTTCTCTAACCTGTCAAGGTCGTTTTGAAGTGTGATCCTGTCCTCTGGGGTGTTAGCCACCCCTCCCAGTTTGGTGTCATCTGCAAATTTGATCAGGATGCCCTTGAGTCCATCATCCAAGTCGTTGATAAAGATGTTGAATAAGACCGGGCCCAAGACAGAACCCTGTGGCACCCCACTAGTCACTCTTCTCCAGGATGAAGAGGAACCATTGATGAGCACCCTTTGGGTTCGGTCAGTCAGCCAGTTACAAATCCACTGAGTGGTAGCATAGTCAAGTCCGCATTTTACCAGCTTCTTTAACTTTCCTTTCTTTATTTAATTCACAAGGAACAAAAATAACATTGATGCTCACTCAAAAATTGTGTTCATTTGAGTGATTAGATCAGAGACATGTACAAATTGACAATTCTAAATTGCAGGGACATGCACAAATTGATAATCCTTAATTACAGAGAGAAGTCATGCATTCAAATGGTGCATCAGAGTTGTGAAAGGGGCTACAAATGTGATTAAAATATAAGGAATTCAAACAGAGGGAGTGTCTAGGTAGCTGTTCCAACGTGGCTCCATTTGGTCTAAGGCTCTCCTTTCTACATCTTAAGCTGGTGAAACCCCATAGTAATCCATGGCCTGCTCAGTATTTTAAGCTGGTGAAACCCCACAGTAATCCATAGCCTGCTCAGTATTTTAAGCTGGTGAAACCCCACAGTAATCCATGGCCTGCTCAGTATTTTAAGCTGGTGAAACCCCACAGTAATCTATGACCTGCACAGCGGCTCATTGCTGCCGTCCGGTGGAGGAGTCACACTCCTTTGTGTGCCACTGTGCCTTGCTCCTTTCCAGTGATGTATTACAATACATTGGTACAATACAAAGCAATAAATTTAGATGTGTTATAAAGGCTGTCAGCTTCATACTGCTTGAAAATGCCACTGGGAGAGCCTGGCCACTTGGCAAGAGGTTTGTACAATGTGTATGCACTTCATGCTTGGTGTGGATATTTTACTGTCAGACAATTTGAAATCCAGGGTAGAAAATTTGAAAATAGTAATAAATAACCCTCTTTAAGTGATGGTGGAGGCAGTGGGTGCAAATTTATTTGCAGCTCCTGTAATTTTGATGTCTTCTTGTCTTTTTCAGATAAGTGTTGGCATAAAATAATAGGTTTTCAGTTCTTTGAGATGAATACCTGTTTTGTTTTCTGACTGCTGGGCAGATTGTTTAGAATTATTGGCTCTTCATCATACTATTGTTCCAAGGGAAGAGAAGGAAACCACTGACCTTTTTTTTCTCTGCTATTGTCCCTCTCTTTGTTTCACATTTATCTCCAGGCTCCTTCATGATGGTGAACAGCTCTGGGAGAGCATCTGGGCAAAAAGCTCACTTGCTTCTACCAACCTTGAAGGAAAATGACACACACTGTATTGACTTCCATTACTACCTGTCCAGTCGAGACCGTTCCAGCCCTGGATCGTTGAACGTTTATGTCAAGGTTAATGGTGGACCTCAAGGCAACCCTATCTGGAATGTGTCTGGGATTGTTACAGAAGGCTGGGTGAAGGTAGAACTTGCAATCAGCACATTCTGGCCACACTTCTATCAGGTGTGTTTGAGATTCCCCCATCCCTAAAAAGTTGCGTCAGATATTTTGTGATTACATCATATCATATCCTATCTATTCTGTGATAATAACCACTTCCCCTTTCCCCAGATACTACAGATAACTATCAATATGACCCTCATTAAATAACAGATAGTAGTACTCAGAATCGCACTCTGATTTAGCAGAGAGCAGCCATAGTATTTTCTTGGATTTGTCCCAATGCAAGTCAAGGAGTGTTGGCATTTCTGTAAAAACTAAGATAAATGCTAGAAATGTAATTCAGGTGTTTGCTTGCTTCACCAGACACCTGAATTTACATAGGAACACATTTACAAGTTTGTTGCTAATACAAATTTCAGCTTTAACAAACTGTTTTGTCGTGTTGTTGTTGTTGTTTGTTTGTTTTGCAGCAGAAACACTTAGGTGACATTTTTCTCACCATTGAGGGATACTGAGTACAATCGACACATGAAAACCCCGGGTGTAGGAGTGGTCAAATTTAGCCCCTTGCCCCTATACAGATAATTATATGGGGAATGTGGAGAACTACACTTACAGAAGCCTTGATGGAAAGTGCATGGAGAGACATGTCATGAAAATAGTAGCCATAGTCAAAACTGAGTATTCTTGAGGATGTGGGGGGCAGATGGAGAGAGAGTGTTTAGCTCTTTCTCTGACATGATCCTGACAAAAATGGCATCTCTGAAGCAGCTGTTTACATTAGAGCTCCCATTTGTGCCAATGAAATAAGTTGAACATTAATAGGATTTGTGCAGTTAACATCACATCTGGTTTGACACATAGCTGACCACTGTTATGTACTTAACAGCAAAGAGGTTGTCCTCTGCAAAGACGGATAAGAGGCAGGACTTTCTTCATCCAACAATTCCTCTCCCCTTGATTTCATCCCTTCTACTTCCTGTATCTGGAGCTATGATCCACTGTGTGGATATCATTTCTTAAATATACACACATCTGATACATTGCATGCATGGACTAACCCAGGCACCCCCAAACTTGGCCCTCCAGATGTTTGGGACTACAATTCCCATCATTCCTGACCACTAGTCCTGTTAGCTAGGGATGGTGAGAGTTGTAGTCCCAAAACATCTGGAGGGCCAAGTTTGGGGGTGCCTGCACTAACCTAATGAGAGCTGCTATCTAATATCCTGATGGGTCAGCTCAATCCAAAGGTCTTCTCTAATGTAGTTAATACTAATTGAAAATTACATGCATTGTGTATTCCACATGAAATAAATGTGGCTTGCTATTTATTGTGTTTCATTATATATATATATATCTATATCTATCTATCTATCTATCTATATATATATATATATATATATATATATCACTTCAAACATCCAGAGGCATCCTAAAGCAATTTACAGTGATAAAATACAAAATTCATTTTTAAAAAAAGTTATAAAACAAGATGATATAAGTGTTCATCAAAAGAAAAAAAGTAATCTAAAACAGAAAAGAATTTAACCCTTTCCACACAGAATGAACACCAGTATCCACCAAAAGCCCAGTCACCAGTGCTGTCCAGGAGCAGAATTACATTAAGGCAGGCTTCCTCAAACTCGGCCCTCCAGATGTTTTGAGACTACCATTCCCATCATCCCTGACCAATGGTCCTGCTAGCTAGGGATCATGGGAGTTGTAGGCCAAAAGCATCTGGAGGGCCAAGTTTGAGGAAGCCTGTTTTAAGGTGTCAAAAAGTAACATATGCATCAGGTCTGGCTAGCAGTACTGAGTACTTGTAAGCCCTGACACCGAGGATATTTAATCATTTTAGGTAGATGAGATTTCAGTGTTTTTCTTCTATGGTCAGCATATTCCCTTAATATGGTTTACCTTAGGCTACTCTTTTCATCTTCTCTCTAGTTGTTTCAATTTTGCCATGAATTTTCACATTGTCCCAGATTGTCACGACTCAGCTATGTTGGGACATCCCAAAGTCCCAAAGAATGACTAATGCTGCAGATTACATAAATCACTTGCAACAACTTAATACTTGCAGTAATATCTTTGAAAACTTGCCTAAATGGAAAGAAATATTGTGTGTTACATCAAATGCTTTTTTTAATTAGGCATATGCATATGAATTAGAAATGAGAAATGCATTCATTTCATTTCTGATTATTAATCCTTTAAGCATAATTATATTTTGACAGAACAGTGAAAGATTATAAATGAAATAAATGAGGAAGGTGACACAGTTTCATTTTAAACTGAAAGGGCTTCATTATTATTATTATTTTTAAAAAAAGTCTAATTCCAAACACAGAATATTTATAAATAAATTAACTTGGAAATGTTAATGTTTTTAAGAAGTTTTTCACAAGGTCAATTGGCAAACATTCCTCTGTTGCTATGAATTGAATGCCTCTAAAAGGTGAAGAAGGCAGGGAAGCATCATTGAGCATCAAAGGGGTTGCCATTTTGATATATCCCATGTTTCAACAACAGCAAAGCCACCTTCTGTGATACTTCCTTAGTGCTCTATTTAGGGTTCAGCTAGATGGGAGCTGTTATTGAAATCAAATTGGAGATAGTACTCTGTTCCAGTGAGTACCAACACAGACATACACACACACACACACATACATACACACACACACACACACACACACACACACACACTAATATCTTACAGATAACTTTATAAATTCAGTATTATTTTTAAAATATTACAGTTACCTATAAATATACTGAATAAGTATAATAAATATGCATTGCATATGTACATACATTGCATACATGTAAAATGTAAAATTGTCAAATTTATGATCTATTTCATATATCTCCTAATAACGAATATGGATTGACCAGATCTTGCCCTTTATCATTCCAACAAGCTCCATATTTCTGCAAAACTGTCATGGCACTATTTATCTTCTCTAATTAACTTTGTCAACCTAACCTATGGACAGATGGATAGTGACATGTTCTGCATGCCCAAATATGGCTCAGGTAGTTTATCCAAAGGTGTGCCCAGTGTGAAGTTTCCCTCCTTAAGTGTTGTATGCAGTATTTAATGACTCAACATAATTATACTATGAGCTTTGGCATTTTTAATGACACAGGAGGAGAATTTACAGGGCAGACATTTTGTTTGTGTGTTTCTTATAACACAGAGACTGTAACCTATCCCAGGGAGTAAGCCCCATTGAATTCAACAGGCCTTGTTCATGAGTAGACATGGTTAGGCACTGTTAGGCATAGTTCTGGCACTGAAATCCTTGGTTTTGTCTGTTTTTATTAGGATTTAACCCATTTAACTTGGCTTCATGCTTATGCTTAAGAACAAATCAGTGCGGTTCCTCCCCTGCCTCCCCCCAGGCTTCTTCCAAGTAGAAGTGTGATAGATATTTTCCGACATTATGTTCAGTGGAGACATATTGGAACAGGACAATGTTTGTATTTTTCTTCCCTGCGAATTAATGAATAAACCTTCGAAGGGTTAAATTGGCTCACTTATGAAAGCGATCAATATGTTGAGTTGTGAATCTCTGTCCCTGGATTCTGAACGTTTTCAGCTTCAGCCATGAGAGAAAGAATAGGCGAGAGATCCTTTCAGACAGCTTACTTAAGCAGCTTGTTTTCCCCCTGTGTATTTCAGGTGATATTTGAATCGGTTTCGTTGAAGGGACACCCTGGGTACATAGCTGTGGATGAAGTCAGAGTTCTTGCCCATCCATGCAGTAAGCATACTCCCCCCCTCCCTTTTCCTTCCTAACCGTAGTAATGTGTTACACTCGGCCTTGCATCAAGAGGAGTAATTCGCCCAATTCAATCAGTTCTGAAACATCTTCTTTTATCCTTTCCGAATGCTTACAGAGTGGAAGCAATCAACCCCGAATAAATACATAATTTATCAAGTTGTGCAACAGGCAGAACTGCTACAAATGTGCAGCTAGTGCCAAAATTCTAGTCCGTTATTAAGGAGATATAAAGCCCTGATTGTTAGCTCTGATTCAGGCCATTGAAGGAGAAGAATTGCAGGGTTCTGATGGTATCATATAGAAGTAAGTTAAAGGGGGAATTTTGGGATGTGGGGGAAGTTCTTTCATGTGCACACAACTAAGCAAATTAGTGCAACATTCACTCTGGAAGAAATGCCCTGGAGTATACTTTCTTTAAAGGAATGTAAATCTTTTCAGTGGCTCAATGAAAGAATTTAAAGAATATGTATCCCTTTCAAAGCACTCGATTCATACTGTGAAGCATAGAATAAGTCAAAAGATTGTTTCACTACATTCCCTCGGCTGTTGTATTTTGTACCAGCCGCTTTATCCATGGAAACACTCAATTAGGAATTTGTATCCATTTGTTGTTACAGATGTCCAATTCATAACATTCAGATGCAAACTCCCCCAAATCCAGGACTAATTCAGAGGTAACACTAGGGCCATTTTTGTGCTCATGGTACCTGCCTGGTATCTAGAAGCCAATAGAAAGCTTTATACTTGGGCCAGTGCCGTCACAATGAAGCATATTTAAGTCCTTCTAATTTCAACAGGCAAAAACTATGTAATATTCTTTTAGAGACTTGTGTAACTTAAAAGGGATAAATATGGAAGATTTTGGGATCCAAAGGTGCCTTCTAATTTCTGTTCATGCTTTATATTTATCTGTTTATTACATTTATATCCTGGCTTTCTGCCAGTCACCCAACACAGTCTACAATTTTAAATGCTAAAATACGTAAGTGTAAAGTTGACTGAGGAAGGGACAGGACAATTCCAGCAATGTTGTTAGGGACAGCATATATAAGGCATTTATGTTCTCTCAAAGTGCTGTTGTGGTTTCTTTTAATACTCACTTCCCCAGCATTGCTAGCTAGAAGAGAACTAGTTTGACTCATTATTCTCTTAAAAAACTTTTTGTCCTTTTGACTATCTGGTATTATACTATTGAGAGGGCCTTCTGGCGGTTTCCTCACTGCAAGAAGTGAGGTTACAGGAACCAGGCAGAGGGCCTTCTCTATAGTGGCTCCTGCCCTATGGAATACCCTCCCATCAGATGTCAAGGAAATAAACAACTATCTGACTTTTAGAAGACCTCTGAAGGCAGCCCTGTTTAGGGAAGTTTTTAATGTTTGATGTTTTATCGTATTTTTAATATTCTGTTGGGAGCAGCCCAGAGTGGCTGGGGAAACCCAGACAGATGGGTGCTGTATTATTATTATTATTATTAATAATAATAATAATAATAATAATGTGATTGTGTTTGAACTCAAAGTCATCAACCATTTTTCCTTTCCTTTCCTTTATTCATTTCTTCCTTTCGTTCCTTTTTAAAACTGTAGAGGACTCAGTAGCAGTAGCATTGCCATCAATTAAAAAAGGCCCATTTTGATACACTAAAGCTAAAAGGAATGGAAAGTACCAGCTGTCATAACGGTTTGCTGTAAATATTCTGCAAAAGCAGTATTGTTTTATATCAAGGCTTTTCCATTGCAGGTGACAGATGAATGACCCTGTCTCAGCCAACAGCTAGTACATCAATAAATTGTGACATGGATAAACTACCGGCCAGCTAAAAGGGATGGCATAACTCTCTTTGACTCTGCTGGCCAAGTGATACAGCTCACCAAATTGTAGCCGGCCTTTCATTGTGACAGAGCCTGCGAAGCTATGGTCCTCCATACGTTGATAGACTCCTCATTATTATCCATGATAATTGATCATGGTAGGGATGTGGGTGGCACTGTGGTCTAAACCACTGAGCCTTGGGCTTGCCAATCAAAAGGTCGGCGGTTCGAATCCCACAGTGGGGTGAGCTCGGTCCCAGCTCCTGCCAACAAAGCAGTTCAAAAGCACATCAAAGTGCAAGTAGATAAATAGGTACCGCTCCGGCGGGAAGGTAAACAGCATTTCCGTGCACTGCTCTGGTGTTGGTGTTCCGTTGCATCAGAAGCGGCTTAGTCATGCTGGCCACATGAGCCGGAAAAACTGTCTGTGGAGCAGACAAATGGCGGGTGCCTTGGTCTGTAAAGCAAAACGAACGCTACAACCCCAGAATCGTTTGCAACTGGACTTAACTGTCAGGGGTCCCTTTATCTTTAATTAATCATGGTGGCTGAGGCTGATTGGAGCTCCCCATTATGGGTTTCCCCCCGTTATAGCAAATGGCAGAAAAGGGGCTTAGAGGAAAAAGTTAAACCCTCCCTGTGCCAGTGCTGCAGCAATGATCTGATTGCAATGCTACAGAACTGGTCGATTCATGAGGCAAGGTGAGGTGACTGCCTCAGGTGTCACGATCCACAGGCACAGCAGATCCTGTCTCCAAGGAATTCATTGCCCAGTGCTACTGCCACAGCAACAGCTGTGTCATGCTCTTTGGGAGCTGGATCTGCTGCCACCTTGGTAGTGCCTCTCCACAAAATAGCCATTTTACAGAAGGAAAATTGGTGATGCTCAGGGCCTTTCCTCCCCAAAACCAGGCAAAGAACCTACGTGCAACGCAAAACAAATAAAACATCCAAAAAACCAAGGAACACTCCTGCAAAAAGAAAAGGCAGCACCCCTTCAAACAACAAAAATTCCAATTAATCTCTTTAAAGATATAATATTGGGATAGGCCTCAGGCCTTGGTGGGCACCACAGTGGGGTTATCTGAGGGTGTCCATGAGACCACATTGAGGACCCCATATATAAAGTCTCTATGCTCTGTGTGCTTACTTGAATGTAGGCCCCATTGAGTTGGGTGGAATTTGGTAATGGTAATATTTTAATAGAGTTGGACCATATCAAGTTGCTGTTGTTAGTTGTCTGTGAGTAGGAACCCAGGCCGCTTAGTAAAAAATTTCTTGCCTCAGTTTTCCTTTGCCTACTTTTCCTTGTGAATGCTATATTCATTGATTTCGTACATATTATGTTATATGTATTATATATTTACATCCTTCCACAGAAGAAATTTGCTATTTGTTTCCATAGTATATTAACTGAAATTTATTACTGGGGAATGTTGAATCCTTTTGGTGTGGAAGTGTCATTTATAGCACATTATCTGTGCCGAGATGGTTGATGCTTTTGTTTTCATACCGTTAGCTGAAAGCCATACTGTAGTATTTAAAACAAACCCCAAACTCAACACTGCTATGATGAGTAGTTTGTTCTGTGGGAAACCGGACATCCTTGTTAAGAATGGCTGGTTCTCATAGCATACATATGAACTGTGAAGCTCTACCCAGATAATATTTTGTATTTTTGTTAGGAAAAGCTCCTCACTTCCTGCGGCTCCAGAATGTGGAGGTTAATGTTGGACAGAATGCAACGTTCCAGTGCATTGCTGGAGGAAAGTGGTCTCAACATGACAAACTGTGGCTACAGGTAAAGTAGAATGAGACTTTATGTGTTATTTTTCAGACACTCCAAAGCACAAATAGAGCTTCCTATTTTTGAAGACCACAAAACTCAAATAGAGCTCCATACTTTCCAGGGTTTCTCTGTTACTTTCAGTGATACTCCTCTGAATTCCTTGACAGAGCATTTCCCTTTGTGCAAAACCAGCTGCATGCTTCTACTCAATACCGTATTGTCTCAGATTTGTGCATGGAAAAATTATTTAGCTGAATATGCTGGGAACATTAATCAATTGGGCACATTTATAGAAATTAACTACCCTTGTATAAATGCACCCCCTTTTCCTAATTTAGTCCATTTGCAAAAAAAAAAATTAAAAAAAATCAGAGTTTGGTAGATTAGAAGCTTGGTTCAAAGGCTGGGAAGACAAAAGAAAAGCAGGACATTAAAAGTTGACAAATGAATAGTGTAGAAGGGGAAGGATGAGTCATGTGGAAAGGAAGACAGGAGTCTTCAAAGACTGAGTTTCTAGTATTCATGGTTGTTGAAAAACATTGAACACACATGTGCAAAATATGTTGAAATTCTGAAGATTGCTATTTGAATGCCCATAAAGTTAAACAAAGTAAATTTTCATTCTTTGCACTACCCTTTCATTATATACTATTTATGAAATGAATAGTATAAAAAGCTATACATTATTTAATTAGCCATAGGCTAATGCTGCATAATTGGCATGACAATAATTTCCAGAAGAACCATGGCTGTTCCTAGACCAGTAGACACCCAACCCTGTAGTTTTCCAGATGTTTGGTCCACAGCTGTCAGGGAAGAGCCAGAATGCACAGTTTTGTCAGTAGCAGGGGAGGGTTCTGAGCAGGAACTGGCAGAAGAGGAAGACAGGGAACTGATGCACAAAGCAGAGCAGGGGGCGAGGCATAGTCAGGAGGAGCAGGGGGTCAGGGATGGTGAAGAGCCCTACAACCCACCAGAGTTGGTAGGAGGAAGTTCAACCTCAGAAAGGGGGGGGGGGCTTTCACACCAGCACAGGCAAGGAGGGAAATGAAACATAAAGAGCAAAGATGTATCGCGAGGTTTCCATGCCTACTTTGTTGGCGCCGAAATCAAAGGAAGCCACTCCCCGAATCTGACTCGACAGGTTCGGTTGCGTGATTTTGAATTGCAGCTGTTCTTTGTATATATGTAATAAAGAAAAGACTGTAAATATCACGCTGCGTGTGTTGGAGTTTTACTGCGAAGAGGGAACACCACCTTTACAACAGCTGGAATTATCTCTGACTATTGGACATGCTGGCTGGGGTTATTGGAGTCCTACAATATCTGGAGAGCCATAGCTTAATTAACCACCCCTGGACTCAACCAAATATCCACTCTCCACATTAGAAGTGTCTTTGTTGCTTTCATTGTTTGTTCATTTCCCCAACGCCTTATTTCTATTGCATTTGTAGCCCATTCAACAGATTCAATACATGGCATGTATGGAAGATTAATCCCTGTCAGACAATAAAACTGTATGTATGGCTCTGATCGCTGTGAACTCACAATTGCACCATGTGTTGAAAATGAAACTGGTGTAAATTTTCCTGGAAACGATGGCTCATATCCAACATTGTGTGAGCAAAAAGAAACTTGAATAATGCTTGTTTCCATTCCCCACCCCCCAGCTACCTGCTCTCTCCCCAAGCTTCCCTGGATGGTCAGTGGGACCTACTGAACATTGTGGCTGTGCTGTATGGGACTGCAGGGGGAAGCTGGAATTGGAAGTGTCATCTGCCCAAGTTTGGGAGAGTCTTTCTTCCCACTGTAGCCAGTACAATGCTACAGTGGTACCTCTGGTTATGAACTTAATTCGTTCCGGAGGTCCGTTCTTAAGCTGAAACCTTTCTTATCCTGAGGAGTGCTTTCTGCTAATGGGGCCTCCCTCTCCAGTGTGCAATTTCCGTTCTCATCCTGGGGCAAAGTTCACAACCAGGAGCAGCTTCTTCCTGGTTAGCAGAGCTCGTAACCAGAAGTGTTCGTAACCAGAAGTGTTTTTAACCAGAGATACTACTATATAAGGCTTGGTATGTCCCCTGACCCTCTGGGTAGACTTTTTGAGGAGTCTGGGCAGAAGAAAAAGGGAGAGAACCGTAGGTCAAGGTTGTCTTCCACTCATACAGTGTTGGGCACAGCTTAAAAATAAAATGTTGTGCTGTCTGTGAACATCAGGGTTTCCAATTTTTATTTCAACTGTCTTGAGCAATCTTGAGTAAGCAGCCTGTGACAAGCATTATCTAAGTTCAGCATCACCACCAGCACCTAGGCAGTGATCTTTGTTTCCTGCAACTGAATCCAGCCCTGAGAGGAGCTCCTCTTTTTCATGTTAGTTTCCCAGATAATTAACATACAACACAAATACTAAGGAACTGTTGGAAGTGTAAGAATTACTGTGAATTTCCTAAAAGGACTTAAAGGCAATAAAGGTTACCACCATTCTTCTATCATTCATAAGGCCATGCAAGGTCACAGGACATAATGGAACAAAATGCAGGCAAGCTTCTGGCTAGAATTTGTGCATATGTACAAACTGAAACTCTTGTTATCTATAGTGTTGTTGTTTTTTTACTTTACGTAGCAACTTGATTACTGCAATCCTAAAGAAGTTAATTACAAATCATTAACATTACTTATGCCGGATTAAGACTTCAATTAATTCAATCAGAACCACTTTGAAAGTTAGTAGCATGAAGACATTAGAATAAGCAACTGTTATGATCACAGTATTAAATGCATTACATTTATATGGTTCATCTTAAAAATGTATTGTGAGAAGTTAAAGATGCCTTTCACAACACTGAGCAAATAAGCAGTATCTGTGTGAACGCATTCCCACTAATCTCACTAAAAATACTAGGAAAAAAGAAGCAGGGAATCTAAAAATAATAATGAATATAAGAAGCATCTTCTCTCTGGAAGCTAGAATTTATGTGCTATTGCTGTTTGTTTGTTTGTTTGTTTGTTTGTTTGTTTGTTTGTTTGTTACATTTGTTTGTTGCTTTATCTTGGCCAAGGCAACCCAGAGTGACTTACAGCCAACCTACTAATCAACAAGTCCACCCATAGATATATTAAAAACAAGGAGGAGGGATATATTAAAAACACCCCACCCACTTTAAAAAAGGCCACAGATAGTTAAAGACATGGTTATGAGGAAAGTTTTAGTCTGACGCCTAAATAGAGGCCTGTTTGGGTGTTGCCACCCTCCAGACATGTAGAAGCACCTCAGAGTAATTGGCCACAGGCCCTCCAAATCTCAATCATAAGGTTGTTCAATTGGCAGCTTTGGCATTCTTAAGAGCTGCTCATGTTAAGAGCTGGTTGTGCCCAATGCATATGTACACTTTTGCTTCATAATAGCTGACAATACATGCTTTATGTTTATTACTTTCTCAACTGAAGCTATGGAGGATTCCATGTCTTATCTATTAGCACAGGGCAGATTACCTTATGATCTGGAATGTCCTAAATTATAGGTTCCTGAAAAAGGGGGATTGATTAGCAGGTAATGGAACATTCTGTTGAATTCTGTGCTTTCCTTGCAGGCTACTTTACACATCCCTGCCCAGCAAAAATTAAAGTGTTAACTCAGAAATATTTCCCATTGTATTTGACTGCATTTCATGTGGTCTATTTCCAGACAACCACACAACTATCTGGGAATAACTCCTATAGTGGCACTTCTGAATCAATAAGTATATGTTCCACTGCATGCTATTACAGCCCCTCTTTATGTCAGGAAAGAGGGTGTTAGAGTTCTCATTCAATGTTTTCATGAGCTGATTGAAAGATCCCACTAATGAAGTTGGGGGGGGGGATAGAAACTATTCTGGTTTTTGTAAACGAACTGTCTGTTGTGGCAGTATTTGTTTATAGTGGCTTTTTGGGGTACAAAACCCTTTAAGACAAGAACTGCATGTCTCAGTAGAACTATTGAGCTTTGCTAATTTCTCAGTAGAAAATGATTTAGGGGACGATTTCCCTGAATTTTGTGTATGAATAAAAAACAATGAAGACTGAATCATAAATGAATTAAATGATCTTCTTGCATGATCATATCATATTTTCTCTCTCCCCTCCCCTCTGGTTGATTTGACAGCAGTGGAATGGCAGAGACACAGCTTTAATGGTCACCAGAGTCGTCAACCATAGACGTTTTTCTGCTACGGTCAGCGTAGCTGACACTTCTCAGCGCAGCATCAGTAAATACCGATGTGTCATCCGCTCTGATGGTGGATCAGGAGTTTCAAACTATGCAGAATTAATAGTGAAAGGTAAGTGGCAGCTAATGAAGTTTGTGTGTACACATGTGTATTGTCTTCAGTACCTGCGCAGGACACAGAGCTCTGACAGTGGACCAATGAGTCCAATATTAAAACATTTAAGAGGGGGAAAACACCACCCCCCAAGCAAATTTCAGTCCTTGAATTTCTGTCTCATGAACATGAACAGGAAGTACTTGCTGACCGTAATTAGAGTACCAGCTTTACTTAAGTTACTTTACTTTTTAAAATAAATTTTAAATATTGTATTGATCTTTGATTTTTATGGACATCATCCTGGAATCCACGTTTTAGATGAAGGTGCAGTTTAGAAACATGGAGGATAATTTTAGAATTGAAATTTAAAAATATTCCCAACAAATAACAATGGGTATTTATTATTAATGTTACTGATATTTATCAAATATGTGCATAAAAGAACCCTGAAATATTGTCCAGAGGTAAACTACCACAATGTGAAATCATTCATTCATTTAAAAATATGCATGAGAGAGAGAAAGGGAGAAAAAGAGAGAGAGAGAGAGAGAGAGAGAGAGAGAGAGAGAGAGAGAGAGATTGGTGTGGCTTTGAGACACAGACTGAAGTTATGGTACAGCCATCTTCAGATATCTGAAGGGGTGTCATATGGAAGATGAAGGAAGCTTGCTTTCTGCTGCTCCAGAGGGTAGGACCTGAACCAAAGGATTCAAAGTACAAGAAATGAGATTCTGAACATCCCTAAGCATTAGGAAGAACTTTCAGATGGTCAGAGCTGTTCCATAGTGGAATGAACTTCCTTGGAAGGTGGTGAACAGCTGACAGTTTTTAAACCGAGTCTGGATGGCCATCTATCAGGGATTCTTTAACAGTGATTCCTGTATTTCAGAGGGTTGGACTAAATGACCCTTGGGGTCCCTTACAATTCTACATTTCTGCTTGATATTTTGCTCCAGAATGGAAGTTTCCAGATGCCTGCCCACCTTCCAAATTTCTATCAGCTAGATGGATTTCCGTTGTGTTGTTACTACAACAGATTGACACCCCTACCCCTCTGCAAGTTGTGCTACATTGCTCCCTGGGGTGATTTTATTTTGGTTTTTAGATTAGATAAGGGTACTAGTTTGAAGAGATAGGAATCCAATCCTTGACCAAGGTAAAGAATATCACTGCGTTCCCAGATTTCTACTTGGCTGAAGGAGTGTAGGAGCTAAAAGCTATATAGTTACAGTACAGCTGTGTGATAAGCCTTAAAGCTGTACATTGTATGTTTAGAAGTGCCTGAATCTATCCATGGAGAAGATGTTGGACAATCCATGTGTAAAAAGAAGGAGTACTAGCTTCTGAGTGAAAGTATCTGCAGACATCTGTCCTTAGATAGAGAAGGCAAGAGCTGGTCATTGTTCAGAAACGTTGCTGCAGCTGTAATGCTATAATACAGTGGTTCTCAACCTGTGGGTCCCCAGATGTTGTTGGACTACAACTCCCATCATCCCTGAACTCTGTCCTTACTAGCTAGGGTTGATGGGAGTTGTAGTCCAACAACATCTGGGGACCCACAGGTTGAGAACTGCTGCTTTAATGTGAGCTGTAAACAGTGATGAAGTGATGAACACCCAGGAGTCAAGACACTGATAGATTTTATGTTGAAAGTAAACAGATAGGGCGGTGGATAAGCTGTTGTGGTAGACACTGCTGGTTTTTTGGTTGTTGTTTTTTAAAGGGGGGGGGGTCAAGATAATTAAGTGCAGATCAAGTATTATTTTGCCAAGACTTACTTTTCTTTGTTTCCATCCTCTTATTGATCAGGTAAATTTGTGAGAGCTTGATGCGAGGTTAGTCTAATGAAGTACTGCTGTCCCATTGTAATTGTATGGATCAGTGCTTCTGAAAAGACCTAATTTGGTGAGGGTAATATCAAATTTGTAATGATGTGCTTGCACAGAATTTGAAATGAAAGCAAATTGGAATTGCCTAATCCCAAAGAGCCGCTTATTAAATTGCAGTGATGTGTTTGGATATACATTATATTAGTTTGTAATTGAAGACTAGGTCAATTGACAGTCTCATCTCTAAATCTGTAGATCAAGGCAAGCTCAATTCACCCAAGTGCACAAAGGCAGAAGGGAAGTAAAATGTTCCTTTTCTTTTGTTGAAGAAAATCCTGCATGAAATACATGGCAATAGATGTGAAAGGGGGGAAATGTGTTCACTTTGGAGAAGATGTAAAACAAGATGGTCACAATTGGGGCAAATTTAACAATCAGCATAGTGCCAAGAAACTGAAGACATTTTCAAATGTTTTTTGAATTGGGGCAGCAACTTGATTAAAGAAAATTCTATTGATTAATTGTGTGGGTGATATCCAAGGTGACTTACCACTAAAACTGTTGGTGGAATAGAGATGGAGGTAATTTTTGGCAATTCTCCTGCAGTACCTGATAACCTCCTTTATTTTTTTCTCAGAAGGGTTCCTACCCTCTGCAACAGATTAAGACAGGCAGTACATAAGGATCACTGGAAATTGTCTTCTCCCTTTACTACTGATTCCATCAGTGGACAGTCACCATTGAATATCACCTTATAGGTTTTAGTTGATTATTGATCTGAATCTATTGATCTGAATCTATCTATCTATTTCACATATCATAGAAGTGTGCATCACCTTAGAAGAGATATTATTTGTTATGAAAGAGAGAAAAGGGGGTTAAATACTCTCATAGGCAGTTTTATAAGCAATTGTTTCAAAGTATTTTTTTAAGTCTACTGACTAATTCATTTGATTATAAAGTTTTAAAATGATTAATCTAACACTCAATTAAAGATTGCAACCTTTCTTAAACTTTTATTTAAATGTTAGAATGGAGTCTACACTCCTTTCACTCAAGAATTCCCAAATTGCATGTGGAGTCTCTCTCCCTCTCTCCCCCCTTCTAACTTTACAGGCACAAATCAATATGCTGGTATTTATCTTTAAAGCCCTCATGGGTTTGGCTTCTGTGTTTCCTAAGGACCATTTCCTTCTCACATGTTTGATAATTATCTAAGGAAATTCCCCTGTTCCTTCAATCTGGTGAGACACAGCTGACTACTATCAGGGCTGCCCATTTTCTGTAGCAGTGGAATACTTTGGCAAGCAACGTATGATAAGCCCTGTCATTGTAATGCTTTAGGAAGCTGGTAGAGACATGACATGACTCTTTAGAAAGACCTTCAGCTTCTTTTTTCATTGGCATTCTGTTTTGTTTTGTTTTGGGTTTCTTGTGTAAATATTGTTGAATTTTTACGATTATGTTCAATTTGGGGATTATTATGTATTTTAAATGCATAATGAAGTGTTGCTTTGTTAACTACCTTGTTTGTTGGATTGTGTGCTTTCTTTAAAAATGGAATAGGCAAGATATAATTGTTTGAAAAAGCATAACATTTTAAAACACATGAAATCTGGGCTGCGTGTACACTACACCTGTAAAACACATTTGGAGCACATTCTTTCCCTCAAATAATTCTGGCCATTATGGTTTACCCCTCACAGGCTTAAAATTCCCAGTAACCCGTAACAAAACAAAGTCATAAAATGACTTTGTTAGTTGTTCAAGGCATACTACTAAAGAAGTGTTTATTCTGTGATGAAACAATATTTAATAACATTTTTATAAGGACTTTTAAAAATGCAAATTAATACAGGACAGGACAAATTTATGCAAATTTGACATTGACTGGAAATAGACACTTATCCATTTATCACTACTTATATGATCCCCCCAATTGGAAATAAGGATGCTAGTTAGATAGATTTTGCTTCATGAGTACCGTCAAACCTTGGCTCCTGAATGCCTCCATTACTGTACATTTTGGCTCCCAAACGCCGAAAATCCGGAAGTAAGTGTTCTGGTTTTCAAACGTTTTTCGGAAGCCGAGCATCCAGTGTGGCTTCCGCTTGAGTGCAGGAAGCTCCTGCAGCCAATCAAAAGCCGCACTTCGGCTGTCAAACATTTCAGAAGCCAAACAGGCTTCTAGAACGGATTACGTTCGACAACCAAGGTTGGACTATAATAATAATAATAATAATGGCCCTCCACATTTTCATGAATCCTTTTGTATCAGCATTGCTTTCCCCACAGGTTAAGCAACAGTAATGAAAGTTTATCCCCCAGGGTTGAGTGCTATAGTATTATATTTTCAGCTTCAAGAAATGTGACTCAGCCAGTTGAATATGAATGTATGGTTTGCTATGAGAAGCAAATTGTGGATTTGATGTGCTGTGCAATGAGGTTGCTCCATTCCACCTCTGTGTGTGCACATGTGTGTGTGTTTAAGCTTCCATAAAGGATATTCTGTTCCTGAAATAATTCGCACATCTAAGGACAGCTCTGCTGTTATTTGGGGAAGGGAGAGCTGTTCCTTTATGTCTGCTTTTATTTGGTCATTGCAGTGAAGTGCTATATCATAGAATCATATAATTGTAGTGTTGTAGTCCAACCCCCTCCATTGCAGGAATCCTGCCCACAGCTGTTCCTGTGTGGGCTTGAACCACCAGTCTTCTGGTTATCAGCCAGACACACTGTCCCACTGTGCCACAGACTGTTGCAGTCCAGTGCTGGGATTGACCTTGAAATAATAGGGAGAGGGAAGAAGGGAGCAGAACATAATTTTATTTTACTCATTCACTTCAATTTGTGTCACACCAGATTCTGAAAGTTCAAGGTGAATTTACACGTCTTTTGAAAAAAAGTAGGGCAATAATTTGTGTCTCAACTGATTATTCCTGTTCATTTATAGCACTCTTTAGCCAAAAGACTCCCAAAGCAGATTCATATACTATTAATTAGAATGAAGTGGCTACATTTTTCAGGAGGAAGGCTGCATTGACAGTAAGTCATCCATTCAAAGGCCATGTATTAGTGGCCATGTACCCACATGTGTAGACGACACATGTAGACTATGTGCACACACACCACACATGCAGCACAAATAGTAACCAGACAAGCTTCTAGGAATGGGAGAGAAATCTGATTCAATTCTCATTTATAGGTGAACCTAGTTCATTTATAGTTTCTGAAACAATATGCAAACTGGAACATAGCCATTTCCTGATCAGATCCAAAGATAAAGCTGCAGGGGCTGGCAGGCCACTCTCTGTGCATATACTAGCATAATTGTGTATAAAAGTTGTATATTAGGAGAAATGTGTATGAATCTCCATGCAGACCTTTCTGTAAAACAAAACAAAAAACCAACCCTCAGATATTTTTGCAGACACTGTTGAAAACTGAAATTGACAGATTTTTTTTTCTTATTTAGAATGTGGTTTTCCTTAATCTAAACTAATGAATAGGTAACAATGAGAGTTGGATCTAATGGTAGTAATCCTGTTCCCATGAGTTCCCATGTGCTTAATTATAAATAGTTTGTACGAATGTTGCAGACGAAACCATTGCTTTCTGGACATGAATAAGATGCACTTCACTGAGAAGGGTGAGCACATTCAATTTCTGTCACATCTTGAGAATATTCTGAGCACTTAATCTCTCCCCTTCCCCCATGAAAACTTTGACATTTCTCTTTTTGAATTCCATTGTTAGTATATGCCCTGTTCTACAGGATTATTGTTTTTTAACTATTGATTCTGATTATTTTTTCTTTTCTCATCCATCCTCAACTAACAACAGCAATCAATTCGCTATTCATCTTCTCAGCGTTTGGATTACGCATCCTGAGCGTGGGGGAAAGATGCCCACAGTTTCAAATAGTGCAAATCACCTTTTGTAAAGCCATTAAGGAGACGTTCTTTTGTTTTTTTAAGACAAAAATTCCCAAGGATAATTTGATACTGTGTTTAGACTTCTTTAGCTGCAGCTGGCAGCTCAGAGATTCAGCCAGGTCTCCTTGGTAGCATATATTCCATTTACACGGTGCAATCACTTAATTTTGAGTTTCAAACAGGAGCCAACAAATGTGCTAACTTTAATTTGTATGTAGTCAGAGGTGGTAGTAGTGGGCTATCCTTCAGTAGGAAACGTTTTATGTAAAACAGGTAAAGTGGAAGTGCATTGGCTATTCAGTGAGCCCTACAGACCCCTTCTGCACAAGGGAAGCAAACAAATTATAGGCAACTCTTCGTTTGTGTGGAGGTTGTATTCCGGGTCATCACACGCACCAGTGAAGTGCACATATGCCTGCCCTGCCCCATTCCACCCTTGTTCCACCCCCTTTCGATGCTGTGGAACACCCTCCCATCAGATGTCAAAGCGATAAACATCTACCTGACATTCAGAAGACATCTGAAGGCAGCCCTGTTTTTAATATGTGACATTTTAGTGTATCTTTCATCTTTGTTGGAAGCCACCCAGAGTGGCTGGGGAAACCCAGCCAGATGGGCAGGGTACAAATAATAAATTATTATTATTATTATTATTATTATTATTATTATTATTATTATTATTGAAATGGCATGTGCATCAGCGGTCACATGCCAATCAAACATACAGGTTGCTTGCCTGTATGTTTCATTTATGAATACCAGTATTATAAAAGGTAAAGCTAAAGGTACCCCTGACTATTAGGTCCAGTCGCGGACGACTCTGGGGTTGCGGCGCTCATCTTGCTTTACTGGCCAAGGGAGCCGGCATACAGCTTCCGGGTCATGTGGCCGGCATGTTTAAGCCACTTCTGGCGAACCAGAGCAGCAAACGGAAACGCTGTTTACCTTCCTGCCAGAGTGGTACCTGTTTATCTACTTGCACTTTGATGTGCTTTCAAACTGCTAGGTTGGCAGGAGCAGGGACTGAGCAACGGGAACTCACCCTGTCATGGGGATTCAAACCACCGACCTTCTGATCGGCAAGCCCTAGGCTCTGTGGTTTAACCCACAGCACCACCTGGGTCCTAAACTTTAGACACAGTCAAAACCTCTGCTCACCGTCCTTCTACTACATTCCATCACACAACCCACAGTGCTATCCATGTCCCTGCGGTATTATAAGTCACTATAAAGGCAGAGCAATCCTATGGCAGAACAATCACCACCCTGCTGAGCTAGAGCCATCCAAGATGGAGGGGTTGCATTTTACATTTACCTTTACATTTATCTCTTTTTTTGTCCTTGGCTTTTCGTTTTCATTCCACCTCCCAATGGTTTCAGAGGGCAAAGGAACCTGCCTTATCCTGAGTCAGAACATTGGACCATCTTGCTCAGTACAGTGGTACCTTGGTACTTGAACGGCTTGGCTTCCAAACAAATTGGTTCCCCAACACTGCAAACCCAGAAGTGTTCTTGTTTGCGAATGTTTTTCGGAAGCCGAACATCCAATGTGCTTTACGCGGCTTCTGATTGAGTGCTGGAAGCTCCTGCAGCCAATCAGAAGCCACATCTTGGTTTTTGAACCGTTTCAGGAGTCGGACTCCCGGAACGGATTAAGTTTGAGAACCAAGGTACCACTGTATTTTCAGCACTGACCAACAGCAGTAGTACAGGGTTTTAGATGGGAGTCTTTCCCAGCCTTACTTGGAGAGACCTGGGACCTCCTGCGTGCAAAGTAGCTGCTCTACAACTGAGCTATGGCTCTTCCAGAATTAAGTAGAAGATTAATTAAACCAGCTTCATGGTTTAATGGTTTCCCTTCCTTTTTGACAATATATTACGGAAACTAAAAGGCTTTGGATCCTGCGGTTTCTTTGAACTCTCAGCATCCAGCAGCTCCTCAGCTACCCTCTCCAGGAGCTTAGGATTTCTCTATCTAAGAGAGCTTCTAACAGCTGTGCTAAGAAAGATATAGGTGGTAAATTGCTCAGCCTTCATTCAGTAATGTTGATGGGTCTTCTGCAAAGGTTTGGTATTGATACAACATACAAGCAGAGTTCAACACATGAAATGTAAGGGCAGCCTGTTGATCCAAGAAAGGTGTAAATGAGTTGCATAGAAATTTTAAATATACCTAATTGCCCAGAGGCGAACAAAAATCTAGACTTTCATCTTCACTGGCAGCGTTCAACAGTGGAAGTAGAATGGAGCTTGATTATGCTCAGTTGTACTTTTTATTTCAATTGAGCTATTCAGCCTAAGCCATTTTCCCCCTTCTCCACTCTTTTAATGCTGCAAATGAGGTTGTAAAGGCTTGTTTAAAGTAAAGTGCTTGGGATTTTTGGAAGCCAAACTATTACTTAGAGCTGCCTCTGACAACAGTCATGTTTCTGATGAGAACAAGTCAAGCCGTTTTCCACATTGATTTTTAAATGCACGGTTGTGCCCTTCTGAGCCATACCCATGTCAAAAAATTAATCAAAAGAGTAGTTCACGTAGTGAAAGAATCAAAATCTACTCCAGTTGCTACTGTACATTGGTATGTGTGGCTATCACTTTTTCCTCATCTTCTACCAGGACTGATGAGCTCGGTATTGCATCATTATTCCCTGCCTGACAGATTAAAGCAACAACCGAGATGAGTATATGGAGAAGATTAATTTAGGAATTAGCATAAATTGACTTGGCTTTGTGAGCAGGTGATAGAGGTTTTTAAATGACTATGCAGCAGCATAATTTTGAAACATGCCCGTTTGAATTTTACCCAGGAACATGAAAGTGATAATTTGAATGAAAGGCTCACTATTGGATAAAAGTAACATGCCCTCGACTATCATTTTGGTCATCATGGACCAATAAAATAAAATAAAATGCAAATTTTATTCAGGAACTTATTCAGGAACTTAGGTTATCACATCTGTAGCCCTTTGGATCTTGATAGATTTCATGCAGGTAATTGATGATGGATAGAAATATGTTGCCCATTATGATTTTAGGGAAGAAAGCCCCTTGTAAGGGGAATAGGGGTAGAAACATGGCCACATCTTAAAATCTTAATGTGAAGATAGGCCTTCAGGTTTTGCATGAAATACAAGCATCTGTTTCAGCATATTTGTGCCTGTAAAGGTAAAGGTAAAGGGACCCCTGACCATTAGGTCCAGTCGTGGCCGACTCTGGGGTTGCGGCACTCATCTTGCTTTATTGGCCGAGGGAGCCGGTGTACAGTTTCCAAGTCATGTGGCCAGCATGACTAAGCCGCTTCTGGTGAACCAGAGCAGCACATGGAAACACCGTTTACCTTCCTGCCAGAGCGGTACCTATTTATCTACTTGCACTTTGACGTGCTTTTGAACTGCTAGGTTGGCAGGAGCAGGGACCGAGCAACAGGAACTCACCCCGTCGCGGGGATTCGAACCACCGACCTTCTGATCGGCAAGTCCTAGGCTCTGTGGTTTAACCCACAGCACCACTGAAAAGCTGCTTTTCATAGCCCACCAACCCTCTGCCAAAATCTGGCACCTCTTCTTACCTTAGAAGAAGACATCCTCTGGCATGGCACCCCTTGCACTAAGAATTTAGGGTTCAGGAAACAGGAAGGAGTGCTTGTAGGAAGGTCTTGGGGCTAAAGAAGAGCATGGCATGACACCCTATAATAATCTTTATTGCGGTCCAACGACCCATAACATGGAATCAGAATAAAATACAGATTCATACAGACAACCCCCAGGGAAGGGAGACCGAAACCTTATCTGTTTAGTCATGGGTATGTTGATCTTTGATTCATATGACTCCTGAAAGAGACTTTGCCACGGCCACTGTGATATCATTGGACTTGTTGTCCAGAAGATATTTGGTATAGTAGACTTCAGTTTGACCCGGCCGATTTGCCAATAGTGGTTTACTCAATAGTTCCCTAGCTTGATCATATTGCCCACAATGCATTAAAATATGCCTCATGCAGTCAACGTCCTGAGGGCATACACAGATCCTATTTTGATAAAGGATACCTCTCAGTCTGCCGTTTAACACTTCTGATGGGAATACATTTAATCTGGCTTTGGTGAAAAGACGCTGATATGTTGGTACAGACAAATTTCTAAGATATGCAGGTGTCTGAAAATCAAACCCATAGTGAATTCCTACTGCTAATGGGCCACAGATAACATGAGATTGAGATTGGAGATCACTATGTGGTATGTCCCAGAGCCTTTGCCTCAGAGATTTAAGGGCGGCATCATAGCCCAGATGTTACAGTAGAGAAGGTGGCATACCAATCAAAGTGGCTTTTCTAACCATAATTTTCATCCATGAGCTGGTAAACTCCACGTTGTTTAGGTATGGAAGTAACCCCTTCCCTAGGCCAAAGACTGAGATCTTGAGCCAGTATCTCAGGGCAACCCACCATGCTTTAGTTGACAGAGGACATTCACCTGTTTCTAAAAATAGTATTGCATTTGGAACTTGTAGGAGGGACCGGAGAAACTTTGCCTGGAAGCCATCGAACCTGGAGAATGAGCCATTGAACCAGATGTTTGAGGCACAGAGGAGTTGAGAGATAGATTTTGCATTAAATACCTTAATGGCTGATGGAACATAATGGCCTCCCCTTGTCTAAAAGAATAGAAGTATAGCCAGTTTGCTTACCTCCGTCTTTTGACAGGCAGTCTGCCAGTGATGTTTCCAGGACTTGGAATGATGGAATAGAAGCCCTAGGTACCAGAAGAATTCGGTCTGCTCTAGTTTGTGACCATCCAGTACCCATTTACTCGGGGAGAATCTCTTCTCAAACACCAGGACTTTTGATTTTTCATAATTGATGAATAACTCATTACCAGAGCAGTTGTCTGAGAATTTCACGACACCCTAGCAAGAAGACCTTAAGGTTGAGGAAACAGGAAGGGTGCTCCTTTTAGCACAGATGCCCTGCCAGAGGCAGAAGAGAAACTTTTCTAAGGTAAGAATAGGGCTTTGCTTTTCATTTTTCAATCCCATGGCAGCACTGCCAAGGGGAAGAAAGAGGCTGTTGAAAACCCATTCCCTCCCAATTAGCAAAAGAGAGGGGTCTCTCTGAATATGTGTCTGTCTGATTGTGTGGCAAGTGTACATATGTGAGTGTGTGCTGTATATGTGGCTAGTGCATGGTATATATGTTCTGTATGTGTGGTTTTCATGTCATATGCAGTGTGTGTGTGTACGTTAGCCATTTTGGCTATACATCACTGGCAAGTAGCCCTTAGTTAAAGAATGAGATACAATATGGAACTTCCCTTAAGAATCTTCAGGAATTTTTACAGGTATTAGCCTAACAGGAGCCTCTACAAAACGAAGCTGCAAGAGACATATTTAATGCTGGTAACCAGAACAACTTGACCGTCTGTCCCTGGCTGCCCATGGATCACCTGTCTCTCCCCCCCCCCCCTCTTTCCTTCTGCATCCTCTTTGGGACCTGTCTTTAGTCTGTCTGTCTTGAATGGATGAATTCCTTTTCTGAGGCTTCCATGGTTATTTGTCTCATGTTCTTTGCCTGTACTGCAGACCTCATTCTGTCCTTGATCCTCTGATATTGAAAGGCATTTAGAGCAGTAAATACTCTGCAACAAATTAGTTTAGAGCCATGCACTCATAGTATAGGATAGACGAAGGGAGGAAAACCTTTATGTGATCTGACAGATGAAGGGGGGAACCTTCATGGGATATGACATTGCTATCACTAGTTGTGTTACTAGCAAAATGTCTGGGGAACAAATTGGGCTTTATGCAGATAAGTATTATATGAATTGCAACTTATCACCAAACTTAAAACTATGGAGAGACCTGGTTTGAATAAAGACATTGGATTCTTATCTCATTATACATGACAAAGCCATTTTTCACCTTCTCACCCCTTGCTTTTTCCTGTTAGACCTATTGCAGTCGTTAAGAGTCGTCAACAGGCTCATCGCAGCTATCTGCCAATCACCCATTCCCACCACCCTTCTGAGTAATACCCCTCCCCACCTTCTCACTATATAGAAAGGTCCGGTGACTTCTGTTTCAGTGTATCTGAAGAAGTGTGCATGCACACGAAAGCTCATACCTAGAACTAACTCAGTTGGTCTTTAAGGTGCTACTGGAAGGAATTTTTTTATTTTGTTTTAAGTATTATAGTAGTTAACACTGATGGGAGGAGCTTACAGAGCAGGCCACAGTAAACTGGTGTGTCCTATTAGAGTTAAGGTTGCTTGCACTTGCCCTGTCTATCCCTTTGCCTTTTCTTTGGGCAGCTTATAACCTTGTTTGTTTTCAATGTATTTTCTAGTAAGTCTGCCGCAGGAAGTGTGTGTGTATGCATTTGAAACAGATGCAAATAGCAGAAAATTCTTGGGTTATCTATCCTTACATCCCATAAATCAGACTTAGTGTGTGCTTTACTGCCCTATTTGGTAGCCTGAAGCTAGTATTGAATTGCACAACAGTACACAATATGCAAATTGTTTGTTCCTCAGCAGGCCTGCATTGCTTTTTTCTGTTTTCTTTCTTTCCCCCATAACAGCAGATATAAACTTTTTGTAATACCTCTCTGATCTCCTTTTCCCTTTGAATTTTGCAGAAACTCTTGGAAGCTGCTAGCCACATTATTTAGAAGTAATTTATCATATAAATATGATTATTAATCCAAAGTTTTGGTGAACTGGTGTCTCTTTACAGACAGTAGGTCATATACAATACATTTTTCTATGCTGTTGAAGGCAGATTCCAAGAATGTTCGTGTGTACTTTTCCCATCCCTGTAAGACATGTGATTATCTCATTGCACCTGGTTTCCAATTGCTCTTTATGTTTGACACTTTATCATGTATGTATGTATGTATCTATATCTATCTATCTATCTATCTATCTATCTATCTATCTATCTATCATCTATCTATCATCTATCTCTACCTACCTGTCTACAGTATCTATGTCTGTAACCCCCCCAAAGACAATAGAAATGTAGGTTAGCAATAGAACTGCTTCAGTGAACACTGCCATCCATCATTCTGCAAGGACTTCACTTTATATATACATGTCCTTGTGTAGATCTGTTTTCCCACCAGTTGTCTATAACCCTCAACACATGTTTGCAAAAAAACCCCACACCCTTTGCTCACCAACAGCTCTCAAAGTTCCAATAAGTGGAAAACTAGGCATCCGATTTAAGTGTCTGGTGAGAGAGAAAGATAACAGGGTAATGAATAACAGAAACAAAACCCTGTTGTCAAGAAGAAAGATTATTCAGGATCTATGGACTAGGTTAATAGAGGTCTAGTAAGGTCTAGCTTAGTGGTAGAGCACCTGCTTTTTATTGGGGAGACCCCTCGTTCAATCCTCAGCATCTCCAAGTAGGACTGGGAATGCCTCCTGCTCAATGTCCTGTAAAGCTGCTGTCCGTCAGTGTGGATAATACTGAGATAGATGAACCAATGGGCTGAGTCAATATAAAATAGCTTCCTCTGTTACTATGAGTTGTAACCTTGAAGAGTATTAGGAGAGCTGGTGCAGCATAATAGCCAATTGACTAAGTTGTGGATCCTGAATTATTCATTTTTAATCGTGTTTCTGCTATGGACTCGCTAGGCACTCTTTGGCAAGCTGCTCTCTCCCAGTTTCAGCCCCCTTCTCCTCTGGGAGATAATATTACTAATTATAAGGTTATTATAAGGATTGCATCCAGATAATGCATTTGAAGAGCAATGAGCACTTACGTGCAAGTGCTGTACAAAGTGCTTATTAATTGTTTTTCTCCCGCTGCGAGTATTGGTGGAAACATAGTGGAACATGGGAACAGTGAATGAAGATTAGCCACATATTATGAAATAGACAGGAAAATTATTCTCTGACAGTGGGGTGAGGAGGTGCAGCTACCACCACACACATCAGAGAGACATCATGAGCATGGCTTCTGAGTAAATGTTTAGTGGAGTGCAGCCAGTGGCTGCGTTCAAAGCATTATTTTTTGGAAGCAATTGATTCAATAAAAATCTGTGGGATCCTATTCCAAGAAAATAGGTTTGGATCTAGGCCAAGAAGAATGATTTCCCCAACTCTGTTTTAAAAGTAGCTCCTTTTAAAATGGAATTGCTGTGATGGAATGTAGTAGAAGGACGGTGAGCAGAGGTTTTGACTGTGTCTAAAGTTTAGGACCCAGGTGGTACTGTGGGTTAAACCACTGAGCCTAGGACTTGCCTATAGGAAGGTCGGTGGTTCGAATCCCCACGACAGGGTGAGCTCCCATTGCTCGGTCCCTGCTCCTGCCAACCTAGCAGTTTGAAAGCATGTCAAAGTGCAAGTAGATAAATAGGTACCGCTCTGGCAGGAAGGTAAATGGTGTTTCCGCGTGCTGCTCTGGTTCACCAGAAGCGGCTTAGTCATGCTGGCCACATGACCCGGAAGCTGTACGCCAGCTCCTTTGGCCAATAAAGCGAGATGAGCGCCACAACCCCAGAGTCAGTCACAACTGGACTTAATGGTCAGGGGTCCCTTTACCTTTACCTAAAGTTTAGGAAAGACTCCTGCCTGAAACCCTGGAGTCTGCCAGTCAGTGAAGACATTATTGAGCTAGCTAGGCCAATAGTGGGAATCAGTTTTGAGGCGAAACAGCTTCCCATCTTCTTCTAAAAGTCATAGGACTACTTTGGCTACATGTGGAAATGTCACAAAAGAAAGACCAAACTGGTAACCTTGAGTCTGACTTTTCTTTCTCTACCCCAAAGCTATAACTTCTATAATTAACTTTCATCACTTTTCTCTGGCTTTTGAGCATATGACATGGATGAGTACCTATTCTGAGACACTCCATAGAAATAGGGACACAAGGAGAGAAGTATATGAGGCAGTAAGCTTTGCATATTCTTCAGATTTCCTTGATTTGAGTAGCTTTACTATAAAGTGTTCAGGAATTAATGGAGTTGTGGAGGGGAGCATAGTCACAATGCAATGTACTGTGACAGGGTTGTGGGATTTGGGCCTGTCTGGCTTCCTCACTCCCACCAGCTTTCAGGCCTAATTTATATGCGACAGAAGCCATGAATGAAGAATTTATGTCCCCATGTGCCCACACCAGGTTTAAATGTACTTAATGTGTGTGCCTGCTAGGGACGGATGAATCTGTTTATTTCTCCTTTCTCTAAGTTTCTCATTCCAATATTAACTTAAGTACTCCACATTTCCACATTGGTTTTCTTTCTTCTTCTTCTTTTTTTGAATGTCCTCATTAAAATTCATAAGCATTCAGTGTGGATTTTCCTCATATGCACATTTCTACAAGCAACCCCCCCCAAAATGCATTTTTTGTATATTATTTTCATTAATCTTTGCATTTTGCGGGGGACAAACAATTGCTAACATAAGCATTTCTGTACACATTACTTGGCTGGATAACTTCATTGCAAAATCCAGAGCAGTGTGAATTTTGAAATTGGATTTATTATGCAGGTTTGTCTTTAAATGCAAACTGAACTACAATTCTCTCTCCTCTCCCCTCTATTCCTTTTTTTTTTTTTTTGCAAAAAAATTATTAGTTTTTACAATATCAATGACAAACAAAAACATAAAACAAACAAAACATAACAGACATAAATCATAACTATTGAAAATAACAGTTATTTACTTTGTAAAACGACTTCCTCGTTTCCCCTTAGTTGAATTTCATTGCATATCCTTATAACGGTTTTCCAAATCCCAATTTTAATACCCTTTAAATTAAACATTAACATCTTTAAATCTTCTCCTTCTTGTATTAAACATATTATTTTATCAGTTAACATAGATACAATCCTAAGCCTTTAAGTATCTGGACGCTATTTCCAGTTATTTTAGCTTAACAAATTTAACTAAATAATCATTAAATTTCTTCCATTCTTCGTGATGTTCCTCCTCCTTCTGGTCGCAGACTCTTCTGGTTAGATCGGCTAGCTCCATACAATCCATCATCTTCATCTGCCATTCTTCTACTGTTGGTAATTCTTGAGTTTTCCACTTTTTAGCTAACAAAATACGAGCCGCAGTTGTGGCATACAGAAATAGATTAACATCTTTCTTGGGCAATTCCGAACCTGTTATTCCAAGAAGAAAGGCCTCTGGTTTCTTTATAAATGTATATTTCAACATTTTTTTTCAATTCATTATAAATCTTTTTCCAGAAGTCTTTCACCTTGGAGCAGGTCCACCACATATGAAAGAATGTTCCTTCCTTTTCTTTACATTTCCAACATGTATTATCACAATTATGATACATCTTTGCTAATTTTACAGGTGTCAAATACCATCTATACATCATTTTCATAATATTTTCCTTTAACAAAGTACATGCGGTGAACTTCACCCCTTTCTTCCACAATCTTTCCCAGTCCTCAAACATTATGTTATGTCCTAAATCTCTTGCCCAGTCTATCATCACCGATTTAACTTGTTCATCTTTCGTATGCCAGTCCAGCAAAAGCTTGTACATTTTAGATATGTTTTTACCTTCAGTATCTAACAATTCCATCTCCAACTTAGATTTTTCCAAGGCAAAGCCATTTTTCTTATCCAGTTTATACAATTCGTTAATCTGGTGGTAATGTAGCCAATTTAGCTTATCTTTAATTTGCTCAAATGGTCTTAATTTATAGCCTTCCTCTTCCTCTATTAATAAGTCATAATATCTCAACCATTTGGTATCCATATTTAATTTTTTCTGGGCCTTTGCCTCCATTGGTGAAAGCCATCTGGGCGTCTTTCTTTCTAAAAGGTCTTTGTATTTTATCCAAACATTATACAACGATTTCCAAATTATATGATTTTTAAATGCTTTATGGGCTTTTACTTTATCATACCACAAATATGCATGCCAACCAAACACATTATCAAATCCCTCCAAATCTAGTAAATCTGTATCTTCTAATTTATCCATTCTTTAATCCAACAAAGTGCGGCAGCTTCAAAATAGATTTTTAAGTCTGGCAGAGAGAACCCCCCCCTCTTTCTTTGGAATCCGTAAGTAATTTGTATTTAATTCTGGGTTTCCTCCCCTGCCAGATAAATCTAGAAAGAGCTTTTTGCCATTCTTTAAAACATTTCACATTGTCTATAATTGGGAGGGCTTGAAACAAAAAAAGCATCTTTGGCAGCACATTCATCTAAATCACAGAAATCCGGCCCATTAATGACAATTTTAAGTTAGACCACACCTCTAAATCTCTTTTAATTTCATTTTCTCATAGTTATCCTTATACAAATTCAAATTTTTCCCAGACAGGTACACCCCCAGATATTTGACTTTTTTCACAAAATCTAGGCCCGTTTTTTCTTGTAATATTTTCCTTTCTTCATTATCCAGATTTTTCTCTATTACTTTGGTCTTGCTCTTGTTTAATTTAAATCCTGCTACCTGACCAAACTCATATATTAGCTCCAGTGCTTTAACTGCACTGGAGTCTGGATCTTGTAATGTCAGAACTAAATCATCAGCAAAGGCTTTTAATTTGTATTGTTTCGAACCTACTGTAATACCTTTAACTTGTTCATCTTTTCTAATCATACTTAGCAAGACCTCCAGAACTGAGATAAACAGCAGAGGGGGCAGTGGACACCCTTGCCTGGTTCCCTTCTCAATTCTAATTTCCTCTGAAACCACATTATTTACAATAATTTTAGCTTTTTGTTCTCGATAGATCGCTTTAATACCATTTATAAAATCATGACCAATCCCCATACTCTCTAAGTTATCTCCCCTCTATTCCTAGTGCCAGCACACTGGATGTTCCCCATAGCTTAAGGCTGTGTGTGGGCCCACAATAACTATCAGAGAACTAGAGTCAAGGAACAGCCATGGTACTCAAGTATGGGCTGTTTTTCATCTGGCTCTTCTTTCTGCTCAGTTTTTAGCAGGTTCTTGAAGCATTGCAAAGCCTGTTTCAAGACTATGGTGGGCAAAAGCAATTCTGTTGTACCACCATAACAAGCCAGCCTGAAAAGCAGTCCTCTACTATAGAGCCTAACCACAAAATATGTTAACAAAGGAGATGTTGGATTTTTAAATTTTTTTTAATGTTGACTACTCACAGTTTTGTACTACAGAACCAGTGGTCAGGCCTGAAATGTGGTTGCAGCAGTTGGCAGCAAAATTGATAGAAGCAAAACATCATGTTGGGCTTAATGTGAAACAAGAAAATACTGTGTTGTTTAGAATAAATATAGGGCTGCCGTAAGTCCTGATTTTCCAGGAAAATGTCCTGGAATTTTCCTCTGAAAATGGCATCCTGGATTATTTTTGGGGGGAAATTGGGCAATGGGGGTTAAATCATGCTGAATATGCCTCAAAAAGCTCCAGGTTTTTTACTTTTGGAAACATGTCAACCCTAAAATATAACCTTTATTTAGTTAGTGACAATTATACTATCCTTTTTTTTCAAGTTTTGAGGCTTAGTCTGCAGGTTGGATTGAACTTCTTTCCCTTTCCTTTCTTACCATTAGAGTGTGTGTGTGTGTGTGTGCGCGCGCGCGGAGAGAGAGAAAATAAAATTACCAAAACTTGTATGCCTGTCATTTCCAACCATTATCATTATGTGCACACACAATTATAATGATATCAGACATTCAAACTTTTATTACCACTTCAAAATGCATTTTGCAAGGGAGAAAGAAAGAATTGATCTTTCAGTCAAATACTACATAGTCCCTTGTGGAGAGCAAACTAAATTAAGAAACACGTTTAAAAGTTTAGCTTTCAACTGATTGCTTGTACATCAAAAGCAGGGGAGCTGGTCAGCACTGAGTAGCATGGACAGTGTTTCTGTCTTATCCAGGCTGACTCTTCATCCTGCCCAAAGTAGAGAGGAAAGTGGAAAACGGGGTACCATAGGGGAAGTGGCGTAGGGGTTTTGCCACTGACTTTGGCTCAGATGTACAGGCTACATATCCTCAAGCAAGCAGAACCAGCCACCAGGATTTAAAACTGTAGTATCCTATGTTTGCTAGTTAGCTTTCCATTGCATGATGTTAATTTAGGCAACAGCTTGAAAAGGGGCTTATCAGAACAGAAGGGTTTATCTTAGTGGACAACATGTCAAAAATGTAACACTGTACAGTGGTACCTCGGTTAACAAACTTAATCCGTTCCGGAAGTCTGTTCTTAATCCAAAACCATTCTTAAACTGAGGCGCTCTTTCCCTAATGAGGCCTCCCACTGCCGGTGCCTTTCCACTGTTTGGATTCTGTTCTTAGACCAAGGTAAAGTTCTCAAACCAAGACATTATTACCAGTTTTGTGGCGTTTGTAAACCAAATCGTGCTTAAACTGGACTGTTCTTAAACCGAGGTACCACTGTGTTTGAAAAGACAAATCAGATAGAAGTCAATATTAAGATCTTCATCTCTGATATCAGGTGTCGGTCAGGAGCAGGTCAGCAATAAATCACATGGCATCAGTGCTGTTAACTCTTTATTCAAGGGGGGAAATCTGTTCAGGAGGCCAAGTCTAGTGAGCACAGCAACTTGTCCTGATAGATCTTGCCCCTATGAGGCAGTTATGGGGATGGAAGATCCCCTCCTTCCCACAGTTGTCTAGGTCTCCTCTTCCCCTGGCAATCCCCAAGCAATCTGAGACTCTTGTCACTATGCCTGCCTTTGCTCCTCCCCTTCATATCTCTTCTGGTTCCATGAGACTGGAAACTGGAGACAGGAGGGGAAGACACCCTGGCTTCATCACCAGCCTGACTCATCACTGCCTCTTGGCATCTCTTGCTTCTGGACTGCTCTCTGCCACAGATTCTTTCTGCTCACTAAACCCTGTTACCTCTTCAGTTTCCGAAACCACATCCCAGTCTGCTCCCTCCTCTTCCTCTGACCATTCATCGTTGTCCCACCACCAATCCTTGGGCTCTGAACCTTCTTCCCTTGGGGGTTCCTCAGCTGCAACCAGCCAATCCTTAACACCAGGGTTCACAAGTAAGAGTTATGATATAATTTATGTCAGCTTTTCCCAACCTGATGCCTTTTCATTGTTTTTTGGACCATAATTCTCATTAGTCCTGGCCAGCACATTTGTATTTCCTAGGGCTGATGGGAGTTGTAGTGAAAAATCATGGGAAGGTGTCACCATGTGTACTAAGGAATATTATATTCAGGCCAGTGTCTTGCTCAAATGCCTGCCTGCCTATCATCTATCACAATTCTATCATGCCACTTGTCCATGAAGTTCAAAGCCCCATTCCTAGGTCAATCTCATTCTGTCTTCAAAATAACTCTAAGAAGTTAGAATGAGATCCTGAGCCATGATGATCTCTCCGTAAACTTTATGATTGCATTAGGATTTGAACTCAGGTCTCCCCATTCTAGACCCAGCAGTTTCCACCTTACTGCTTCTGAACGTACATCACTAGTAGCAACAAAGTAATCATAAAGGTTATCTGCAACCTTTATGCTTTGAGGCATAATCTGAATACATGTTTTCACCCCAGAATAGTCCCCTCAAGTACAGCATTGCACAAATGTCAAGGTACAAACAATTTCATTTCTTCTTGCCCTACTTGCAAAATATGGATTGTGCTGTTTGAAACAATTCTTATACAATTTATCACTAAGTTCTAGCTTCTATTCATTCTCGAGTCCAGCTGAAAGCTTTTGATAAGGGGAGACAGTGAGTCTTTTATAGTGGCAGTTTCTGTAATTCTCTGAGGTCTTCTTGTTCCATGTTAACTTTTTCTGAGACCTGCAATTCCATTGAAAGACATTACCCATTTATTGCCATGTTTCTCAAGATCAGCAGGTTTAGCCATGGGAAGGCAATATTCTTTTTAGCAACTTGAGGGACATCTGAGGGAAAGGATAGCCTTGGGATTTTCTTACAGAATGTACTTTTTATGTTTTATGCGAACAATAAAAAGTAGTTATTTTTTGCAGTACTGTATAGGAGGAATTGTATGTGAAAACATGAATGATGTTGGTATATTTTCAAATAAGCAGTAGGACATTAGTAGCTGCCTTGTCTCTCCAACACCCCCACACACCCACACACCCACACACACCCGGCACAGTTCAAAATAGCGACACTTGTTGCTCTGGGATTTCATACAAGAAAGCAAGTAGAAGATACTTGATGCAAGTAATCTGCTCTTCCATTTGTTTATGCACAAATATTGTCAGATATGGGACTGTTTGTCTTCTGTAGAAAAAAGTGGAATGTTGATCTAAGCATAAGTTAAAACTAGATTGGAAACCATTCCCAAATCAGATAACTAGAAACATTCTGTCAATTCTTATGTCAATACTGGCTGCAACACAGATGTGTGTGGGCATATAAAAGAGAGCAATAAGAGGTGACATAAATTAACCCTTCTAAAATAGCTGTGGCTTCTCATTCAGAATGTGCCCCCCAAAACATTTTCACACAACTGTAATTCCAACATGTGATTCAAAACACATAGTTCAGAATATAATTGAAATTGCTGCTATGCCCCTCTACAATTGTAGACAACAGTGATTCAGTACTGAAACTAAGAATTTCATGGCCACTCAGTTCCATCTATAGTACAGTCTCAGTGGTGCAGCCAGCACATTGAGAAGAGTACACAGTGGATATTTCTCTCCCAGCCCTCTCAGATATCATGCTTTACAACTTCTGCACAACCACATTACTGATCCATTAGTAAAATCAACAGCAACATAAGTCTGAAAATCCACTGAGCACCTGTAACCATGTACATAGTTTGGGAAATGTGGTGAAGTAGATCGTGTTATTAAACTATAATTATGTGGGAGTGGAGGAAAGACACTCTGCACATGATTAAGGACACTCCTTATTACTTCACACATCAGTATTAAAGGCACAATTAAGATTTCTCTCTCGTTTCCATCCTGCTACATGCTGATGTGTTAGGGTAAAGTTGGGTAACTTGTATATTCTGGCAACCTGTATATTTTTAAAAACAAAAAATTAAAATTAAAATGAACATCAGTAACTATGTGGTTGTCTTATGCACTACTTGTGTAGTTATCAAGACACTGTCATGACCTGTAGCCCAGAAACCATGCACTGAATGACTCAGGTGATGGTAAGACTTCAGCTCTGTCCTTGAAGGAAGAACTGACAGAATCATCTTCCGGAGCCTCCTGACCAAAGGACACATTCTTGCCACCCACCTCTAATTCAGAGAAGGAGTAATCTACAGTTCCCTAGTCTCCCTGGCCCCACAAAGGCTCTGCAAAAGAAGCTGAAGACCCTTTAACCAGCCAGCACTGGCGCTCATAAAGCTTCTGGTATGAAACTGGGAGCTCTCCATGGTCCTGCAGGTCCTCTGAGTGCCTTGAACTTTTGATGGGACACTACTGGGCTTTTCTTGCACAATCCTTTCTGCAAAGAGGGAAATAAAATGCTTGGAGGCAGATAACATGTGTAGGATCAGTGCATCCATTGCAATATTTTACCCCCCCCCCAATGACTTTCAGATAAGAATTATACTCCCTATAGGAAATATACTTTTTAAATGTGTGACATATGGACAAATGTCAAGAAAGCCAGGGCTATGTTAATTGCATTTAAGGTAGCCTTGTAGACTTTCTCCTTTGATTCTTAGAGTTATCAGTTCCTGTTATCTCAAGTAGCTGAATGCAAGAAGGTTGCTAATCTGCCTCCAAGCTCCAAGTGTATATCACTTTTGACCAATTAGCATTTTATTTCCCTCTTTGCAGAAAGGATTGCAAATTTAGTTAGTCAACAAATGCCTTTCTTGTTCTTTAAAGGAAGCCTTAGGAGGAGCCGTTTTCATTTAGGTTAAAATTAGATTCAGTGTTTTTAATAAGGTCAGTCTGGATATTGTAATGGTTTATTTTACTACAAGAAGCTTTCCTACAAACTGATAAATGAAAGTGCCAAACACCTCATTAAAATTATATCACTTCCATGGAACATTTTGCTGGCAGGGGTGGAGAGGAGAGGAAGAATTATTTAAGATATACATTAAATAACATTGCCATCTGTTCTCAATCATTTATTTATTTATTTATTTATTCAAAATGGGCTGGAAGTATGGTTATAAGAACTCAAGCAATAATTAAAATCATGTTAGGCTCTTCTAGACTAAATTGGGGGTTACCTAAGCACATTAAAGTAGATGCAATTTGCTGTAAGCTTTTCTTGCTTTGTTTGTATTTATAGCTTCATAATAGAAGAGAAATTGTGGGAAAGTAGCTGCTTAAAACCTGAGAAGGAGGACTGAGAGGACAGAAGGACAATTATTTGCAGTCAATGAACCTTGACAGTAATAACAGCTTTGATTCCTAAAACCATTTCTGCTTCTTTAGCAGGCAGGCAGGCAGGCAGGCAGGCAGGCAGGCAGGCATTTATTTATTTGGTTGGTTGCTTGGTTAGTTAGTTAGTTAGTTAGTTAGTTAGTTTGCAGAGGTCAGTGGCTCCCATGCAGTGATTGATGCAGGGATGCAGTGATTGTAAAGTTAGATGCAATGTTGGCTAGTACTTAATTTATTTATTGCATTTATATACTATGTTCCTCCATGGAGCTCAAAGTGGCATAAATGGTTCTCCCCTCCCCATTTTATCTTCAAAACAACCCTTTGAGGCAGGTTAGTCTGACAGACAGTGACCGGCCAGAGGTCACATAGTGAGCTTCATGGCTGAGTGGGGGATTCAGGTCATAGTCCAACACTCTAAGCATTACACTGGCTCCCTCAGTTAAAACATGGGAACAGAGTTTGTGAATATTTAGCCCCACCCTCTGATTTTTTTCAAGTCAGTCTATTAAAGTGGGTGAATGTTTGTGCTTCATCCCATCCATGCTGCCATAGTCACATGCCCTTTTTCTTTGTCCTTCTCCTTGCCAGCTGTTTTGCCCATGTGTATCCTTGACAGGCTGATTATTTAGTGCCATTAAATGAATGAACAAACATCACTGTTTCTAGGAATAATAATAATAATAATAATAATAATAATAATAATAATAATAATAACAACAACAACATATTACTTATACCCCGCCCATCTGGCTGGGCTTCCCCAGCCACTCTGAGTGGAAGGACAGTAATTGTATAGCCAATTGGTTATGTCTATACAGTAGTACCTCAGAAGTCAAACGGAATCCATTCTGGAAGTCTGTTTGACTTCCAAAGCATTCGGAAGCCAAGACGCAGCCAAATGGAACCCACAGAACCCACATCGGACGTACGGGTTCAAAAGAATGTTTGTAAAACACTCACTTCTGGGTTTGCAGCGTTTGGGAGCCAAAACATTTGACTTGTAAGGTGTTCGACTTCTGAGGTACGAATGTATAACAATATTGGCAAGGACAAGTTAAACTTATGGGTAGCGCCCTCACACTTAAAATTGCCTTCAGTGATGTCATCGTTTAGATTGTACAATGCCATTGGGGAATGTGACAGGAGAAGGAAGTAAAAGTGACTGAAATATAACAGCACTCCACGGGGACAGCAAACAGCTGTTAATTGCTGCATTGTTTCTAAATGATGTACAGTTTTGAGAAACTTCAGAAAACTATATCTGCAATCACCCTTTCATGTATGTAGTGAATTCATGCAGCCATTCATATGAGAGTGTCCAGGAAGACAATATAGATGAAGAATATTGCTCCTTTTACTGAATCCACATATGCAGTTTACCATATATTAGCACTGGAAAATAAACTGCTAAAAGATTAAGAGTAAAAATGGGGGGGGGGATTACTGAGTGTTAAAACACTGTCACATTTTATATATCCTTGGTGGAGCTGTTTTCATGCCTGCTAAAAGTAGAGCATGATTAGGTGTAGGGAGAGAGAGATACATTATCATAGATGGTAGAAAACTGCAGTCACAAGTAGATTGGTCCATGTCATGCAAACAATGTAGAGAGGGGCAATGGAAATTGAACATCAAAGTGACACACCAGAGGCCAACACCAGCTAATTGTGCCATGTAGTGAGAGAAGGAAGCCTGGGAAAACCAGCAAAGACTGCATCCTGACGAAAAACAAGTGGAGTAGCTGGGCAGTAAGATTTCTGATAAGTTCAAGCGCTCAAAGTGCTCATGCTATACATGATAATGGGACTGCAGTTGCACATTTCCTTGACTACATATTGCAACAGACTTCCCCAGAGCCTGGTGCCCTCCATATATTCTGGAGCATAGTTCCTGCCATCCCTGACCACAACAAAATAGTGTAGTAAGAAACAAATACAATACTCCCCCCCCCCAGTTTTAAATGCCATAGATTATCATTCAATGCAGTCTCACCAGTGTAGAATAGAGTGGAACTATTACTTCTTGTGATCTGTGCTTCTGCCTTTGTTGCCCACCTGAAAACAGAGAAGGGCCAACCTAAGCTTTTTAATTTTTTATTTCATTTATTAAATTCCTACACCACCTTTCATCCGAAGTTCACAGGGTGATTGATAATAATAACAACAACAACAACAACAACAACAACAACAACAACAACAACAACAACTTTATTTATATCCTGCCCTCCCCAGCCGAAGCCGGGCTCAGGGCGGCTAACAACAATAAAATAATACAACACTCTAAAATCATTTCATTATAAAATTTATTCAAATCAAATTGATGGCAACCATTGGGCTAGAGTTCTGTGAAGATTGCCAAAGGAGGGAGTCAGGCTGTGCCCTGGCCAAAGGCCTGGTGGAACAGCTCTGTCTTGCAATATAAAAACACATACCATAATAACAAACAAAAACAACCCCACCACCACCGTGACAGTTTAAAACAGGCATAGGCAAACTCTGGTCCTCCAGATGTTTTGAGACTACAGTTCCCAACATCCCTGACCACTGGTCCTGTTAGCTAGGGATGATGGGAGTTGTAGTTCCAAAACATCTGGAGGGCCGGAGTTTGCCTATGCCTGATTTAAAAGGCTATAGATGGTTTAATTAGCCAAAAACCTTGGGTGTGAGTTCTATTACTAGGGCACTGCATGCAAAAAGCCCCTGTTACATATCACCACCAACTGCAGCAGTCCTGGTGGTGGACTTGAAGCAGGGGCTTGAATAAAGACGACAATTGATGGACAGGCGTATGCAGCAGAAAGGCAGCGCTTCAAATACCCATGTCACAAGCAGGCCCAGCCCACCCATGAAGCAGGGTGAAGTAGCCTCCTCAGGTGGCAGAAGCCACTGGGGCACTGCCCCCCACAGGTGCCCCACCTATCCTGCCGCCTCCACTGCATATCAGCACCAAAACCAGTGGTGCAGCTGGTATGGCAGTACCATTGTAAGTGGATGGTGATGAAGCAGTGTTGTTGGAGGCAGGTGGCACAGCAGCAGTGCCAGTGGTGCAGGTGGAGGGATGAGCAGCACAGCATAGTGGGGTTGGACTTCCTGTTTTGCCTCAAGTGCACCACCCCTGGTCGCTGTTGGGATATTCCGTTCCAACTTAAGAACAGACGTGTGGAATTGTTGTATGTCACATGTCTGTTTACACTCCAGCACAGCTTGCTGGTAACTTCGGTTTGTGTATAGCTTTTGCTTATGCTGTCTTGCTTTGGGCATGAAGGAGATCGGACATGTTTCCTTTTGTCCTGATGTATGCCGAATAAACTGCTTGTAAATATGCTCACACAACTTCTCCTGCCACTTCTGTTGCGTAGCGGCTACTCTGCTGAGTAGCGTGCCCCAGCTTCTGAAGCTTGGGTCACAGACTGGAGATTGCCCGGCACACCATCTGGTGAGCTGGAGACAGCTGGGGGCCTGCTAATTGCCCCCGTTTCCTTGGTTGCATGCCAATAGTCACAAGCCATTTAGGAACTTCTAGACTGGTACATCATGAGAAGCAGAGTATTTCTCAATGCGATCACAATACTCTGGAATGCCTTCCCCTGAGAAGTTTCTATAGCCCCTTCACTAACTGTCTTTACAAAGGGAGCTAAAACCCTCTTTTCCCAGCAGCTCTTGATGTATCTGGTTAGCTTTGCCCCTGTTGTATTCCATCTGGTGATTATTTTATTGGTCTTAAAAGCTTTATATCTCTGTATACTCCTTTGGAAGGTTTTGTTCTGTTGTTTTTTAATTAAAAGTTCTTATAGTGAAGTTTGAAAATAAATGAGTGAATATAGCCAGGGGAAAAGAGGTTCAGATAGAATTCCAGTCAATCTGCTGTGATATAATATGATTTGCTTTGGATTAGATGGGTCAGTCTGGATAACCTGAAGATTGTCCCACCCTTCTAGTGCCCAGGTACAACTTACGGTGGCTCCTCAATAAAGATTTCACACATTTTTGAAATCAGATTGCTGTTTTTTTGCTTTCAAAGCTTTTTTGGTTGTCCTAACAATTTCCATATCCTAGGTAGCGATATTGATAAATGCTAACTCACTGAATGATTTGTTTAAGTCAAATTGGAGAAAGCCTATTAATTATGCTGATTGTGGCTGGGATTTTGAAAATACTTAAATCCCATCTTCAGAAGCCTTTCTAGGAGCTTAAACCACTTACTGCAGAATAATCCCATAATTGGGTCTGAAAGCCCTCAAGCCATGATGAAGTCATTTGAACTCAGCCCAGAAAGCCAGAAGTACTCTGTGGAGAATAGTTGAAGAATTGCAGGGAAAATCTTTCAGAAAACCAGTAAGACTAGGCTTTGAAGTTAAAAGTGTCATAATGTATAACATTGTCTCATGTGTGCACTGCTCCAAATGAAAGATGACCCATGATTCTGCCTTTAAGGTGTTAGCTATTGAAAGGCACATGTGGGAGACTTAACAGATGAAAGTGTGCTATATAATTTTGAAGCAAGTGTGTATGTTCTGAAATCCAAATGAATTTTAAACTGTCAAGAGAAACCTAATATTACAAAGTACTCTGCACTGCATTGTTTTTGCTTTCTGGAGAGAAGAGAAACTCTATACAAAGATATAAATATTTGAAAGACTTTGCATGTGCCATTTACAGCTCAATCATATACATGCCTACTCTGAAGTAAATCCATCTAAGTTCAGTAGTGCTTATTGTAAGGGTAAGTAAGTGTGGGATTGCAGCCTTTAAGTGCCTTTGAGCCTCTCCTCTCCTCTTATTGTACATTTGTTTGTTTGTTTCATAAATTTATATGAAATATAACCCCAAAGGGGCTCCTAGGACAGCTAACAAATCCAAAGAATTAAGGGCAACAAACTATAATCTTCAAGCACGATAATAATGGCAGAACAGCAGCATATGAGAAAATGATATTAAAAGCAAATAAAAAGTAGGGCCAGTGAAAATGCAAACCATTATTAAAACAGCATAACAACAACAACAAAATGTTTAAGCCTGGTGCTAAAAAGATAGAAGGCACCAGATGAGAAGTCTCCAATTAAAATGACAATTTCACCACCTTAGTTTTTCTTTTTCCTCAAAAGAATATGTATGCAAAATAGCGCGCGCGCGCACACACACACACACACACACACACACACACACACACACTTTATTTAAACAAACTCCCAACTCAACACTTGGTGAGGCATCCATGAAATTGAAAAGCTTTCCCCTGATACTGTTGATTTCCCTGGAGAGCATTGACTCTCTGGCACAGAGGGACGAGGGCAAAGGAAACTGGAATCAGCGAAACTGACAAGAAATTGAGAGGCTCAAGAGACTGGGAACAGTGAAGGAAATGGCAGTGGACATGTATGCAGACATGTAGGAGAGTCTCCATTAATGTTATGCTCATTTTGAGAGCTGGTTTGGTGCATAACAGTAACTTTGGGTCAGCAGACTGGGCTGAAAGGCCTATTAGCCTGCCTAATGTCTACGATTCCATGATCGCCAAAATTGGAGAACCCTTAAGCACAGGCAATTGGTTGCTTACATAGAGTGCTTGATTAAAACTCCATCATTCAACTGTGATTTTTGGAGTGCTAATGAGTGGTTGACTTGTTGTCTGCTTCTGTGCCCCTTTGCCATTGATATGGAGATGAATCTACACACAGTAACACACTGGTATGTAAAATATTAATGTCTTTCAATATGATAATACACAATAAAAAAATAAATGTTTTACAGGAGGGGGTATTTTTTAAAACCAATTTTGCCCACAAACTTATTTTGCAATTGCATAAGGAACCTATGTTTTACTCTTCCCCATTACCTAGTTCTGTCTAAGGAATGTTATACACACTTTTAAGACTGTTGAACTGGCACACAAAATCATAAGCAGCACAAATTTTCCCAATTATCCCACTCAGGGGTGCAATTAACTGCACTTTTCCTGGGTGTCTTCTTTCCTCTTAAGTGAAAATTACTAGGGAGGCTTTAAGCAAATCAGCCGTCATTTTCTTCTATTCTAACTAGCACAGGTCCTGAGGAAACCAGGTAGTTTTTGTGGTTGTTTTTGTCTCAAAAGCTGGAGAGAGAGAGAGAGAGAGAGAGAGAGAGAGAGAGAGAGAGAGACTTACTGAAGAACAATAGCTCATCAAATTCTTCATCTTTCTGGGAACAAAACAAAATGAATGTTGACAATTCTTACCTAAATCTTGATGTGCGTCTTGCTAAAACACACATCACCAAGTGCTCCATCATATCCTAGACAATCTGGCAGCTGTTTCTGCACTGTGATGTGGTAACTCAAAGCGCAACTCAGGAAGTCCACCTGCATTGTGTTCCAGTGCTGACTGGAAGGAGAGAAGAATTATTATTCCTATGATCAACATCAGAAGCTGCCTTATAGAAGGTCAGGCTGTTTCCCCACATAGACCAGCTGTGGGGAACCTTTGGCCCTCCAGATGTTGCTGTACTACAACTCCCATCATCCCTGGACATGGTCCATAGTTTCTGGGTGTTGTTCAGGAACATCTGGAGGGCCAGTGGTTCTCCACAACAATATTATCTACTCTGACTGACAGAAGGCTCTCCATAGTCTTGGGAAGTGGTCTTCCACATCACTTGCCCCATCCTTTTTTTAAAAAAAAACCAAAAAACTGGAGATGCTAGGATCTGGAGAAGCAGCCTGGGGCTTTCTACAGACAAATATGTTCTGCCAAGTAAATGACCGTATTTACACAAAAGTAATGTGCACAAATTAGATTTGCAAAATTAGATTTGATGGTGCATTTACATTCGCCAGCAAATACTTTTTTGGTTTCAAGGTTTTGAAAATTGAGGTGCGCATTAGATTTGATGATGCATTAAATTTGCGTAAATACGGTATGGTTCCTGTTAATAGCCTGGATGACTTTCCCTCTTTTCTAGCCCATGCTATGTCCTGAGTACACACGCAGCCCAAGGAGAACAAATGGCTGGCAGTTTAATTCTTTATTGACAAAGCACAAACTTACAGTAGTAGCGCTAGAGGTACGCAGACCCACATGCTTCTGGTAGGTAGGCAGCTGCTGCCCTCCCTGGTCTTATGCTGTGAGCTGAACTGTTGGAGCAAGCAGTAGCCAGACCACCACCCTAAAATCCCTCACTTGGTGACATAAGGTCATGCAACCTGTGACTCTTTTGACACAGAAGTTGTCACTTTGACAGCGGGGGAAGGAGCAGAGGGAATTCCACCACCCCTTTCTGGCACCGTCTCTCCCTCAGCTCCTGGCATCCCCCATCATCCTCCAGCTCGGACTCCTGCTCATGGGAGGCACAAAACCCCATCAATCCCTATCCCCTGGATCAGTCTCTGGCCCAGCTACCTCTTCTGCCCATTCCACAGAGCCCTGCCAGTCCCTGGCATCCTTTGACTTGTAGGGCAGAAAGGGCAGTAATGTAATGCGGCTTCTTGGATCATTCTTCAAGAATGGGGGATGAAAGGAAGGATTTCTTAACACTGATGAATAAGGGCTTTTGCTCTCATTTTGCATTGAGCACAGCAGAAGTAGAGCAAAAAGTCTTCAGTGTGGATATCAAATGGGACAGTTGGAGGTGGCATCTAACAGAATTTTTCATTCATATTTCCTTAGTGTAGCTTCCAGCTTCAGCTTCAGTCTTAACAATCATTGTGAGCACCAACCTGTTCATCACTTTCTTTTTAAGCCCTGTTCTGTCTTTAAATCTCTGCTGTGGGGGATTCCCTCCATCTGCCTCCTTTTCTCTTTCTACTTTGAGAACAGATACCAAATGCTTAAACTTTTACAGGCTTATTAGATGTGCTCTTGAGATCATTCCCATGTAAAAAAAAAATACTGTTTGCTTAAAACCAAATAAAAACACTATTAATCGATTGAACTAGATTGTTCAGTCTCGATTGCATAGAGTTTTTAAAAGGACCATTCAATACAAACAAATGCTTGTTCTGCAGGGGCAGGAAGATAACTATCTCTAATAATATTTAGATAAGAGATTTTGTTTTTCAAAATAGGATGAGTTTCCAAAAAAAAAAAAAAGGAGTTTGTGTGCATCTTTTTAAAAAATACATGTCATAACTGGCAAGTGACACAGCTATTGCTAGAGTGAATAAGTGTGTTTCATTGTACAGATTAACAAAGCAGTTTAAAACTTAATTATTGCTGTGGTTCAGCATTAATGCTAATTGACTGTCAAATCTGCTGGTGCCAGTTTTGATGTGTTATCAAAATTCCTAATCAGTGTATTGCTTACTATGTCAACATTGCCATACTCAATCAAAAATGAATGAATAAGGTGGGAAAGTGCTTCAATCTGGCCTTTGTAACCTGATGGCTTCGTGCATGCAGCCATCAATGAATGTGCACATACATTGCTCAGAGCAGATCTCAGGTTTCCATTTACCTAGGTTTGGATGTCTCAACCAGGCAGGAACCATATACCGTATGTTATGTCGCCTTAATTTTCCCCCAGCTTACAGTTCTCTGAAGCATTGCAGGAAGAATCTTCTCACAGCAAACACAACATTCTGTTACACGGATCACCGATTCTTATTCTTTCCCAGATGGACTGCCATGCCTAGGTGGGAAAGAGGCAGCAAATAATCTGTGATCACTCACCAGCTATTGTAATAGATGAACTTGCACTGTGACTCTTTAAAACGGGTTATGATCCAGGCTGCAACTTGAATGCGCTGACTTCTTAAAATGCTTTTCCAAAGAGACTCACACAATGCAAAAGCACACTATATGCATGTAATGACTACAGCTGATTGGGGTGGTTGTGGGTGACCCAAATGAATCCTTCGCTATTATCAGAGGACCTTCTGGCGGTTCCCTCACTGTGAGAAGCAAAGCTACAGGGAACCAGGCAGAGGGCCTTCTTGGTAGTGGCACCTGCCCTGTGGAATGCCCTCCCATCAGATGTCAAAGAAATTAACTATCTGACTTTTAGAATACATCTGAAGGCAGTTTAGGGAAGTTTTTAATGTGTGACATTTTAATGTATTTTTAATCTTTGTTGGAAGCCACTCAGAGTGGCTGGGGAGACCCAGCCAGATGGGTGGGGTACAAATAAATTATTATTATTATTATTATTATTATTATTATTATTATTATTCAGTTTGCAGCTGCTCACTTTGAAGAATTTTGGAGCAGGCTGCATGTTAGGTTGCAGCCTATATCAGCATGGTTATCAGCATACTATGATGCTGTACAAAAAAAGAGAGATAGCCTCTGTTGCTGGACTTACGGTAAGCCAGAGAAGGGAGAGTTTGTGTTTTGTTTGTTTGTTTTATTTTTAATGTTCGTGCCCACAATCTTCTAAGAAGCAAAATCTACTGAAAGGCTAGCTGCCAACTCTGTATTAGTGTGATGTGAATATTAATTGTTGTGTAAATAACTCCCAAGACTTATTGATCTCCCCAATGCTTGATTTTTCCCTGTTTAAAAGGTAATGTGACAAGACAATGCACAAAGATGCAAATGGACTAAGCAACATCAGCTTATTCTGTGTATAAATTGCACATTTGTATTCTTTCCTGATTTTTTTTAAAAATGCAAATGACAATGCTATGAAGAATCCGTTCCAAATTCTATCAAGGATGCACATATTACATTTCGTGTGTTAAGCATAGTCTTATGAAAACTATAGAAGCTTAGCAGAGTGCCCCCTGAACACCAAGCTTCCAAGTAACATAAGCTGAATTGAAAGCTGATTAATTTGCTTTAAGCTAATGCTTTGTTGATAATCGCTCTTTCACATCCCTGATAAATTTAATGCACTGAAGGCTGCCAAGAAGCAAGTGAAACTTGCTTTGACTGACTGGAATTGTCTTGCTGCTGTTGGATTGATTGTTATTGAGGAGTCTCAATTCTTAATATGGGATAAGGTATATGCATTTTCATCACTCATTTTCTTTGATGTCCAATACAGGGCATCTCCCCCCCCCCCTTATTTTCCCCATTTGGCTGTGGAAGTTTAGCATTATAGGCTTCCTTGCTTTCAAAGAGGTAGAGGATACTGTGATTCATTGATAAATTAATCTGAAGAAGTAATTAACTTGTATCAGATAGGATTTCATGGAGCCAACGCTTTCATGTGGCACTTTCCCTTTCATGTGGCTACTGTGGGTGTCTCAAGAGATGGTATTGATTTGAAGAGCCTGCATACAGCTATTATATTAAGTGCAGAGGTGGCGGCGTACAAATCAAAAAGGAACGTGCGGGTTCATAACATGCAATTTATGTGAAATCCACTTCAAAGATGCTTTCAGAAGTCATTAAGGTCGAGTTATTCAATTATCAGTGTTAGCTTATGCAGCACACTTTGACCAAAGAGCGGTGGTGCTGGCTAGGATTTCAATGGGAAATGAGGTGCCACTGTCTGGGACTGGCATCAGATATTCAGTCAGCATTCTTTTTGTCCATTTATTTTGGAAGTGCTGAAAATCCTATTGACCGATTGCATTTGCAAAATAGATTTCTGTGCACCAGAGCCAATAAATTCCTTCCCAAGTGCCTTATCACTTGGGCTTCATAGAAATGCACTAGGTAAGTTGTTAATAAGTCTTTGCCCTACATTTTCAGCCAAGCCAGCTTCTCTTTCACTTCTGCTCTGTCTAGTTCTACACACAAATGGGAGCTATAGCAACTAATAAAAAGTGCTTACTTCCTTTCCTACACACAATTATACACACACAAAGCAGTGAAGTATATATTTTAAGCACAAATAGCAGCAGAAGAGGGTTGAGAAAGGGATAAACTTCTGAAAGCTTATCCTTTCATTTCACAAATCCGTAATCCTTCTGTGGCTAAGTTGAAAGCAGGGCACTCAGGATATTTTTTGTGTGGCTGAAATTGGCCTCTGACTGTGTGTTTGTGTGTGCATGTGTTCAATACTTCCATAAGCAAGAAGCAGGTGGGGCAAGTAAACTTTGTACATAAATTTTAGCAAAGAATGTTCATAGGATGCAAATGGCATGCTGTAACGAAGGAGGGTCTCTATTTTCATGTGCCTGTTCCGGGTAAAACACTAGTGAAATGGGGATGTTTTAAACAAATGTGGTAAGCATACATACACATGCATGGATACAGCATACACATACAGTGGTACCTCTGGTTGTGAACAGGATCCATTCCGGAAGCCCGTTCACAACATGAAAAGCTCGCAGCCTGAAGTGCTGTATCTGTGCAGGTGCGTGGCACGATCTGGTGCTTGCGCGCATGCACGAGCGGAGAGACCTTGAAGTAACCCTTTCCAGTACTTTCGGGTCACTGTGCGACGCAACCTGAAAAAACGTATCATGAAGCAAACGTAACATGAGGTATGACTGTATAGCTATTTCAGTTCCCTCCCCCAGGATTCTGGCACTTAAATTTCTAAGGCTGTGATCTAATACAGACTTCTGTGTAAGTCCCATTGAACTCCATGATAATTACTTTTACGTAGGCAGTATTGAGGACTGCATTGAAAGTGATGGCAAGGAGGAAATGAAATATGAGTGTTCTGCTTCTCTTCTGTCTGTTCAAGGTAATAAATTTCATTGAACAGTAAGTGATTAAAAAAAATAGCAAGGGGGCATGATTGGGCTGTTGTTTTTATTTTGATTATATATTTTGTGGTTTTATATTTTGATTTTGTTCTGTGAACCACCCTGAGACCTAGGTATATAAATTCAATAAATAAATAAAAATAAATAGCAACTGGCATGACAGTTCAGGCCCAGCAAAGAGGTCCATCTTTAGTCACCACTTAAAGACGTTGATGACATTGGCATCAGATGCAAGGACTAATTTTGTTATGGTTGTAGTTAGGCATCTTTTAATATGTTGTAAGCCACCTTGAGCATGGTTTTAACTTTGGAAAGGTGGCATAGAAATAAAATGATTGATTGGTTGATTTATCTTAATTTGCAGGCAGGTACATATATGAAGAAATATTCCCTTGGGTATTTGGGTCCCAAGTCTGCATTAGCACCTCACATTGACTCAGAAACGTCTAGACAGTCAGTGCAGTTCCTTCGAAGCTGGTGGATATGGTACCAAACTCTGTGCCACTTAACATCCAGGGATCTTCAAGAAAAGCCCCACATTTGTTGTTGTTGTTTAGTCGTTTAGTCATGTCCGACTCTTTGTGACCCCATGGACCAGAGCACCCCAGGCTCCTGTCTTCCACTGTCTCCTGCATTTTGGTCAAACTCATGCTGGTAGCTTCGAGAACACTGTCCAACCATCTCGTCCTCTGTCGTCCCCTTCTACTTGTGCCCTCAATCTTTCCCAACACCAGGGTCTTTTCCAGGGAGTCTTCTCTTCTCATGAGGTGGCCAAAGTCTTGGAGCCTCAGCTTCAGGATCTGTCCTTCCAGTGAGCACTCAGGGCTGATTCCTTAAGAATGGATAGGTTTGATCTTCTTGCAGTCCATGAAATCCTTCCATGGTAGGCATACACAGACCAAGTGGGAGGTTACCAGAGAACAGGTTACTCTTGAAAGAGATCTTCATCTAGGAATGGTCATAGGTGGTGCACCAGCCTGAATCTTGTGGGAGGCACTCCTTTCCAGTGACACCATTTGGGCCCCCATGTGACTTTGGCCATTGTTCTTACTGACTTTCCTGGCCACCCTCCTTCTTTTTAAGAATTCATTCTTTGCTATGGACATTGACTAGCCACCAGCTGACAATGCTATAATTTTACCAGCAGTTGGCCTGTTCAGTGTGAGGTTGTTTGACTTTCCCCATAGCAGTACTGCTTGCCTGTTCTCTTGCATCTCTGACACAGGTTGTTCATTGCTGGCATTGGAGGCCAGATCTGTTAAAGTCACTAGCTATGATTGGGACTTCCCAAGAGATGTGCTCCCCATAAGGAATATTAGGGCAGTGCTTCAATGGCCTTTCTCAGTTTGGGGGCTGGCAGATCTACCATGCACCCAGATTGCAGAATGGATGCATGATATCAGTTTGTGCCCTGCTGGGCTCAAGATTCCTCCCACTCCCACCAATGTTATCTCAGAACATAGGCTGGCCAATGACTGGATTCGATCTGTATACCAGTCTTTCCCAGCCTGCTTTCTTCCAGATACATTGGACATGCTGGCTGAAGCAGGTAGGTGAGGTTGAAGTCCAAAATAGCTGGAGGACACATAAAATCACAGAATTGTACAGTTGGGTCATCTAGTGGCCAACACTGTAATTGATAACCAATATAAACAATGCATTGAAATGCATTATTGCCTATGTGTGGTTGTTGACCCACAACAGACAATACCCACTAGATGTTGCTGGAGAGACTGTGGTGGATATGAAGCAGTGACTTTTGTGACAATTGGAGTGTGAGTATACAAACGTGTCTCTATATTCATCTGCAGTGTTAAAGGACCCATGCCCAGAGTTAATATCAGTGACAGTGATCCCAGAGTTTGTTGCTGAGACCAGTGATGAATGGCTGTATTACAGAGCCCAGTGATAAATTTTCGTGGACACCATCATACATCAATCTGCTCTTTGCTTGCCTGAATCATCTGGGTTTGGCATGCTTTGTGTCCTGCCCCAAATCTCTGTGTAGTCAAACTCCTTGCATCACTTGTTGAACAGCCACAAGTATTGGGTTCAAAGGAAAGTGTCATTTCAGGCCAAACCAGGGAGACAGAAAGGAAAAAAAAAATGTGTGGCTAAATATCAGAGGAACTCTGCATACAGATACTACAAAAGACTGTGAGTTTTTAGAGCAGCTGTAGGAATGCTGGAGACTAAAACATAGGTGCAAATGCAAACCATGTGTGAGAATATGTTGCTCATTGATTTTCTCAGGTATTATGCAATATTTAGTTTTGACAGTATATTAAAGCCGTCTGAAAGTTGGTTTGCTTTCAAACAGCAAATAGTATTCCAACTAGCACTCAATCACAGATGTATGTGCATTTGTTTTAAATCACCATGCAAACTCACTGCATTCTATATTTTGCTCAAAGATCTTTCAATAAAACATTTATAAAAATAAAATAGAGCTGTCAAATGGGATTGCCAAGGGGAATTGCAAAGACACAGACAAAAACATGTTAAAGGGCTGCCAACGCTTTGTGGAAATTTATGAAACATATCTTGTTTGGAAACAAATCTGCCACTTTCTCTTCTGTGTTCAAAAATACGTTCATTATCACTTGTATTTAATTGCCCGGGGGGGGGAACAAATTTAATTTTCACATAAAGAGTTTTGGAACATCTGATGAACCCTGCTGGATCAGACCTACCTTTGCTTCCAGCTTTGGAAGTACAGTATGGCCATCATCACTTGTAGCCACTGATAGCCTTACCTTCCACAAATTTGTCAAACTCTTTTAAAAGTAATGGCCAAGTGGGTGGTCATTACTACCACTTTTGAGAGTGAATTTCATAGTTTAACTATAAACCATCTTTTGTCTGTCTTGAATATTCCAAGATTAAGCTTCATTGGATGGCCCTGGGTTCTAGTATTAGAAGAGAGGGATAAAAATATGTTTTTGTCTATATTCTCTACACCATTCGTAATGTTATAGACATCATCCCCCCTTACCTTCTTCCTAAACAAACAAAAAAAAAAGGTCAGCATGTGATAAACCTTCCTCATTGGGGAGTTGCTCCAGTACATTGATTATTTGGGTTGCTCTTTCCTGGAAGAAGAAGAGTTTGGATTTGATATCCCGCGTTATCACTACCTGAAGGAGTCTCAAAGCGGCTAACATTCTCCTTTCCCTACCTCCCCCACAACAAACACTCTGTGAGGTGAGTGGGGCTGAGAGACTTTGAAGAAGTGTGACTAGCCCAAGGTCACCCAGCAGCTGCATGTGGAGTAGTGGAGACGCGAACCCGGTTCACCAGATTATGAGTCTACCACTCTTAACCACTACACCACACTGGCTCTCTTTTCCTGCTCTACATATCCTCTTTCAGGGGATCAGTTCACCTCACCTATAGGATACTTGACACTAACCTTCACCCCCAGTTTTCTCACAGTAACCCTGTCTTTTGAGCAGGACTGTGTCACATAATGTGCTACATGTTGAATGACTTGAAGTCTGTCTTTAGAAGGCAGAAATTGCCAGGCAAAGGCACATGGAGAAGCAAGGTTCTTCATACCTATACAGTATGACAAAATCACTTCATGGTAGCTTTTCCATCTTGGCTAATCCAAAAAATATGCTGATATTTCCCAGACTTTAGCTGGATGGTTGACTCACAGATTATATCTGGGATATATTGGCTGCTCAAACTGAGCCTATGAGTATCGGATTTTATGCATGCATAAATGTTGAATGTTACACTCATTCATGGAATTCCTTGGCAGTGCATGTAGGATTGCTGCCCCAGTTGGAGAGGTGGTTTGAAGTTGATCTTCACCATACATGAATAGGTGAGTGATTCAGGCAAACCACCCTCACATCAAATGGGATATGTTAACCGGACACCAGTCATTACTCAGTTCAGACAAAAGAGAATGGGATTTCAATTGAATAAGGTTTTAGAGTCATAACTTCTTAAGCCACTCAAGCGCTTCATATATAGGCAATGAAAATTTATGCCATGTGGCATCTTATTTCATTGTGTGAACTGAGCACTAGTGGTTTTTATTAGATGCCTTCCTTTCCTTCAACTTTTGCATCATCAAGGGAATAATGCTGAAAAGAGCTTTATGACTGGTCCTCTTCCCTGCTCAAAATTTAGAAAGAACAAGTGAAACAAACCTACAATGTTTTAACAATCCATATCTCATTCCACATTTCCAGCAGCCATGGGCAGTAGGGCCCAAGTAATGGGAAGTGGGTACCTCACTTGGGCATGGACATTCACAGATGAATGTTCTGGATTCCAAACTCATGACCATGAGAGGAAAAATGAGACTCAATCTTCATTGGCTATAAGGTCTGTGTTAAAGAAAGAAAATAAATAGGGGAGGGATTTAGGGACCAAAAACTCAATAGATGGCTAGAGTAGTACGGTCAAGATTTATTTAAATATCATGCAAAGTGGCTCTTTATCTATCTATTCTGTTCTTCACAAAAACCACAGCGCTGTGATAGAATAATTTTTGTAAGCTCTGAAATCTGTTGGAGTGTTTTCACTTCTGTAAGGATATTTCTATTGTAGCAGCAACCCAGGAGATGTATTTCAGACAACGTGCTTAGTACATTTTGAAACAATAAAGCTGTCTTGAATTCAACAGCTCCTAAACTGTGGAAGGAGCTAAAGCATGGAATTGACATAATTCGACAGATTTAAGCAGATTCATTTATGCTTCTTCTTTTTGTTGGAAAGCTGCGCATTTGCATTTGTTTATCATTTAGTTAAATTTTTATTCCGCCTTCCACCCAGTGGTGTTCATGGCAGCTAGCAACAGTAGAATCCACAGTAAAATGCAAAATACAAAATAGCAATAGAAACTTTTTTTATGGGAAAGGTAGCTAAAACAAATAAAAACTGATAGAATTAGAACTGATAGATTAGAACAAATGGGGCCAAAGGCTTATCGATCCAAAATGCATGTCAACAGCAGCAATATATAATCTGCATGATCTGCTCCAGAGTCAACATCAGTTTAAGATCTGAAGACCTAGTCAAATAGATATATTTTTCACTTTTGCCTGAATGTGTTCCTTTTCATATTTGGCCGAGTGCAGGGGACTGGCTGCCATAGGAGCTAATGGACAGAAGGTGACTAGAATGAGACATGCCTTCCTACCACGTTGTGGCTTTTGTTTTCCTGTCCACAAGGACTGTTCAACTTCCTCTATATCCCCTCTCCACAGGCAGTGACATCTATTGCATTTCAGTTGCCCAGTCCCACTCCCACTCACTGCATTTAGGACACTAAGGGTTTTTCCAAGTCTTCAGGCTCAGAGCAGAGAAAGTTTAATTATTTATATATATATATATATATATATATATATATATATATATATATATATGCTTTCGTAGATTTTCACGGGTACAGGAATGCAGGTTTTGGTGTCCTCGGGTGTCTTCCCGTGTAAAAGTTGGGGTGTCTAGGCGACGTTTCGACGAGGTCTCACTCGTCATCTTCAGGCTGGTGCTTTCGGCTTCTTGTTACTGGAACAGAGCAGGATCTCAGTGTTTGAGTTCCTATAAATACTGTAGAGGGGGTGTGGTGTATAGCCTCCAATGTTCTGGGCAGAGAGGAAGTTCCCAGGCTAGTGTGCCTTTTCTTCTTTTGTTCCTTAATTACTTGAGAGATATCTTGAGTGATTTCTTGAGTGATATCCTGAGTACCACTTAGGTGGGTCATTAGGTGTGGATTAGTTGTTAAAGTCTTTGTGTCTTGACCTCTTGAACTTTGTGAAGAGTTTTCCTGAGAAGATGGCTGTACTGTACTTAGTTGTGCTCTGGCTTGGCTTCGTGTATAGGGGCGAGCTGTGGTTTTGTGGCTTGTGTCAGCCAGATCTGTGTAGGGATTGCAGGGGGGTGCAGCATCCGGAGGTCGCCCCTATACACGAAGCCAAGCCAGAGCACAACTAAGTACAGTACAGCCATCTTCTCAGGAAAACTCTTCACAAAGTTCAAGAGGTCAAGACACAAAGACTTTAACAACTAATCCACACCTAATGACCCACCTAAGTGGTACTCAGGATATCACTCAAGAAATCACTCAAGATATCTCTCAAGTAATTAAGGAACAAAAGAAGAAAAGGCACACTAGCCTGGGAACTTCCTCTCTGCCCAGAACATTGGAGGCTATACACCACACCCCCTCTACAGTATTTATAGGAACTCAAACACTGAGATCCTGCTCTGTTCCAGTAACAAGAAGCCGAAAGCACCAGCCTGAAGATGACGAGTGAGACCTCGTCGAAACGTCGCCTAGACACCCCAACTTTTACACGGGAAGACACCCGAGGACACCAAAACCTGCATATATATATATATATATATATATATATATATATATATATATGGAGTATGGAATAGCATTATCATACCTTCCAACATTTCACAGAAAATAGGGGCATTCTACATCAGTATCACTGCTTTAAAGGGAGAGGTGTCCCTTTTTGCCCAGAGTCTCTCGTCACGCTTCTTCTCTGGTGCTCTGCCACCCTCCCACCCCAGCCTGCTGTGGAGAGGGAGGAAATATGTGTGTGGTTGCTGCTGGTACTTCAATTTGCACTTCCATCTGTGTGCCAAAGAGAGAGAAAAGCTCTGTCTTTCACATACTACTACAGGCCTCAAAAGGGGGCTGGAGCACTCAAGTGATAGGAAGCTGTGGAGGTGAAGGGCTGTGTGTGTGTGTGTGTGTGTGTGTGTGTGTGTGTATCTATCTATCTATCATCTATCTATCTATATCTATCCATCTATCATCTATCATCTATCTATCATCTATCTATCTATCTATCTATCTAATCTGTCATCCATCTATCATCTATCTATTTATCTATCTATCATCTATCTATCTATCTATCTATCATCTATCTATCTATCATCTATCTATCTATCTATCTATCTATCTATCTATCTATCTATCATCTATCTATCTATCATCTATCTATCTATCGTCTATTTATCTATCTATCTATCTATCTATCTATCTATCTATCTATCTATCTATCTATCATCTATCATCTATTGTGGCGATCACACAGGGTCCCCGGACGTTTGATGGTCTATTGATCCCTGTGCCACCACTATGATCACTTTCCCGCTGCCACCAACCCGTTTCCCTCGGGTACACATGGAGTCCAGACAGTTGTTAACATTAACAAATAATCAAGTTTATTTTTATAAGCAACTTCAATGTCCTAACAACTTCAAACTGATTATCCCAACTATCTATCTGACTCCACCTAACAGTTCCTCTCACTCTCACTCTCTCACCACACAACTCGACCAACCCACAGACTTATCCTCCCTCATCCTTCTCCAACTCCCAACTCTCAACTGACTTCCACACACTCCCACTCTAACTCTGACTCCTCCTATCAGTTTATCTCTGGCCAATCACATCACACTCATTTAACCCTTTCCTTATGACACACCTAGGAGGCAAATGCCACATCTATCTATCTATCTATCTATCTATCTATCTATCTATCTATCTATCATCTTCTATCATTTATCTATCTATCATCTATCATCTATCTCTATTATCATCTATCTACATATATTGTTCTCTACCATTGCCTCTTCTCTCTCTCTTTTTAAACTTCTTCTCTTTTTTTTACTTTCATGGTGCAAGCCTGCCTGGATGCTTATCTCTATGGAAGCAAACCCCATGGAGTGCAATGGAATTTTCTCACAGGAAAGTGGTAGACATGTGTAGGATTGCACCTTCAGTTGCATTGTACTTTGAGTGTGTTGCAGGGGTGCCAACTTGAATAAAATATTGTGGAGGACCAGGTAAGCCACATAATCAATCACATGATGCAGTGCACACACACACTGTTTGAATGGGAATGCCTATCAACTTTGAGGGGAGCCCAGCCCCCTCAATATTTCATTATGGGGACCAAAGCCCCCATGGCCCATAGGAGTTGGCTCCTATGGTGTGTTGTGCACATGGTACACAGTTCCTGCAGGCAAGGACCTGATTATTCCAACACTGCTCTCTGTATCTATATGCAACAACAAAATAAACAGCAATAATAATGCATTAATGTGAAAGGTATTTTCCCCACATTAATATTGGACATCTGGATAACTCCACATATATATTTAAGGCTACAGCCCTTTACAGTCTACATTTACCTGGGAGTAAGTCTCCCTGAACTTAATGATGTGTGCTTGAGTAGGTCAAACCCTGTATTTTGATCCACTTCAAAGTCCATTTCAACCAAATCCCTGGTTTGAATGAGTTGAAAACAACCATTGCAGGTTATACTTCAGGGCCACAGTTGGTGCAGGAGAACAATGAACCTTATGTTCAGATTTTTCCTGAAATAATTTTTCTGTGGACTAAACATGTACTAAATTTCAGGATTCTTCCTCATTGTGAAGTACAGTACCTTAAAAATTCAACACTTGAGGGAGCGGGGGAGGCTCACAAATTGCTTCTCATTTCTTACCATATATACATATCAGCAGCTACCCTGTGAGGGAATCTTAAGCTAAATAATGGTATCTAGTTCTAGCCCAAAGTCAATATGGCACTCTTTCCACTGCATCAGATTTGCCCATGATACAAGCAAATATTGTATTCATTAATCACAAAGCAGAACAGGGATTTGAATGTTAAATTTTAGCTAGCAGAATCTGACAAATTATGAATAAGACACTCTGTTTTCAGCAGGAGACATGAGCACAACAGAACACGTAACACATGCTTCATACAGGTTTTTCAGGATGAAATTAAAATGCTTATCTTAAGGTAGAATGCAGCGCTTGAAATCTGCATTTTGGATTTTTGTCAGGAGGTCTGGCTGTCTAATAATCAATTTTAAAAAGCCAGCTTCAGAACTGGCTGAAGCTGCTTTTGAATGTAGAATCAAGTTTTTTTCCAAGTCTGTCAAGGAACTAATCTGATTTTCACATATGCATATATATTTGATATACCTATTTTTAGTAGGAGGTTGGTGAGGAGGGGAGAATATGGCCGTTAAGCAGCCAGTTGATACTTTCCTCAGCTGAATTATTTCTGAAACAGTGGCAGGGTTTTCACAGCCACTGCAAGCCTGTCAGATGTTTTTAAGCAGTTGTGCTTCAGAGGCTGCAGGCCTGTTCAAAGTGTGTTCAGGCAAATTGGAATCGTCAGAGAAAGCATTCTGAAAAATGCCTCTTTGAGCTGGCACATGGTCAGGGCTAAAAGGCCTCACTCCCGGGTGTTTTCTAAATCAGACCAGGCAGTAGAAATAATGGAAAGCTTTGGGTTTTGTCTTTTTAAACTTAGCTTCCTTGAGGGAATTTTCAAACAGTAGTTTAAAAGCAGAAGTGCAGTCAAGTTCAGGTGCCCTGTTGCTTACTCTTCCATTTGGCGCACAGAATTAAGTGGTCCATTCATCAGAAAGGACAAGGTATTGCTTTGTATTTTATAGAGCCAACTTTCACTTAACGTATTTTAGTAGAAATTTTTATGTGACTGGTAGTCACAAACAACTGAGACCAAACCTCCCTGTTAGGAACGTAGAAAGCTGCCTTGTGCCAAATCAAACTGTTGATCCATCTAAGTCAGGATTGTTTTTACTGACTGGCAATGGCTCTCCAGGATTTCAGTCAAGAGTTTTCGCCAGTGCTACTTGGGGTTGAACCTGACACATTCTGCATGAAAAGCACATGCTTGCTCAATCATTGAGATACAGCCCTTCTCAAGGATCAGCTATGTCTGTTGGTGGAGACATAGCCATGGTTTAAGAAAACTATCAATCGATCACAAATGTGTGTTCCTTTCTTTCTGGAGCACATTTCCCCCTTCATCCAACTTCAAGTTAAGAGAAACAGCAGCACAAGCTTAAACTTGTTTGAGATTCAGGGATTTAAGTCCCTTTCAGTGCAGTTTCACTATATTCTCTATGCAACATCTTGCTATGAGAAGAAATTGCACCCTTGCCTCTGGTGTTGCTACAATCCTGGGGTCAATAAAGCATGCTCTACTTTGCCATTAAGTCATGTATTCCCTCACCACCCTGGAGAATCACTGGCTGCTACATGGGTGGGGTGGGTCACGAGACCAGACCCCCATGCTGCTACTGGGTGAGACACTTGTCCCTTCCTTATCTTATTCACAGAATGACTTCATTAGGGTCTTCAGAATTACCCACAAATGGCAGAACATTTAATTCTTCAGTACAGTGGTACCTTGGGTTAAGTACTTAATTCGTTCCAGAGGTCCGTTCTTAACTTGAAACTGTTCTTAACCTGAAGCACCACTTTAGCTAATGGGGCCTCCTGCTGCTGCCGCCACGCCGCCGGAGCACGATTTCTGTTCTCATCTTGAAGCAAAGTTCTTAACCTGAGGTACTATTTCTGGGTTAATGGAGTCTGTAACCTGAAGCGTATGTAACCTGAAGCGTATGTAACCCGAGGTACCACTGTATGAGGAAGTCAGCCTCCTATGGAATCTGGACTGTGTGCCCCTTGGGATGGAGCCTTAGGGATTGCATTCCCTTCTCCTTTCTCTTCCTTCTGCCCACCTAGACTTGAACCTACAAAATGAAATATTTGTGCAGGGTGACAGAAAAGGCACCAAATCCAAAAAGTGCCTGCGTTTAACTGCAAAGGAGCACACTCTGAGTGTATTCCTGATTCTTCCTTTGCAGCTGTGGCATAAATTCAAGCCGTGGCTGTGAATAAAGATTCTTCCTTGAACTTGACCAATGGCTGGCATCGCATGATACCAGGCCCAGGAAAGGTGAATGTGGTTTGCTTAAAGCACCCTTTCAGTCCAAGCTGTGAGGCCTGGTGGGTCAAATTACACCTGCAAGCCAAAGATCCCCTAACATGGCCATAGACTATAGGCGGCAACCATTTTGCATGTGTTCAACTGACACACGACCGCCAATGTGTGGGTTGTTTTGGACCAGGAAAAGGGCAGAATGGTGGGGTGAGGGGGGGGGCTTCTGTGCACTCTGTTGATGCGTGTAAATGCCCAGAATGTACAAACGGGGAGTTGCTTGTAGTGTTCTGAAGGCTCAACTGACTCCACATACTGTCTGGGCACAATTCAAGATGGTGGGCTTGATGAACAACACTAAGCATACTTAATCCTGTATACCTTTGCCCTATATTTAGTGTGATGGTTTCACGTTTGGGGCCTTTTAAGTCAGGTCTTCAGGCCTGTGACAGTAAATCTCACTGGGAGTGCAGCACAGTGTCACCATTGCTACCTCCACCCCCCCCACCCCGTTTGAAACTGTAAGCAACTGCTGCCTCAGTTCAAGTTACTTGTCTTTCTCTCCACTGTGGGCAGGAGCAGTAGGGAGTGGAGGGTAAAGGGACTCTCTGTTCCTGAAACTTTATGAAAAATTCTGCCTTAGGCTCTTAGCTGCCAACCTAGCAGGTTGTTGCGTCTTAAACTGCATAATCAATCCAGACAAATTCATGTACAGAACTTTTGTTATGAATCCCTCCAGTGACTTGCTATTTCAGCAACTTGCAGTATAGGCTAGCATCCTTTTCTTTCGCACAAAAGGAAAAATGCCACACAGCCAAAAATTTCTAATTGCCTCCATAGGTAAACGTTCTAAACTTCACTGCCCTAATCGCTTCCCTCCTTGTAAACAGGTAGCATAGGGGCTGATGGAGCTGCTTAAGCTCAAATTGACCTGAAATTACACATTTCACAGTTTGCATGGGTTCCCTCCCCATGGACATTATCTCCCCTCCCTTTTCTGCATAGTGCTTGTTGAGTGTAAATCGCCGGTACCTGTGGGAGATTAGCAGCTTGCTCTTGCAGAAAGCTGAAATGGATTTAATAACGTATGATAGACGAGCCAGAGCAGAACGCGGCACTAAGGATATGAGCCACAACTAAAGCTAGGCCAAACTACTTACTAGTGCAAAGAACCTTCCTTTTGAAAGGAAACCGGTGCCATTTGGGATTATATTAATCCACTCCACAGTAAGCTTCGCAGCTTTGCCGAGTGTCACTTATGTAGCCTTGTAACTTGGTTAGCCAGCTATCATGATTCAACAAATCCTTGATAGGTGTGGTATAATGTATACATTGGCACAGACTGCAATTGATCCCCTGCATTTCTTTTTACAAAACACTGGAGGATACTCATGTCGTTAAGGGGCACACACACAATTTTAGGGGCATATTGATTATTGTCATTTAAAATTTCATTTTGACATGACCAGTTATACTATTTCCCTTTAGATAAGGCTTCCATTGCCTGGATGGGAGGGTGGCCAGTGGGCGGGGGGTAGGGGCAGGCAGAAGAAAGCATTTTGTCCCCTATTTTGTGAATGGGAGATGGGTGATAGGTAATTTGTGCCAGACATGTCATGTAGCAGTACCCACTTCCCCAGACAAGGAATGCACTTACCTCATTTCCTTCTTCCTAATAGCTGCCATCAGAGCAGTAGCAGCACTTAGATTTGGGTGAAATGGGAGGGGGTTTGAAGATGGTGGTTGGGTGTATAGGTGCATGAGGGCAGGACAGCAATTCCTCTTCAGCTCTAAGCCAGAAAAGAATGAAAAGGCTATCATGCTTACCTCATGAGCATTAAACAGCACTGTAATTGGTATTTCTGAGCCTGGATATTAAGAAAACAGAACAAATTAACCAGTTAAGGATTTTTAAAATAAATACATTACTGATGAATAATGGAAGGAAAGAGAAATAATAAATGGGGGAAAGTGACAGGTAAACCCAGTTTAATGCAGCAATTTTATAGGCTTGAAAATTAGATAAGTACAAGAATGAGAAAATTAAATAAGACACAGAGCAATAAATTTCTGAACTTAAAGGTAGGGAACTATCGACACACATGAAGGGATGTCCCAATTATGAAAAGCAACAACACTAGGTAGTTCTGCCAAATGTTATTTGTCTGTATGAACTTCCTTTCATTTTTATTTGATCAATGCTAATTATTTCTCTTTGATTAACAGTAGGAATGTTGAGAAGGCTCTTCCAAGTAAGACTTAGAAATGAACTGGGCAGGGAGGCTCCTAAAAGCCTGCCGCAAACCACAGCCAAGTTGTTAAAGCTCCAAAATTCTTCTCAAACTCAGATAAAATCTAAGCCAAAGGAAAATTCATGGCTTCCCACCAAACTACCACACTCCTCTTTCCCTCCAGCCATTACCTAAGTGCAAAGTGGAAACAGTAGTGGCACACACAAGCAAAGGGAAGACAAGGATTTCTCCCTTCCCTCCTATCTGGTGTTTGTGCACCCTTCTGTGTTGTTCAGCTGGAGAGGCCCTCTAGCATGTCACATAAATAGTGGACATAGGAATGTAAAACCTTGGCTAGGAGCAGCGGAGTGGTGGATCTTACCCAAATCTGTGATGCTTGTGATGGCGAGGGCAAAAGGCGGAGATACAGTTTTTCACAAGTTTTGTGCTGCACCAGCTCCAGGCTGGTAGAGCTGAGGGACCCAAGGACTGGATCTCCCCGTGAATCCACAAAGCTTTGGATCCCAAGGTCCTAGTGTCCTGGCCCAACACATCTTGTTCCATGGCTTTTTGCTGGTTGGTAGCAGCAGTAGTTTCCTGTGCACTGCGGCAGACCTTGCAACATCTGTCTTGGTGGAACCCCAAGAGGGGCCATGTGACATTGTAACCTACCCATCTAGCTACCAACATCAGAGACACAGGTTGTAGAGATCTAATAAATCCGCCTCATCCCCTCATTGACAGGTTTTCTTCAAAAGACTTACTTTGTTTCATCAAGAAGTCAGCTTTGCCTTCTGCTTGTCCCGCCCCCCCCCCATACTCTTCTCTTCTGTTGTCATACACCATTGTCTTGTTTATGATTTTATTATAAAATTTGAACTTACTTCAACTGTGTAACTGTTCCTTATATTGAATGTGCAGGAAAAAAATATGGAATCCTATTAACCAGAAGTGAGAAAACTGACCTGTGGAAAATAAGGGGCAATGTTGTGCTAGGGTTTTATCATGCTTCCTTTGTGCGGACTGCATTTTATGTACTTATTCTGCTGTTCTGTGTGGTTTATGGTATGCAGGGAAGGGGCACTTAACCTTAACTATGCAGTAGTGTTGCATGGTACATGCAAATCAGGTGGCCAAATCAAATTTCTATGCAGGTTCACCCTAAGAATACCTCTCGTATCTACAAGTAAAGGAAGGACTAACATAATGCAATATGTGTATATCTGCATAAATTCAGGCCTCCAGTTGATGCTCTTCGGCCTTCACAGCATTTTGATGTACAGAAACTAGCACCTGAAGGGAAAGGCTCTAGCTCTTTGACATAACATAGGTTTTGCCTGCAGAAAGTCCCAGGCTTAATTTTTGGCATCTCTAGGTTGGGTTGGAAATGTCCTCGGTCTAAAATCTTGGAGAGCTCTGGCAGTCAGTGTAGATAATACTGAATTAGATGGATTAAATATAAGGCAGCTTGCCCTCTTTACAGATGCTGTAAAGAGTGCTGAAGCAGAGCCTAGTTGAAAAAAGTTGGCAATCAGAAATAGAAGATTTACAGAAATGAATATGAACTAATGGTGACTTGTGGCTTCCATATTTTCTTTGTGTATGTGTGTGTGTGTGGACACACACTATATTTTAGTGATAGCCTTTTTAGGGTTTTATAAGTTTCTGTTTAATGCTTCATTGCTCTTTGTGATGTCTTTAGTTTATCTCTTCATATTTTTCCTTATAAGCCATTATCTTATTTTCTAAAGCTATTATTTTCTTCTCCACTTCAGAAATTTTACTTCCTAATTTATTTTAACTCTCTCCTAAGAACAGAAGTGCTTACCGAGAAGTTCTGCCATCTGTTTAATGGCAAATCTGTCCTAAATTTCTTTAACTATTGCTATATATGTCTTTCTTCCCTTCTTAAACTTATAATGCATCTTTATCTTTTTATCCATTAATTCTATATGTTTTAATTTCAAAATGAATTACTTGATAGTCATTCAGATTAAAGTTAATTTCTTACATGTAAATTTCAATTTAATTCCTTAAATTCAAAACAAGTTAATCAGCTTTTCCCATAATTACTTCAAAACAAATTAACCAGCTTCTACCATAATTATATTCTTCTCCTATCAATTAATTTAACTTACTGTATTTTGCTAATTAATCCACTTGTTTGGCTTCCATCCTTATTATTTCCTCTAAATTAACTCACTTCACTTAAATGCATTTACTTATGTTAATCAATATACCCCACAAGCAACAACCAATTCAGCTTGTAAGTGAAAGAAAGCTATTAACACTTAATATATCGCTGCTTCAGCCATTCTTTATCTATTATAAATATGGGTAATAACTGATTGAAAGAATCTAGTTGATTAGCCCCATGCCTTATAATTGATTAATCAGTTGGTTTATGACTAATTGCAATTTAATTATAGCTAAATTGCTTCAGACTATTTCATGGGAAGGGGTTCATAAATGAAATGAAATAAATAATAAAAATGTCATTATTACAATTAATTTAATATAAATAAATTTGTGTATCATCAAAACTTAATGACTGGTATGTACTAAGGAAAACTAAGGATTTCTCCTTGCGCAACAGTTATGCCTACCACTGATGGTTTGCAGCATCATGGCATTGCGGTATCGCACCACCATCACAGTCTTTTGACCGGTGGGAAAATAGGTTGAATCTGGCCGAGGTACAATTCGCCAATAGTAGCAGGGCAGTAGGTGGGCACACACTCTTGGGGTGGGCCTGACTGAGAGCTTCAAGGACTTCACTCAGGTACTCTCCCAGGGTATTTAAAGATAATGCCAGCAGCATGCTGAACACTTGGGGTTCATTGGATCTCCCACCCTCTCTCCCTATTGTAAGGCTGTCTCCTACTTATTCCAGGGGTAGGATAAGTTTAATGACCTTGCTATGGGTTATGATGGGCCGGGAAGGAATTTGCCCTTTGAGTCAATTATATACCCAGGGGTTTTTCCTTCCTCATAACCACCGTCTCAACTTTGGTGGATAAGGCGTTGGGTTAAGCCTTAGAGTTGGTTGGAGGGGAGGTTGCAAGCATAAATGGGGCATAAATCTTAGCCTTGTGAACATAACTGGTCTTCTTGAGCCTTCCTTGAATAGTAAGTACAGTGGTACCTCAGGTTAAGTACTTAATTCGTTCCGGAGGTCCGTTCTTAACCTGAAGCACCACTTTAGCTAATGGGGCCTCCTGCTTCTGTTGCACCGCCGGAGCATGATTTCTGTTCTCATCCTGAAGCAAAGTTCTTAACCCAAGGTACTATTTCTGGGTAAGCGGAGTATGTAACCTGAAGCGTATGTAACCTGAAGCATAATGGTACCACCACCATATATATATTCCCCCATGAACTCCAAGGTTTCTCAAAGCTTATTTCCTCCAGCTGCTCATAAGCCCCACTAACAAGATGCTAATATGAGTGATTACTCAAAAAGTCTCTCTTTTACCACCAAGTTCTGCACACAAGTGGAGAAAAGTCCTGAATGTTCAATGTATGAATATTATAAAAATAAATGAATGAATAATGGAATGGCATGCTTGGAAACAAACTACTGTGATGTTGTTGTTGTTGTTTGTAATGTTCCACAACCCACTTCATAAATTCCTGTATATACAAATAATGTGTGCCCTCTTAAGTTGCTCAATTTCTTTCTTATTTTCTTTTTGCTATGAATCAGCTATATAGTTTGAGTAGGCCAAGGCCATTTGTCAAAATGGCAGGTGAAGACACGTCTTACAGAAATATTAAGCCCTTTTCCACCACCTGCCTAGCTACCGAAGTACACAACAACACTGAACTTTCCCTTAACATTTGTTAGAAGGTTGTTTTCATTTTTTGGGGTTTTTTTTTTTGTTCAAGCAAAAGTTTCTTTCAGTTTAGTCCAAGACTTTCCTTCCCTCCCACATATGTTCTCATCAGTGTTTGTAGGTTAGCTTTGGAGTATTGGTTGTTGTTGCAAACTAGACAACACAATTCAGAAGAAATGGTTGGCAAGATTGATACCTACTCCCTTTTTAACAGTTTTCAGAAAGGCACAGCTTTCTATGAGAAGATGCTTTTACAACTCACATTTTTTGTATGGCTAATGTTCTGCTGTTTAAAAAAAAGCAGGAGAATAAAATCTTTGCAAAGATGAAGTTCTGTGCATGTGAATAAAATGACTCATTGACTAGATATAATTAGTTTTGCTTATGTAGTCATGCACCATCCCTTTCGATTTGGCATTTTTTCAGTTCTTTTCTTTCAAAGCCGCAGTGAAATCCATGTCAAAAGTTCACCTACTTTTGCAAATTTGATCAAACAATAACTGAGGTTGGTTTTGCATTTCTCCATCCTCAAGCTCTCACTTCAAGTACTGCTTTTACCAATACTGGCTGTGAGATGGCTCTGACATGTCTTGATTTCTCTTCCCCTGAAAAGCACAAACAAAGTGAAGCATTCAGTTCTAATATATTTGAGATCCGTAATAAGCTTCACAATTAGAGCAACACATCTTCCATCTAATTCACTTAATTTACACTGGGAAATGAGATACAATTCCACTAATCCAATGCTATTTTCCACTTTATCAAAGAATGAAAGCATCCTCTGAAGCTGTGTTGGGATTCAGAGTAAATCTAACAGGGCGGAAAGGGAGGGGAACAATGATAGATTCATGAAATAGAATGGCTTGTTATTTCCCTCTTTTCCACATCCTCTGTCTTTACACTTTAAGCTTGTTACTCATTTACAGCAGTGTAAAATTCCATTTTGTAAATGAGTTTCAACCAAAGTAAAAAGGGGACAATAGAGTTGGGAAGCACTGACCTAATAGGGTAAGGGAAGATACTATAATTCTACTGGAGGGCAGGTGGTTAGAGTTCTCTTTTCCATACTCTCCAAATCTCAAGGGAAGTTGAGTCGCAAAAATTATTAGTAAGTAGCCTGTAGGCAGAAGGCCATCTCTCTCTCGGCTCTGTAGACTGGATGAATCAAGGAAAGAAATCAAGACAGACCCAAGGTGAGGAAAGGAGGATAGATTGGACATTGATAGATCAGTTGAGAAACTGACTACAGATTCATATAAACTTTACCTTCATAAATGAAGAATCTGGGATACTGAGCACCAGGGTGGTCACATAACATTTAGAAAGTGCCCACAGTACCAAGATAAGGATATAGTGATTGTATATATTTGCAAGACTAAGCTAGATCCCCTTCCCATTCATACACATTTTATCAAGACTCCAATTTCCCACATCATGGTTTGAAATGAATTGCTGAAACCTGGCGAAACTTTAGCTGACTTTCGTCAACTTTGGCTCATACAATGTGTTATTTCAAGCAAACATTGCCACCAATGCTGAGCTTGAAATAAGATGTCTTGGAGCCCTGTGCAGAGGTTTATAGTGATGCAGTCCTCTAGTGAAAGTCGTAATAAAAATATGTGAGTCTTTTTCATCTCTAAAATAAAATAAAAGATTTGAAGGTTCAAGAAGATAGCCAGTAACAGACACATCATGTTTACAGTACGTGCTATAGAGATGTCATGTAAGAATTCCCAGCATAAATACTCCAATTCAGAGAATTCTGGCTGCTGATTATTAAAGTGTTAAAAAGAGGAAGACGGGGGAAGGCGAGAAAGCCCTTGGACAATAACTTAAAGTGAATGCTGAGGGGAGACTATGAAACGTTAACAGCAGGTAATAGTCATAAAACCATGTTAGTAAAGCAATACGTGAAACAGTGCTGGCATCCTCCACCCCTTGGAACAAAGAACCAAGAGCCTCTAAATGTTCCCATTCTTTTCTGGAAAAAAGCTCCGTTAACATTTCAAATCCAAATGGAAGAAGTCCATCATGTGTTACAGCAGCTTTTAGCTTGTTATTTGCCCTGCAGCTATTGAGAAGGTGCCTATACAAACTTGGTTGGGTAATGTTTACTCTGCTCTCAGTGTAGAAAGCTTTCGACTGCAGGCCTCTTCAGATGTTAAAGAGTCAAGAAAACATGTGAAGCAGGGCAGGGCAGATGAGTATGCGATCTGCATCACTTGTTGCCATTCCCGACACACTCTCTTAGGGCTGTTCAGGGGAGCGAAGGGTGGAAACTTGCGGGTGTTGTGAACATGTCACCATTGATGTTGCCCCTGGTGGTTGGAGACTGTCTACCTGTCCTTAGAAAAAATGAGAGCACCCCATTTTTGGATAAAAGTGTCCCATTTTGACTACAAACGGGATGCCTCCCCCCCATATTTGAGCTCAGCTGGCCCAAAATGGCAATTGCGTTGCTGTTGGTGCAGCTGATGAGGAGCCCAGCCTGATGCAAGCAACATTAGAGAGAAGGGGGAAGGAGTGACCTCCTCTCCCTCCCTCACCCACTTCTTTCCTTTCCTCTCGCTGGTGCTCCTCCTCAGCTGCTGCCCACCATTCTAGCATGGTGTGGGTCCACCGCTGCTTGGCCCTCTCCATCACCCCAGCCTGACCTCTCCTACCTCCTCCTCCATGCTTGAGTCTCTTCCGACACCAGCATGGGCGAAATGCTGGAGCTGAGGCTCAAGTTGCCTTTGGAAGCCTGCCTGCCTACATGAGTCGAGGGGAAGAGAGGAGCCAGGAGGGTGGGGGGTAAAGAGTGGGTGGGAAGCTGAATGCAGGGAACCTGTTATGTACTGAAGTTCTCACCCTGGGCCAAGCAGGGGGATACTGTAGATAGTTTTCACTCAGGTCCACATATGCAAACAAGGAATTGAAAGTGACGTTCAGTGATTGGATAGTTACAGAAAGTTGTTAATGTTGCCTTGTAGTTGAGCTCTATACAGTGGTGCCCCACAAGACGAACACCTCACAAGACGGAAAACCCGCTAGACGAAAGGGTTTTCCGTTTTGGAGGCGCTTCGCAAAACGAATTTCCCTATGGGCTTGCTTCGCAAGACGAAAATGTCTTGCGAGTTCCTGCGGGTTTTTTCCCCTCCCCCCCCTTTTCCTAAGCCGCTAAGTCGCTTATCAGCTGATCCGCTGATAAGCCACTTAACAGCTGATCGCTAAAAGCCGCTAAACCGCTAATAGCACTAATCCACTAAGCTGTCAATGGGCTTGCTCCGCAAGACGAAAAAACCGCTATACGAAGAGCCTCACGGAACGGATTAATTTCGTCTTGTGAGGCACCACTGTATAAGGAGGTTGGCTGAACCCTTCAGCCCAGTTCTGTTCTGGGCCTGTGAATAAACAAGAGCTGTTTGAAGAATCGCTGTGTCATCTGATATGTTCACCTACAACTTTTCAGAACCCTCCTCAACAATGGGGAGAGGATTTGGTCTCATGAGAGTGTGTGTGCCACGCAATCCCCACCCCCAGGCTGTCCTTTAGTTTGCCCGACCTGTCCCGTGTTTTGCCTGACCAAAGGTTGCAACCCTATTGAAGGCAGTTTGATTAATTAAATTATAGAGCATAGGCCATGCAAGCTGGATTTCGAAGGGGCAGAGGAACCAGAGACCTGGATGCGCTGGATTATGGAGAAAGCTAGAGAGTTCCAGAAAGACATCTACTTCTGCTTCATTGACTATGCAAAAGCCTTTGACTGTGTCGACCACAGCAAACTATGGCAAGTTCTTAAAGAAATGGGAGTGCCTGATCACCTCATCTGTCTCCTGAGAAATCTCTATGTGGGACAAGAAGCTACAGTTAGAACTGGATATGGAACAACTGATTGGTTCAAAATTGGGAAAGGAGTACGGCAAGGCTGTATATTGTCTCCCTGCTTATTTAACTTATATGCAGAATTCATCATGCGAAAGGCTGGGCTGGATGAATCCCAAGATGGAATTAAGATCGCCGGAAGAAATATCAACAACCTCAGATATGCAGATGACACAACCTTGATGGCAGAAAGTGAGAAGGAATTAAAGAACCTTTTAATGAGGGTAAAAGAGGAGAGCGCAAAATATGGTCTGAAGCTCAACATCAAAAAAACCAAGATCATGGCCACTGGGTCCCATCACCTCCTGGCAAATAGAAGGGGAAGAAATGGAGGCAGTGAGAGATTTTACTTTCTTGGGCTCCATGATCACTGCAGATGGTGATAGCAGTCACGAAATTAAAAGACGCCTGCTCCTTGGGAGAAAGGCGATGGCAAACCTAGACAGCATCCTAAAAAGCAGAGACATCACCTTACCAACAAAGGTCCGTATAGTTAAAGCCATGGTTTTCCCAGATGTGATGTATGGAAGTGAGAGCTGGACCATCAAGAAGGCTGATCGCCGAAGAATTGATGCTTTTGAATTATGGTGCTGGAGGAGACTCTTGAGAGTCCCATGGACTGCAAGAAGATCAAACCTATCGATTCTTAAGGAAATCAGCCCTGAGTGCTCACTGGAAGGACAGATTGTGAAGCCGAGGCTCCAGTACTTTGGCCACCTCATGAGAAGAGAAGACTCCCTGGAAAAGACCCTGATGTTGGGAAAGATGGAGGGCACAAGGAGAAGGGGATGACAGAGGACGAGATGGTTGGACGGTGTTCTCGAAGCTACAAACATGAGTCTGACCAAACTGTGGGAGGCAGTGGAAGACAGGAGGGCCTGGCGTGCTCTGGTCCATGGGGTCACGAAGAGTTGGACACGACTAAACGACTAAACAACAACAGGCCATGGGTAGGCAAACTAAGGCGCGGGGGATGGATCTAGCCCAATCGCCTTCTAAATCCAGCCCATGGACAGTCCGGGAATTAGTGCATTTTTACATGAGTAGAATGTGTCTTTTTATTTAAAATGCATCTCTGGGTTATTTGTGGGGCATAGGAATTCATTCATTTTTCTTCTTCAAAATATAGTTCAGCCCACCACAAGGTCTGAGGGACAGTGGACCGACCCCCTGCTGAAAATGTTTGCTGACCCCTGGCATAGGTCATAGGGGATGGAACAGTAGGATCCTGCACACATCCACTTGCCTCTGAGTAATCCACCTGATTTAGAATACAAAAGCAGAGTTGCTGGCTAAATTTCCAGAGCCAGCTTTGGAGAAGATGTTTAGGGACTCATTAACTTCTGCCTCGAAGGAGAGGAGAACAGTTTTACACGTCCCAGATCGTTCCTCCCCACCCCCCACCCGGGTAGATTGAATTCTCATTTATTTCAGTGAAATTTAAATGCATCCTTGTACTGCACTCAGTGTAAAGATTAAAGAGCACTTTCCATATATATAATGAAAGAGAGAGAACAAATATCTTTAAAGTTTTAAATATTACCAGTTGCAGTTTTAAAGACTTCCTATAGAGTTTGACCAAGCAACTATCAAAGAGTTGGGGCTTTAACCATGCCTGCGAAATATAAAGAAGGATTAATTGTAATGATGAAATTGTTAGCAGCTTGTAAATGACAGGCTTAGTTCTCCTAGAGATGAAAGATCTGTGCTCTCTATCATATTACAGCAAGTAGCTTCTAATCCTGAATCAGAGGAATCACTTTGCATAGTTTCTATAGCTGATAAGACAAAAATATAATTCAGAGCGAATGCTAATTATACACAGCTAAATTTGGTGTAAAAGAAGAATTGCCTGTGTGGGTGTTGCCAGTGCAACAATATCACAACTGTAGGAGCAAGCAAGGGACTGAGGGGCTGAGATTGCAGATAAAGTAAAGTTAGAAATTCTTCCATGGGTTTTGTGCAGCATGACCACAGCATTATGCCAGTGTTGTGGTGGGGTGTAACCATCTCAGCAGAAGGATGCCAAATTTAAAAATGTGGAATCATGCCTTTGAAGGGATCTATGTCAGAAAAGAGGAAGCCGCTGTTGTCTTGGCAAATTGTTTTCAGAATATATTAATCCCACCTGTGCTGGAACATAAGGGCTTTTTGTCGCAATAAAGTTTTGCAATATGGGGGGGGGAGTGATAAACCACATGGGTTGTTGGCAGGAGAGGAAGGATTCTGGTGAAATATATGAGCTGGGTTTGTTTCTATCTGTGTGCAGGAGAGAGGAAGAGGGAGAGAGAGAGAATGTTTACTCATAATTGTTCAGCATTTTCAGCTTGTTTTAAGTACAGTGGTACTTCGGGTTACATACGCTTCAGGTTACATACGCTTCAGGTTACACACTCCACTAAGCCAGAAATAGTGCTTCAGGTTAAGAACTTTGCTTCAGGATAAGAACAGAAATTGTGCTCCGGCAGCACAGCGGCAGCAAGAGGCCCCATTAGCTAAAGTGGTGCTTCAGGTTAAGAACAGTTTCAGGTTAAGTATGGACCTCCGGAACGAATTAAGTACTTAACCCAAGGTATATACCCTGCAATGCTACTTCCACGGTGACATGTGCTATTGTTTCATTTGGGTAGAATTAAGTGTCACACACTTCCAGCCATTCTATCTGTGCAAACATTCAAGCTTGCCAGGCAGAATAATACATCCCCTCACCATTTGCAGTTCTAGGGGTTCTTCTCAGCCCCCTGAACCAATTTCAGGAGGTGGGGGAAAGAAAAGGAGGATAAGCTCCGTTGTGCAAGCAGAAGTCCTTGTGCAGGTCTTCCCTTGATGGGGTTGGTGAGGTGAATGCCATCCATAGTTTTCACACAGCCAGGGATATTTGTGTGCTCACATAGATTTTTGATCCAGCCTCTATACTCTCATTTAGCATTACAAGCTCTGGTTCATGTACCCTCACGTTAAAGTTTCCAGCCAGCATAGCAATACATTTTGTCACCCTTACATATTTACTTGGCATGGAATTTTTTATTTCACATTTTAGTGGGGTGTTTTTAATAGGCTCTCACTGGTTATAGTGTGAAAAAGGCCTATCCAGGTTCCAGCAAGAGTCTATTTAGTCTCAGACTAAATATTATTTCGTCATAATTATGAGGACTGGATGGTCAGACTTTCTTGAAGAGCTAATATTGTACCATTTGAAACAATGAAGAATTTTGTTAGCACCATAAAAACTATTTAATTGATTATACCATAAGACCTCATGGACTACTGTCCACTTGCTCAGATGCATGAAACTTTACCCTCTGTAGGTATAATGCATGCAGATGTAGAGAGGGGAAATTGTAAACAGTGGAGTGAAAATAGCAAAGACATGCAAAACGTAAAGCCTGTAAACTTTAAAGAAGCATTTGAAGTTTAAATGTATGTAAAAATATTTATTTTATTACTTAGATTCATATCCTTCCATTCATCACCTTTGCGATTCCAGAGTGGGGAAACAGAAAATTGAATATTTTAACAAAATTAAAACAAACAATTTACAATAAAACACAATATAATGCCCACAGCAATGATCCTACCCTGACAATTTGTTGCAGCAACATCTGACAAAATATCTCAGCAAGTTCCCACTAAAATCCTTGGAGAATAAAAATGTTTTGAATTGGTATCACAAGGTGACCAAAGATAACTCCAATCATAATTCATATGATTCATCCACACACACACACACACACACACACACACCCATAACCTGTGTTCTAGCACAGAAAAAAAGCCCAAGAAGGAAACAGATATTTTACTGGTTTCTGAATATTGCCACTTCTGAAGCCAAATCTGTGTCCATTTATTCTTTTGCATAGACAGTAGGAAAGTATGTAATAATGACACCCATCATGCTGGAAGACAAGAATGTGAATGAGCCCCACATGCTATGATGTCTTGCGATATTGATGCCAAGATGGAGATGGACACAAAGTTGGCCTTTGGGTCTGGTTCATGTGTGTGCTTATGTGGCATGTGGTAATGATGAGTAAATCTGTTATGCTAGTGGGCTGTCTGTAAACAAATAGAGACTTATCATCCAGGGACTGTGGGGGGGGGGGGAATAGCATCGCCCAGAATGTGCAGCAGTGGTTTTAGCTGCAAGATGTAAGTAAGAAGTGGTGTGCTCTAACTTTCTCTTCTAGGTTTCTCCTGTAGCAAATTATCACTAAATATCTGGTGGTTTTTTTGGTTGAATCACCACTCCCCACCCATTGAGCGAGCCAGCGGTTTTTGGAAACATATTGATTTCTCCCTTACCCCTGTTGAATGGTTTAAATAACCACCACATGAATGTTCGGTACATCTTTATTATAAAACCTTAATATCCATAATTACCGCCAGAATGATGTTGTCTGCAAATTTGTCCATAGGTGCAACTATAGTTGTCTCTTTCTGTGATACATAACTTGGATAAGAAATAAATTAGGGTACTGGTGGTCTATATGTTGAGATTGGAGTCCACCTATGGTGATAGTACCAAAGCTTAAAACTATGGAGTGACAAGCTTGTTCATTTGGGTAGTAGACAGAAAACCCTCATTCATGTCCTGAGCTGCGCCTGTGCAGATTTGCTGCTACACAACTGTATTATAACGTTTCATCAGGCCACGTAATTGCTTCTCATGTTACTCAGTGGGAAGAGGCCTATAAAATATATTGTTAGAGAGGTGCACTTAGCATTTGAGGTGCCCATGGAGTTTCCATCATGATTGATAGTATAATTGAGACTCTAGTCTTCTATTCAGAGCTCTTGCTTTCCCACTGTCTTGCTTGATACCAATCAGCATTTCCTTATGAGAATTTGTCCCTTGGCCACATTTTGCTCTGTTCTCTGAGCTGTTGCCCCTAGTTTTAATCACATCTTGCAGTTTCTGCCACTAGCAGGATTTATGGGTGTGTGGAGATATTGTTAATTTAAAGCAATAAAGATTTGTAGGCTTTTGTATGGAGGAGAGGCACCTGCTGGAATAATGCTTCCCTCTAAGGCTTCATTTGGCATTTTCAGTGTGACACCCATTGTTGATTGGGCTGGTATCAGAATAGAATGTATCATAGAGGCTAATTTTCAGAAGCAGTTTTACCTAATCTTTCTTCAGTTCTCTATAGATCTAATGATGTGCATTAATCAGTAATTCCTAAGATTACTTAGTTTCTCTTGAAATATATATCTGGCTGCTATTCTGCCATGGCTGACTATAAAAGGAAATTGCATATTCCTGCTAAGCAGCCAAATCATTCCATTATTGACATGAATCCAAATGTTTATACAGGGATTTGTCTACTTGACTAGTCATCATGTTCTAGCATCCCTGTTTCCATGTCTTGTTATTGTTTCTAAGTGATGGATTAGCCATTATGTTGAAATGACCTACTAAGTAGGGCTAAGACAAATGCACATTTTTTATTTTTATTTTTTTGTATTGTGAACTAGATCAAGCATGCAAGTGTGTATATCCTATCATAAAGCAGGGGGAATTCTCCACAATCTTAGTTGAAAGTAACCCCTATTTAAATAATTTCCTTTCTTCTTTTAGGATATAAGATATGTCATTTGAGGCCAGAAATTCTTGTTTGAGTTCTCCGCACAACACTATGAAATACAATATCATCATTGGAGACAAGAACAGTGGTTATATGCAGCTGCTACAGGTCCTCCACCCTGAGGCTGGCATTGCAGATAGTGGGCAGAAACAGCAAAACATAGTATGGGATCATTTGGCAGTGGATCTTAGGTATACCATCCATCTGCATTGCAGGGAGCAACTGAGCAAGGGAGAAGATCCATGACACCACACCACTAGCATGTTCATGCTCCTATGAAGACAGCAACATTCAAGAGGCATGCAAGGCTAGTACAAGAGGGATGTCTTTCTCTTGCTCTCACGCTTCCACCCCACCCCATGTTACAAGAAGTAGAAGCAGCTTAGGCAGCCAACCATGGATGATTTGGGGTGGGGAAAACATGGGTCCCTACCACAGAGTTCTCCTGTAATTTCATGGGCTTGATTTTGCTTCCATCAAAAGAGAAATAAGAGTTACAGCTTTTTTAAAATTCCTCAATAGTAAATGGGAGAGAACAAAGCCATGTTTTTCTTGAAGTGGACTTAGTCCTCAAATGAAGTTTGGCAGCTTCCAAAGTGCTTTGGACCAAGACGAAATGTTTTCTTAAGTGGTAGTCAGTATCTACTGAAATTAGTCAGGAAGAACTTTTTGACATTAAGAGCTGTTAGACAATGGAACGGGCTCCCTTGGGAGGTGGTGGGCTCTCCTTCCTTGGAGGTTTTTAAGCAGAGGTTGGATGGCCAACAGTCATGGATGCTTTATATGAGATTCCTGTATTGCAGGAGAGTGGATCACATGACCCTCGGGGTCCCTTCCAACTCTACGATTCTATGGTCTTGTGGTTGGAAACATCCCTATCAGTAATGAGAAGGTCCTATTTTCGTGCATACAGCTGTTTTATTTCTTCATTGAAAAGCTGGCTATATCTATAAAAAAGCTTTAAGTGCAATTTATGCATACACTTTACATATGTTTTCCCTATGAGTATCGGGAAACGGGGGTATGGGGTACCCAGCCATCTGCAAAGATTGTGCATATGTCTGTTTTATCACTTGTACTTACATTGGGAAATTACTGGTGGAAGTTGATTCTCAGTGTCTATAAAATGCACATAGTAGAATACATTTGCATATTCTTTACACATGAGATTACGTGTGTGAGGTTCATCTGCTTTCCACTTTACTAATGTAGGGTAAAAAATATCATTTATGCAATGCCCCCTTAGATGGATGATTCAGCAGCTAAAATACAGGATCTAGATTGAACCTTGAATTTCATCCTTTCCAAATTGGTGCCCCACTTTGAAATTACTGAGGGTAGACTTGGAACTGCAGTGTGCTTTGCCTTGCCAGCGCTTGGCTAGTTTGTTTTGCTCCGTCTTTTGTTGTGCTTTACTCATTTGCAGTGATAGTGCTGCAGCTGTCTCTCAACGAAGCGAAATGGAAAGCAAAACAAACATTTTAGCAGGTTCCTTAGCATGTCCTCCTTGCATTTTGGAGGGGATAGATTGCTAGAAAACCCATTTCATTGAACAGGTGGTAGGTCTATCATCCATCCAAGAACAATGCAATAGATTCAGCTACCAGCCTGGCTTTCTTCCAAAGTTTTATAAATTAGAGGCCTTTCAGAGGGGCATTTTTATTATGGTGACCTGGCTAACTCAGTTTTAATCCCTGTAGTAAATAACATTGCTTAAAATACATTTAGAATTAATTATTGAGGAGGACAATTAAGGATAATTAAGATAGCATTTTCAGAACAAGAGCAGGCAGTTCATCTGTATACTGTGCAAGATAAAGGCCACCAGCAAGTGGACCTGTTGCAGTTTTTTGAGATTATAGCTTTATTTTAATATATTATGTGATAAAATGCAAGTGTAAATGCTTAATTACGATTCAGTTAATGTCAGTGTTAACTCCATAATTGACTTCAGTGGCACTGAAAATTAGCTCTAGCAAATCAGTTAAATAGAAGATTTCATTACTTACTGAAATGCATGGCACTTTAAGAAATTACAAGCATATTGCTATTTAAAGTGAGTAAGTCAGTTATTAGGTAGACTTGCTACCTATAGATTCTTCTGTGTTAGTGAAACCAGGCCAGTTTCTATTGGTACATCATCAAAATTTGATTTTTTTTTTTTTTAATGTGAATGTTACCTGTGAGAACTTCTGTACCTCTGAATATTTTTGCACCTTGTTTGTTTTTTTAACATAATATGTGTACCACTCAATTGTAATTAAAAGCCCTCTAAACGGTTTACAAAAATATAAAACGAAACATGAAAATTCTTGATTAAAAATCAGTTAAAATCAGGTATTTAAAAGCATTCAAAAGATTACTAAAACAAACAGCTGCTGAGATATGAGCAAAGTCTCTCTGCCGGTACCCTCTTTTTGTCTTAGGCAGTTCCGTTCCTTGCTACCTGCCTCAGCTGCTTCCTCTTCCCTCTCCTTGCTCAAAAGAGTAGGTGAGTTGTACGTCAAGCCCCTCCCCCTATTTATTGAGTAATAAAACATATGGACACCAGTATTTGGGGTTAATGGGATAATTAAGGCCACAACTTTATTGGTTACAGAATGTGAGTGGTATTGGCTTAGGCATTGTAATTGAACCGACCATATCTGACTCCTGCCCGCCATGCAGGTAGTCTAGTAAGGGTCAACCACCAGTAAGGCGAGCCCTGTTGATGTACATCAAGTGAGGGCTCCCCCAGGGTCCCTGTTGGGGTCGTGGCATGGCCCTAGCCCATACTCAGGCTTCAAACGAGATCCACACCCCCAAATCCCTTTAACGGAATACCTTTAAAGAGGAGGGGCAGGTGGGCGGCTGCTTAAATGGCCCAAGCCATGCCCCCGGTTTACTGGATTGGTCGACCATGGAGCCGGGGGCTCCCTGTGACGCTGGTGGCATTGCCACGTCTCCCCCCATGCATGGGGAGAGTGCGTGGCCTGCCTGCAACACCGCCGCCCAGGGAGGGAGAGCGACTCTAGCAGCTGTCATTTTCACCAACCACCGCTTCCTCTTTGCCACCACTGGACACGATGGAAAGATATGTGATGGCCATGTTAAATTTTACGTGCTAATAAACAATGACTTTCTTTCATTCTCAATGGATGCATGCACTTAAAAAAAAGGAATACTTTAGATAAAAATATCATTTTGGGAGTGGGAGGGAAAGGAGGTAATGGTGGCAAGAGAGAAAAGAACCAACTTTCCTTCACTAGCAGTTGACAGGAGAGAAAAATATATACACTGTAAATGGCCAAACTGTTTCTTCTTCACCCCCCTCATTGGTCGGCAACTTTCTGGTTACTCATTTGGAAGTATAGAACTCTCATTATCATTATTCATGGCTCAATTAGCCATATTCATTATCTCTGTGTGTAGGTCTAGGTTTGTATAACCTCATGTAAACAGCACTCTTTTTCTGATCTAATTATCTGACATATATATATATATTACTTAGCATGCTTGTTTTAGTCTTGCTCTCTAGAGGTTCTTAGCTTGCCATTGTCAGCTTCTCTCCTGCCCCCAACTCCACACACTGAACTTGATCGTGGTTTTGGGCGTCAAATATAAGTAAGCATAAATGATTCAAAGAGATTTGCCTGATCTCAGGCTTGACAGTAGATAATACATATCAGCTCTGTGTCTGTGTATAGGAAGACTTTGTCTCTATTCTATCCAGGATATTTATTTATATTTATATTATTTATTTATTACTTTTCTATACTACCCTTCACCCAACGATCACAGGGCAGTTTACAACATAAAAACACAAAAAATGCATAACATAGTAACAAACAAAACAATAAGACACACACCCCAACACACAGCGTTTAAAAGGCCATATATTATTTCATTAGCTAAAGGCATGAGAGAAGAGGAATGTTTTTCCCTGGCACCTAAAGATATGTAATGAAGGCTCCAGGTGAGCTTCCCTGGGGAAAGCATTCCACAAAGGGGAGCCATTGCATAAAAGGTCTGTTCTCATGCTGCCACCCTCCAGACTCTCTGGCATACAAAGAAGGGCCCCTGATGATGATCTCAGAGTCTGGGTTGGTTCATATAGTGAGAGGTGGTCCTTGAGGATATTGGATCTTACAGGGGCCATTGCAACTTACAAGGCACATTTGAAATCCCATCTGACATAGTGACGGGCATTTTCGGTGTTAGCATGGGATAGATGTGAAGAGGCATGTTATATGAAGATGCTGACTCCCTCATATCGGATTAGCCACAGAAAACAGAGCCAGTGTGTTGTAGTGGTTAGAGAGCTGGTTGTTGGACTTCTATTCTTCTCACTGTGCAGATATGTAGGATTGGTTCATCCCATGTCTGTGTTATGCATTCCAGCACCGACTGTTGGAATCACAGGAGCGGATGTTTACTGTACTCTGTTTCCGTTTGGTTTTGCTTTCACTTCTGACTTCTGTCTGAAGAAGACCAGAGAGAAGAGACATGTTTTCTTTTGTTCTGCCTTACGGTTAATAAAGTAGCTTTAGTGCTTACAACCTCAGCCTAGCTCTGACTGCGTTTATCTCTGCTGGACTCTGAATATGTGCTCAGTGTCTCCAAGACATGAGTCCTTATAAATCGCCGGGGAAGGTGATTCGGAACTCCCTAGAGCTACACGCTGATGGGAGAGACAGGCTGGAATCTTTCCTATTGTATGCCTGGGGGTCGTCCTTCCCCCAGCTGACCCGACACTGGCTCCGGGCCTAGGGAAACAGATTCAAATCCCTACTTGGCCGTGTAGCTCACTGGGTGACCTTGGGCTGGTCATCTTCTCTCAGGCTAATGTGGCCCACAGGGTTGTTCAATAAAATAAAGTGTTTGCGCAAAATCTACTCATCCAGTATTTTGAGTCACTGAGACCCAATTGCACCTGCGAATGTCTGCAAGCAACCAATGCCTTAGTAAATGGACTTAATGGCAACTCTCAGTCAAGGATTTTTGGATATCCATTCTCAGGGCCAGTCCACCTATTAGGCATGGTAAGGTGGCTGCTTCAGCATGGCAGGCTCCCAGAGGCACTGCAGCCCTCCGTCTGCTGGACACTCATGACCCACCGCTGGGTGTAAAAGTAGGGGGTGCCTCCAGGGGAAGGAGGTGGTATTGAGGGGTGGGGTTGTCTCTGTCAGCAAAACATTCCATCCATTCTTCTCTGTTCACAGAAAGATCTTAGCGAAATGTGTTGTTGAGGGTTGCCCTCAACATTTCTGGGGCCTCCTTCAAAAGAATAAGTGAAGTCCTCAGATTTAATGGTTGGCTTCAATACCAAGCTATCATATGAGAGGCAAGCTTACACCTGTCTACAGCCTGTGAGATATGCTGACCAACATTCAGTCACAAGCCTTCATTCTAATATGAAAATTTTGCAGCTGATGAACAGTTGTTGTTGTTGTTTAGTCATTTAGTCATGTCTGACTCTTCGTGACCACATGGACCAGAGCACGCCAGGCACTCCTGTCTTCCACTGCCTCCCACAGCTTGGTCAAACTCATGCTGGTAGCTTCGAGAACACTGTCCAACCATCTCATCCTCTGTTGTCCCCTTCTCCTTGTGCCCTTCATCTTTCCCAACATCAGGGTCTTTTCCAGGGAGTCTTCTCTTCTCACGAGGTGGCCAAAGTATTGGAGCCTCAGCTTCAGGATCTGTCCTTCCAGTGAGCACTCAGGGCTGATTTCCTTAAGAATGGATAGGTTTGATCTTTCCTTAAGAATGGATAGGTTTGATACAAAGAGTGCTGTCCAATGGGGCAGGATATACCATGCAACACAGCATAAATTCTCTATGCATTTATTGATGAAGACATATATGTGGTGGGAAAACTGAAACTAGCCTAGCAACTCAAAACCTAAGCCAGACAGTTGTTGAGAAACTGTCAATACATTTATAATGTTCTGAATGGAATATTACAAATTGATAACATCTTTTCCAGTGTCCCACTGGCCAGAGTGTTCACGCAGAACAACCTGACTCTGGCTCATGCATTCAGAAAAACAAACAAACAAACAAACAAACAAACCAAAAACCCCGGAGTTCTTTGTCCACAAACCCAAAGTGTCAACAGCAACTTTTTAAATAAGTGATGCATTGAGACTTTCCAGGACTGAGTAAGAAACAAAATCAAAACAAACTAGTAAAGAAAACTTCCAGAGAAAATGAAAAGAATGTCTTAATAATGTCCATTTCATTTAATGTTTTCAGTCCCACAAACTACAGACAATACTTTGAAGGTTCACAAAGTGTAAATGGATTGCCAATAAAATAGTAATAATAAAAATGATCAGGGCAGCGACTGTAGATGTTATATTGATTTTATCAAAGGGTGCTGAAGAGACGTGCTTTTATTAACTTGCTCTCTATTTTCCCACAAAAGTAATAGTATCTGATTCATATCTCCTAATGCTGTAATAGAGATCTTTCTTACGGAATCCATAAGCATTTTGAAGGCTTAGCTAAGTGCCCTTGAATATGAAGTTGCAAAACTTTTCTTGTTCTTGATTCACATGGAGTGAACATGATGCATTAACAGTGGTGACATTGTTGGCAACTACTCTGTTGTAGACTGAAGAGTACCTTTTCCATGATGCTGTTTCATACGGACTCTTTCCTCCACCTTCTATTTTAAGAACACTTTTAAGGACAAATGCGAACCCATGTGGGGCTGGCAAGGTACTTGGATATGCTTCAGAGGACCTGATCATCTGTAAGGCTGATTCAGCTGACAGGCACAAGAGATGTGGCTTTTTCCGTGATGGGACCCCCCCTAAAAAACCCTTCTTTATAAAGAAACAGGGTTCATCTGAACTCTTTCTTCAAAATAAAGCAGTGTTGATTGTTTCGTTAGCACGTGGAATTTGGCTGCCCATTTTAATGTTGGTGTCATGGATATTACCTAATCTCTCTGTATAACCTTTGTGTGTTGTCTACTGCTCCCATTGCATTGCATAATGACAACCTATCTACTCCCCACCACCAAGAGCCTATCACCCACAAATATCTCCATTCTTCTTGCTTGTAGAACCTCCCACACCTATTGCACCTCCAGAACTTCTAGCAGTTGGAGCCACCTATCTATGGATCAAGCCAAATGCCAACTCCATCATTGGAGATGGACCTATCATCCTGAAAGAGGTGGAGTACCGTACGACCAATGGGAACTGGGCTGAAACCCACATTGTTGATTCACCCAATTACAAGTTATGGCATCTAGACCCCGATGTGGAGTATGAGATCAGAGTGCTTCTTACCAGACCTGGAGAAGGAGGAACTGGACCTCCTGGACCTCCGCTCACAACAAGAACAAAATGTGCAGGTAAGTCATATTGATTTTAAGACTCTGTGAGTGTCATACAAACAGGGGCATGTTATGGTAAAGGCTGATTTTCTGTTGACCAAATAATCAGATGTAGTATATGGCCCAAGTAAGTTCCTCCACTCCTATTGTATTTCCCCTGCCTGCTGCATATTTCCCGTCCCCTCATTTTTTTAAAAAAAGAGGATATGTATTTCATTTTATTTGCTTATGACCTTATGCCCTTCCCTATCCCATAAGTTCAGGTTGTTTTATAATCAGTGTTCTTTTTCTAAAAAAAAATGTTTAGGGGTACTCTCATTTTCCTACTTGTATTGAAATACTACCAGTCAATGAGACCAAATTTAGATTCACAAAAAATTATGGGTATGCGTACCCCTGCTTCCCCCCGAAAAAAGCGCTGTTTATAATATATTGAAAAGTTTAAAATATATGAATCATGGTACAATATAAATGACTCTGCTTTGTAATCACATTGGTGTATTCCATTTTGATTTGCACACACACACAGTCACTCACATAATGAGAGAAGGAACACATGGCAATATAAGTGATGTGGGTTGCTCTTTTCTTATATATCCTTCAAAAAAGAATCGGGAGTCATTGGGCCTCAAGACTGAAGTAAGTCAGAGAACAGGGGTTTTGACCAGAGTTTTTCATTGTATTTCCACTTCGTGGAGGGCTCTTTCAAGAGTCTCCTTATTGTGATGGGACTTATGTAAGAAGAGTCGGTCCAGGTCATGTATGATAAACTGCATAATACAACACTGTTAAATCAGCTTGTCCTCTGGCGTATCAATATTCTGTTTCTGAATTTATGGTTTCTGTGTGGAAAACTGATAGTGGGACTTCAACATTGTACTCTAATGGACACATTCACCTTACTGCATAGGGTTTATGGGCAGTTATATGGATGAATATGAAGGACAAAACAATGGTGCTTCTGCTACCTTTTCATTGTTATGTCAGTAGTACTAGTAGCATGAGAATTTGAAGAGTTGCGGTGTAACACCAAGCACTGTAAGTGGGCCCTTGCAGGGGGGAGGGGCAGCTATGTACACTTGTCCTGGGCCTCAGAGGGCAAAGCCAGTTGGAGCAGCATGTGGGGCTTCCAGGGTTCTGTTGGACTTAGGCTGTCATGCCAAGAACACCCCATGCCTCCCAGTCAACCAGGGACTCCCGACCCTGGGCCTCAGACAAGCTCTACATGGGCCTGACTATAAGCATACATTCAGAATATCCAAACTGTCCTGGTTTGCATGTCAGACTATGGTTTACTGGAGCCACACAAACTTGCAGGCTACTTGAGAGATGCTGGTAGCCACTCTGCTCATCCCTGGCCTTCTTTGCTCTCACAGTAAGCTAAACTAAATGAAACTAAAGCCAAGGTTTGGTTTGGTTCAGTATACCATCTGAACCAGACTCATGGTTAATCACTCTCCTCCCTAACCACATGGGGCAGCCAAGAATAAACCTTTTTTTTTTTTTTTTTTTTGGAGAAGACAGTGAGAAGTGATTCACACTGTTTTTGAGTAGGCTATCATCTCTATAGTGGCACTCCATAAAAGAATGATGGAGACAGTAACAGCCAGAGCTCTGTGAAGCAGGTGAATTTTTAAAAATGTGTTTAAATAATCATTTGCAAAATAAAAAGGGTGGGGGAGGTGAAAAGCTTCCTTTCCCCAATGCAAACCCACTTCTCATATTGCTGGATGAATTTTAGGCTTTGAAAGGGCACCCAAAGGGGCACCCTCAACAGGCAATGGATGGCTGGATGGGCTGATTGAATTGAATGTGGCCACTTCTGCCCTCATCTCAAACTCTATGAAAACTTTGAGCCAGATCTTGCTTCATTGGTGGTCTTGGAATATAGCTCAGGTCTTTCCTCTTAGCACCCAGGTGTGGGTTCTTGTTGTTGTTTTGCTTTTGTTTCAATGTATTACAGGCAGTAATCAGCAGGTGGCTTTCAGAAGCTAGAGAGGAAGGACAGGTTTTCTATCGTTGTTGCTGGTGGTGTGAGAGGCGCAAAAAAAAAAAAAAAAGAAAAGTGAAAAAATAGTAATGGGATAAGGGGTTGCTTGTGCGTAAGCGCTAAAATGCTCCCAGTTTTGTAGTCAGTTTTTAAACTCTCCCTAACCGCACAGCCATAAGTGCGTGGCTGCCTTAATCACTGGCAGAATCCATCAGTGGGCGTTTCCTGAATTTCTTCCAACATAAAAGTTCCTTGACAGAAAGTCTCCTCCTTGATTCCCTGCGTGACAGCTTTCTGCGCAGAGTGGGCGTTCCAAGGGGAGGTCCTGAGCTCTCACCACTGGTCTCGCTTGAAGCATCTCTGAGCCTAACCTCCGACGCTGTCTCCTCCTCCCCTCCTTCTTCAGCGGAAACTCTCCCTCTCCCCCTGCTGGTTCCTTCCTCAGCATCTGAGGGTCTCCCAGCATCCGAGAGCCTCTCCACCCCCCTGAGCTCCGATGGCAGTTCCCTGACAAAAATAAACTATCATCCCAACAGGCTCGTTATCTGAGAACATGCCAGTCTCATCTTCTGTAAATCCTCCCAACGATGAAGTCACTGTCAAATCCTACAGCCTGAAGCCAAATTTTGTGTTGTAAAAGATTGTTTCAAATGACTCCAGTGGAAAACAGAGTGATTCTGAAAAGTCAAAGCTGCTAGAGATGGGAGGCTGGTTGCTTTATGAAACAGGATACTTGCGGCTGAGACTTGGTTGCCAGTCACAGCTCACAGTTTCTAATGTGAGACTTCACTATTCACAAGAGCTGACAGTTAAATGACAGGATGTGCATGCCCTACGAAGTAATCTGATATGATACTCTGCATCTGCTGGGCTTCGTGCACCTTCCATTTTAGTGTCGAATCTCCCCTGCCCCCAGAAGTATTTAATGCTGCCCTAAGTTGGGCCATAAAAAGGAGAATTTCCAGCATTTATCTGGTTCTCATAGAGAAGAAAACCCATGGTTCAACATTTGTTTTACTGTAAAGGAAACATTTATAAGAATATTGAATTACAGAAAAACTACAAGAATTTCAAATTTCACACTTATTCAAATCTCAGGGTTTTCTAGAGGAAACCCAAATTTGCCCACTCACACCTGTTACATCCCGTTCTTAATAAGATAAATTACCGTATTTTTTGCTCTATAAGACTCACTTTTTCCCTCCTAAAAAGTAAGGGAAAATGTGTGTGCATCTTATGGAGTGAATGCAGGCTGCGCAGCTATCCCAGAAGCCAGAACAGCAAGAGGGATTGCTGCTTTCCCTGTGCAGTGATCCCTCTTGCTGTTCTGGCTTCTGAGATTCAGAATTTTTTTTCTTGCTTTCCTCCTCCAAAAACTAGGTGCGTCTTGTGGTCTGGTGCATCTTATAGAGCGAAAAATACGGTAATAAAGGTTTTACTGTTGTAACAATTGTTTTCTCAAAATTTATCTTCTGTATCATGAAAATAAATAAAAACAGTATTATTATTATTATTAATAATAATAATAATAATAGTTTTTATGTTGTCACCAACAACATTTGGATGTAGCCCACCTTTGCACAGGCTAACTAGCATTGGTACAGTTAAATATTAAATTGGGTAGTGGAAAACAGTCACGTAGACAGTAATAGATAATTGACATTTGCTCACTTGCCACCTGTCTTTTCTTGTTGAATAAAAAAATCACCATCACAGAGATTTCACTTAGGTAGTGTCACGCTCCATTATTTGCTTTTTGATGAGAATGAGAATTGAGACGGAAGTTCGCCAGTTTCAGATCATGAGCCTCCCCTATGTCAATACAATTGATTAAATATTCTTGGCTCTGAAGACAGAATAGCATGATAAATACCATTCCCTATGTATGTCTTCAGCAGTTACTATCATTATCATTATTGTCAGGGAACTGCCATCAACTGCCATCGGAAAGGCAGGAGGTGGAGGGGCTCTCAGAAGTCAGGAGAGACTCAGCAGCGGAGGAAGGCACCAGCAGGGGGAGAATGGGAGATCAGAGAGAGAGGGAGGCGAAGGAATGGCTCAGGGAGTCTTCTAGCGATAACAGCGGAGAAGTCTCAGGACCTCCCATAGGTACACCCAGTCCTCGCTGGAAACTGTCGCGTCGTGAATCCAGATGACGCGTTTCCGTCAAGGAGCTTTTATGCTGGAGTAAATTCCGTAAACGCCCACTGTCGGATTCTGCCAGCGATTGACGGAGCCATGCTTAAGGGCTCCGCTAAAGACAGAGCTTTGCTAAACTGAGCAAACTCTGAGGGACTAAGCTTTTACGCACAAGCAGCTCATCATCCCATCACAATTATATATATATAATTTTATCCCACTTTCCCCCCTAATTTCAGCTGTTACAATAAAAAACAGAACAGCAGCCACCCTTTCGTTAAAAGCAGTCAATTCCCAAAAGCCTGTTAGAAGAAGAAAGTCTTCACCTGACAGCAGAAAGACAGCAAAGAGGGAGCCAATCTAACATATTTAGGGAGAGAGTTAAGCTTAGGAGCAGCCACCGAGAAGGCCCTGTCCCACATCCCTACCAAGTATACCTGTGAGGGTGGCCTCTCTACCTGACCCTTGGGTCTCACTTCAGATGACACCCTCTCTCCTCAGGCCATAGCCCTCACTCATCCTGCTTTGTAACCCAAATATTTTTGCTTGGCTGGAATATGTCAATGAACCATGATAGTGCTCCTTATTTGCACAGCAGCAGGACGAGAGAGGTGTGTGACTGTGTGTAGACACTAGTCTACTGTAGAAAAGTAAAATTTACATTTGATTTTCCACCGGCTGTTGCTTCTGCCTCTGCTCAACACTGGCATGTGGTCCTCAGAAGGTGGCCTAGAAAGAAATGTGGCTATTAGGTTGAAAAGGATTCCCTACCCTTGAAGTAAATGCTGACAGAGATGGCTTCAGCCATGCCTGATATATTCATTTTCCTAGAATTCTGGTACTCTGGAGAAATGAGGGTGTTGGGTATGGCTGGACTCTGGAACCACCTTCTCTGGTGCTTCCATGAACTGTACACCCAATCCCCACACCATGAAATAAATGAAAGTGGTGGTTACTGACCTACAGTACTACATACATTGCCACCCCAAACATCTGCCACTGCTTCTGAGGGTCATTTGAGGACCCCCAGGACTTGCAGAATCCCAGACCTAGGCCCCACAGCCCATGGGCAATGGCAGTACAGGGTGTAGAATTATTTTGCTGCATTTTATAAAATGAAGTGAGCCAAAATGCTCTCATACTGAAATCTTATCTTTTAAAAAAGGATCACAGATATATAGATCCACAATCCTCCTAGCCTAATATAATCTACCAGGCTTTTCCATGGATTAATAACTCGCTATCCCAAACTTGCTTTATGTCTGCTGTTACAATATATCAATGTGCTTTATGCATCTTTCTCTTTCCCTCTCTATTCTGAGCATGGCTCTGTTGAAGTCATATTTATGGGCCCCCAAGGTGTCTGCAGAAACAAGAGTGCACTATATTGATGATACAATTAATACAATATCATTATCTTTTTCTAAGACGGCAGGTGGGCAGCATCACAGTATATTAGTGAAATATTATCTGATTTTGAGATAAAATTCCCTGAGACTGAGGGGAAAGCATCATAGATGAAAATTTCATTTTTTTTTCAAATGCCTAATGCTCCAATCAATACGACCAGGGACTGCAGCATTTTGTGGCATTTTTTTGCCGGTTTGTCATAAGATTTTGTTCTCCAAAATAGGATTGTGTTTAGTAGAAGGAGGCAGCTGTTTTCAATGCATCCTCTTTTTCTTATCTATTAGCTCCAAGTGGAGCACAGTACCTGGGAAGGCTTGTTTTTTTTTCTGCTTCAGTGGTAAATTTGGAAAGTGACTTGATTATTATTTTAATAAATGCTCAGAAAGACAGGCTGTAACATGCCTATTCTTGCTGCTCATATTATCTCTCTAGCTTGAAACCTTTAAAACAAAAGATGTTGCTATTATGGTACAATGAAATTGAAGCAATTTGCTGGTGCAATATTTCCATAACATTTTTAGTCTGATAAGAACGGAACAAGAAATGTGAACTTTACTTATCATCATCATCACAATAATCTTAAGATGTAAACTCCTTGAATTAGCCTAGTCTCTTCTTCCATGTACAGTGGTGCCCCGCAAGACGAACGCCTCGCAAGACGGAAAACCCGCTAGACGAAAGGGTTTTCTGTTTTGGAGGCGCTTCGCAAGACGAATTTCCCTATGGGCTTGCTTCGCAAGACGACAGCCCATAGGGAAATCTCCGGGACAGTGGGGAAGCGCAGCTCGTCTTCCCCGCTGTCCTCGGACCTCCTCCGAAGCCTGGCGGCGGGGCGGGGACACCTCCTCCCGCCGCCGGGCTTCGGAAGGATGCCCCGATGCCGGGCGGCGAGGCGGGAACGCCTCCCCCCGCCGCCCGGCATCGGAACGATGTCCCGAAGCCGAGCGGCGGGGCGGGAACGCCTCCCCCCGCCGCCCGGCTTCGGGGCGGGAAAGCCTCCCCCCGCCGCCCGGCTTCGGGGCGGGAACGCCTCCCCCCGCCGCCCGGCTTCGGGGCATCGTCCCGATGCCGGGCGGCGGGGCGAGAAAGCCTCCCCCCGCCGCCTGGCATCGAAACGATGTCCCGAAGCCGGGCGGCGGGGCCGCGAAGCCTGAGGAGCGCTCCCGCTGCTTGCGGAGAGGTCCGCGAAGCCTGTCCTGGACCTCTTCTGAAGGCAGGCGGGAGGCAGGCAAAAGTCTTTGCAAAAGTCTTCAGACTTCAGAAGCAAAAGTCTTCAGACTTTTGCCTGAAGGCAGGCAAAAGTCTTTGTCCCCCCTGCTTGCCTTCCCAGGGGCTTTTAAATCGCCCGGACAGCGGAGAAGTCCTCCGCTGTCCCGGGCGATTTTAAAATGCCGCCCGCCAGAAGAGGTCGAGGGAAGGCGGTTTCCACAGGAACGCATTAATTGATTTTCAATGCATTCCTATGGAAAACCGTGCATCGCAAGACGAAAAACTCGCAAGACGAAGAGACTTGCGGAACGAATTAATTTCGTCTTGCGAGGCACCACTGTACAATGGGACCTTGGGTTAAAAACTTAATTCGTTCTGGAGGTCCATTCTTAACCTGAAACTGTTCTTAACCTGAGGTACCACTTTAGCTAATGGGGCCTCCCGCTGCCGCTGTACTGCCACCATGTGATTTCTGTTCTCATCCTGAAGCAAAGTTTTTAACTTGAGGTACTATCTATGGGTCAGCGGAGTCTGTAACCTGAAGTGTCTGTAACCTGAAGCGTCTGTAACCTGAGGTACCACTGTATCTCTTCTGCTTTCTGACTTCTTTACATAATGCATCCTATTAATTTGTTAGTTTCTGAGCCTTTTCCATGTCCCCACCTGAATGTTGTCTATCTTCCTTTCACGATTATCTTCTTTTAAGCACCCAGCACATTGATAGAGTAGTTCTTCTTCTTCTTCTTCTTCTTCTTCTTCTTCTTCTTCTTCTTCTTCTTCTTCTTCTTTGGTGATCACTTGTAGCCGACTAAGATTGTCTTCCATGAATATGGTCTTAACATGTGTCCATAAGTGACTGTGGAGGCCAATTCTGGATCCGCACATCCTTCCACAGTGTGGACAAAGGTTTCTGGGCAGGAGTTGATCACAGTGAGGATCTGACAAATGTGTCTTGCACTTAGTGTACAACAAGGACCTGAACAACTTGAGCAGTGCATTGTTTGGTACCCCCTGGCAAGGAAGCAAGTGGCAGAAATGAAATTTCACCAAGTGACAAGAATTGTTGCATTCTGATATTTGGTTAGTTGGTTGTGGATTTCCATAGCTGAAGCAAAGGGGAAATGTTTATTTAGGACTTGTTCCATTTGAATGACAGAAGAATTACACACTCACCTTTTCCCTCAGTGCGAGAAGGGAAAACCTTTACAAGACTTGGAATAAAAGTTTCCCCTATTGTTTCTGTCTCTGTTTTGTGTTGCTGCAGAATGGGAATCAGTGCAAGTTGCACTGTGAATGTGTGGGTGACTCCGTCGAGAAAGGTGGCTCTTTTCATGATCAAAGGTGTAGCATGCCCTGGAGCAGATTTTGATGGGAGTCATCAAAATTGTGTGTTTGTCTCACTATACTTTTCTTCATTTTCCCATTCCTTTTGACCTCCCTTGGCCCATAAAACCCACGTGTTCAAACTGCTGTGGCAGGAAAAATACAATGTACTTGCTGATGTTTATAGCCTGTGAAATAGTGAGACCTGGTTCACAGTTTGTCTGTCTTTTCCATAGAACTAATAATACTGGCAAACATTGTTATGTAAAGGAAGAGATGTTCTCAGTTGCCAAATAAGTCTTCTTTTCACATGTAGTTATTCATCATTTATTTTTATATACCACTTAATGCCAAAATAGGGTTCTAAGCAGCTTAACAAAGTACAAAAAACAAAAAAAACACAAATAAGCACTATCCATAATGAAAATATGCAATAAAACAATTTCACTTAAGCTACACAGCTATGAACATCAGAGATTGGGGTCCAGAGATCCAAGTAAAGAGGTGCATCTTATATTTCAGCAAAGGTGCATTCCATAAATCTGGTACCACCAGTGAGAAAGCACTGCAGTAAACTGGAAACCATCAGGACCTGGCAAGACTATCAGAATTTGTTGATCTTCATGCCCTTACCATGCACTGATGGAGATGATGTCAGTCTTTCACTCAGTGCCTCAGTAGTGTAATATCTTTGAGACCTTGAAGAGGTGAAAAGTAGAGTGTATTACACACACACACACACACACACACACACACACATCAATATAAATATATTTTTTGTTCTCAGTGGCAATGTGTTTTAAGAAGTTATCTTTTCTTTCTGTAACTGCCGGAAAACACACACATACACAGTTCTGATATTATTTCCATATTCAGTACTTGTGGTTTAAGTGGCCTCACCAGGCATAGTCATATATTGTGCAATGGTGCCGGAACTAAACTCAACTATTGAGCATCCCTCAATGGACAGATCTGTCAGTTTTGATTTCTCTCAGTTTCTCTCTTTTCCAGTCTTATGTTCTGTTATCCACCCTCCCAATTTTTTGGGTGATATATCCTTTTGAAAGCCCGCCAAAAAATCATCAGCATTTGGGCTCCCATTTCAGTGTGCTTTTCTCCTCCTATATACATTTGCATCTGGGATGTTGCTTTATACACACACTTTTGTGAGCCATTTGCCCTAATATAATGCATGTGGTGTGTTATTTTCACTGACTTAATGGAGTCAATGGAGCACACTTTTTGCTCCAAATATGCATTGTTTGCACTTTATTTGGTAGGAGAGCTGCCTCACAAAATCCAGTAAAGTACAAATTTCAGAGTATAACTGCATGTCAGTATGAATATCGTTTCAGGGACTGTAAAGTAGGCAGACTCACAATAAAATGTGAATTGAACTGAATTTCTCCTTTATCCCAAGCAGGGAGTAGATGGAAGCAGAAAAAACAGGAGCCACGCACAGAGCTGGGTTGAAAACACCCCTCAATTTTGTTTCTGGTACGCAATAATTAATATATTAAAATACACAATGAAACAACCCCATTGAGCATATTTTAAATATAAACATCCATAGTTATAATATGTAACAAAGCAATCCCATTAGAATTCAGTGATTAAAACAGGAGGCACAGGTCAATGTTGCTGACACCCCAGTAGTTGCTGACAGAAGAACATCTTGCTTGCTGTGTTAACTGGGGGGCGAAAGAGGGTATTAAGGCAAAATATGTTGTGAGCTGCTCATGTTGTCTGCAGCCACCAGTTTGAAGGTTTGGTTGGTATCCTATTTCAGTGGTGGACTGAGCTGTCTGCTCAGACCGCTAGGCATGCTTAAGCTCCTCCCATTAAGATTTGTGATCCCTCCCATGCCCTCCATCTTGCTGAGTTCTGATAACATCACTTAAGGTTGCATTCAGCACAGTGCTAAAAAAGTGTCTAGATTTCAGGATGGTGCAGGCATGCAAAAAGTGAGGACAGCTGGGAGAATCCATTGCACTAGCACAGGGGAGGATAACTTTATATATATATATATATATATGCTTTCGTAGATTTTCACGGGTACAGGAATGCAGGTTTTGGTGTCCTCGGGTGTCTTCCCGTGTAAAAGTTGGGGTGTCTAGGCGACGTTTCGACGAGGTCTCACTCATCATCTTCAGGCTGGTGCTTTCGGCTTCTTGTTACTGGAACAGAGCAGGATCTCAGTGTTTGAGTTCCTATAAATACTGTAGAGGGGGTGTGGTGTATAGCCTCCAATGTTCTGGGCAGAGAGGAAGTTCCCAGGCTAGTGTGCCTTTTCTTCTTTTGTTCCTTAATTACTTGAGAGATATCTTGAGTGATTTCTTGAGTGATATCCTGAGTACCACTTAGGTGGGTCATTAGGTGTGGATTAGTTGTTAAAGTCTTTGTGTCTTGACCTCTTGAACTTTGTGAAGAGTTTTCCTGAGAAGATGGCTGTACTGTACTTAGTTGTGCTCTGGCTTGGCTTCGTGTATAGGGGCGAGCTGTGGTTTTGTGGCTTGTGTCAGCCAGATCTGTGTAGGGATTGCAGGGGGGTGCAGCATCCGGAGGTGCCACCATGGATTGGCTACTGGATGGTGTCTGTAATTCATCTGTGGAGAGGGTCTGGGTTTGGGTCTGGTGTGGTTGATTGGTGTTGGCGTTCTGTGTGCCTCTGGATCTGGTGTCAGTTTTTGTGGGGAGGGCTAATTTCCAGATGTCTGGCAAGCGGGATGTGTCGTCACGCTTGTTCATGTTGTGAGGGTGTTTCTCTATCTCGATGGCTTCCATGATTATTCTCTTGTGGTGATGTTCCGTGTTAAAGAGCAATTTGGAATCTGCAAAATTAATTTCGTGTCCTGTTTCTTTCATGTGTTGGAAAAGAGAGGAAGTTTTTTCTTCTTTTTTGACGGCATTCTTGTGTTCTGCGATACGTGCTGACACCAGATCCAGAGGCACACAGAACGCCAACACCAATCAACCACACCAGACCCAAACCCAGACCCTCTCCACAGATGAATTACAGACACCATCCAGTAGCCAATCCATGGTGGCACCTCCGGATGCTGCACCCCCCTGCAATCCCTACACAGATCTGGCTGACACAAGCCACAAAACCACAGCTCGCCCCTATACACGAAGCCAAGCCAGAGCACAACTAAGTACAGTACAGCCATCTTCTCAGGAAAACTCTTCACAAAGTTCAAGAGGTCAAGACACAAAGACTTTAACAACTAATCCACACCTAATGACCCACCTAAGTGGTACTCAGGATATCACTCAAGAAATCACTCAAGATATCTCTCAAGTAATTAAGGAACAAAAGAAGAAAAGGCACACTAGCCTGGGAACTTCCTCTCTGCCCAGAACATTGGAGGCTATACACCACACCCCCTCTACAGTATTTATAGGAACTCAAACACTGAGATCCTGCTCTGTTCCAGTAACAAGAAGCCGAAAGCACCAGCCTGAAGATGACGAGTGAGACCTCGTCGAAACGTCGCCTAGACACCCCAACTTTTACACGGGAAGACACCCGAGGACACCAAAACCTGCATATATATATATATATATATATATACACACACACACACACACACACACACACACACACACTGTATTAAAATTACATACCGCTCTTCATCTGAGGATCACAAGGCAGTTTACAGTATTAAAAATATATTTAACACAAAAACAAACATAGCAATATCCCCCTCACACAAGGCCATAGATAGTGTAATTAGCCAAAGGTCTGGTAAAAGAGGAATGTTTTCACCTGGTGGAAGTTAAAGGGGAGGGAAACTTGTAGAAAGGGTTTAAGACAGCCCTCACATTCCTGTTTGCGCCCCTGGAGGCTCGAATGGGAGCACAGGAGCTGTCTTAAAGTCTTTGTCAAAGCCTCTGATGCACCTTACACACACTTTTGCACATGGCTTTAATCTCATTTGGTGAGTGCTGATTAAATCCTGTTGCTTTGCTGTGTAATCTTGAGACCTGCTTGGAATGTGAGTGCCCAGTGAATTCAGGATTAAATTCTGTCCTCCTGCTCATCAGCTGACACCACTAGTGACATCAACTAATGGATGAGTGGCTATGATTTGAGAAAACAGCCTTTTGGGCCAAATTAGGCTCCCTGATAGGCCAAGACTGGCCTATAGGCCAAAGACTCCACAACCCTGCACTAGTGCAAATGATTGAGCTGGCACAACAATTTGGTTGAATGCCTCCCGTAGTTGTGAATCAAAACCCAGGTCTTTCCAGTATTTCCAGTTTGGGTGGAAAAGCAAAATAATGTACTGCCCTTTCCCTGGATTTTCTCCCCTCTCTTTTTAAATGCCAGGCATAGACAACAGCAGAGTCTACTCCTCTCCAATAATCCAGCTCATTCCCAGCCTCCAGCCAACGAGTCCTGGCACTGTTGCTTACAGTCTCCCCCTTCATCCCCACCATGTCAGGAAGAAAATGGTTTCTTCCTCCTAAGTGTGCTTCTTCAGTTATTTCCAGATAATTAAAGAACACACATTTATCTTTGTGATATACTTTTGCTGGCTATGATCCAACATCATTATCTTATCCCTGCATGATGGCGGCAGCCTTGCTATAGGGGATTTAGTCTTGCTGTGAATGAATAACAACTTCTGATCCTAAAGTCCTAATAAATCAGGGCAGGGGCAGATGCTTGCAGCATTACAGGAAAGAAAAGGTAGCAAAGCATTCCTGAAATAGCAGGTTATTGCTGTGGCTATTATTATTATTATTATTATTATTATTATTATTATTATTATCTATAGAGCCCTTCATCCAAGGATCACAGGGCAATTTACAATATAAAAAGACATACCATAGTAACAAGCAAAAATAATCCCCTCCCCTCAGTTTAAAAGGCCATAGATTGGGGCAGGGGGCAAAATGTATAGTTCATTTTGGCTGGATGCATAGCTCCAAAGTGCTATGCACACTCTCCACTAAGAGAAAGCTCCAAGCAGAGTTTTAAGATCACAAAAAGCAAGCAGCAGTACAGCGTGTAAAACCTTTCAAGTACCCTGTTCTAGGTACTACCAAAGCTTCCCCAATTCTACCCCTCTTAGCGTTGAACAGAACTTTAGTAAGTTTAGTAAGTTTAAAAATGCTTTACTTACAAAGTTCCAAAGGCCAAGTGCATGCATTTATCCATGCAACAGCAACCAATCACGGACAGAAATCTTGAGATACAAAATATAGTGAAATAGCTCTAAGCATGCAGTCTGAGCTTCTAGCAAGCAAGCAAGCTCAGGCACGCCCTACTTCAGTAAGTTCATATGGTGAAGAAGGGAATGAAGGAAGTAACTTAACTTCCTTCCTGGTGAGGGGCATAACCTAGCTCAGGCTTCCTCAAACTCGGCCCTCCAGATGCTTTTGGTCTAAAACTCCCATGATCCCTAGCTAGCAGGACCAGTGGTCAGGGATGATGGGAATTGTAGTTTCAAAACATCTGGAGGGCCAAGTTTGAGGAAGTCTGACCTAGCTGAATCGAGGAATACAATTATATGATCTCAGTGCCTATGCATTAACTAGCCCTAACCTTGCTACTTATAGTTGACTGCAATTTCCCAGACTGTTTAATTAGCCAAAAGCCTGGCTGAAGAGGAATGCTTTCGACTGGCACCTAAAGGGGTATAATGAAGGTGCCATGTGAGACTCCCATGAGAGAGCATTCCACAAGCAGGGAGCCACTGCAGAAATGGCCTATTCTAGTGTTGCCACATTCTGAACCTCTAGCATAGGAAGCGCATGGAGAAGGGCCTCAGATGATAATTACAGGATCCAAGTTGTTTCATATGGTCCTTGAGGTGGTCCTTGAGGGATTGGCTGGCTGGGTGAGCTTCATGGGTAATACATGCTTTGATGATGATGATGATGATGATGATGATGATGATGATTGGGCTAGATGAGCTACACACAATTCAGTGAAATCTTGTGTGAGCACTAACCTTTCTTCATCATTAGGAACATCACTGACACTATCCAACAAGTGCCCTTGATACGCACACAGCTATTTTTCACACAACATTTCAGCCATAACAGAATGACATTGGGGGGGGGGGTTGGAGTGAAGGAACTGTTAGAATTCCTGCTCCGTGATTGCAGTCATGGGATCACTGATGGGAAAACACCATGTTTTCAAGAGAATTCCCCACACCTCCAGAGCAGATTTTGAAGGGAGCTTTCAGGAGGGAAGAGATGGGAAATGGAGTTGCGTTGTGCCAGTGGAAGTCTGCTCTTCTCATGCATGGTGTAAAGGACTGGACTGAAGGGGACAAGATTGAGGAGGAATGGTGGAGACCACCCGCCTTCTCCTGAAGCTTCCCGAGAAGAGGGAGGCAGTATTGAATTACAGCAGAAGTTTGAGAAAGGTCACAACTCAGAGACAGGCAAACAAAAGAGTTGGGATGTGTTGGGAGCAGGGAGGGGGGAGGGGGGAGCCAGAGCCAGGGGAGCCAGTTGACATGTGATCACTGGAGAGTATTTCTGACCCCCCTTCTCCCAGAACGCGGCGTTCATTGAGAGTGCAAGAGCAAAGGAGTCAGACACAATTGGCCATTGGCGACCACCGTAAAGGGAAGTGCTATTGCTAGGAAGGGAAGGGGGAGGGAACTCGGAGCAACACCATTACTGGGAGGCAGACTTCATTCCTTTGTCTGTCACTGTGATGATGGAATAAACTCATTGGTAGGAAACTTCCTTGTTTTCTCTGCTTCTTGCTGCCACCAGGGGAGAGATAGCATTCCCTGAAGCCTGACACATGGACTGTGTTGGACATGACCCAAAGAGGCGATCCTCACAAGCTGCTGAAGGAAATTTCATAAATTTATTTGTGAAAGCCCACTTCATTTTCAGTTATGCCTTACAGATATCGAGTTAACAACTCTTTGTCGGACACAGTGGTCTGTTGTCTCCTGGATGGCGGGTTTAGGACCTAAAAATGTAGTAACCAAGAGGAATGATATTTGGATCCCTGTAACAAATAAGTGAACAGCTGCACCTTCCATCTGGAAAGAGGCTGTGAATCTTGTCTTTCTTTGCAACAACATAGGAAATGGGCTTACATCAGGCCAGGATATTTGCCTATCTATCCTAGTATTGCCTCCTATGCTTAACAGAGAAGCAAAGGTGAAACATTTAAAGCAGGGGTCAGCAAACTTTGCCTGCGGGGGGCTGGTTCACTGTCCCTCAGAACCTGTGGCGGGCCGGACCACACACACATGCCTTTCTTTCCTCCCTCCTTCCTTCCCTTGGAGACAGAGCAGCTGAGATACCTCCACTCACCGCGTTCAGACAGAGCGGGCTGGGCTGGGGAGGGGCCAGTCTGCCAGCGCTAGGTTTTGGCTTGTGCGGAAGGGCCGTAGCCACCCCGCTGGGAAGGGCCGCTACCCCGGGGTGTCCATGACCGTGCTGCTAATGTGCCACCACCAAGCAGCACAGAGTCCTCCTCCTCCTCCTCCTCCTCCTCCTCCTCCTCCCTCCTCCCTCCTCCCTCCTCGCAGGCTCTCTGCTCCCGCTTCTTCCTGCCCCTTCGCTTCTCCTCCTCCCTTCTCAGAGCTAGATGTCAACAAGGCGCTCTGCCCTGCATCTCACCCTGTTTGGAGCAGCGAGCCTTGGGAAGGGTCGCCATTGGCCGCCGGCTTGTGTCAAACCAGCCAATGGAGGGGAGGCCTGAGGTTGCTAAGGCTTCAGAATGGCCAGCATCACGGAAGTCTGAGCAACCTCAGAACATGCTGGCAGATGTAGTCCCAGGAAAACTCCTCTCCGCAGAGCTAAACTGGAACTAAACCGGCATGGCATGGCAACTGACCGAGTGGGTGGCAGGCTCCATGGGTCAGATTTACGACCCTGGTGGGCCTTATCCGGCCCCCGGGCCTTAGTTTGCCAACCCATGATTTAAAGCAAGCCTTTTGCTTGTGAAGCAGTTGTTATTCTTTTCTTTTTTTGTTCTCAGAGCACAATATTGTCTCCGAGTAATCCTTGGCACTGTATTAGTGCAACATGTTTGTCATCACAGGCAGATGTCTGCTTGGTTTCAAATGGGAAGGTATTTAACAGAAAGGGCACAGGTGTGTAATAAAGTGACTGGGTGCGCCATGGGAGATGGAAAAGCAATGAAGTCTAAGCTAATTTGCCATAGCCATGTCACAGGAAGCAGTGATGAATTAACCAAGACATATTGTCCATCAGTAGAATTTAGGAGCAGAAAGGGACATGAGATTAAAAGATAAGAAATGGAGTTTGGGGGGTGCTTAATACGATTTGTCTAATTCTCCTTGGGATACAGACACATAATGGGTCTAATGCTTCCGTGGAGATGAGGATATCCAGAAAGGTAGTGTTACATTCTTAATTGGATATGGTGGCAGCTTCTACAGCACATTAGCCTGGAGGGGCATTTTGTACTTTAACAAGACCAAGCCTTTGGCTGTTAGAGGAAGGAGAGTAATTCCTGGGGTAGGAAGGTGGTAAGGAGAATCACATAATAATTGCCTTGCTGGTTAGGATAGGATTCTTCTTCATCATCTTTGTCTTCTTCTATTGGGAGGGCCAAAGGGACCTCAGCCCCTAGGAGTTGGCTCCTCTTAGTATATCTGAGTTGCTGTTCTGGATGTTCTGCAATCATAGAATCATAGAACTGTAGAGTTGGATAGGACCCTGAGGATCATCTAGTCCAACCCCCTGCAATGCAGGAAAATGCAGTTGTCACACCCAGGAATTGAACCTGCTCCCTTGACATTCTCAGCACCACACACTAACTGAGCTATCCAAGCTGATTGATGATTCCCTGCTCCTTGCAATACTCCTTACAAAACTGTGACCTGTTCTGTTTTATCTTCTGGGCCATTCATCCCTGACTCTTAAGTCCACAGTACTCACCCACATTGATTCAGAGACCCCACCCATTAAGGAATAATTTTTAATACTAAGAACCTGATACTGAAGCTTTCTGAAAGGTCTCAGCTCTTCCAAGTACATTCTGCAGTCCAAATCAAGTCTGTTTGGGTGGTTGCAGCACTCAGTCACATAAAATGGCAGAATAAGGTAACTCACCTGCTTGCTGAATATAGTGATTTGAATCATGATGCAAACATTTCTGTATACATGAAGCTAGGAATTCCTCACAATCCCTTCTTTTTCCTGATCCGTGCATGAAATCAGCTTGTGTCTGGAGCATGAGATTTAAGTATAACTGTGTCTCGATGCACAAATAAATGCAGCCCTTGTAAATGTTATTGAGAAGCTATCATCATAAGAGCATTAGGGCTTCCTTTATTCCCACAGAGATGCTTGCTAAAACTGGACAAATACTAAGGGATTTATTATTAAGAGTTGATTTTCTTTTTCTAAACCCAGATAAATAGTGCACAATTCTTTTCACACATTTTGTTTTGTATTTAGCTATTCATTTCCACGTCAAGCTGTGTTTCCATAAATTATTTTTGGTGTTTCGATTTTTGGCTGCTTTATAGCAGAGTGTGAATTTAGCATTCTGTTCTGAGCAGCTAGAGACATGGCAATTAACAGGTTACCCTCAAGGAAGGCATGGGGTCTCGTGTGGACCTTATGCTGTTGTCACAATAAAAATATAGATGATATCAAGAAAATGGCCTCTATTTGAAATTGCTCACTATACTTTGTAGACCATAAGTAGAATATGCTGTTTGCCTTTTCTTTTGCATCTTGGGACATTTTAGCTATATCCTGCATCCTTTGAGGAGCACCCCCCCCCCAATAAATAGTGACTTAAGCCTACAGTTTTGACAAAGATTAATCTGAATAAGATTTCGCCTCAACCCTGTTTCAAATGCTAGGGCTTTTCTCTGGAACATGTGAAATTGTGATACGACAAATGTTTGGATAAGTTCTGTGTCACCTCTGAGTAACCTCAGATTTCTGGGACTATGAGAAATTGCTTCCATTATAGAGGATGTGGGTTCAGTCTGGCCCTTGTGTTGAGCACACCTTAGTTTATCTGTGAAGCATGGAAGTTGGACAGTTGCGTGTGAAGAGCCCCAAACCCCCTCCAAATTAAATCACACAGGAAACAGAATATTTGTTTAGGATTTTTGGCATTAATTTGGCCACAACTTTATTGTTTACAGCATGTGAATGGTTGCTTAGGCATTGGTTCGGACTACGTGAACCTGCACTGGCAGGAACAGGACTGACAACTGGAATCTCCAGAGGTCAGTAAGGGAAAACATACTGGGGGAGCCCAGAGGCGGATTTCCGCCTCTTAGTTCACCCCAGATGCTCCCAGGAACCCTGGCATGGCCCTACCCCTGAGAGGGGATCGGACAAAGCAAATTGAGCCCCTGGATTCCTTTAACGGAATTCCCTCATAGCAGCAACAAAATTGAGGGGCAGGCACAGCCAATCCATAATCCCCTCCACCAAAGAATGAACCAATGCCTAACCGCCAACCTTACAAAGTTGTGACGATTTGCTACACGGTAGGCAAAAACCAAATGGCACCAGCCAATCAGCCAAGTGGCAAAATTCCTACTGGGCCCCTGCTCCAAAAACAGATGACCCCTAGACAGGCATAGCAAGGTCAAAAACATAACCTAAAATTATAGGGAGGGAGGGTGGGAGATCCGCTGCACAATGCGAAAGAAGTACTTGGCCACGTACAGCCCCTTAAATAGCCCCTCAGTTGCCAATCAAACCCCAACCGACAGAAATTTGCCCCAGCAACAAAGGGGCGACCAATGAGGCAAGGAGGTCATCCAAACGGGCCCGCCCCAGAACAAGAAGGCAGTTTGGTGATCTCACCACAACATGTGGCTCTCCATGACTTGGAGGTCACGATTTGTCAAGGCCCAGCAGAATCAGCAGCAAATGGGGTGATACATTCAGGCCCATTGCAGAGGCAGATTTAGGGCAGCACGACCTGTTCCCTTGGTGCCCAGGGTGCCACAGAGTGTTACAACTATGACATAGTAGTGAATTGAGCAGAACGGAAGGCGAGTGGCAAGGAGGCACCAATTTTTTTATCTCGCACAAGGCGTCGCTGAAATTTGACAGACCAAAATTTGACAGCCCGTGTGTGTGTGTGTGTGTGTGTGTGTGTGTGTGAAGTCAAAGGCCTGGGTGAAGGGGAGCCTCTTCATGAGTTAATGTAAGGCAAACCAAAAAGGTGTATGGCCTAAATTTAGAGTCAAACGAACCTCTATAGACATGAAAAGAAAGTTCCTTCTGGACTCCTGGAACGACATGTCCCTGTCCAACTGTCTGTCACAACACAATAGCCATTATGGAATAATCTGTGCAGATCTGTTCAAAAAAACTAGTGTTTGTATATTTTACTTAAAACAAAAAATAAAACAACCCATGGGAGAAAAGAAAGGAGCATGGAAGATAAAATACAATTTGGCAAGTACATTCTTTTTCACATCTAGTAGTAAAAATGCTTTCAGTCCATAACAAATTGCTTATGAGTATATTGTGAATACTTGTGAAAGGACTGGAGGGGAAAACCTTTTTGCATCTTAATATCCCTCCTAGCTAACAGATGTGTCTTATATAAATTTACCAAATGAAAATATTAACCTATCATTTATGAGGATGTGACTTGACTCCCTCCAGTATTTTTTATTAAATATGATTTTTTTTAAAAAAAACCTTGTCTTTTCAAACTGCATTTTGAAATGTATAATTACATTGAGGCAGTAAAATTGCATCAGCTGAGAATCTTCCCCTTCCTGCAATTTACATCATAATGTAAACTCTTAGAGAAATAGGAGAGAAATTTTTTCAGTTGTCATACAATTCTCAACTAAAAGCAGTTTGCTCAAATTGCATGGTGTCTTGTACTGCTTGGTTAAGTGGCACCTTTCTTAAGCTGATAGTCTTCCCGTGCCATATTATTATCATTGTTTTTGTGGGGTGACATATGAAATTAGGATTCTATATGTATTTAGCAGTAGAAATATGGAAAGTAAATGATATCAGATGAATTCCCAGATACTAAGCCATAGCATAGATGCTGTGAACATGTTGTTAAGACTTTATAGGACATTTTCCATTGACATATGAAGTTATTTTAATCAAACAAAAACAAACAAATATTGTTTCTGTTAGCTGCTGCCTTCCAAGGTGGCATATTTCCTCCTAAAAGGTTACTTTTTCCTTTCTGCACCATTCATACAGGTGATCCTAGAACATCAGGGATCATAGTAAACCCGCTAGTTTCACAACGAATCAGATTTTACTCAGAATATAAAGAATCAGAGTAAACAAGCTGGTTTCATGAGGAATTGGAATTGACTATGTGCTGGCATCACTGTGGACCATTTGACTGATAATTGGCCACTCAGTGATCCATAGCTACATGGTCACATCACATTGGTCAAATAAAATCAGTTTAAGGTGGAGGCAATGCTTTCTGAATTGATGCACATTTTTTGAATTGTCAAAATGGGGAGTATTTTTCAATACGGATAGTGAGCAAGTGTAGATCCAGTGCCTGACAAGAAGTTATCCCTTACTGGGTAAGCAGCTGGAAAGTAATCTTTTATTTCGGAGAGACAGACCTAAATAAAAAGGTGGAATGACCACTGCATCCAAACAGAAACACAATGGACAAAGGATCTAATGGATCGTTGATCAGCCCAGATCCTCCTTTACTTGCACCCATAATAATAATAATAATAATAATAATAATAATAATAATAACAACAACAACAACAACAACAACAACAACAACAAGAAGAAGAAGAACAACAACAAGAAGAACAACAACAACAACAATTTATTTTTTTAAAAAAAATAATTTTTATTGGGTTTTTACATTTTATAACAACAAACACACACACAAAGACAAGAACACACAAACACACAAATACAATTACATACCCTAATTTTCTTTACCCACTTTCATTGACTTCCCCCCACCCCCTCCTCTTACATCCCAGTTCCAAAATTAATTCAGCAAGTTCTTACCTAACCTCTTAAAGATATTCATATTGTTTTTAAAAATTAAATTCTTTTTGTTTATCTATATTCAACTTATCCAATTCTCTTATAATCAATAATTTCTTTTTTTTTTAAGGTCGATCTAACTTCCCCTCCACAAATTTTCCCTTTATTATATTAATTATAGGTCACATTGACCAAGTAAAACAAAACAAAACATTTTATAGTTCTATTCTCTCCCCCCCCCCCCCGCCCCGGTTTCTGTCCCTTCCCAGACAAATGTCTAAAAAAAACAAACGAAAAATAGTTCTTAGCCCGGATTCCTCACGTCCGAGGCGTCTGATTCTCTGTCAGTCCCTCTCTGCCAACTATGTTGGTAGTCCTCTTTGTTGGTCCTAAGACCCCCAACAACAACAATTTATACCCAGACCATCTGGCTGGGTTTCCCTAGCTGCTCTGGGCAGCTCCCAACCGAATATTTAAAATACAAAAAAAAAATCAAACATTAAAAGCTTCCCTAAACAGGGCTGCCTTCAGATGTCTTCTAAAAGTCAGATAGTTGTTTATTTGTTTGACATCTGATGGGAAGGTGTTCCACAGGGCGGGAGCCACTACTGAAGAATCTCTGCCTGGTTCCCTGTAACTTCACTTCTTGCAGCGAGGGAACTGTCAGAAGGCCCCCGGAGCTGGACCTCACCCCACCCACTTTGTTTTGTAGTTTTCTGCTGGCTGTTTCTAGGGGTGGGGCACCAGTGGTAGTTTCCACCCTTCAGCACTTACAGTGGAAACCTTCATGGGAGCAGAGGCTTCCCATCTGCAAACCTGCCAGAGCTAAGCAGGGAAGGAACACCTCCACCATTGCAGAAGATTAGGGATTTAGATTGCCCTTTTAGCAAAGCCCCTGGGCACTCACTTAAGTAACAACTTCCAAGGCCCTTTACTTGAGTGTGGCCAAACCCGACATCTTATTTCTGTTTCTGTTACTTACTAGACTGGAACATGTTTAACCTCCAGACAAGTGCAACATTATTTTGTTCCCTGTCGTCTGTTGTACAAACATGTACACAGACTGCTCGCTACCTCACTATATCACCAACAAAGTAATAGGGAAAATATCAAAAAGTTCAAAACATAAAAATGCAGCAAATATTTGACAGTTGGTCGCAGGAATCTTATCCTCTTTTCCCCACCCCTTAGGAAAAATGAGAGTACAATCTTGCTTCAAAAGTTCTAAGGAACACCTGCAGGTGATCAAATATGTGTAAAGCACAAAATTATACAAATCTTAAAACACAGATTGTGTTTTTCAGTCAACACACTTACAACAGGAAAGTGTTGAAAGCTGTTCTCCAATTTCCCGCTTCTCTGTTTGTACCTTTCGCTTTTCTGGAGACAGCTTGAAGCCTAAATGACGCTTCCATTTTTTCAAATGTATTTTTAATGTGCACAATTCTGCATTAAAAAGCACTCAAATAATAAGAGGCATTTTGGTTTACACACTTAAAGTGCCCAATTTTAGACATTACACAGAATAAAGTGCACTTTAATCGGCTTTTTGAAAGCTCTAATGTGCAACACAGAAGGTGAGAAAGGGGCTGGGTTTTAAAAGGACACTGTTAAATACATTTTTATAGAATTACGCTTTCAACCTCAGATATGTAAGCCATTTTGGAGTGAATTTTTTTGTCGCATGTTGGATTGATTTTCATTATGGCAAAGATGAATATTTTATTGTTCCCTTAACCCCCGTCCCATGAATCATGAAATCTTGCACGGAACATGGAGTTTTGTGTAACCTCACACCATTCAGCTATTGCCATGGGCTCAGTATCATCAACATTTCTCTCCTGTAGAGCAACTGAATATGTATTGCTGATATAAAGCGAGTAGCGCAAGGCAACGAGCACAAAACAGCCAGTCACCCATGAGTGCTTGAGATAAAAGTCTGTACCTTGTGTACTGCAGCAGTTCCAATTCCTCTCACAGTTTTGCATCAGCATTTTCTTTGTGACACTGAAAGCACTGTGTTTCTAAAATATGTTGGATTTCAGCTTCTGGAAGTAATGTTGGAAGAACATGATGTTGCCTTCCAGCCACGAAAAGAATTGCTCAGAGCAAACATTTTGCTTCTAGCAATGCGGCAAGACCTATGTAGCACATCACCAAAGTAATGTACTGTCTGAGCATCCATGTCAGATTTTGTGATATTTAAATTTACACAGGGCCAGCTCTACATGTTTTGCTGCTGTAGGAAGAATGTCTTGACCCCACCTCTGCCCCCACAACACTGCCCCCCAGATACAGGTCCCCATCCCACCCCCTTCCTGGACCCGCTGTTTCACCCACGCTGCTGCCAGCCCCTGTGGCTACACCCATACTGCCACCACAATGCAGCAGCAGTGAGGGCGCAACAATGAGGACATTGGGGCTGTGTTGGTGGTGTGGGTGAAGCTCTGGGAGGTCTTGCAGCCATGCAATGGTGGGGAGAAGGTGCTTCCTTGCCTCCTGAAGCAAATGGTTTCACCTCACCTATTGCATGGGCTGCTCCTGCATGTATGAGATAATTCACTGCTCCAGGGTCTCTGGAGAACACCCAAGAATGACTGACCGACTGCATGTACAATTTTGCCTTTCCTTGAAGGTGTTCAATGTGATGCAGATGAGGTTCCCAGATGGTCTCCTTCCCCAACACACCTTCATAGCTGCATCAAGGTTGTTTCATCCTTAATAATAATATCACAAAAGGTGCATAGATGTCCTCCCTGCAGAGACTATGCCTGGTAATCTCCTGGTCTTCATATATACGGTACCTTCTTACTACATATCTTCATCTGCTGTTTCTTGTGCCAGGGATGATAGGAGTTGTAGCACAAAACATCTGGAGGGCATCAAGTTTTGGAAGGCTGGCCTAAGTTTTGCTAGTCATTAGTGGCAAGCAATAGATGACTTCAAAACAGACAGTATGTTTTATTTCTGTCACTTATTCAGAAAGAACCATTTTTGCTGGAGATTCGGAAGTGAGCTTCTTTCAGCAGCTCTTAGCCCTGTGGTTAGTGACTACTGAATAAAGCTAACCTGCCTTTCATTAGTAGCCACAGACTATTTTCCTTGCTTTGAAACTTTTTTCCCACCTCCACATTTATAAGCTTATCTTTATAACCATGTCAGCTAGAAATATTGTGAAAGCTGGGGTGTCCATAATCCTAGCAAGAGCCAAAAACTATCACCACCCTTTAGGGGTATGAGGGCATTATTAAGGATGTCTCTAGGCTGTCCCTGTTTTATGGGAGGGGTTGAAGTGCTTACTGGAAATTAAAGTGGATTAAAGCACTCTGCCGCCTTACTGCAACAAAGCCACTTGATTAAACTAGAGAGAACTGTTTGCAGTTAGGAAAGTTATGGGGAACCGGAGTGGAAAATGTGGCCTGAACATACGATTAATGGGTAGACACGGAAGCACCCTGCAAGCAAATCAGGATGAATGCTCATTGTCATATAACCTCCCACAAACAAATCTCAGCAAACCTTCAGATATATACCAAACGCTGTGTAAACTTTGTTCAAGCAAACTGGGAAAAGTGCTCAATAAACAGGTTGTCTGGATGAGCCCTAAATGTTAATTTTTCTGCATCTCTTGATAAGAGCTCTTGCTGAACAATGTTTCGAATCTGATTGCTGTTAGAACAGCACATACCTGACATATGCTGGCTACATGTGGCTCTGTGCATTGGGACATGATGTGTGCACCCTCTTCTAATCTGTTGTTGCTAGTCATAGAAGACTACTGGCCAATGTACAGCATCTTCTTGACCTTGTTGGCAAAATAGAGCAAATATTTACTTTTTTCATACTGAAGTTAATGTTTTTCCCCTTTTTCCTGCAATTAGGTGATGCATAACATCTCATCATTTTTACATAAAATGATTAGTGCCTTAATCCGAGGTGGGTTCCCCCCCCCTTTGGTTTATTTGTTCTACTCATTGATGCATCTGGACCCAGCCAGCTTCCTGCACACTAACCTCTTCTAACTGATTAGAACAGGCTCATTAGTATGAATGACTGTTTGTCTATCTTTATCTGTGCAAGCTTACAGCCAGAAGATATCCTCAGATGTACTAAGGGATAATCTCCAAATCTGATCAGGAAGACACAGGCTGAAAAGAATATTGTTTTGGTAAATTGCACTTTATCTTTAGGAAATGCACCTGCACCCAGAAGCTACAGTCATTATTTTATTTCAGATTTTGTCTAAATTTGCCAGATGGCACAAGACTCAAACCCATCAAACAGCAGTGGCTAATTTCTAAAGAGAGAGCTGTCTGGAAGTTGCATCCTCAGACCTGGAAGCTGTTAAATCATGCCAAGTGTGTCAGGGCTGCTTGTAATTACTCAGTATGGTTGAGGAAGGCGCTCTGCTTTGCTCGGAAACATTGTCTGGGACAATTAAAGCCCCAAACAACCATCCCTGGGTGTTGCTACCATGCTTGCTTGGGGGCATGTGTGTGTCTACACATGTCTGATGACTCCTTCTCCATCATCAGAGAATAACCCCTTTTGTATTAGATAAACAAGGAAAGTTTAGGTCAAATGTGTTAAGTCAGGTGAGAGTAACCTGCACTTCTGCCCTAAATTCATGCAGGTGGCAAGAAGAGGCAAAGGGGGAAAGAGGAGAGAGGCTATGTGCCCATCTAATTGTGGGTCTTGTCTTGCACACTACATTGAGCCCCTACATTGTACCCCAATAGAACGGTTCCTGTGCTATGAGAACCCACTACAACTCTGGCTGTGTCTTTCTGGAGAACTGATTATTGGCCAAGTCATCATCCCCCTCACCCCTGATGGTTTTGGTTTTTGTTTGTTTTTTGTCCTGGGAAGTGTTGGTCTTTAACTACTTTGGGAAGAGTAAATTTAAAGGCCATTTACTATTCTCAATTTTCCTTCATAAAAGCAGTCATTAAAATCCTATGCTTTAGATCCTTTTCTATATTGAAGATTTTCTGATCCTTTAAAATGTATAGCAAAGTGTTTAAAAATTGTTGTAGAAATTCTCTAGGATCATGCACACTCATCCTTCAGTCTTTATTCCCCTCACTCCCTTTGAATCACAGTTTCAGGTTATTTAAATCTGAATCCAATCCATTTACCTGCTAACCTTGTACTTTTTACAGTTTGATGCCATCAGGACATTCTGATTGTTATTTTTCCCTTGCTCCCTGCTGGCTAAGTCATGACTTTATAATGCTACAGTTTTAATAGCAAGGTTGTTTTAATGCAACAAACTCTGGCCAGTAAAATCATCATTCTGGGTCTATGGGAAATGCATTTTGCAAACAAATAGTAATGCAAATAGGTTTTAAGATACGGGGGAAGTTATTATTTTCCTTTTCAAGGCAGGCTGTTACGAAAAGAAAAGAATAACTCATAAAATCAAAAAGTTGTTTGAAATCGAAAGTCTTTCTTTTATAATTTGTACAAGTTCATGTCAAGAACTTTCAGGGCTTCGAACATGGGAAATGAAAGAGAGTGCTGATTGCAGCATGTGTAGAAATCTAATTATTGTTCTACTGGATCAGACAAAAGATCTGACTTGCCCAGTGCTCTGACTCGAAAAGTTGCCAACCGAATGTACCCAGGAAATTTATAAGCAAAGTATGGTGGTAAAAGAAATGGCTTGTTTTGATGTGTGTATACAGAGAATGAGAGAGATACAGTAACTCTGAGCAGAGAGGTTCAATTTTTAGTTAGCACATCAACTGCCCCCCCCCCCCGTATTTGTAAGGAACTTCCTGTGATGTAGATCATGAAAATTCCTGCTTTACAGAAGGGAAATTGAAGTTGAAAACATGCAATTTGCCCAATGCAACACAATTATTTAGCACATCAATAAATATAAAACTCTGTCCAGATGGGCATCATCTAGCATGAGGGAGAAAGAAAGAAATCTACAAGGAACAAGCTCTAAAATTGTGTTTGTATTAATTAGGCATTTCACCAGAAAATCCATAAAGGTAAGATGTAATTTTGGTTGAAAAACAAAGTGTGTCAGAAGGCAATCTTGACTGCCATGCATATATCATGCTAATGGGATATTAGTATGAACAAATCAATTTCTTTTTTAGGTTTGTGGGGAGTGGGGAGTTGACCTCTCTGTTTCACATTTGTATTTAGAAGGGCATACAGGGAAGCTTTCAATCCAGCAAGGGCCTTTGAACATTTTCTTCATTTGAAAAAGAAGCTGGAATAAACTGCCTTTGCAATAATTATAGAAATGGGTGTTGATGCATGCATGTTTTGACTTAGCAGCAGAAGTAATATTTTCTCCTCTAGCTTAAATAATTTCTTTTGTTTCTAAACAGGGGCAGGGGGGGGGGAAATGGTGATTTTAAAAAATGTATAGATATAATCTGACTTGTTACATTCATACTGTGGCAGATAGATGGATGGGGGGAAAACTAATTATTCCGGTAGAATATTCATTGTAGCATAATGTATGTTCACTCAAGTGATATGGTATTATTAAATGTTCTGCGTGAATCATTAAATGCTGTGCAAGTTTCTCAGGAGCTGTTGACCTGGCAGATAGTTTCTCCTGCATTTTGATAGCTCAGCTGTGCAGGAGGGCAATGCAACAGTATTTCTTGGCTGATTTAAAATTGCAGTGGATATAATTGAAATTACAGTGACAACTGAATTCCTTGCTGGATGCCTCAGAAGAAGTAGATTACCAACATTGCCTAGAATACATTACCTGTAAACGTCATTGAGGAGAGTGCTTCTCAAACCCATTGAACATCTTCACCTCCTTTCTTAATCACTCCCTCTAGTAGCAAACTCAGAGAGAAACTGAGCCAACAGATCCATTGAGAAACCAGGCAGAGTTATGAGCATATTTTGGGGAACTCTGCAGAAGAACATATCAGAGTGTGTAATGGTACATGGGAACATAGGGAACAGCCTTAATCCAACTCAGACAATTTGTTCATCTAAGTCAGTACTGTTTAGTGTCATGGCAACTTTGCAGGGTTTCAGGCAGGGGTCTCTCTTAACTCCCTCTGAAGATGATGGGAATTGAAACTGCGACCTTTTGGATGCAAAGCAGATACTTCTGTGGCTCTTCCCTAATGGTATTTCATGTCTTGAGGATAAACAAGGTGATAATAGGAAAGAGCGTTGATGACTGACGGTGTAGTGGGCTGCGATCAGGCTGATGGACAGCCATATGAAATTTGGAGGTACAGTGGCACCTTGGGTTAAGAACTTTACTCATTCTGGAGGTCTGTTCTTAACCTGAAACTGTTCTTAACCTGAGGTATCACTTTAGCTAATGGGGCCTCCCGCTGCCGCCGCGCCACCGCTGCACTATTTCTGTTCTCATCCTGAAGCAAAGTTCTTAACCCGAGGTACTATTTCTGGGTTAGCGGAGTCTGTAACCTGAAGCATCTGTAACCTGAAGCATCTGTAACCCGAGGTACCACTATATTGATTTTGATGGGGTTCAAACCCAGCACAACTCTGAGCCAGGAAGATTGCTTGCTGTTTAATGCTTGTTCATAAAATGTTGAGGCAATGGTTGTCCTGACAGCGAACAAGAGAATTAGTTACTTTTCCTATTGCTTTTCAAATTAATCTTAACAATGGCTGAGAGAATAAAGCTGATGTTACATTATTAGCTACCTTCCTATCAAGCTTAGCTACACTGTTATCTGTTTATAAGGGCAGGGGCAAAAAATATATATCTATAAAACTCTGAAGAATTTATTGTGCTGTCATGCATGTCTGAATAGTATGTAGATCATAGCACAATTGGAAGCCCAGATGCCCTTAGCTACCTGTTCCAAACTAGTTATTCTATCTAAAAACGACAGGTACTTGGTAACAGTTATTTGTTCAGTGCTGGTTCAGTTGGCTGAAGAGTCCTCAATGAGTATAACATGGATGTGTTGCTTGTGCTGCGTGGGTATATAACTCAAACACAATGCCACCGGCCAGGAAATGACACAGGAGCTGCAAACAAGTCATTCATATACCACAAAAGGGTAACAGATTGTGGTTTGTTGGGGGGTTTTTAATCAGATTTTCCTCAAGATTCAATTGGGGTGGGGATTGTGGGCTGGTATTTTGATGCCAACAACATTGTGTGGATGCTTCAAAAAATGTTTGCATGCATGGGCAGCGCTGATCCTACAGCAGTCATCCACCAGGAATTCATTCAGTAAATTTATAACCTGCTTTTCAACTTAGAGTCCCATAGATGTACATCACTCTACAATCAGGGCTGGCCCTACCATTAGGTAAGATTGCCACTTATGGGGACAGACTTGGTTTGGTGTTTCTTGGTGAGGTGTTGGAGGACAGATCTGTGCATTCCACTTTGACTGCCCTGTGCCTCCTAAGATATTCTATTGCAGAGTTTCCCAAACTTGGGTCTTCAGCTATTTTTTGGACTACAATCCCCATCATCCCTGACCACTAGTCTTTCTAGCTAGGGATGATGGGAGTTGTAGTCCAAAACAGCTGGAGATCCAAGTTTGGGAAGCCCCACACTCTGCCCTACTGCCATAGGTATAATAGAGAATGCTGCCTTCTTAGTGTTTAAGTAAGGGCTCATCCAGGCTTCTTTTTGTGCCATGTTTCGAAGCATAGGTTAGTGCTATAAAGCTCCGTTTCCAAGCGCTCCCCCCCCAACCCAGTGCTTTCTCTACAAAAACTTGCTCTTTACCGCTGAATCAGAGTAAATGGAAATCTGTAGAAAACTCAAATTGCCATTTGTTCTGATTCAGTGTTAGAAAGTGGGTTAATAATAATAATAATAATAATAATAATAATAATAATAATAATAAATAATAATAATAATTTTATTTATACCCCATCCTCCCCAGCCAGAGCCAGGCTCAGGGTGGCTAAAACCAGTCAAATTACAATAAAAACATAATGGGGGGAACCAATTTAAAATACAGGTTAAAATGCAGTTTTAAGTGCAGCCTCATTTTTAAAGTAGCCCATGGATCAAAACCGTAAGGGGAGGGAAAACATAAGGGTCAGACCAAGTCCAAACCAAAGGCCAGGCAGAACAGCTCTGTCTTGCAGGCCCTGCAGAAATATGTCAAGTCCCACAGGGCCCTAGTCTCTTGTGACACAGCATTCCACCAAGTCGGGGCCAGTACTGAAAAGGACCTGGCCCTAGTTGAGACCAATCTAACCACCTTGCGACTTGGGACTTCCAAGGTGTTGTCATTTGTGGACTTTAAGGTCCTCCGCAGAGCATACCAGGAAAGGCAGTCACGTAGGTGAAAGAGATGATACAACAACAACAAAAGTGCTTGGAAACTGAGCTTTAATGCCTGGACCTGTTCCTGGAAAGCTTGGGGCAAACGGGAAGTGTGAATGAATCTTAAGATTCACCTGCTTGTTTGGTTGACTTCTGGAGACGAAATGGGGGGACAGGCCTGATCTTATCCTTCACCCAGGCAACCAAATATTTTAACCCTGCTTCAGTTGTCAATAAAATCATCTTCAGAGCCATATGAGGGGTACATTTTTTTCCCCAGAGCAGAAAACAGTGGATGAGATAGATTGACCTAGCAATCTATCTGCAATTAATGTGTATGCGAAGGTGGAGATGGATTATCGATCCTGGATTGCCAAAAGCTGACATACTTTAACTAGGGCTGCATAAATTTGCACTCAATTTTTTTTTTAAGTGAAAGAGGGAATGAGGTGAAGAAATGCAGGTTGAACGCTGCCCTTCAGCCAATAAAGGTTAGCTACCCCGCTACAGATATTGGCAACATGATGGCATTATGTTCTCAAGCAGTCAATCAGATTTTGACACATTGTGAACCTGCTATGCGTATGAGCTGTGGTGAGCTTTGAGGTTTCATCTCCCCATCTGTTCCCCACCTCCTCTTTCATGGATCAGAAGCTTTTGGGTTGTATTCAACCTACTTAGTCCTACTAGTCTAGAGACACTGAAAGTAATGAACCTCACCTGGTCATATCAATTGACTTCAACAGGTCTACTCTGACCAGGCCAAGTACTGAATACCACTTTTGTTTCCTGCTTTAAATAAATCACTTTTACTGACTATGGCCAGACTTTGGGAACTGATTTGTTAAAGAGTGACAAGATTTCAAATATAAATAGTATGGCTGAGGGAATCCATCCCAGCAATTCAAGTGTCGAAAATTTCCTAGCTGCCGCCTGGACCTTAAAAAAATTAGCTGTTACATTGCGTACTAATTTATCCTTTAATAAAGAAGTGGATAGTTTTAGCAACAGTAGCTATTTTATTTAATCATTGAACAATTTCATATTAGAGTTCTTTGAGAACTCTTGGAGAACTGCATCACTACCAATTACACACACACAATTATGAAAAATTGTGAGCTGGAAGCTCTATGGAATATATGGTGTATAACACTTTGTGACCTTGACTGAATTAGCAAATGGAGGACAAGTGAGTGTTAACAATGTCAGGACTCTAAGCTATACACTGGATACATTCCTGTCTATTATTTTGACAGGAAACTTTCAGCTGCATTTCATTTTAGTTTACCAGCTCCTTTCTAAGCTAGCTCACTTTTCTGAGACAAAATGCAACCTTCTGAGTCAAAGTGCTCATGGAAGGGTAAAAAAGTGGTGGGAAAATGTCCAACAACTCTAATGTTGCTTATGGAAATCTTGAAAAGCATCGTTTGAGGGGCAGCAGTTCATTGAGGTATAGCTCTTTGGTTTTGGAACACCCGTTAAAAAAGGTAGGACTCAGGTAGGCAGGAGTAAAAGAGGAGAGTTTGGGTTTGAAACAGGATTGGGTTTCAGCCTAGGCTGAAACAAGAAGGCTAGGTAGGAAACAAGTCTGGTCTAGAAATGAGAGGAGTTCTGTTGCATAGGCAGAAATTATGGGCTGTAAGTGCTAGAGTTCGCAATGTTAAAGAGTTTATCACAGGCTTCTTCAACCTCGGCCCTCCAGATGTTTTTGGCCTACAACTCCCATGATCCCTAGCTAGCAGGGATCAGTGGTCAGGGATGATGGGAATTGTAGTCTCAAAACATCTGGAGGGCCGAGGTTGAAGAAGCCTGGTTTATCACATGTAAGAGCCCAAACATGTTATTCTGATGAGGTTGTTTGGGCACCAGAAACACAGAGCCAGGGCATTTATTTCAGCCCGAACTCACCAGAACTCAGTTCTGGCACCTCTCAGGTGGACGCCATTGCTATCATAAGAGAACAAGGGAGGCATTCATGGTGAGATCCGACACCTCTTTTTCTAGAAAAATAGCACTGCACAGAGCTGTGATGGCCGAGCAAGCAAGATTCTGGCCTTATTTTCAAAATGGCTTTCTAACAACTAGCATGTTTAACAATGGCTTTCCACAGTTTTTCTGAATAGGGGGGCATAGTGACCACTTGGCTACCTTATCACTCTCTGGACTAGCACTGTAGCAATATGTTCATCTGTTGAGAGAGAAAGGAAAAGAGGAAGTAGCTTTGCTCAGGTATTGTCCCTCTGAGAGATTAGGATTCATCTGTTGGAACTAGACTTGCCAACTCCTGACTCTTTTTTTTTTTTTTTTTAATCAAGTTACTGGAAATAAGTCTAGTGTGCTCCATGCCCCTGCAGTTTTTGGCAGCTCTGGGACTGAGATAAATAGTTTCTGGCATCAGTAGCTGGCACAGTGGGGCAGTAGTTCCGAGTGCAATTTGCTGGAATTGTGTGGGCAGTGCTATTTTTCTAGAAAAAGAGGTGCCGAAACTCACCACAAACACATCCCTTGTTCACTTAGAATGGCAATGGTGCTCACCTGAGAGGTTCTGGAACAGATTTCTTGTGAGTTCTGGCTGGAAAAAAAAGCAGTGGTTTGGGGGTGGGACAGGTGGCAGTGAGTTTGGGGCTGCACTGTGGCACTGGTGGAACCAATGCAGTGTTCCCAATGGTGGAGAGAGTTTTCAGTATGAATACAGTTGTGCCATATATATCTGAGATATATATTTCCCCCTAAGCTTTGTGTTGCACTTTTAATTTGGAGAGAAAAATGCTTCATCCTAACTCCATGAAGGCCATTTGTAAATCACCTGAGGCACAGGGCAGATTCTTTAATGCAGAGTTGTTGTCCAAAAGTGGTTGCATGAAAGGGATTTGGGATAATTTCACTCAGCAGGTAGCTGCTTAGACCAGGCTTTAAAAGGTGCCATTTAGGTGGGAAGGGAAGAGATGTTCAAAGCTGGCATTTTTCAAGTAAATAACTCTTTAACTTTGATATGCCTGTATCATGCTGCCTTGTCAGTCATGAGGGAAAACATACCCTAAATCAAAGTAGATAGCTGAGAAGAAAAGCAAATAAAAGCTTATAATAAAGAGAAGAAACACAAGGCATGGCTTTATCCCATCACAGCAAGCACCCCCAGGAATGAATTTCTAGCATGCAGGCTAGAGTGGGATTCACTGGTGAACTTTTTATCATTGCTTATTTAAAACTCTGTAAGGTGATATCAAACATGGCAATATGAAAACCCCTACCGTGTATTCTCCATTGTTGTGAGTTTCTGGTATTGTTAACAACAGCAATCAGGGGTGAAAAGGCACTCAAATTGCAAGTAGCTCTGAAGCCTGGGAATGGGCCTTTCCCCGTAGCTTCATATGCTGTGTTTGTTTGATCCAAATGTTTTTAGCAATGAAAAAACCCCAACTACAATTAAATATTTGGTCAGAATATTAACCAGCTGGCGATTTCTGGTTAAAAGGAATCTGAATTTGGTTGATACTGTGAACAGGACAGTGTTTATTTGCCACATTTTAATTTAAATTTATGAGGAAGAATGCAATGGTGGCATACAGTAAAATCATTTAAAAATCATAAAAAATACAATAATAAAATACAGTGCAAATGATCAAAACCGAATCAAATTAGTTATAAAAAATGTTTTTGTCAGGCGACAGAATATCCAAATTTTAGGTCCCTGTTTAATTTCAATAGGAACCATGTTTCAAAACAATGGTGGAATCAATAAAAATGGTGATCAGGAGGGCCTCTCCAGATTATCAGGGATCTAGCCAGTATAAAAGGGACAAGGTAGTCCTTCAGGTAACTTGGATCTAGGCTGTTTAGGACTTTGCACACTAACATTAATACTTTGAACTTTGCTAGATAATATACTGGCAGTAAGTGCAGAGCTTTCAGCACAGGTGTGATACAGGGCTGCTCTGATTAAATGTCATGCTGCAGCATTTTTCACTCGCTGCAATTTCTGAATTGACCTCAAAGTGTATTGCAATAGTCCAGTCTAGAGTTTACAAAGGCCTGCAACACTGTGCCCAATGTTGCAGATATTAATAGTGCACAGTTTTAAGTGACAGGAAACATAAGAACTGACTCCTTTCGGAAGTAAAGACCCATGAAAATATTATTCAAATTTTACTAGAAGAACTCTTCAAAACAAAACATAAGCATCGAAGATACAAACAAAATATCCATACTGTGTCTCGTGCTGTCCAGCACAGGCTCAGCATCTTACAAGATATGAAATAATTCCAGCAGACCCAGAACCCAAGGTTTCTGTCTCCACAACTGCATTCCAGCCTTCATTGGCCTTATGCTGTTTACTCTCCCTTCAGGAGAGCTTAATTTACATCTTCACTCCATGGAGTTTGGGAGACAAAGACTCAAAGGCAACAGCCTTCAAAATAGAGATTTGTGACTCAGCACCTTCATCACATGATCTAAGGTTACAACACTCACATGTTAGCTAGCAGAGAACAACAATCAGTTAGTTAATCGTTAACTCAGCAAGAGCTCAAAGTAGTGTCCTTTAACATAGCCCCATGGCAAATCCCATGCTAACAATACATATTTAGCCATTTTCCATTTTAAACCTTCATTAATACACATACATTTTTTCATTTCTGTCTGAATTAAATCAATTATACTTAACAGCCAAACTCTCCCTGTCAGGGAATGGTTGTTGATGGCAAAGCAGGAAGAAAGCACTCTTAGCCACTGAAGACCTCTGCGCCTCCAGCGACAGTCTAAAACTCTAAGAGTACTCCCAAGCTTTGCATCTTCTTCTTCATATTGGTTTTAACCAATCTTCTTCAAGGAAATGGATTGATGTTGTGCAATAGGGGTCAGCAACCAGAGAGCTCTGAGCCAAATGCAGTTCCTCCCCCTTGGCAATTGCCAAACTCAAAGGCAAAAGTGAAACAGAAAAATGGGCAAAATAACAGATTGGCACAGGCAGAATCATGTTACACAAAGCACTATTTCACAATAACTAGTGGCCTTTCAGGACTGTTGAGCCCCTATTTAGGATGTTTTGGGTCAAAATTATGTGCACGTAGCATTCGCTTCCGGGAGAAGGGTAACTTTTGTCTGCTGTCATAAATACCTGGAACAGAAGTCAACACAGAGTAAGTGAAATGGAGAATTCTGTGGTTGTGGGATATTATAAGCAATGATTCTAATGGAGATATTCTAGGATGCATTCCGTACCCCATTTCAGCAAATGACAATTGCCCCTCTGATTGTAACAGAACAGGATTGAGCTGCATATCACTTTAGGAAAATGGTGCACTAATCACATTTAATACAGGACTATTATCTAGCGAGCTGTAGCAGTAGTAGTGGTGAGAGAGCACTATAATGTCTCAGAGAAGTCTGCCAGTAGCCATGTGCTGATTAATGGATTATGTCATGCATATTTCAAGTATAAAACTCTCTGATTAAGCCACTTGATATCTAAAGTAGCTGATTTGCATCATTAAATGACCTGCCAAACAACAACAGGTTCTTAATGAACCTGAAAATTTATTTACATCTTTTTTTAGGAATGAAACGTTGATATGGCGGAGGTTGCAACATTGTATATGTGTTCTGATGGTTCTGAAGGCATGGTATTTGGGGGCAGAAAATTTATGTTCTTTGGTGCTTCACTTTTAGGAAGCAATCATTGTGTTTTGCTAAGTTCCCTTCCCACCAGTTGAGTGTTTTAGGCAGCTGGTTGGTGTCACAAAGAGCTTCAGAGTGTGTATGGGGGGGGGGGAGAGAACCTTCAAAAATGTCCTTGGGAATAGTGAACTTTGAGAGCAACAAATATCAGTTATGCTGTCATCACGTTTTTCAATTTCTTCTCCTATCAAGAGGCAATTAAAAAAAACGCATGGCAGTTGTGGTGATTCTCACAGTAAAGTGCTCAGGGAACTAAATGGAACTGGCAACAGCAAAACCTTTTCTGAAAAGAACCCTCTCAGAATCATGCCATATTGAAAAATTACAAGTTTCTAACACTCCAATTTTGGACGAGTGATTCCAACCCATTTTCAGCTTTTTCTCTATGATGCATAGACTCTAGATCCATTTCAGTTTGGTTTCTCTCCTAGTTTTGGGGCTGCGACAGCTTTTGTCCCTTAGATACCAGAGATATGTGGAGCAGAGCCCTATTCTACTAGATGTTTAAGCAGTTTTCGGTATCATTGTACGTGGCTTTTTTTCTGGTTTTCCTGGGTGTGATAGCGATTGAGGGCACTGTTTTCTGGTGGTTTCAGATTTTCCTAGATAGTAGATTCTTGAATATGGTGCCGGGGGATTTTTTTCTTCTTCTCTACACCTTGTCCCCCTGCTGCTTGACAGGTAAAAGAAACCATTGAAGTATCTATGGAGTTAGTTGCCATCAATCAATTTCATCTGGAGTATTTGAGATTCTGAATCAGTGTCTAACAGCTGTAGTGGACTGGATATGTCCTAACAAACTGACATTTAATCCAGACAAGAGAAGGCAAGAGTCATTTTGATCAAGTTCATCCTGCTCTGAATCGGCTTGCACTCCCTCACTCAGATTCCACTATATCCCGAAACTCATCAACTATGTGAAGTTTTATAGTGATACAACTGGAAGGCCAACTGTCCAGATTGTGCCTCCATTGAAAAGAGTGAGCATACCTATTTGCCTTTCATTTGGGGGATCTGCCCTTCAGAAACATCACATTTCACAAATAACCTTTTGTTCTTGCCCAGTGTTTGGCATCTCCCACTTCTAGCTCGTCAAGTCTTCCTTAAGTTCCAATTACATAAAATGAGGCCCATTCTACACATTATGCATCGTTTCTAACAATAAAGTACTTTCATATAGGAAAAAGAATGGGGCTAGGGAACCTATGGCCCTTCAGAGGTTCTTGGACTCTTTCTTCTGCCCTGGCCATTGTCTATGCTTCCTGGTGCTGATGGCAGTTGGAATCCAACAACAGCTGGAGGTCCACTGGTTCCCAGACCTGATGTAAACCATCACATATTACTGAACCTATATAGTATTTCAGTATATTTTGCCTTTTACCTTTACCCAGCATTTCAGTACTAGGAAGTTATGGCCGACCAATAACATTGCAGTTCATAAGTAACTAGTGGACGTGTAGTGAAATGCACATGGGGTTGCCATTGTCTAAGGGTGGGTTTTCTATTCTCTTGTTGTTGTTTAGTTGTTTAGTCGTGTCCAACTCTTCATGACCCCATGGACCAGTGCACGCCAGGCCCTCCTGTCTTCCAGCATGGTCAAACTCATGCTGGTAGCTCCGAGAACACTGTCCAACCATCTCGTCCTCTGTCATCCCCTTCTTCTTGTGCCCTCCATCTTTCCCAACATCAGGGTCTTTTCCAGGGAGTCTTCTCTTCTCATGAGGTGGCCAAAGTACTGGAGCCTCAGCTTCACAATCTGTCCTTCCAGTGAGCACTCAGGGCTGATTTTGTTAAGAATGGATAGGTTTGATCTTCTTGCAGTCCATAGGACTCTCAAGAGTCTCCTCCAGCACCATAATTCAAGAGCATCAATTCTTCAGCAATCAGCCTTCTTTATGGTCCAGCTCTCACTTCCATACATCACTATCTATTCTCTTAGATGGAAGTAAGTTTCATGACTGACATGTATTCTACTTGAGGTGGCCCTGAGGGACATTTGGGGGAAACAAAGGGAGTCAAAAATAGCCCTTTGGGGGGTTCTCAATCTTAATCTAAATAGATAAAAACAAGTAGATAAGGTTTGTGAGGCTGGCAGATAATGTAATATTTGTGTCTTCCAGGGCCATACGCTGCTGTAGGTTTCTGTAAAAGTAATTGTGAGCCTCAGCTTTTTTAAAAACAGCCGCCCAGGCAGATCTGAACTCTCGTGATCAAAGACAAAAATCTTAAAGTGACTGAACAGATTTTGAGTCAAAGACTTAGAATGTATGTTCTAGTTTTAACTTGTCAGTTATTCCAGTATGTTTGCCTGCATATGGTGGCATGGAATACCAAATTAACTTCCTCCACTGCTGCATTTCTTCCATATTGAATTTCATCTGTTTCTGTACATGGTTGTTTCTAATTTGGGCAGGAAATGAGGATTAACAGTGCAATCCTGTACATGTTTACACTTAAATAAATCCCACTGAGTTCAGTAGAACTTACTTCCAAGTAAACTTCTCCCACTGAAAAAAAACCACTGACATTTATGATTGGATGGTTCTGCTGTATTTTCATTGGTGGTTTGAGCAATTTCCACTTCATGTCTTTCCGCCATCTTTTCTGACAGGAGGCCTGTCACTGCAGTCTCTGAAATGGTGGGTAGCTCAGACAGACACAATTGGCTCAAATAGTTCCTGCCATCTAATATCTTAGGATGTAGAATCATAGAATCATAGAATCATAGAATCATAGAGTTGGAAGAGACCACAAGGGCCATCGAGTCCAGCCCCCTGCCAAGCAGGAAACACCATCAGAGCACTCCTGACATATGGTTGTCAAGCCTCTGCTTAAAGACCTCCAAAGAAGGAGACTCCACCACACTCCTTGGCAGCAAATTCCACATGTAGTCCTCAGCTCAGATTGTCCTGGGTGAGAAGTTTAGGATCCAGCTGCCATCTTACTTCGGAATAGATGGGTGACACCAGAGGGCACCAAGCAGCTCCATGGCACAGCCTGGGGTGGGGTTGGGGAGACACTTCATGGCCTGAATAACTCCCTGACTATTATTGCAGTGGGAGAGTGAAATATTTCCCATTGTTTGCTTGTGCTTTAGATATTTCAATTTACTGGTGTTAATATTTCCAGCTGTCTCATCTGTAGGGCATAAGGTTGTGTTTTAAGTGGGGGGAAATCCCTCATTGGGTTGTTTTTCACAACATAAAAAGGTATGTTCTTCCCTCCCTCTAGTCTCAGTGAAAACAAAGGACAGGAAAAGGTAGTGTCTCACTACACTGTGACCTTGATGTCTTTCAGGCAAACTTTCAAATGAATATGCCTTCTTAAAAAAATGCCAAGATTGGATGCCATCCTGGAACTGAAATATTCCGAGTACTTAAATTAGAAAAGAAATCTGAAATGCACACATGAGCTTTACCGCCCAGGGCTCTGTGGAGTGTGCTCTGAGTAGAAGAGGCTGTCAGCAAACAATACAGCATGTTCCAAGAGAACAGTAAAAGCAATTATCTTCCTTGGCACCCTTGCTTTGAAAAACAACAGTGTTGTAGGGCAGGGAGCTAATTGTTCCATCTGTTGCGTTGGGTCTGCGATGAAGAAAGTGCTGTTTTGCTTCATTGTCTCACGCTTGCAGTGCCCAATATGAAGAGGGCTACCATAGCAGAAGGTGATGGGCTGTGAGCTATAAATGCTAAATTTGTGGCTGCAAAAAAAGTGGGGACATTTTACTGTTTTTATTAGGCCCATCTGGGAAACATATTTGCTGTAGTGAGGCGTGATTGCTGCAGACTTTTGTGGACTTGTCGAAGAAGGAAAAATTACAATCAGGCGGTACAGGAAAGTCCTTCTGAGAAAAAGCCCTACCATCATCTCCTTCAAGGTTGTAGACATCTCCCTCTTCCTTCCAGCTAGCTCATTTTAGTCATGTCTGGCAAGGGTCAAGAGATCATGTGGAATCGTGAACCCCTGCAAGTGTCCTGTCTACATCCTAAAGCTACAATAACTTAAACTGATTCACAGAATGAGACCAGATATTACTCTGGTCATTTCAGCCAGACAGGCATCAAATACGGAATAAAGTTTGGTGTGAATGTGAGTGACTTGATCCTCAAAGTGCTTTGCAAATTTGTCATATCACGCTTCTGAGTGTTCCTGGATCAACTTTTGACCAACATTTTCACCATACTAAAAAGCACTGCAGGACAGCTACTTATGAATGCAGTGGTTGCAGAAAAGCACAACTTCTTTGCCACTGCCATATGGTATGCACACTTATGTGCTTTCACCTAAGCTGAATCATAGTCACTGGGCACCTTGAACCATCTCCCAGATCCTTCCTGTGAATCTGTGTGCATCTCACCTGACCACTTCCAATCCAGGGGGTTATGACTGACATGGTTAGGCAAGATGAAGATGTAAGGGCCAGTGGTAGCCTCTTGTTCAAGAACTATGGGAACCTGGAGCCAGTCCTGGATGGTTCCAGGTGCTAATTTCATGACACATAAAAGATGTGAGATGAAGAAAATATCCATGTGCTGATAGTGATAATCAAACTCCCCTCAGGTCCATTTGGAAATGGGTCAGAAATTACAAACATCTAGCAAGGACACTTGGTAGGTTATTGTTGCTCAGTATCATTTGTTTGCTTAGGAAATTAGTATACCACATGTCTCCATAAGAATGCACTCCAAGCAGCTGAAAATAACTCCATTAAAATAACATTAAAACAGTCACAACAACACAACAGAAGCAGAAACAGCGGAAAAAAATATCAGTATAGCAAAAAAGATAAAATAAACAGGTTACCAGCAGATTAACAATAATTCATCCAACTTCAGCAGCTTCCAAGAAATGCAAGGCACAGGGTAAAACACAAACATATCAAAACTTCTTTCAGAGTAAATATTTATCTGATTCAGCTCTAAGTCTTGTTAAGATTGCAGTCCTATATACACTTACCTGGGAGTAAGCCCTGTTGAAAGCCTACAGCAGCTGAAAAGCGTCCAGTTCAGGATAAATATTCCCCAAAGTTTGACAGTGAAAATGCTTGTGATTATCCATTGGGAAAGCAGTATGAAAGTGGAGGAGGAATATGTTAGCAATTCAAAGAGACCAATGCACCATTGGATTAAAAAAATATTCCAGGGACATTTGGAGAGGGCTAACATATTTATATGCTAATACTAGAAGCCTGTGACCCAAACTGAGTAAGCTGGAATGCTTGGTTTAAAGAAGAACATAGATTTAATAGCTGGCAACTTCAACCCTGCCATGTGGGAATCCTTTACAGACGACTGCAGTGCCTGAAGACAGATAGTCAGGTTGTTTATCCATAGCAGTGAGCAGAGGATGAATGACTGCTGGGAGGAGCACAGAGTGAAGAAACGCCATGGTGCATTTGGTGCAGCACAATTGGACACCTTCACCTGCCTTGACTGCAACCAAACATGCCTCTCCTGTATTGGTCTCTACAGCCACAGCAGGTGCTGTAACTCTCAGACAGCTTGACTTCACCCCCAAAGGCACATTCCTTCATTGTCTCCCAAGACAGACAGATGCCAACTAATGGAAACCTGGTGGAATGGAGAGAACCAGTGGGATGCATTTACATTTGGATGCAAACTTTTGGAAGGGCATGGTGGAGCTAGTGTCTCTTGTACGTCAAAGTGGACATAAGTGTTGCGCAAGCTAGCAATCCTGAAAGGGCCTGAGTATTTCACAGAATCAGTATGGATGGATAGCAATACCAGTTCTCCTGAGTAATGAGGATGGCGACCACAAATAACCTTGAAGACTTATTTTTCCATGGTGTGGGTTAAAATGTTGCATCTAATTTATATCGAATGCTGTAAAATTAACAGCTGCTTGTCTGGAAATACTCTTTCTAAATTCTTGCTGAGTTAATTTTAACAATGGAAATTACTTCCTCCTCCTCATGAAACTATTCTTAAATTATGTAAGTATAACCAAAATAAGAAGCTACTTTCTGTGTACAGTATCAGATTCCCCAGAGTAGAAGTTTAAGGATAAGTTCTGTTATAGCAACCACTTACAAAAAGGTTATTGAGCAAGGGAGGAATAGTCTTCTTCCTAAGACACATTTAAATCTTCCTAGAAACAGAATCTGGGGTTCATGGGCTGGTACTGGAGGAAATGAATAGCAACTCAGTTGGGCAGCAGTTCAATTAAATATAGTTGATCAGAGACAGAAGTGTGCTATGCAATTGCTCTTCCTAATATTTCTGCCATGAGAAAATGAAGGGATATAGGAACCTGGCTTTCACATCACTCTTCTTTACCTTTCCCCATTTATTTCTTCTTCAAGTGACTGGGGAGTGGGTGTATAAACAAGTCTAAAGCTGTTTATGGTCTTTTTCTAGGATTCATTTATCTGGATCTAGTCACTTGGATCATATTCTTGAATTAGTGGTCAGAATCACTAATGTCTTTAGACTCCCCTTTCTAGTAATGAAAATGTAGGGGGGGGTGCCTGTCACTTGTTATCTCTAAATTTGTTCTGATAGTATCCAAGAATAGTGCTGATCAGTGTTACTTTTCTAGAAAAAGGGGTGCGACAACTCACCATGAAGGCCTCCCTTGTTCTCTTATAAAGGCAATGGTGCCCACCTGGGAGGTGTTGGAACTGAGTTTCAGCGAGTTCTGGATAAAAGAAAGCCCTGGTGCTGATCCACATTGAATGATTTTGTGCATAATCATAACCTTAATGAGAAGAAGGATGTTTTTCTTGCCATCATTTTTAGGCCATAAACCAGGGGTAGCCAACATGAGGTGCTCTAGGTGGTGCCAGACTGCAGCTCCCAACACACTTGTCCATTGGCCTGAGAGCTGGGACTTGGGAATTGGAGTTCAACCACATCTGAAGGGAACTAACCTTAGCAACCCCTGCCATAAGCAATTTAATAATTTGTTTCTTCTGTTTATTGCTCCTGCTGCTTAGCTGGTCTCTTTTCCTTGAGAGAATGATGACATAAATATACCAATTTATAATAAAGCCATAAGAAACTAATGAGTGAAACAATCATTTAAACACACAGTTTTAAAACATAATTAATTTTAAAGGCCAAACTGCAAGCAGCATAGACTTTATAATCAAGAAAATGGTACCATATTTGACCACATTACAAAGGGTAAAACCTTCTGTAATGAATCACTGTAATGAACCTGTAGACTTAAGCAGCCTACTAAAGGCTAGTGCATACTGTATCAGCTATTGTTGTGTTTAGAGAGAGGAAGGTGAGGCAGTGGAAAGTGGAAAGCAAAACAGCAGAATAAGCAGAGAGAGGGGGAGGGAGGGAGGGAAAGAAAGAAAGAAAGAGTAGAGAAAAAGGTGAGAAGGATGGCAGCCATTAGAATGACAGCTGCTTCAAGGAGGCATAGGCTGAATGGAAAGGAGTGCTCATTGTCATAATACTGTTTTAGAAGTCTATTGTGCAAGTGTGTTTGGAATACAGTGTACAGTTCTGGTTGCCTCACCAGTTATTGTAAAATGGATATGGCAGAGTTTGAAAAGGTTCAGAAAAGAGCAACCAAAATGATCAAGGGGATGGAGCAAGTTGCAGTATTTCGGACTTCTTTGTCTAGAGAAGGCAAGCAAGCAAGAAGAAGAGTTTGGATTTGATATCCCGCTTTATCACTACTCGAAGGAGTCTCAAAGTGGCTAACATTCTCCTTTCCCTTCCTCCCCCACAACAAACACTCTGTGAGGTGAGTGGGGCTGAGAGACTTCAGAGAAGTGTGACTAGCCCAAGGTCACCCAGCAGCTGCATGTGGAGGAGCAGAGACGCGAACCCGGTTCCCCAGATTACGAGTCTACCCCTCTTAACCTCTACACCACACTGGCTCCAGAGGTGATATGATAGCAGTTTACCAAAATTATGCATGTTATGGATAAAGTGGATAGAGAAAAGTTCTTCTCCCTCTGAAAATTATGGACATCCATTGAAGGTGAATGCTGGATGATTCAGAACATATATAATAAATGACTTCTTCATGCAGCATAGTCTGTGGAACTTGCTCTCACTGGAGGCAGTGATGGCCACCATCTTGGGTGGCTTTAAAAGAGGATTAGAGAAATCCATGGAGGACGAGGCTATATATGGCTACCAGCAATGATGGAGGCCCTGCTCTGCATCCACAGTCAGAGGCCGTGTGCCTCTGAACACCAGCTGTGGGAAACTGCAAGAGGGGAGAGTGCTATTGTACTCAGGTCCTGCTAGTGGGCTTCCCACAGGCATCTGGTTGACCACTGTAATGCTAGACTAGACAAGCCATTGGCCTGATCCAGTGGGACCGTTCTTACGTGTTTTTTTGAGGGAAAGATGAGAGTTTGCAACAGGGTGTCACCCCAGCAGGGGAGAGCAAGTAACAGGCAGCTTATGACAGAAGGCTGCTAGCAGGCCTGGGGTGTGTGTGTCATTTTATCCCTAAAAGGGCAGCCCCAATGACAGGCAGTGACAGACCCCAAGAACCAAGCACAACTGCTCAAGGTCTTCCTACCTTGGTTTCTCCTACTGGTCCACAGAAGGGCCAATAAGTCATTTTCATGCACTTCCCCAAGTTTCCATATTTTGTTTCCATTACTCAGTCATGGAATATGGAGGGTTTGATGTACCCTTCCCAAGAGAGCATGTGACAGCCACATTTTTTTAAAAAAAAATGAACCACACTGTAAGAAACTTTTGGGGCTTTCTGTATTATTATTGTCTGGGCAACCCAGAAACATGATTAACTATAATTAGTATATCTAGATTTCTTGTTGCTTTTCTCTCTGTTGAATCCCACAGAATACAAGTTGTAAGCTATGTTCATATTGTTACATGCAACTGTTTCCTGAATATATGCAAAGTGGTTTACTTAAAACTTCCACACTTCAGTAATCATTTGGGCCTTCATGCTGCCATCATGTGTCTTCTTCCCTTATTACTGAGACAGCTGTGTAAGACATGGGCAGCTCACCATTAGAGAATAAATATGAAGTTTTTAAAAAGTTCCTAAGCTTTCAAGAAATGAGGAAGGACTGCCTTGAGCTCTGGGCTTGTCATGTACAAATCTTTGTAAAAGTCTCTTCCCCCTCCCTTAACTGAATTTATTTAATGGCTTTTCTGCACTAGCTTTTATTTCCGTTTCTCATGGAGAATAAAGTTGTAAACGCACATTTAAGGCTGGTGAAAGTCAACAGCTTGGCAGCCTTTTGGAAATTGTCTTCCAGACAATTTCCCTGAAAATAGTAGCAAAATAAGCTCCTTTCTTTTGTCTTGCTTTTCTCCACCTGCTCTCACAGCTGCTGCAACTCCACACATATAGGATAATTAAATATTCTCTCTTTCTCTCTTGTTTTGTACCCCACATTTTTCATAACTAGCAGCACAATCCTATCATGCCTACTCAGAAGTACAGTTCAATGGGGCTTACTTCCAGGTTAATAACTATTGGATTGCAATTCAGCAGACTTTGGACATTGTAAGGACAGATGTGAAGCCACCTTGACTTGGCTTCCAAAAATCTTTTGGGTATCTGAGCAAAACAGACTCCTTTTGCCTTCTTACTGAGACTTTCCAAATCTAGTTTTCAGTGATAAGATTTTTTTTTTTTTGCTAAAGAAGGAATGCAGATTTTAAGTACTGCAGGAACTCAGGTGATAATGCTCTTCACATCACTTTCAGAAGCCTATAATAAAGCACTCTAATGAGTTACGAGTGTGCTGTAATCACAGGTTTTTCTACTCAAGAATGTGAGCCATTGCATCTTTAGAACTGCTAGGTTTGGGGGTTTTTCCCATTTGCTCTTTGGTATACAGTAATCAGATAAGTCTTTGTGTAGATCCTAAAATTTAGCCAAAGTATGAGTCTTCATACTTAAAAGAATTTATCTGGCGAGATGACAGCGACAAATATAGCAAGTAGCTGTAGCTGTTGTGGCTGGCATCACATTCTCTAACATTTCACAAGCACATGTATGTACTATAACACGGCTAAAGCCTCTTACATGGGGTTCCCTAAATGAGCATCCCCTCCACTATTAGACTTTGTTTAAACCTTTTCACACCCTAATGTATGCTGCTTGAAACTCCCCTTCCACAGCTAACTGTTCACTGGCTTCCAAAACTTTGCACACCCACACACCCAAAAAGAGAGAAAACAATGACTTCAGAGAGGGAAGAAAGAGATAAAGAAAGAGAACAAAACAGCAGCAAAACATCTGAACTGCTCAACAGTCTGTTTCCATCTCATAATTTTAATGTGATTTGTACTGGTTGCCAGTTACCAGGCTCATTTCAAGTTTGTGGCTTTAAAGCCCTGAACAGCTCGGGACCCGACCCATTCCCTTCCTTTGCCACAATGCCACAGGCTTATTCATTTCTCCTTGCATCTGTTTCTTATTTCCCCTGGCTTATTGCACCTCTGGCATTCTCTTCCTTACTGCCTGATTTGCCTCTCATTTTGCTCCCCTTACCTTCTTGTAGCTCTGTGGTTCGTTGCTTCTTCCCTTCTCTCTGCCACTGCTCTAGGGTGGCCATATGCCCTACTTTACAGAGGACAGTCATCTATATAGGAAGGAGTTCTCTGTCTGAAGTGCTGTCTTATTAGAAAACAACAACCCAAGAAAGGAGAGCAGGGGTCTTGAAGCTCCCCATCAACATCATCTCAAAAGCAGACTGAGCAGACAAACAGGCCACCTAACCACAATGTTAAGATGCATTATTTTTCTATTAAAAAAGCATAGTATTTTTTTCCTAAATGAGCATCCATACATATACATTAGTCTATGCGAATCTGTTTCCTCTTTTGTCCTTTCGTTTTGGTGATGCATTACTCTCTTTTGGCAATGTGTAGGCAACCTAGGGACTCGGGTGGCCCTGTGGTCTAAACCACCGAGCCTAGGGCTTGCCGATCAGAAGGTCGGCAGTTCGAATCCCCGCAATGGGGTGAGCTCCCATTGCTCAGTCCCTGCTCCTGCCAACCTAGCAGTTCGAAAGCACGTCAAAGTGCAAGTAGATAAATAGGTACCGCTCCGGCGGGAAGGTAAACGGTGTTTCTGTGTGTTGCTCTGGTTCGCCAGAAGCGGTTTAGTCATGCTGGCCACATGACCCGGAAGCTGTCTGTGGACAAAAGACGGCTCCCTTGGCCTATAGAGCGGGATGAGCACCGCAACCCCAGAGTCATCTGCAACTGGACCTAATGGTCAGGGGTACCTTTACCTTTACTTTTAGGCAACTATCCTAAACTGCTCTCACTTCCTGCACATTGTATTTCCTCCTGGTCTCCTTTCCACTTGCATCTCACATTCCTTCACCTGGCTTTGAGAGATGGGGAGGACCTGGTTGTTCATGTGCAAGGTCCAGCCCTGTGCTGAGGGAAAGTTACTAGCCAACAATGCTGAGTGCATGCACACCTAGTTCTCAGCACCCAGTGTGGTGTGTGTGTGTGTTTGTGCTCCTTTGAGGGGCTGAATTTTAAGTGTTGTGTGCACACCCTAGGGTTCCTCTGGGTATGCTGAATTCTGTGGTTTGTTGGTTTATGAGAAGAAATGATACATGGACTAATGTAAAGAGACTGAAAATAGTCCTCATTTCTGCTTGAGATTTTCTGCCTGTACCATAGAGAGATGTGAACAACAGATCACCATGGGGTACCATTGCAGGCACTTGGGCACCACAAAAAGAACAGTTAACAATGGGGCCACAAACCTCGAGGGATTTTATGTGGATTACAGCTGTGAACAGTTGCATTTCGCGCTCTTGAGGCAAAGTATTATTTACAACAATAATGTTGTTTCAAATTTACAGAACGGGGAGGAAAATCAGTTTAGACTGAAATAAACAGATTTTGTTTCCATTAGCCCACAACGTTTCCTCCCTGCTCCCCCTTAAATGTTCCATATGATAAAACTCCACAGTTCCACTGTTTCATCTTCTCTTAAACCTTGACATTTCTTATCAGAATTTAGTTTTGAACATTGTTTTGCCAAAAGTATTTAATGGTACAGTTTGAACTTCTTTTTTTAAAAAAAGTACTTTTCATTAAGAAGGAAATGAAGGTGCTTATTCCCTCAGCATTGTGCTGAAGCAATCTTGACCCAATCTGCAACGGCAGATTAGCCCTTTCTTAGTCCTAAAGCTGCCCTTGTTTTAAAAAGAAAAGATTCATTGGAAATGCATTGTGGTTTTAAGAAAGTCAAGAGAACGTCATTCAAGCATTCAGTGTGAAAGTTTATTCAGATGGGAAAAGATCCATCAATTTCATATGAATCCTTAGTGAATGAGAGGTTGAGATAATTATTTTCCATTGTGAATAAAAGCTGAACTGTATAAAGCATATAAGACATCTAGGGCTCAGTTTACACTTTCCACCATTCTGTGGTGGTGGTGGTGAGTCTTCCTCTGTGGAGGTCTGAGAAAAGGATGGGATTCAGAGGGCTGGATTCAACTAAACAATTGCTTTAGTGCAAGCCAGCACTAGTCTCAATAGCCAACTGACCTTTTCCCTCCCACTCCTTTGCTGTGTGTCCCTTGCACCTGTCTCCCAAATCAGCTTCTAAGGGTTGAGAAAACCCCTCTCCCCCCCCCAAAAAACCCCCATTCTGTGTGGCAAACACAAATGTTTGTGCCGGTGGAATGACTGTAATAGTGTGGCATTGAATTTGACCCTGAGAAAAGAATTGAACTAGTCAGCCAAGGCAATAAAGGGCATTTGCAGAGTACATCATCATAGTCTTGTTTTCTGGGTTCAGAAAGAAGATGTCGTGCATTAGCAGTGCATGAAGAGGGGAGCAACAGCAATGTCTTCTGATGCTGTTGCTGCTGCTCTCTGGGACAAGATGGAGTGTGTCAAGGTGGCAGGAAGATTGGAGGAGCTCTGAGCTGGCATTGGTGCTGTAGGTGTGCAGACCACCAGGGCTACCACAAAAGTGGAGGTCCCTCAACCTTTCCCATTCCAATTCAACAGACACTGCTGCCATCTGGAGGGTGCTGCCACCACTTCACACCTTCATGAACTGCTGCTTGGGCCATGTTGTTGATTAGTCGTTTAGTCATATCTGACTCTTCGTGACCCCATGGACCAGAGCATGCCAGGCACTCCTGTCTTCCACTGCCTCCCACAATTTGGTCAAACTCATGCTGGTAGCTCCGAGAACACCATCCAACCATCTCTGTTGTCCCCTTCTCTTTGTGTCCTCAATCTTTCCTAGCATCAGGGTCTTTTCCAGGGAGTCTTCTCTTCTCATGAGGTGGCCAAAGTATTGGAGCCTCAGCTTCAGGATCTTTCCTTCCAGTGAGCACTCAGGGCTGATTTCCTTAAGAATGGATAGGTTTGATCTTCTTGCAGTCCATGGGACTTTCAAGTGTCTCCTCCAGCACCACAATTCAAAAGCATTGATTCTTCGGCGATCAGCCTTCTTTATGGTCCAGCTCTCACTTCCATACATCACTACTGGGAAAACCATGGCTTTAACTATATGGACCTTTGTTGGCAAAGTGATGTCTCTGCTTTTTAAGATGCTGTCTAGGTTGCTTGGGCCATAGTGTTGCTGATTTCCCCACCCCACCCCACCCCACCCCTAGCAGTTGCTAATTTGCTTTGTCTAAGTGTGAGAGGAACCTAATGTTTCAGTGGAGCAGGCAGGAGGCGCTCTAGATGCCAGAATAGTGCCTAGCACCTCTGGGAGGTCCCTCAAGCACCCTATTTTCTTTCTGAGTACCACAGTATGTCAAGGTGGATATGATATTAGCCTCAGACTAGGTTAGTTGAGAAGTGGGGAACACATGGCCCTCCCAGTGTAGCTGCACAACAACTTCAATCCCATCATGCTGGCTAGGGCTGATTGGGCTTGGAGTTTGTTTGATGAGGCCTTGCATGCAGCCATGTGTTAGATGTACTGCAGGTAGAATTATATTGCCCATTCTGGAATACATGAAGGGTCGATGCCACTGAGCCATTGCCTGCTGCACCAAACCCACCTAAAATATCTGGTGATTCCCAGCTCAAGTTGATAGGGCAGTGATATTACCTCCCCAATGACAGCTTCAGAGTCATCAGAGCCAGGGAAAGAAGATTGACCATGGTCCGGGAATAGTCTCTAAATCTTTGCCAGGTTTGCAGTCCTCTGCTGCAGAGCATGTGGGCTTTATACATGTAGGAATAAAGTGCGCAAGGGACTGGCCAGGCACATATATGCCCCACTCTCTCTGCCACCACCTGTTCCACTCCTAACCTTCATGCATTGGGGAAAATTCTGAGGTGGCTTCAAAGTATTTTGGCTGAACACACATAGAAGCCTCCAATAATCAGGGTTTGCTCTCTTGAGGAGACTTCTAAGTGTGTTCAGCCAAACATGATTAGAAGCCTACGGCAGATCTTCCTTCTCAATTTGGAAGAAATGGCATCAAGGAAGAATGCCCCCAATATGCAAAAATGTTGGGGACCATGTAAATACATCCAGTCCTCCTGCACAATTTATGCCCACACATTTCCTTTTTGAATGCATAAAGAAGGCTATAGGAGGACTCAAATAATCTATTTTGGTGGTGCAAATGGATCTAGACACACATGAGTGTTCCCACTGATTTGACCGGGACCATACATGTTTTAGCGTAAATAGGTTAAACAATTTCCTGACCACACTGTAAAATACTCTGACCCATTTTCCAGATAAAACATCTGAAATCAAATGCTCATGGAAGCAAAAGCCATTTTTTAAAAAAATAAGCAACCAAATATCCATGGAATTTGAGTTACTCATTTTCCAACTGATGTTGGAAATTGGGTCTATAGGAAAGTGATTCAGGACTTAATTTCTCTGAGAGATGCTGCCTGTATTGTCTGTTCCAGCCATCAAAGCACATCTCGCTTTGATGGAGGTAATATTTGTTTTAATCTGTCTTTCACCATGATGGATAACACACTTATTCAAAAGCTCAGTACATCAAGACGAGCAATGTATAAAAGCAGGAATGGCTTATTCCTTAGTGTTATAAAAATAGATACCATTTCAATCTACACTGCATCAAAATAATATCACAAGGAAGACTCCCTGAAAAGTATATTCATACCAGTGAGAATGCTTGTGTAGAAGAGTGGCTGTTTTAGAAGATTTGCAGTGGTTTATAAATTAATATGGCTCAGTTTGGGGATTGATTTGTTCATTCTAAAGAAGTGTTCAGCCCTAAATGTGAGCAGGGGCAAGTGTGCTAGGTCCCATTGACCACATCGCTATGCCTGTCACTCTTGACAAGTCTGAATCAGGCAGCCTCTTTGGCTCCTGTAGATTCCTTGCTTGATTTAGAACCCCAGTATTTCAAGGTTCTTATACAAGTGAGCTCCCCACTTCACACACACAAATGTATACACACAGAAATACACCTCCCCTTGAACAATGCTAGGGTTAGCTCAGGGACCGTACAGCTTTTAGAGCCTTAAAAATATTTTTGGGTTTTGCTTCAAGTTTGGGACTCGAATTTTAAAAATAAATAAATGCTTTTATATCTAGTCAACAGGACTTGCAACATTTATTCTTTTTAAACTGTTTTTCAGTAATAGAAAACCGATAGCTTTGGCTAACTACAAATAATTAGAATTAAAGTATGCTATCATGGTTGTTCTTTATGCTGTACGTACAACCTCGTACAGACCACTGTAGAATAATCATAAGCAATAAATCCAGTAATGCACTTTGAATATTCAATGCTTTTCTGCACAGATTAACACATAAAAATTAAGGTGTCAAGTTTCCTGTATAAATACTTCATGGCTATTTAAAAATTCTTTACAATACCTGTGGGTTTCTATTATAATAATCTATAGGAGTCTTATAAGTGATTTTGATTTGACTTATTTCATTTCTTCCATGTCTTAGGCAGTTCAATTCAGTTTCCCCCATAGAGGAAAAAATACATAATATGATGCATACATCAACATAAAAACACCTTCCACAATGTGAAATTATTGGGGGGAAATAAGTGTGTCAACAGTAATCCTATGCACACACTTGGGATTAAGAACCTTTGAATTCAGTGGGGCCTCTCAACATGATTCAGATTGCGCAGTAATTGAAACCTATATAGAAGCAGGGCAACATCTCTGCTAGGTGCTTCTTACAATGGCACTTTTGTGAAAACGTACACAGTGTGCCATTTTAGCAATACTTCTCTGCATAGCCAGTTAGCAAAAATACGGTAAAAAGATCTATAGGTCATATTGTTGTTATTATTTCCAAAAATAATGTTTCTGGATAAACCTATGTGTTAGAAAGGATTTTAAAAGGGTAAAGGACCCCTGGACAGTTAAGTCCAGTCAAAGGCGACTATGGGGTGTGGCACTCATCTTGCTTTTCTGGCCGAGGGAGCCGGCTTTTGTTCACAGACAGCTTTCTGGGTCATGTGACCAGCATGACTAAACCGCTTCTGCCCCAACGGGATACCTGAGTACCAGAGTGCATGGAAATGCCATCTACCTTCCCACCACAGTGGTACCTACTTATCTCCTTGCACTGGTATGCTTTCGAACTGCTAGGTTGGTCAAAGTTGGGACAGAGCAACAGGAGCAAACCCCATCACATGGATTAGAACCACCGACCTTCCGATCAGCAAGCCCAAGAGACTCAGTTGTTTAGACCACAGCACCACCCACATCCCTTTTTAGAAAGGATAAGATCAGCTGAAGTTCCTCCTGCCATACCCCAGTCTGCATGTTGATGTTCCTTCTGATGGTCCACAGTACAGTAATGTACAAAATGTTCAGCGTTACTGTCATCGTTAGGCTCCAAAATGACTCCAAGAACATACAACACATTGATTTTCTCTGGCCTGGCCTGGCTATAAATGCTTCCAAGTGAGGCCTGAGTCTTTTGTTAAAGCAACATTCAATGTCTTGCATGTTGGTTGCAGCCAGCCTTAAGCCTGACAGTTTCGCTGCTTCTCTGCTACCTTCCTTTTCCATTGGACTTACAGCTCAGCCTGGATTCTGGCCAATGAAGCATTTGGCTATTGGACATCCTGTTTGAAATATATTCCAAACCAGGGCTGGGAACCATGAAACTGTCCACATGTGATTGAACTACAGTGCCCATCATACTGGCCATTGTCCATGTTGGCTGGGACCGATTGCTGTTAGAGTCCAATACAATTTAGAGGGCCAGAGCCTCCCCAGACCTTTCTTAAACCTTGGAGTAATGGCTGCTGGAGCTTCTTAGCCCCTGACTATGCCTGTGACCCAGCACTGACACCATGGCACACTACATGGTGAGAAAGCACTACACAGAGAAAGATGTGTCAAAAATGGACATGCACACCCACTCTAATTAAGAAACACTGGACCCCATAAATCTCAGTATGAACTGTCAGCTAAACTACCTTAATTCTGTCATAGTTTGGCAGGAAGGTATCTAACTAAAACTTTTGATCTATTAGCCAATTCCATGAGTTTTCAATAGCCTGACATTGTGAATGCCCCCCTTTTTAAAGCAGACAAATAATTCTGAAGAAATACAGGGGTTGGGATCTTATTTATATCTCTGGCCCTTGGCAAGCATAGGCTGCTATAAATTCTGTTTACAGTGGTTAGATCTTCCATGTGTTTGCAATGTTAAGAAGAAAGGGTATTATGCCATAGAATCCAAGCATGAATAAAACACAAACTGATGGGGTACCAGGAGGACATAGGAAAGAAAACAGATTTCTGGAAGGCAGCAATTCATCTACAGAAAACCAAGGAAGATAGATGAGTGGACTGTAAGATTACAGTTATTTCGGCCCTTGCCTTGATTTTTCCATATCTTTTCAGCTCAGTTTTCTGAAATGATGTGCATATCATCTTGAGGCCGTGCATAAATGGCTTTTTTTAAAAAAGTATTTCTTTTCCTTTTCCAAAGATAACTCTAAAAGATGGTGGAGTAGATAAAATAGACTGTTGCGTCTTGAATACTAGGGATTAGTTACACAATCTGCCGCAGTATCATCCTTGAGCCAAATGAAATGGATTATTTCCAGAGTACATCCACACACTTTTTGCACCTTTGCACATGCAAAGGTTTTCTTTTATTGTGTTTTATTTAATTGTGCAGTAGGCCTCAAATATATAGAGTTATGATTTGAGACCCAACACAGAATCTTTAGATACTTTGACGCATACCTTGAGCAGGTATATTGGGAAATCCAGTGGAGAGCTTCTTCTCCTCTGACATTTTTGACCTTCACACATTAAAAATGTCAGAGGTGGACTTTGGTCTGTCAAATTTCAGTTGCTCCTTGTGCAAGGCCAAAATTTGGTGTCCCCAGATCTCTCACCTTCTGTTCTGCTCAATTCACTACATCATAGTTGTGATGCCCTACAGTAACCCCTAGACTTGGCACTGAGTGCGGCAGTGCTGCCCTAAATATGCCTCTGAAAATGTTATTCAGTAGACCATCATAATCATGGCCCATTTGTCAGACTGCAAGATGAAAAAGAGGAGCACATTCTTAGAGGGTGTGATGATGAAGATAAGAAGAGTTCTCCTGGATCAGGCCAGTGATCCATCTAGTCCTGCATCCTCCTCTCAGTGTCCTACCAGAGGCCTACTTTGAAGATCAAAAGCAGGATCTGAGCACAACAGCACTCTCCCTCATTGTGATCCCTAGCAACTGGTATTCATGGGCATTCTGTCTCCAAAATTGGAGGTAGAACCTGAAGATAAATATTACTGTAATGGATATTCTTATGATTATCAAAAGTCAGTGAAATCTCATCTGGTATACAATCCTTCTATGGAAGAGTATTGTCTATTTATTTTAGTTCAGCTTGTGAAACAGAAGATTTTAATATGTTACACCCGTTAAATCCTACTATACCTGGGTTGTGGGGCAAAGATAAGCCAAATAGTGATGTTCTCGTGCAAATAACTATCTGTCTGTTACTGTGAAGGAAAGGTAAAAGTATTTTGGGATTTTCTGCCTCAAGTGTCAAAATGATTTGAGTGGCTTAGGGTACAATGCACGTTGTGTTGTTCTTGGGTGGGTGTGCAATTAGCTGTTTCATTTCAGGCACTGCATTTTGCCCAGATGCTTCCCTCCCTGCAGCTCCCCTCTCATTGTGCATTGTAGATTGTAAACAAGTTGAGAAAAGGGACCTATGTGCATTTCCTACATAATGCTGTAAGGTGTTGTGCATGCTGATAGCTCAGCTGTAATGTGGATATGTTATTATGTTTTATAATTTTACTGCTTTGTTGCTTTCTCGGTAAATAACTCTGAGATGCTGTGTGAAAAGTTAACTAGAAATGTTTTAGATAAATACACATTTACTTTGTGTAGTTTATCAGATATATTTGCTGTAGTTTGAAGTCTGTTTTTACGCCACATCGGCAGATTTCCTGTTTTAAAAAATGGCATCACAGTTATTTGTACAGATGTTGGGTTGTTTTTTTTAACACCATCAGCAAATGGGTACCCGCTTGTGTTGGTTTGAACATGTGCACTGTCCTCCTATGCAGTAGGGACTCCTACACAATCCATTGTATGTGTGCTCCACTGGGCTGCCCAAGAGGCAGGATGAGGCAGATGCCTCACATTGCACACCCCAGGGCTGCAATGCACCCCCCAGGGCACAGCTCAGCTTTGCCACCTGGTCTCCAAGCATGGTCTAGGGGCAGATAGGGACTGGAGGCAAAACTCTGCAAAATGCCTCCCCTCCTGCCGAGTAAGCAAGAGGGGAGGCATTCTGCCACCCAGCTTTTTTACTACACAGGAGGGGAGAGAAGTCCCCCCAGTCAAGCGGTGTGGTGAAGCTTTGCACCAGCTTTCCCCAAAGCCCTGCCACTGAATGGGGGGGGGGTATCTGGAGAAGCTCTTTTGGAGACCCCCCTCAATTGTGGGGGCAGCAATGAAGTATTTCACCTCAGGTGCAAAAATGTTTCGGAATTCACTTGAGCCTATTTCAAAAAGTGAATATCTGGACAAAAATGTTATTGAACTTTTTTTAGTTTTGCCCAAAGGTAGCGCTGACCCAGGGCACCAGCATAGGTCAGCCAAGGATGAACACCTGAATAAGCGGAAAACCAGGCATGGGCTAACTCCGCCAACCAAATGTCCCCCTGGACTCAGGCACGGGCACAACCCCCTCACAGGGGCTGACCAAACCATCGGGTTCCTGGATTCCTTTAATGGCATACCCTTCACATAGGGATGGCGAGAGCGTTCTCCCATCCCTATCACCTGAACCAGAGCCTATCCGCAACTTTACAAGTTGTGACGATTTGCTATGTGGCAGACGGAACCCAAATGGCAACAGCCAATCAGCCAAGTGGGGAAAATTCCTGCCGTGCCCCTGTCCCAACGACAGACGACACATGACAGCATAGCAAGGTCAAGCACAAAGCCCTAAAAGTAGGGAGAGGTGGGAGGGTGTTGTGAATGCACACGCCAAAAGAGGAAGCTCTGGGTCATGTGCATGGCCATAAATAGGTCACTCGAACCATTTGGACTGCGTCCCATTGGCCAGATTGTACCCAGCTTTGAGGGACCAACCAATTGGGTGTTGTGGCTAACCAATTGTACCCACCCACAACACAGGGTGTCGGTTGTCCAGGTCTACCGCAGGTCTACCTCTTTAAGAGAAGACCCGATTTGGCAATTTTGAGCTATTTTTATGAAAAATTGGCAAAAACAACACTGCTGAGGTGGGTTGCCATACGTCCGGAATTTGGCAACCCTAGTGAAACACAATATCAGGAGCAGGAGGTGTGCTCCCACTCTCTATCCATGCATTTTACATAATTTGTAGAGGGCTCGGACATTCCTTCAATTCAGCTCTTTATCTCCTTAAGCCAAGTTGTGGTCTATTGACAAGGGTTGCCAAGTAATAACTGGAAAATGTGCTGTGTCAAAGTGGGAGGGGCATCAGCACAGCTTAAGTTCTGCACCCCATATATAAGTTCCTGCCTTGTTCGTGTAACATTTAGAGTATGATTTCCTACGACAGGTAAAAATAAGATCGAGGAAGGCACGGGTTGGACGAACCACACCTGCAGTTTTGCCCACTTGAGTGGATACTTTTAAGGAGCAGAACAGGCAACCCTGTTGACTGACTGTGAATATTTTGAATTATAGGTATTTTAGTAGCCAATGATGAGAACCCATGCGTACAGTAATTTATATAGAGTGCTTGGTTAAAAATGATCTCTGGAGATGCTGGGCTTGGAATGCAAGGGTTAAAACCAAAATAAAGTAAAATTTGTTTGGCTTTTTATGTGTGAACAGTTTTGCAATGCAATAGTAGTAGAACAAAGTGCTTGATTAAAAAATACAAGAAAAATCACCATTCTACTTCATATAAGAAGGCATTTCCATTTATTTTACTTTTGTCATACCCTGAAGCTGCTCTGTTCATTTAACACCTTTAATAGAATTCAGAAAGTGTGCTAAATGGAAAATGTAGTTTGTTCATTTGTTTCTTTTCTGTTCTTGAAATGAAGGAAGATGGGGCCATTATTCTGAATCTTTTTGACTGGTTTTGGTTTTAAGTGAATATTTCTCTGCACACACCCATCGTTGCAATACACATCACTCAGAATATTAGATCTATACCTTAAAACACATATTGTCTCTCTTCAAGGAAGTGTGTGTGTGTGTGTGTGTGTGTGTGTGTGTGTGTAATCTCTTTTTATACTTGAGGAGAAGAAAAAAGATATCTTAAGATTGGTTTCACCTGCCCAAGTGGAATAATTGGAAATACATTTTCAAGTAAGGCTCTGCTTCACATTGTAGCATTTATTCTTCTCTTTTAGTTATCCTACTTATTTGCATGTATTTTGCCCTGTTTTAGAAAGATCAAGTTGATGAATTACCTGATTACCAATTGGTGTCATGGCAGGTGTATCAATAAAACCCAGTGCCTTCCTCCAAGCACTGAGGCCTAGGCTGTACTTAGTCTTAATTAGTAATAACTCATGGAGCTGTGTAAGAGATGTTCAAAACAGTTTTATTCCTAAATGGTTGCTTGGCACCTACCGATCTATTATAGCGCATTTAGTGAGTTGCAAGGATACAGTTAGTATTATCTGTTTATCATATTTAGAATGTAGTAACATTTATATCAATTTTTTTAAATAAAAAAATGGAATATTGTTGAGTATTAACATGTGCTGCACAATGATGTATCTTCATGAATAGGGGATAGTTTATTTACCCTCCCCCCCCCCGCCCCGAGTAGTAGAATTCCATGAAAAATCTGTTCTGCAAGTCCCACTACCTGCCTGAAGGGTGTGTATGATGCTGGTTGTTTTATATGGAAGAACTATGTGAGTCTAACTGTAGGCATGAATTTGGGGAAAATTGTGGAGAAATCATGGTATGTGTGCCTGTATGTTTGTGGTTTGTATCATGCCCACAACAGTTTATTAGGCTTCCATATGTGCCCACAGAATTAGAGTTTGCAACCCCACACATGCCATAAATTATGGTCCATAACAAACTGTTTATGAAATGAAGGTGTCACAATATTGGGGGTTTTTTCTGCAGCAGACTAACAGAGCTACCCCTTTGGAAACTGATTGGACCCAGGCCTGCTTAGCTTTCCAGTCCTCACTGATAAAACCTGCCATTGTTGACTCCTATGTGTCAGTGACTGAAAGGGGGTTGGTTAGCATTTTGTGGCTTCGTATAGCATTTTGTAGCTTCGTATAAGTCAGCAAGTCATTTCAGAACACCTTTCGGACTTACGGAAACTGTAACTTTTGACCCGAATTTCACATTTATGGAAATAGCCTCTCCACAAGCTAAGAAAAGAAAGGGGCGAGCATGGGCTGCCCTGACCTTAAATGCCCCTTACAAGTACCGCCCCTGCCGCCAGCCGATTGGCTGGCGTGGTGAGTGATGAATCTTAATGACCCCGGGATTCCCCAAGTCCCGCAGGGCTGCAGCCAGCCCCGCGAGGGTGTGAATGGGGCGTGAGCCCACAACCCCCCCCCTCCGTATGTCGGGAGTCACTTTCTATTAAAGTTGATAAAATTTTAACAGAACATGTAGGATTTTAATTGCACTCACACAGCAATGCTTTTAAAAAGATAGATGGTATTTTATTCAAATTAGACTATACTTATAACTATACTTATACATTTGTAGTAATTGTGTTTAAAAAGCAGAAACTAACCATTGTGATTGGAGCCAAGATTAATATTGGCATTAAATACCTTTATAATGGGACTGCATTCATTCAAACTTAAAATGTGAAACTCAACACTGTATTTATTATCCTGTAAGAAAAGAAAATTGCATATGTTGATGTTATTTGAATTTACCTCTTAATATTTCCATATCTCAGGTATTCATGCATATCTACACATACAGACACATTATCTTTCTACCCATCTATTTATGCACACACATACAATTTCAGTGTAGCAAATTGGGCCAAGAGAGTCAATTGTTCTCTAAAACACAGTGGTGGCTGAAAAAATTCTCCAAGTAAACTTTTGTCTGAATTTGGGACCAGGGGTCAAGAAAAATACAGTTTCTGAATATTTTTTAAAAAAATAATCTATACCACTTAATATATTTAAAATATCTGTAAGCGGTGTACAAAAAACTGAAACAGCAGCAGAAAACACAGTTACATTTAAATATGTTGCAACAAATGAACTTTTTGGTGGAGCTGGGATAAAAGCCCCTCTTCATTTTGCCACCCCATTCAGAAGCTGCAAAAGGCAGGGTGGGTGAGTGGTTTGGAAATTGTGATTTGTTTCTGAGTAAGCATGTGCAGGATTAGGTTACATGTCAAAATGCAAAACACAGAGTGAGGGCAGGCATTTCTTTTCACTATTATGGAATCCCATGAGTTGAACTGAGAAACATCTTGTACAATCAGATTTCATTCTTTCAAAGGAGAAGCAGGATTGCCAACTTAATTGTTGAAAGATCAACTTATCTGTTACTTGCAGAACAAAGAACAAGAATTTCCATTGTTGAAGAAAAATATTGTTGGGCTGTTTTTCTTTTTCTTTTTAAACCCTGCCTTCATTGAATAGACCCCTCTCAGGAGACTTGAGAAATGAACCACAATCCCAAAAATGCTTCTGCTTTTTTTAATGTGAGAGAAATGGGAGGAAAGTGCTGTACATAGAATACAATAGCCAATTCTTGGGTCCTCTTTTGTGTGAACTGTTTTCAGAATGTGTTCTTTCACAACCCTTAGGATGAAATTATGGACTGAGTGGGAAATTTAGGGATCCCTATAGCTAAAGCTCATGACCTGGAACTCTTCAATTACCTCAGTGGGTCACTAGAAGCCTTTATGTTTGTAAGATCTTTCACCCCTGGTTGAAGTACAAAGGTAGGAGGTCACAGAGATTCACTGGAACAGGAGCACAGAGTGCTTTGAATAGCAGCAAAGCTATTTTCTTAGGGGCACACACTTTGAAGAGATAAGCACAGAAAACACAGATCTGTCAATGTGTACATAACCAAAGAATACAGAATGAGTGGAATTTTCAGATCTCAGTTCTTTGAGTGCTGATGCTTAATGTAGCCTAACTGGCACAACCACATGCTTAACAGGAAGGCACCATCAGGTTTTGGGAACCTCTCACACAGACCACTACTGAGTTCACAACAACCCTGTAGTACTATCTAATGCAAGGTTTGGCAACCTAAGGCCCATGGGCCGGATGCGGCCCAATTGCCTTCTCAATCCGGCCCATGGACAGTCTGGGAATCAGCGTGTTTTTACATGAGTAGAATGTGTACTTTTATCTAAAATTCATCTCTGGGTTATTTGTGGGATATAGGAATTCATTCATTTCCCCCCAAAAAATATAGTTCGACCCAACACATGGTCTGAGAGATAGTGGACCGGCCCACGGCTAAAAAAGTTTGCTGACCCCTGATCTATTGCATTTATTCCCATTTTGCAGCTTGGGCTGAGAGAGTACTGAAGTGCAGTATTGTTCATGGTTATTTCCCCTTTGCAGTTGAAGGACTATGCTGAGAGAGAGGGGAGCTTATGACAACCTTGCAGTGTAGTCCACTGTTATAACTAAATTGCCATTTCGCTTGCACATGGAAACCTTCTGCTCTGTTGATTTGCATGTAGGCTAGTTGTGCTTTCAAATGTTCAGTACAGTGGTACCTCAGGTTAAGTACTTAATTCGTTCTGGAGGTCCGTACTTAACCTGAAACTGTTCTTAACCTGAAGCACCACTTTAGCTAATGGGGCCTCCTGCTGCTGCCACATCGCCGGAGCCCGATTTCTGTTCTCATCCTGAAGCAAAGTTCTTAACCTGAAGTACTATTTCTGGGTTAGCGGAGTCTTTAACCTGAAGCATATGTAACCTGAAGTGTATGTAACCTGAGGTACCAGTGTAACTAAATAGATAAATACTGTGTGTTTTGCACATGAAGCAAATAGATAAATACATTTTGCACATGAAACAAGACCAAAGTTAGAACAGGGACTTCTGCCTTGTATGGTAACTTTTGTTTTGTTTTTCCAACTCCCTCAGATGACACATGTACACACCAAGGATACATTTGGTCATAGGACCATCACCTTTTAAAGCTAACATCTGTTTTCTAGGGGCAGTCTTGCTTTGCTATTCTGTATGGATCTTGTCAACAGGTAGAAAGGAAGTATATGTCAGAAATGAGCCAGCTCCAAGCAAAGGTTTGCAGCCAACTGCAGAAAGCAGCCAGGAACAGAGAGGCTTAGATGTTAGTCAGGCAGGGGAGAGCTGGCAGCTGCAGGCTTCGGCACTTCCTGACCTGGATGGGCAAGCTGATAAGGCAGTAGCTGAGAGCAGGTGAGAACACAGCCAAAGCTCGCAGGAAGCACAAAAGGTGCGAACAGTCTCAGAGACAGCCTCTCAGACCAGGAAGAGGTTGGAGCTGATCCACTAAGTCTGAAGAGTTGGCAAATGGGAGGGCTGCTAGATAGGAAGCAAAACAAGAGACGTAAAAGTCGTAAATTCAATATATTCTGTAGATGCTGGAAGAAGTCTTCAGAAGGGTCATCTTGAGTAATGATGCCAGAGGCTTTGTTAGAGCTGTCCAGAGCTATCTGTTTGTTTTTGCAATAAATCCTCCTTTTTATTTACCTACACTTACTGTGTTATCAAGCTGAGAACAGCGACTCCTTACAGTATATAATTGGAACCATTTTACTTTTCTAAGGCTTTGTAGTGAACCTTGCAAGGAAATAGCTGGTTGGAAGGGTGTTGGAATTGGAGATGGTGGCTGAGTCTAAGTGGTTAATGGGGAGGAATGCATGAGGTGGGTAAAAATAACATTTGAAATGGGGCAGATGGTGAGTGTAGAGAGAGAGGCGGGGAGGAAAGTGGACAGCTGGAAAAGATGCCTATTTATGATCTAAGGAAGATCTGAGGAGAAGGCTGAGAAGGATGTGGAAGCTAAGAGAAATACTTTGTAGAGGAAGCGCTTTACCTTCTGGTTCCTAGAAAGAAATCCTCATGCCAAAGAAAGGACTGAGAATGGAGTTGGGAAGATCTGAGAAGTCTAGGAGAAATTTTGACTTGAGTGGAAAGATACACCATTTGCCACTGTAAAAATAAAAGCTAGGAAATCAAAATCAAAAGACAGTGTTCTAAAATCAAAACAAAAACAGACAAGGAAGGAATAGCATAATGGCTTGGGGAGGATATGGGATTATGGGGATAGGATTATGGGGATATATAACCAATAAGATACATGAACCATGAGGTTTTCACCTTCCCCAGAATATGGATGTGTGTGTGTGTGTGTGTGTGTGTGTGTGTGCGCGCACACACATGCATGTTAGAAGCCTAGTTATGTTTATGTCACAGATATGGCAGGAGAGGACATTGGGCAGGATTCATAGTTTACAAGGGGCTGCACTTCAAGGCTTCAGTTCTAGCTTGGTTTGGAACTAGCTGTTGCAAACCTGAGGAGCCTTGGTTTGACTCATTCATTGTCTCTACAAATATCATTCCTGTATAAACCATATGGAGGGAAGACAGTGGTTCAAAATTCCAATCTTCCATAATATGTATCATGTTAACTTGCCTGTCACTTCACTGCCTCCGAGCCATTTTCTTCTCTCTCACCTTTCAATCTCTGTTTTAGTTGAATCTTTTATAAATCAGAGCCTCTAATCCTGCTATTATATGTGCAGCTGGCTGCAGTTTCCACTGTGTCCCTGAGCAAATGACTACCAGGGCCCCCTCTAACAGATTACCTTACAGCTTACATGGAATATCAGATGTTTATAAAGGTTCCCATCATGTTCTCGCAGCATCCTTCTGTCTTGGGAGACAGTGGAGGGCTGTGCTTTTGGGGATGATGTCAAACTGTTGGAAGGTTGCAGTGCCTGCTTTGGCTGTTGAGACTGATATGGTTCTGCTTTGTTACAAAATATATCCCAGTAAATCAGCAAAGCAACCCCGCAAGTGAATTTGGAAGAACTTAGATACTTTCATATACATGATCTGTGACTATTTATAAAGCAATTACGTGCATCAGTTACTTCTGAATACCTAATTATAGGTACAAATAGTAGACTATGTCCTCAAAATGTGCTTCATTATTTTGTATTTGCTTATTGTTTTGTTTATTTTATGTCTTGAATCCCACCCTGGTATCTGTACACACGAAGCACAGATTACCAATAAGTGTAATTAATTAAATAATCTACGGTAACTAAATCTACTGGCCTGGTAGAATACCAGTTTTTTTCTTGGATTTATGCCAGAATGAAACGTTTTGCTTATATATAAAGGGTTTTAATTAGAACCAGGGCTGTAGCCAGATTTTTTTTTTCTTTTAAGAGGGCAAGAAATCCCGCTGGGGCTGGTTCTTTTGTGACAAAATGTTAATGGGTGTGTGCATGGACTCCAGGATACTTCACGTGGGCAGAGTTTTAATGGGTTATTGCTGGGTCTGATGATGCCCCTAAGGCTTTCTGCTGTAAAAGCACAGCACCCACCTCCTTTTTGCCACACAGAATCATTGACTGGGGAAAATTTTCCAGTGGCAGATTCAGTCAATCCACTGTAAGGGTGAAGGATGACTTAGGATCCTCGTTATTTTCCTGGTTAATATATGGAAATGTAAAAAGTTGGTAATCTTGGTAGAACCACCTAGCCGAGGTAAAATGTTGGTCGTACCCTGTGGTTAGCAGTGGGGATGAAGAGAGCAAAGTGGGGGGTGGGGATAATGAATTATCTTACTTAGCTAAGGAAGTTGGGGGAGCACTAGTGTTCAGATTCGGATTAAACATCTAGCGATATGCAAGCAACTCACCTTCATCATTAAGAATTCAAGCACATTAGGCAATGTTGTGGTAGGTGATACGTTCGGCCTCAGCTGACACTGGAAGGCACAAGATCAGAAATTGATTGCTTTTAGCCACCTGAGAACTTAATCAGTCATTTTGCTATTTCCTCTTTGAAGTGTTTTGGTTGCATGTTCAAAATGACAATGCTACGCTATGCTGGCAGTGAGAAGCGTGCTGCCCAGATTGAATAGACCTGTTCATGTTGCATTTATGATCATCCAGCATGTGAATAAGGAAAGGGAGGACATGAGAAAGAAACTGGCTCGCAATGAAATGTCCCACTGCAAGCTATAGAGGTCAAAACATTGTATAAGCTTTGCCCCAGAAATGAGCACCATCAGCAACCCATCTCATGGAAATCTCACTCATCATTAAAAGCATTTTGCTTCTCTGGGGGTCTCTTGGATGTTTCACGTGGACAGACATCTACACATTTGCTGTGAAAACTTACTTGGAGGGAAACTGGGTGGCAGCTACAATATGAGCATGTGAGTGAACACATGCAATTATCCATTATGATAGCTGTACTCAAGATGCTGTCATCAGCAACTTTATCAATGATTGCAGTAGTACAAATATTTTAATGGTTCACAAGGCACCAACATTGACCAACGCTAGAATCACATGAGAATCACATGAGCAGTTTTCTCCTTTCTGCAATGCAAATCACATTTACATGTCTAAATCATGCCTTCTCCACAAGATGGGTGATCACAGACCCCTGTGCTGGAGCAGATAGACACTAAGCAAATGGAAATGAGCTTCAAGGTAAACCTAGAGAAATACCCCAGCATTCTCTGACATGCCCAGCCTATTACTAGTTACACTGGTGGCAAGACCGATAAAATGATGGGATCAGATGCTATTTTCCTTTAAAAGGATACTTTAATATATCCATGTGCACCGTTCACCAAGTAAATTATTATTTTATCAGTGGGCAGAGAAATGCAAATGTGGAGGGCTTGCAAGGTGGGAAGTATTTTGTTTCTTCTGTTACCCCCTCCCTCGCATTCTGGGAGTTTTCCTTTAAGAGCAATCTTCATAAACTAGGTAAAAAAAGGTAAAGGACCCCTGGACAGTTACATCCAATCAAAGGTGACTATGGGGTTGTGGCACTCATTTTGCTTTCAGGCCGAGGAAGCTGGCATTTGTCCACAGACAGCTTCCCGGGTCATGTGGCCAGCAAGGCTAAACTGCTTCCGGAGCAATGGGACACTGTGACAGAAGCCAGAGCACACGGAAATGCCATTTAGCTTCCTGCCATAGGAAGCTATTTATCTACTTGCACTGGTGTGCTTTCGAACTGCTAGGTTGGCAGGAGCAGGGACCAAGCAACGGGAGCTTCACCTTCCAATCAGCAAGCTCAGGAGGCTCAGTGATTTAGACCACAGAAACTACATCAGCTCCAGGACAGGGACAGATTCATGCTAGGAGGATGCTGGGGAACAGGAGAGCTTTGGATGCTGCAGAACCACAGCATCACTCAGCACCCCCCTAACACGTCCCTTTTGCCTGCCGCAGTGTTGGAGCACAAGCTCCTGGTGGGAATTGATTTTAGTTTTTGCTTGGGATGAGCAGTTTTTGCAATTAGGATTTATTCAAATATAATAGCCTACTCTCCGTTCAGCTGTTGATGGCCACAAACAAGCCTGTCCCAGTCAGGACATGACTGACATGGAGTTACAGAAGATAGTTCCGCTTGTCATCTAAGATATGATGCCTGTCATGTCTGTGTGTTTTTTGTTGGATGAAATATAATTGCTCCTGTGGTTGACATTGATGAATGGTGTTGACTGGAATGCATTCTTCTGATTGCTTCAATGAACGATGCATACACAATGCTGATTTCTGAGTGACATTAAAAAAATATCTGCTTCTTGGAGCAGCCTTATGATTAACCTCTAATCAATGGCATTGCTTTTGGGATACTAATATTTCAGCAGGGTTGTTTTTTTTTTTTGTCAAAGTTCTTGCTTGTAGAAAGGTTAAGTGTTCTGAAATAGAAATTGTGTGGATAAGTAGATGTATTAACTTTGTGATCATTCTGTTGCACTAGGAATCACATTAGAGAAACATCCTTAACCTAAGAAATGAGCATTCCCACTATACTGTCCCACTGTAGCCATAAGGAAATGACCTTGCATACTCCAAATATTTTGAGCACTCCCCCAAGGTTGATTAAATAGGCTGTGCAAATAAATGAATTTATACCAAGGAAGCACTTCTTCATGCAATGCATAATTAAACTATGAAACTCGCTCCCACAGGAGCGAGGTGATAGCCATCAAATTCAATAGCTTTAAAAGAAGATTGGACAACTTCATTGAGGGTAAGGCTATTGGTGGCTACTAGCCATGATGGATATGTTCTGCCTCCACAGCCAGAGACAGTAATGCTTATGAATACCAGTTGCTGGAAAATGCAGGAGGAGAGTGTGTTCTATTGTTTGAGTCCTGCTTAAGGGTTGCTCACAGGCATATGGGCAGCCACTGTGTGTGCAGGATGCTGGACTAGATGGGCTACTGGCCTGATCCAGCAGGCTCTTTTTCTGTACATGCTGTTCGAAACATTATTGCCATAGTACTAATAATATTCAAATAGAGAGAGTGCTTTATCCAAGTTTTCAAAGCACTACAAATATGTTCTCGGCAATCTGTACAAGAATCCTGTGAGGTAGACCAATAGCACTGTCTTCAAGCTACAGTTGTGAAAGATAGTAGTTGTGTGATTGATTGACTGATTGATTGGTTGGTTGACTAAGACTACCCTGCAAATTCATCATGGCTGAGATGATATTTCCATCATGGAGCGCCTCACTCAGTTTCTTTACTTCTCTGTGTTGCATATTGATTTTAGTAGTGCCTCACAAAAAAGGATTTCTGTTACCTAAGCGATATGGACAGGACAAGGATAAAAGGAAGAGCAAGGCCTAATAAAACAGTAAGGAAAGACGCCAATATGGTATAGTAGGTAATCCAAGATGAACACCTGAAGAAGGCTTGTGGAGGTAAACCCTTCTGATGTCATGGGTTTGTAGTAGAAGGAAGGGACTGATGGAGTAGGTTGGACAACTTCATTGAGGGTAAGGCTATTGGTGGCTACTAGCCATGATGGATGAGCTCCGTTTACTAAAACAGCTAAAACTTTGTTTGGACTCTGAACAGACATGGAATCTAAAAAATGGTCCATGTCCCATTTTTGGTTTTGGTTACTTTTGTCAGGAAATTCTCTTCAAGCTCATATATCTACTTATTAAATGAGAATATAAAAGCAGCTGAAAAGGAAGCAATTAAAACAGGCCTAGGGCATCCACTCTTACATGTACTTGACAAACTCATTTTCTACCCTGGGTACTCATAATAACCTACTTATTTTCCCCACCCTTTCTTCTACCTGTTTCCCCTTTAAATTCTTGCTTCCACACACTTAACTTAGTTTGGCATGGTTTTCTAGAGCTCTCATATCTAGCATTGGCATTGTACCGACTTCTCAGTTTCCAATTTCCAGTGTGGTATAGTGGTTAGAGCATAGGACTAGGACCTGGGAGACCAGGGTTCAAATCAACACGCAACCATGAAGCTCACTGTGTGACCTTAGGTCAATCCACTGGTGGAGGAAGAGGAGTGCGGAGGGAGTGCACCGCCCCTGGCAGCGTGATCCCGGTGAGGTGCCATCACGGCTGCCCCCCCAGCCCATGCTGGGTGCCGTGCCCCTGCAGGCCTCACCCCTGGGATGCGTACCAGCCCCGCCCCACCTGCTCTCTGCCCCCCAGTGCCAGAGCATGAAGCTCCCCCACTGGGTCAGTCATCTGCTCTCAACCTAACTTACCACACAGCGTGCATATGAAGATAAAATGAGGAGGGGGAGAGTCATGTTCCCTACCTTGAGCTCTGTGGAGGGAAAATGGGACATAACTACAATAAATAAATAAATAAATAAATAAATAAATAAATAAATACTACCCTGCCCATCCGGCTGGGTTTCCCCGGCCACTCTGGGAGGCTTCCAAAAGAAGGTTAAAAATACATTAAAACATCAGTCATTAAAAATGATTCTTACAGCGTAGGGAGAGTTAAGAATACATTTCAGAATATGGAAGAGCTCTCAGGCAAACACATTAGCACACTGTTCAAAATTATGGTTACTGGAAACCGGTGCCTTGGCTGCTCAACACTGAGTCTACTTTGTCTAGAGCATTGTTTCCCAAACTTGGGTTTCCAGCTGTTTTTGGACTACAACTCACATCATCCCTAGCTAGCAGGACCAGTGGTCAGTAATGATGGGAATTGTAGTCCAAAAAATAGCTAGAGATCCAAGTCTGGGAAACACTGGTCTAGAGTGGGGGGGGGGAGGAAGAAAAAGGAGGAGATGAATCATGCTGATCCAGGTGGATACAGAGCTCTTGAGCCCCATCTTGCCAAAAGATGCTGTCTTCTGGAAAATCCTTTATGCTCCTCTTTCCCCACCAGGTATGGGGATCAAAGTCTCTTTCATTCACCTGCTTTGTTATCTTAAAAAGGTAAAGGACCCCTGACAGTTAAGTCCAGTCGTGAACGACTCTGGGGTTGCGGCGCTTATCTCACTTTACTGGTCAAGGGAGCTGACGTTTGTCCACAGACAGTTTTTCCGGGTCATGTGGCCAGCATGACTAATGCTGTTTACCTTCCCGCCAGAAATGCCATTTACCTTCCTGCCAGAGTGGTACCTATTTATCTACTTGCACTTTGACGTGCTTTCGAACTGCTAGGTTGGCAGGAGCTGGGACTGAGCAACAGGAGCTCACCCCGTTGCGGGAATTCGAACCGCCAACCTTCCAATCAGCAAGTCCTAGGCTCAGTGGTTTAGACCACAGCGCCACCTGCGTCCCTTTGTTATCTTAAGCATAGGCTATTAGCACATGATGAAACTGATGTTAGACCTCTGGCATCAGAGACTGGGTATGTGTGTTCTTCCAGACCTAGCTCACGTTTACAAAGACCTAGATGGCTTCTATTTTTTGTAGTTCCAAGGAGATTAAGCATTTCAAGCTTAGCTAAGACTTTGGGACAGTTTTGTATACCAACCATTATGATTATGAAGCTAGTGTTGCCTGGTAGCAGAGTGTTCTTTTCTAAGCTAAATATTCATTCTTCACTCATACAGTTTATAACTGATTTATATTGCACTGAAAGCATCAAAGACTGGTACACATTTGCAGGCAACACTATAAAAATGGACAGGCAGTTTAGCAGGTTGAGGGAAGAAAAAAGTTTATACTTAGAAGCTTTACGAGAGGCACAACATGCCTCTTATAAAAGAACATACATGAATATTAGACATGGAGAACATACATGAGTGTATACATCATAATAATATACCCAACAGTAGAATGCTTAATCTGTTTGCTTAACAAATAACACTGCACACTGTGAAAAGGAAGAATAAGAGGACTTCAGAAAGAAAATACAGTAAGGTGAAAAGCCAGCTGAAAAGATCCAGAGCCTTAAAATCTGTTCTTGGAAGAACTTTAGTTCAAATTGTAGATTGATTAAACGAAATTAGCCCCCGCAATGAAAATTTGCCAAATGATATCTAGGTAAAGTTAAAACTGGGGCACAAATAGGAATGGGAGAGAAACTTGTTTAAGTTCAGTTTTTCATGCGAAACTCTCTCATTCACACCGCTGAAAACAATAGTTGCATTTCAAGTCCTGCAACGTTTGAAATTTGCATTTCTCCAAAATTTGTGATGGACTCATCCAACCAAATGTTTACAGAAAAGATAGATGATAGATAGATAGATAGATAGATAGATGAAAACAACATACAAAATTCATTTTATTAAGGAATATAAAAATTGTCCTTGCAAAATGTGTAATTTAGGAGAAAGTCATACTAAAATAAAGATGAATTTTCATAGAGAAATTTGAAACAACCTTTGCATACTTGATATGGAAATGTGGAGAACTGAACTTTGTAAAAAATTGAAACTGAGATAAACTAAAATTGACAGATATGTAGACACACACTAGACAAAGAGAATGACAAATCATATTATTCCACACAATGCTTGTGCTATCCCATAGATATTACCTTTGTTGTGGTGCCATGGTATCCTACATTTCCATAGTTCCCATCATTTCCCTCATTGGCCTCTCACTTAGCTATGTTGCAGGCACCCTTGGGTCACAGAAAGATGATTCACACAGGGATGACAGCAAGATTTCTATCTTGATTTAGTCCCATACTAATGCATTCATTCTAGCACACACTTGACTTCATTGTTTTCTTCACAGTATAATGTGCATGCAAGGTTCGCCTATTTGAATGCAAAATAAAACTCTCAGAAGTAGATGTAAATTGTCCTCAATTTGTATTCAAATAGAAGAAGGAAACTAGTGAAATACAAAATAAGCAGTGCAATAACAAATATGCAAGCAAACAGACGTAAATGTATTCATGCTTAGCAAGGGAGATTTCATAGTTTGTTTTACGGAACCTACCATACCAGGACAATTACACAGAAACTAACAGCTCACCCTCAAGTATTTGTTCTGTGATCTTATGCATGTAATTGAAAAGCCACAAGCATGCCAGCTATTTTCTCTGTGGTTTATATGAAGATGTAAATAATCTACTACTAAACATCATAAGGGCTCCAGCCAAGATGCTTGATGATTCAAGAACAATTTGTCTCCAAGGTAACCTTTTTAGACAACAGGTAGAAATTTATGGTATGTTTAGGGAAACTAAAAACCCCAATAAATACGATTTAAAAGTTATCACCTTACTCCACTAGTTCATAGATAGTTCATAGGAATTCTGCTAACATTGAATACCCATCTCATAAACAAGTGGGACCTCAGAATAAAATGTTGAAGGGTATCTATCCATAGCGTATATGTGTTACTCCAGTTTGTGGCATCAAAGCTAGTTCTTGTGTGGCCACTGCTGGAAATTAAGTTTTTTTAAGTCAACACCCTTAACAAACTACAGTTCCCAAGATTTTTGGGAGGAAGCCATCCATGACACTTCAAAGTGGTATGATACTCCTTTAAATGTACAGTACTGGTGGGGCTCAGGTCAAGCATAAGGAGGAGATGGGGAGACAGAGCCAATAGTCATGACATCTGCTTGATCAAATTTAATTGGGTTGTTACTTGAAGAGTGGGCTTTGGGGCTCCCCACTTTTTTGCACTTCTGCAAAGCTTTGGGTTTCTCCAAGATCACCAATACCTTCATGATGTGTGTGGGTGGTTCTGTTTGGCCTGCATAGGAATTGAAATCTGTGGCAGCTGCTCAGCATTAATAGGAAAGATGATGATTAATTCCTGGTTTCTTGCTAATTTCTAAGAATTATGCTAATAAAGCTGTTATAAACCTGTGCCTTTATGCTGCCTTGTGGTAAAAAGCCCAGCCTTTTTTTGCTTCATTTCATTGAAGCTGTTGTAACCATCTTTAAGATCCCCATAGTCTTCAGAAACTTTGTGCCAGAGAACTTTTGAATAAGGATCTACTATAGAATGTTTTGAGCTCAAAAACATGTTTTTGTTCTACTGGAGGTTCTGTCCTACTCTTCCCCCCTTGCAATTTCCTTTTTTATTCTGTTTACCGAAGTTGTGCCCGAACATGGAGCAGAATGTAGCTTCTGCCTTCTAATTAGAAAGTGGAAAAACTTTTGAATTAAGGTGACTTTCTCTCTCTCTCTTTGGAGGGTGAGATTTGTATTGGAAAGGATTGGCTGAAGGACAGATTTTCAAATGTCAGGAATAATAGCAAGTCACCCAGTCCACTCCCCTGGGTAAAGGTTAGTGCTCATTTTCCTACCCTGGAGATTCACACTACTTAATTGTTCACCCTACCCCACCCTCTGTCAGGATTTTGTGACAGCCAGGAGCATGTGGGGCTTGCAGCTGAAAGGAAATGTCCTCCTCCTTATGCTTATTATATTCTAGGTATAATATGTCAAGTGCAGCTCTGTCATTCATATTCCTATCATGCCTGATTTAAGAACAGGCTACACTGGTGTTTTCTTCTTTCTCTCTCTTTCTTTATAAAAGTCATAAAGAACTGGGTGTATAAGAAATTTGAAGCACAGCTAAGGCAAGAACCTATCTCAAAAAGCTAATGCAATCCAACCCTTGCAGCCAGCTGTATCCGACTACGCACATATAAGTATGCCTTGTAATTTAAAGCCTTGTTTGCAAAGGACTTCAAAGGAAGTTTTTTTGCTGGATCAAGCTTAAAGTGCTGACTACCTGCCTGGCAAGCATCCGTAATTGACATGCTTGCAAATGGCGTGCTTTGCCCTCCCACTGGGTTTGAGTAGGGTGACAAATGCAGAGTTGAGTTTTGAACAGAACGGGTTTCCTAACGTTGTCATTATTTCTTAATACGAATAGCAGGCTGCAAGCACCGCTTCTCCTCTTCATATGCAATTAGCAAACCTGGATTTACTGACAGTACAGGCTTTCCTCCCCTTCTCCTCCCCCCAACCCCATTGCATTTGAAATATCAGCTTGGAAATGCCAAAATGCATTCTCGTGTACAGCTGGTATTTCAGCTGATGGGGCTCAGTAAGGCTGATTTATAGTTATTTCTACCTCGGTATTAATTTCCTTTTACAAAGCGCTAGACACATTCACAGCCACTGGCTGCCACATGCAGGCATTCACTTTTTAAAAACATCTCTTAAGAAGCATCGTTTGTCACAATCTCGGATAGAGGAATTAGCTTCAGGAAGATATTAGGCCTGCAGTTAATAATGTTGAGCTCCCTCTTTTTCTAAAAAAAAAAAACCATCCCCCCTTCTCTGTTTCTTTCCATCCTGGGGTGATCGTCAGTATGAGGCATACATGTCTGTTCATTTTCTAATGCCTGCTGATCAAAACCATGTCCCTTTGGGAGGGAAGAGGAAAGCTCATTCATCTTTATTATTAGGCCACCAGATTTGCATATTTTTGGTGCTGTCATCAGTGCTGACAACGTAACCACTGTTCTTGCAGGAAGCCTGCCCTGTTTTGTAGTCTTCTCACGAATTCTGACAGCAAACTGTTGCAGTGTCAATACATGTCCTTACCACATTGGGGAAGGGATAGATTGATTAATAGGTAGCATTAATTGAAATATTTAATGCAAAGCACTGTGGAGTATCCCCTCCCCTTTTTGCAATAGGAACAAGCTTTCTTGTATACCATTTAGCACAATAATTTTTCATCCAGTCAAACAAAGCAACAGGCTTTCTTCCATGATTCCTCCTCTGCTCTGTCCTGCGCTATTCTCTGTGTGTGGTTTAGGGAGAGGTATAGAAACTCATGACAGAGTGGCAGTTTGAACCTGGGTCCCCTCAGACATAGTCTGGCACTCTAACAACTACACTGCACTGGATCTCAGGTGGTCTGCCTGAGTCACTTTACATCATAACCTCAAGTTGGCCAAAACTGCATGCTTTGCTTTGGCATGCCCTTGCATACAATCAAGGTTCCCAAGCATGCCACTTAAGGATACCCAGCTAGATGCATTAATAGTCAGAGAAATATATAATGCTTGAGGTTGTGTTTACTTTCATGGCATGTGATTAATCCATACTTCATATAAGCTTAATTCAGTAAGCATTGTGAATTACATAATATGTGATGCACTAAGTGGTCATGTTACACAAACATACAGTAATTAGTTTTGCAGATATTGGAGGCGGGGGGAAGCTTATGTCAGCCATGACAAAACTTGGTCTTTGTAGACTCTCAACGAGATTAACTTTAGATGCTGGACAGTTCTACAGGATAGTTTTAGCTGTAATGGCAGAAATAACAACTTGCTTCGTACCAGCTAATGACTTGAAACTTGACTTGCAAAAATGAAGCTCCTTTGTTGGCTTAATCTCAGCCCTTCCCTATTTCCCCATAAGGAGCAGGGGTTTAGGATTATGCTGCTTAAGGTCTACAGAAGTGCCACTAGCTCCAAAGTCTGGCCAAACCAGCAAATGCTAGCATGGAGTACAGATGGAAGCTTTATAAAGAAACTCTGCTGGGTGTCAGATGCAGTCACAGAATTAGCACAAGGGAAATGTTCTCTCAAGTGAGAATTAGTTCAGTCAAGGCCCTATACATCTCAAGACCGGATTACTTGAGAGACTGCCTTATATACCCAGTTGATTTCTGTGGCCTGCATGAGAGCTCTTAAGCTCTCAGAAGCCTAATCTGCATTGACTTGGTGCAGGGCTTTCAATATGACTGCCTCTGCTCTGTGGAACTGGAGAACAGCATGCCTGTTGAGATACAACAGGTGCTCACTACCTGCACTGTCTGGAAACAATAGAAGACTTTTTTGTCGTAGCAGGCTTTCCTGGACATTACCAAGATTTCAAAAAAGCTCAACAATTGTCTGGGTTCCCTAAAAAAATATCTCCACAACTTTCAGGGTGTCCTGGTTTTTTACTTTTTGAAATATAGAAACCTTATAAATGGGTGTTTGTCACAAATTTCTATTTTGCATTGTTTTAGTTTTGTTTTAAATGCCTCGACCACTCTTTGCATTTATAACAGTTTTCTGCTGTTTTTATTGTGAATCACTTTGAAAATTGCATAAAAGGGATCTGACGTTGTTGTTACTAGTACTACTAGTGGGCAGTGCCTGAAGCTGCCTAGGAATTAATAGAATCTAAAAAGTGTTCTGTTGTTGTTGTTTGGATAGTGTAATTTTTGAGTTTGGACCAGGCACACCAAAAATCATGTGAAGTCACACCAAAGTCACATTTTGGTCTGCCATCCTGATTCAGAACAGTGCTTGGCATCCAAATGTTGGCAAAGACTGCCACACCCACCTCAAAAACCCTCGTGCTAAGTATGGCAATGATATCTTGAGAGGCAGACAAACCCATGCCAAAAAATTGGGCCAAGTTACACCAAAGTAACGTTTCAGCTATATTGATTCAAAATGGCAGCTAGCATCCAAACACCGATGAAAACTTCCACCCTCACATTGAGAACAATCAGCCAAATTTGGTGATGATATTGACAATATCTAAGCTTGCAGAGAACTAAAAGACAGATAAACCACTTTCCAAAATATATACTGTAGTAGAATAACAACAACAGTAATAACAATAACAGAAGCTGTACTACTCAGGAAAAAACCCAAAGACCTCAGCGTACTGAGCCAATAGATTTTTGTCTATCAAATGCTGAGAACATTGATGGTTGTTCTGCCCATCATATTGCCCTTATGAACCAGTTGATCACTGTCAAAGACAGAATTGTAAACAAGATGAACTATTAGTCTGGTCCAGAATATCAATTCTTATCTCAGGCTTGAGCGGCCTCCCCTCATTCTTCATTTTCAATGAGTGCAGAGATTGTAAAGCAACTTTATGCTAAATGTGAATCATGGGTTTGATTGCAGGTGATTTCATAGTTTATTTAGCAGTCTCAGTTTCATCCCATGTGTAAAGGCTTCCACTTGGCTGCTTTAATGTTTCGTTGTAGGTTTTGAGATGTACTTTGCTTAGTACATTAATGCTTTCAAGATCAGTTCTGCTGTGCATACCATGATGGGCATTCAACATGAAATGTGTGGCTACACTCAAATGCAGCTTCCTAAAAAGGTGGGGAAAATTAAAGGGAATGATGAAGATGCCTGGTGTTTGGACGTGCCTTCTTGCAATTTTCATTATGAGCATGTGAGAAGAATGTTTTATTTCTGAGAATGGTAATGGCTATGCAATGGTTCGTGAAAAGAAGTGCAAGTAGCAGCACAGTGTGTAAGTGAGTGTGTGTATAAACACACACACACACACACACACACACACACACTACATTCTGTTAGTTGTTATGAGGGCTAAGTCTTCATGTTTAAATAATAATAATTATATTTATTTATTTATTTATTTATTTATTTATTTATTTATTTATACCCCACCCATCTGGCTGGGTTTCCCCAGCCACTCTGGGTGGCTTCCAACTGAATATTAAAAACAAGACAGCATCAGACATTAAAAACTTCCCTAAATAGGGCCGCCTTTAGTTGTCTTTTAAAAGTAAAATAGTTGTTTATTGCCTTGACATCTGCTGGGAGGGCATTCCACAGGGCAGGCGCCGCTACTGAGAAGGCCCTCTGCCTGGTTCCCTGTAACCTCACTTCTCACAGTGAGGGAACTGCCAGAAGGCCCTCAGTGCTGGACCTCAGTGTCTGGGCTGGATGATGGGGGTGGAGACGCTCCTTCAGATGTACAGGACCGAGGCCGTTTAGGGCTTTAAAGGTCAGCACCAACACTTTGAATTGTGCCAATGAAGATCTTTGAGGACCGGTGTTATATGGTCTCGGTGGCACCAACACTTTGAATTGAGCCAATGAAGATCTTTGAGGACCGGTGTTATATGGTCTCGGTGGCCACTCCCATTTACCAGTCTAGCTGCTGCATTCTGGATTAATTGTAGTTTCTGAGTCACCTTCAAAGGGAGCCCCACATAGAGTCCATTGCAGTAGTCCAAGCAGGAGATAACTAGAGCAGGCACCACTCTAGTTGGGAAGAGGGAGGAACTAATTGACGAAGTGGAAGTACTGGGAACCTTGGAAGGAAGTGATCATGTTCTCTTGGGTTTCATGATACAGAGGCAGGTCCAAATTTAGGTGTGATGAGGCCCTAGGCTACTGAAGGTAATGGGGCCCTTTATATGTCCACAATTTGTCAACAAAAAATTGTCACTGTTTTTTGTGTTGAATATATGCTATATGGTAATTTATGGACCTAATAGGTATCTAAAGCCATTTGCACATGTTGCCATGCAACCAGTCCCTGTAGAATGTAGGCACCCTATATAGAGAAATGAACAAACCCGTGATATTTTAGGAAGCAGATGTGGGCCATTACTTACATCATACACAACACAAAACACTGCTGCTGTATGTAGGTGTTTTTTTTTTTTTAATCTTATATTTTGGAAATGGACATCCAGTTTTTTCCCTTTAATTTTTTTGGGGGTCCCAAGAGAATGGGGCCTTAAGCTATAGCTTGTTTAGCTTATACATAAATCCTGCACTGTACAGAGGCAAGGGAATGCTGAGTGTAGCCAGGCTTACACTCTGGATTGAAGTCTGATTTCAGAAAGCTTAAGGAACTACTGATTCTTAAGATCCCATGGGCAGAAATACTCAAAGAGTAAAGAGTCCAAGATGAATGGGAGATTCTGAAAGGTGAAACACTGAAGGAAGAAATGCAGACATTTTCGGGGGGGGGGAGTGGGAGGCATCTAAAGAAATCAGCATGGCTGCATAAGGAGCTTACAGCTGAGCTGAGATTTAAGAAGGGCATGCATAAGAAATGGAAGAAAGGGGAAATCATGAAGGAAGAGTATACATGAGTAGCCAACAATTACAGGAAGAAGGTCAGCCAGGCCAAAGCTCAGAATGAACTGCGGCTTACAAGAGAGGTTAAAGAGGATAAAAAATGGTTTCTTCGGCTATGTTGAAAGCAAGAGGAAGAACAAGCAAGTAGTAGGTGCTTTGCTTTAATTGAGATTACTGCATTACAGGGAGTTGGAATAGATAACCCTCAGGGTCCTTCCACCTCTGCAACTGATGCTGTGAACCTTAGGAACCATGAGAACGATCCTCCTCGTGGCCAAGGAATGGAAAGATCAGGAGGCTCCAAAAATAACAGTTTGGCAAATTAAATTACAGGAATTTGTGGAGATGGCTCAATTGACTAGCAAACTCAGAGGAAACTCAAAGCAAAAATTGCAGAAAAATGGGATGGTTATAGAAGATATGTTCAAAAATACAGTAATAGTTTTGACTCCATGCTAGCATTCAAGTGACAAAGGAAGTAAAAGCAAGTGAATAACAATTAAGGATTTATTATGTTTTCTGAATGTATTGGAAAATTTATATAGAAAGGTTTATTGTTTTGTGTGCATTCAATTGTAAGATAAAACATATGTGAAGGGACTTGACAGGAAGTCAAAATTGAAGAAAAGATTTTGTAAGATATAAGGGGGAAAATATTTATTTTCATTGTTATTGTTATTGTTATTATTATTTCCGTATGTGTGCGGAGGTGTGTTTCGTATGGAATGTTTGGGAGGAAATAAGACGGTAAATAACAAATAACAAACAAAATATTGATGTATGTAATTTTTATTTCTCAATTATATTTTGTGGTAGTATTTTTGTGACATACACTCAATAAAAATTATTTAAAAAGAAAAGAAAAAAGAGACCGATCCTCCTAAATTCATGCTATAGTTGATCCATACAAATCTCCATTCATTTATGTCATGGTATTTTTCTATCTTACCTGTCTTCTGTGGAACTGAAATCAGTATGTATAGGGAGCTTAGGGTGCCTTTCACCCTGCTTAGTTTCAGCAAGGTTTCTCTGTTATGATGTCTACCATGCCCTGCAATATTCTGAAGCTCAACGTTCTAAGCTTGTGTTTTATGTCATTATTTTAACTCTGTATTCTGCTTCTTCATTCAAAGAGATTGCAGGACAGTTTAGAAAGCCACTCCCAAACTAAGGGGGGGGGTTGCGGGCTCACGCCCCCATCCACATTCTCGTGGGGCTGGTGCCAGCCCCGCGAGACTCAGGGATCCCCATTAGTATTCATCTTCTGCAGCGCCAGCCAATTGGCTGGCGCTGGGGGCGGGCCCATCTGAGGGCACTTAAGGTCAGGGCAGCCCTGGGTCGCCCCTTTTCCTCCTTTGCAGCAGCCGCGGTTTCCCACCCACCCACCCTTTAGGTGTGCATTCGGACTTTGCTATGGGCTTCGGCTGGTCGCTGCAAGGGGCCTGGTAGGAGTTTTTCCATTTGGCTAATTGGCTGAATTTTGAAGCCACTTGGTTTTTTTGCCTACCTCGTAGCAAAACGTCACAACTCCTTGGTTTTGGCGGTTAGGCATTGCCCGGGGTATTGTTATGCAAATGAGGATGGGGGGGAGGATCGCCATCACCTCCCCCAATTCTTGAAGGGTAGTTTGTTAAAGGACCCCGGGGGGCGTCGCCTCATCCGAAACCTATGGAGGCTAGGGCCTAAAGCGCGCTCCTGAGCGGTAACCCCATGGGGAGCGCCTAGGGATGTGCATCTCGGGGGCTCCCCCTGTTGGTGCTTAACCCTTCCCGGTTAGACTGGATAGTCTGTTAGGGCCAATGCCTAAGGCCAATACCGCTCTTACCTGTAATCAATAAAGTTGTTGCCATTTTTCGCCCATTAATCTAAATTCTGGTGGCCAGTGTCTTTATTTATTCCATCTGTGGAAGGGGGCGGGTATCGCCACGCAACATAAAAACACGAAACAAAGTTTTCTGCTTTCATTTCTTTGTCAAACAGGCCTATTCATTCAATTGCTTCTAGAAACGTGCCTGCCACTTTTAAAGCATTACATTTGCAAATTTATTGCTAATGGGCTTTTAAGCATGCCTCTCCATGTTGTAAAGTACTTTTCCTTCTTCTACTCAGAAAAGGCATCGTTGTCAATATAGGGAACCTTTGTTGTTGCTTCTGCTATTATGTTTATGGTAGCATTCCTACTGGATTGCTGTTTAGTGATATTGTATGAATTCTCCTTCTTTCTTGAAGTAACTTCATGATCCCAATGGCGGAAGAAGGGGGTGGAGGGGTGCAGTTCACCCCGGGTATCATCACTGAGGGGTGTGACAAAATGAGTTTAAAAAATAAATAAATAAATAAAAATGGGCTCATGATACTTTTTAGGAATGATGTGATGGCTTAGGCACCTGCAGGTTCTGTGCTGCCTGAAATGGCAATGTGGGACTTGGGTCTGCCTACTGCCTCTCCCTCAGCCACCCAACAGCTGAGGGGGAGGCAGCGGAGAGGCTCCAAGCATTGGAGAGGCTTGCCCCACCTCCATGGGCGAATCCCCCCCCCATGGTCACAGATCACCCCACCCCCAACTGCAGGACACTTCCTTGCACCAGGCACCCAAGCGGCTAGCTACGCCGCAGCATGATCCTACTATTTTATGTGTATAATATTTGTTAGAATCGTAGACTTTAGGCATAGATAGGTCTGGCCACTGTGAGGGGTTGAATGAGGGTGAGTTTTTCATTTGAGACCATGAGAGGGCTTAATAGTGCCTGAAACATGCAACAGAATTTGCTGCTATTGTTACTACTGTTATAGCATTGAATTTCACTCTCAACCAGGTTCCAAATGGAATGATCCTGCCTCCCCACCTCCAAAGACTACACAATACACACTGGAGTTCTGGTAGAGCAAATGATTTTACCCCCAAACTCCATCAACACCTCCTGGAGCAATGTGGAGTAACTCACCCCTAACTGTAGATTGCGATTCAGCAAAAGGAACTGAACAGATGTCAATTTGCTTATAGATGATGTTTAAACTGCTACTGAAATTTTCTCTCTTCTGTGGCGTTTAAAAAACAAAACAACACAAAAATGTTTATTTACTTATTTTAAGGCTGAACCACTCAAAGAGTCTGAATATTGCAGCTATAAGTTTGTAAAGGAAAAGTTGCAATCACCTGTTGGAACAAATGTCCATATGTTTCTGCTACTCAGTGTCAGGGACTGGCTCCCTTGACACTTATTTATTAATTGCATGGTCACCTCTTCATTTTATTCTCACAACAGCCCTGTGAGGTAGGCCACACTGAGAGTCAGTGATTCACTTTCTGGCTGAGTGGGGATTCAAACCCATGTCTCTCATGCTCGCCATCTTTTCTCCACCATGAACCCAAACGAAAATTATTAGCAGCTGGAGGCTGCAGTAGATCATCAGAAAGAGACCATCTGCATTCTCTCCATGCAACATGTGGATGCATTCATACACATGCATATGCTACTGGAGAACAAATGGACTGTATGCCATGTCTTCCCTTCGCAGAACAAATGAGAGAAAAACATTGTCTCAGCAAGCATCCACAAAGGCCGCCTGTACTACATGCACACAATATTACAGCTGTGGGGGAGTCATTGAAGCCTTGCAGCCTAAGCTTTCCCACATCTGTTCAGTAAAAGCAGACATTGCTTTCTCTGCTCTCTTCTTTCCGCTGAACTTTCACAGTGTAATGCACTGATACTGTAAAACATTGGTCAGGGGAGCATTAGTGTGAAAATGGTGCTGGAAAAAGAATTTGCAGGTAATGGCTGTTTCTGCACTGGGCTTTCTAAGTTCCCTGGACAGCATCACTTTCAGCAGTTGGCTCTCAGAGCTTCACTTAAAGCAGTGAGGAGGAAAACTAATCTTTTGTGCTTGCTTTTCTTCAGTGGCCCTGTCTCATACGCTGATCCTAATGGGGCGGAAATGAGCTCAGCTGCCTAATTCTATTAAAAACGCTGGCTGTTATTTGCACATGGATGCTCATATGCTTGCTTGCAGCCTTGCTGCTATAATGCCATAGCAAAATGGAAGTGAGCCAAAGTCCCTTACAGTCTGGATCTCTGTCTGTCTGTCTGTCTCTCACTGCACCAACACTACCCACACAAACCTTTCCAGCAATCTGCAATGAGATAAACCATTGCACAGAGGTGAACTTGAAAAAAAGATACATGAAATCCCACTAGTTAATTCCCGAAAAGAAAGATGTCGTGGCCTAGAACACACATTCTCTACTCTGGATGCAAGAATCCTTAACTCCAGATGGGTAAGGGGGCAATCCTAACTATTGTCAGCTAGGCTAAGCCTCCCAAAGTCTACCTGAGAAGGATCAGGATGAGGCAGAAGTGTAATTCTGCTGGCAAGGCAGCACTCTCGGCAACCTCTGGTACACTTGCAGAAAGTTACATAGGTAGATGATCCTGGTGGTGATTCTGCCAGTGCAAAGGGCTGAAACAGGACAGGTTGGAAATGTTAGGTATCTGTTATGCCACTGTGCAGTTCTTGGAGTCACAAGACTCTGTTGACATTCCAGAATGTTGGAAGTCTCACAGGAGACGGGAGACGGATGTTGAAGTTACTGGTTTCCTGTTCAGTTGTTTTCTGACTCTCACAGAGAGCAGGTGCATATTCTTTTCTGTCTTGCATAGTTAGAAACAAAGTAGCAATGTAGCACATATTTCTGGCTCTTTCTGCTGCTGCCTGGGTACTCTGCGCAATGGAGAGCATGCCTGAATCCTCATACAAAGGCTTAGGTCGTGAATCACAGCTGGAGGAGAGCCTGGATGGGTTCTGAAGATACGGCTGGAGGGGTAGCCATTACAACTCGATCGTGCGGAGGCTATGACAGGAAGTAGCCTGTAACCCACAAGATCCAAAGACCTCACACTTCCTAAACAAATCCACCAGATTAGACCCCATTGCTTCATTGAAACAGCCCTGTACTGTACCCCTTAACTGTACTAGTAAGGCAGAAGCTGGCTAATTTCCCACTAGTTCCAATGGAAGCAGAGGTGTAGGAAGGTCAGGTGGTATCTGGTGTGGAAAATTTCTTGTCACTCCCCCCACATCAATTTTTTATATATATTTTTGCCTGCAAAAATTGTTTTACATTATTTCCTATTTTCTTACAAAGCAAATAATAATAATAATAATAAAACTTTTATTTATATCCCGCCCTCCCCGGCCAAAGTCGGGCTCAGTGTGGCTAACATCAGATATATAACGTTGGTATGAAATCAAACAATAATTAAATTACCTCCTAAAAACACGTCAAAATCAAATTAAAGACTCATTAGATGGCTTTCCGCAGGGTTAGGGTTGGGTGGGAACAGTAAGTGATCCACTGAATTGAAATTTCAGCTTCACGACATTTACCACCAATCTCTCCCCTACCCCATACTTAAGATTGTTCTTCCATTAGTGCTGGTTTTAAGTATTGGATACAGTAGAACTCTGTAGATTTCAGGCAGGCAAAAGCATTCCCCTCTTTACATATACCTACAAATATTTTGTGAATCTTCTGGGGTAGAGGAGGGAATTTTTTATAATTTTTGTGTCGTCTTTAAATATGAGGTTGTTAAAGGTTGTTAAATATGAGGTTGTTAAATAATAACTGGCTTCCAATCATTTGGAATTTTGGTTTGGCTTGGTTTAGGCATGCCATTTTCTGGACAGAATGCTCTAGGGAATGATGCTACATCATGATGTAGAATTGCTTGCATTGACATTTTTCATTTTTCTTTTGTGGGGGTGGTTGCTTCCATTGTGGTAGGTTTTTGTTTTGTTTGTTTGTTTAAAAGGGAGGGAACGCTTGACCACTTTGCATTTTAGAAAAACCTCACATTATTTAAATCCTTCTCCCCCAACCCACCAAATATCACTCCATTTTTGCAAGGGGCAAATGGCCCTGCAAAAGTGGAGATGGTATATTTTGTGCATGTTTAGTATTGATGGCTTAGCTGGTTGCAGAGACAACTCACATTCTGAGAGACACACTGCTCATTGCTGTTGTTTAACTTCCATACTCAACTTTGGGTTATACAGACTCATCTTAAAAACATTTCTCTGTAATTTGTTTTTGTTTTAATACTGAATATGCTCTGTGAGTGGTTCTGTTATTGTTTACATGGTTATGTGTTAGTTTGCACATATCTTTACGACAAATCCACTAAAAAATGATGAACACTAGCGCTGACAATGCATCTTGGGGTTGAGCACTGACCAGTATTAAACCCTATAAGGATCTCTGCAAGACTACTTTATATTGATCTCTCATTCTCACTCATTTACTGTTATGATCATTTGCAACTAAAGCCCACTTTGAGTTTCCTAAGTGGGAAATGTAGATTTCAGTTGCCATCTATTTCATGCTGAGCCTTCTGTCAATTTATTCAGTGTTCAGTACAAGTCAGGCTTGACGCTTCCAGTATAAGAAATGCACAATTCTGTACCTCTTGCTATGTCAAATGTTGCATCCTGAACTAACTCAGAGCATGCCCAGGTAATAGATGTGTTCAGTCATGCATTTCTTGCCAGGGGATTATGGGAAGATTATAGGTATTAGAAGCTTTAAAATCTCAAGTGAGTCATTTGCTGAGGAGGTAATTAATCCATTGCATTAAAAAAAAAAAAAAAAAAAAAAAAGCTTATGGGTTTTCAGCAAAGTATGCTTGGACTTAAAAGAAAAATCGTGACTTAAAATATAGTGGATTTTGTCAAGGCTATAGTAATTTCACTCCTGTGGCCCGCATAATGCTTCTTGCCAAATCACATTGGGAATACCAACTCTGGAAGCTAGTTTACTTCAAAGGATTCATTTATTTGAATGGGAAAAGAGGATAGATCCTTAAAAGTTCACCAACATTATGCAGAGACGGGAACATTCATGATCTAAGTTAGCCAGTCTAAATTGCATAGATTTTATGTCATTTTGGTTGTTCTGCTAAACCTCATTGAACAGCACAAGAACAAAGGTGTGTGTGCATGAGAACATCAAAGTATAATAAATGTATATGGGCAAGGCTTGGTTTTCTTGTAGCTGTATGCTGTTGATTTTATATGTGCATATGTGTATGTGTATATATAATTGCACACTTAGTCAACTGTGGGGAAAATCAAAGTATAGGACATTTAATGTATGCTTGATTTACTCTGCTTCAGCTAGCCATGAGACAGAAGTCATGAAGGGCAATAGTTCTTGGTTTCACCAAGCAATGTCCAGACATTTTCAAGCAATAAATGCTGGGAAACATAGTTTAGGGCTGTCATACATCCGGAATTTCCCGTACATCGCCAGGATTAGTCCGTCAGAAATGGCGTCCAGGTGAAAATTTTGGATATCGTTTAAAAAGCTCAACAACTTTTGTGTCCGGATTTTCACTTTTTGAAATATGGCGACCCTAACATAGTTAATTGGACGCGGGTGGCGCTGTGGGTAAAACCTCAGTGCCTAGGACTTGCCGATCGTATGGTCGGCGGTTCGAATCCCCGTGGCGGGGTGAGCTCCCGTCGTTCGGTCCCGACTCCTGCCCACCTAGCAGTTCGAAAGCACTCTTAAGTGCAAGTAGATAAATAGGTACCGCTTTATAGCGGAAAGGTAAACGGCGTTTCCGTGCGCTGCGCTGGTACTGGCTCACCAGAGCAGCTTCGTCACGCTGGCCACATGACCCGGAAGTGTCTTTGGACAGCGCTGGCTCCCGGCCTCTTAAGCGAGATGAGCACGCAACCCCAGAGTCGGTCACGACTGGCCCGTACGGGCAGGGGTACCTTTACCTTTACCTTTTTTAACATAGTTAATCTGTGCATAGCAAAATCCAGAAAATGGTATAATCCAAAAGGGAGTTTCATTTTGATGTGCAAGCCAGCTGGGGAGCTTCAAATCTGCTTGTTCTGCTGTCAAAGGTAGACCAAACAAATTCCTTTTTCATCCTTACCTGGACAAAAATATATGAAAATGTAGAGCATTTACTTGTCAAACAAGAACTCTCATGGGGTAAATGTCTCAAGGGGTGGGGAGCCTTCTCCAAAGACGCTTGTAACTGATGACCTGCTTCTGCACCAAGCTGAGGGGAGCGTGTCCATAACTAATTACCCTTGACTTTCCCAGTTTTAATCTGATTATATGCAGATGCACAATAAATGCATAGGCACATATTGAAAGCTGAGCAATGCCTTCTATTTTGGGCTACAATCCTAACCTCCCTTCCCTAGGGGCAAGCCCCATTGAATTCAGAGGGACTTCTGACTAGTCATAGTAAGGTTTGCAGCCTAAAGTCTTGCATGTGCATTCTCATATGTTGCACATCAGAGACTCCTGGAGCTTCAAAGGAATTCTGCCCTGGACTGGAACCCAACGTTAAGTAGTTTCATATGGACCAGTTGGCTGATCTCTAGGTACCATATGTTGATAGTACTTGTGCTATCACAAAAAAGAGGGAGAGCTGTGATGAGGACTGAGCTCAGCCAAAATGGTTGTTCTTTTGGCTAAAGTTGACAGGTCATCTGTGGTGTTTGGGACACTGCTATATCCAGTGCTATTTTTCTAGAAAAATAGGTGCTGAACTCACAAAGAACTCCTCCCTTGCTCTCTTAAAATGGTAATGGTGCCCACCTGAGAGGTGCTGGAACTGAGTTGCAGCTGGAAAAAAAGCCCTGGCTATATCCGTCATTTGACTGCACTGAGAAGGCCTCTCTGTAGTGACTCTCTATCACCAAAGAAAGTCATTTTGGGAAGAACATAATGGATGGAACACTGCTGCAGTCTGATGGTGAGCTTTCTCATCTGTTATTTTGAGAAAGAGAGATATGCCATCAGTACACTAAATACTAATGGGAACTCTCTAGTTAACTCATACCTGTACCATGAATTCACTTAGGTGACCTTAAGCAAGTCACTATCTCTCAATCTTGGCCTCCCTCTCTTCTGCATCTGTGATATGTGGATAATAATAGTAGGCTTTTTGACATGATTGGAGCTAGGGTTTACAGAGTTTTGGATGTTTGCTGTGTTGTATAAAATGCCAAGCAGTATTATTGCTGAAAATAAATAAGCTGTTAACATTAAAGTTTGAAGGTTGCAGGCAAGTTATATGGAAAAAATAATTCTACTAGACATCATAGAGGAATAACCTCTTATAATAACCACTTCAATAAGATCATGTCCCTGCCTGTTAATTAATGAAAGCAATAAGAATTGGTTTTGTTTCTTCTTTGGAAGTGTTTATATTTGTGATAAAGGAGCCCCATAAGTAATTCATGTAAGCAGTTTTCTGTTTTTCTTATTAGCATTAGCTGTTTGACATAATCATCCTTTCCCCAGGATTGTGGTGTTCTTGTTCCTTGCAAATATTTATCAGCTGAAAACTGCTGACAGAATAGTGGCAGAGGACTCTTGTCAGCAGGTTCTTTAAATGGACACTAGGAAGATGAAAATCATATGAAAAGTCATTCCTTGTCTGGCAGTTACTTGTAATGCCCTGTCTTATGAATATTTTAAATCACTTGATGAACATTAGAGCCAAGAATGCAGAATTGTGTATGCGAAAAAGGAAAAAGGAAAGAAAAGAGGATTCTCATTAGTATGTCTAATTTGTGTGCATAAAAACCCAATTGCCCATTTGTGCCCATTTGTTGTGTTTGAATATGTAGAATGAAGTTGAAAAATGATGCTGAGCTTAAACCAAAGTTCTATATGTTCACAAAGTGAGAAAACGCAGTGTGTGTGTGTGTGTGTGTGTGTGTGTGTGTGTGTGTGTGTCTGTGTCTGTGTCTGTGTCTCTGTGTGAATTTCACTCTGACCTTTCCCAATATGTGGCCTAATTGTCTCAGGATGTAGAGTGTCAACTTTTACACTCCCAGTGGCCACAATAACCACATGTGCTTGCCCGTTCATTTTCATATAAGCTACTGTCAGGGCTGTCAGGCAGGCAGGATCACCCACAGGTCAGAATGAAGACTCAAGACTCAACAGGAAGTCACCTTTTTTATTCAGAAAAAGAAAGCACAGCAGAGTTCACCCAGGCTCAACTACCCTAGTTGACAGGGCTGTCTTAAGCATATGCGGCACCGGGGTGCAAAAATATTCCTGATGCCCCCCCCCCCCGGTTGCCCAGTCCCAGGAGTGCGGAGGCGGCTAGCTGCCTCAGTGTCTCACTGGCTCGGTTGCCCCCAAATTCGTGGTGCAGAAGAGCCCGCTGCAGTGCTCTGACCGATGGGTGGGCTCTTCCCCAGACTCAACTCTCAGGCCCTGGACTTTCGGCCTGGTGCACCTGAGAGCCTGGTGCAGTGTGCCCCGCACCCCTAGCACCTATGGGTAAGACGGCCCTGCTAGTTGAAGATGTTGCTGGGACTGGGGTCTGGTTCCTCCTTGCCTCTCTAGCCCTCTGCCTCTGGAATCCTCCCAAGCAGACGTAAACTATGGTGAGGAAGAGGGACCCTCCCTCTGGGCATGTCTGGCCCATTGCTCAGCAACGTACAAGGCTCTTTGCAATGAACTTCCTGACAGTAAGAGCTGTTCGACAGTGGAATTTGCTGCCAAGGAGTGTGGTGGAGTCTCCTTCTTTGGAGGTCTTTAAGCAGAGGCTTGACAACCATATGTCAGGAGTGCTCTGATGGTGTTTCCTGCTTGGCAGGGGGTTGGACTCGATGGCCCTTGTGGTCTCTTCCAACTCTATGATTCTATGATTCTATGATATCAGTGGATGAGGCGAGTCCACTTTAGAAGAACTTGCCCACTGCTGTGAAATTGAGGCAACGTCTGGCTCCTCTTGGTCAGAGTCTGCACTCCAACTGAGATCCTCTGCACCCCGTCCTGTCCTGGAATGGTGTTCTTCTTCTGACTCCCCGTGCTCACTCCCAGCTTGTCCCCTCCTGTGCCCCCTTCCCTGTGTCCCAACCACCACTGCCCTGTTTCTAAGTCTTCTTCCTTTGTGTCATCCCTGGGGGGTTCTTGGGCTGGCACCTCCCACCGCTCTTCATCATCCAGCCGGTCCCCAACAGTTACATATAAATCAGACCCTTATTTTTTTAAAAAATGTTGCAAACAATGTATTACTCTTTGCTCCCTAAAAAAATTGAGAAATCTTCCTGTCATGTTGCCCTGTTACCATTCTTAATCGTTCTTTTATAATTAATCCTCAGAATAGTTAATAATGTAGATTCCATTCCTAGCTTTGAAATAATATCTAGTTCGGTGAATGTATGATGGATGCTTTTAATAAAGTCAGTAATTATCTTTTATTGTTGATGGGTGCTGGTTTATTTTTAATTGTTCTTTTTGTTCTTTTGTGGTTAGAGAGCACTAGAGTGTTGGGTTTGACAAAGGATTGAGCTATTTTTAAATCTTTATATAATGTGGCTACAATGAGGTTAACAACAGACTAATATATATGGGAGGGGGGACGTACAAAAAAAAATCAGTGTTTTTGAATGGTGCCTAATCCAAAATGTATTTAAATAGATCCAAGCTGAATTATAGCTATGTAAATTGCCTCTTGTGGTCATGTTCTTAAAGGATTCATTTGCTAAAGGATGCTCTTCCCATGCCAATTGCATGTGCCCCAGGCCTAATCTACATCATCTAGATCAGGCATAGGAAAACTCAGCCCTCTGGATGTTTTGAGACTACAACTTCCATCACCCCTAGCTAACAGGACCAGTGGTCAGGGATGATGGGAATTTTAGTCTCAAAACATCTGAAGGGCCGAGTTTGCCTATGCCTGATGTAGATCATACCATGCAGGAAGCAGAGGTGTGAATAAAACTGCCTGTGCCAGTGGCAGCTTCATGGTTTACCATCAGCCTTTTCCAACCTGGTCTCCTGCAGGTGTTATGGACTCCAATTCCCACCAGTTACAGCCAGCATGGAAAATGGTCAAGGATGATGGGAATTGTAGTCCAAAACATCTGGAGTGTTAACAGGTTTGGGAAGATAATAGCTCACACAAATGAGATTAACCACATATAATGAACAAAATAGCCAACATTGCCAGTTAGTTTGGCCTAGAGGAGAAATGATTTCCTGGCCTCAAATGTGACACTTGTGAATTATGAAGAACGTAACGTCCTCACAGCTACATAAAAAGCCCTTCAAATGAATGGAAGGGAAATATTAGAATTTAAATACCTTTGTGAATGAGGGTCAAAATAAATATAAGCTTTGAATCCCCATGGCTTGCAACTGAAAGACTAATTTTCTGCCTGATAGAACTCTGTCACATACTTCTAGACTAAAGCAGAAGATAATATTCTTTGTTTATTTTGTGTTTCTTATACTATCTGTAAAATATGGCATCAGTTGTGTATATAAAATTGTAGCTTATACATTGCTCAAACAAACAACATTCATAACCCTTCTCCTTGCATTTATCGCCAACAAAACGTTTCATACCCAAGTTTCAAAGAGAAGGAAAACTGACTGAAATGAATACAAGGGATGTGAACCATGGGATTTTTTTAAAGAACTGATTGCTCTTTTTTCTACTGCAAGATTCTAATTCTGTGTGACCATATAATTTAGAGAATATTTTTGTTTGCTTTTTTTGAAGTATGATTCCTTTTCAATTCAAACCACTTAAAAATATATAGTGTAGCTTTCAAAATAGAAAAAAGAGCTCTGGTCTTAAGTCTCTTGTCTGTTTGATTCCTCCAGTGGTTTGAGAATCTTAAAAATCAGATCTGCTCTGCTTTCATTACCAGGAGTTCTGTAGTTCCTGGATTTGATAGAATATGTTATACCACCTCAGCTTGCTTATTACAACATGGTAATGAGTTATTTTTCCTCAAGAACAGCCTGAGAACAAGCAAGAGAGGAGAATATATTTTCAGTCCTTTATTTTTAAATCAATTGACCATCAATATATTAAAGCGTGAAATGTGTCTAGTCAGGTTCTGATCTTTGGAATGAAGGGCATTCTTACCCAGTGCAGTATGGAGGCTTTATGCTAGGGATGGAAAACACTGCATGTCAGTAGTGACATAATTTAATGAAGTGCTGAAGCCACTACCACATTCGTGCCCATTTTGGGGAGGAAGACAATGGGACAGTAAGTCTTGTGCAGCAATAACATCAAAAAAAATAAAAGCTGAAGAGCTGAAGCAGAGCAACAGATAAAAATCCAAATAACAGGCAGGAATATTACAAGATCAAACCACGATTAAAATGACCTCACAGAGCAGACTCAGTAATAAGTAGTAAGTAAGAAAATAAGTAGGGACGTGGGTGGCGCTGTGGTCTAAACCACTGAGCCTCTTGGGCTTGCCGATCAGAAGGTTGGTGGTTCGAATCCCCACGACAGGGTGAGCTCCTGTTGCTCGGTCCCAGCTCCTTCCAACCTAGCAGTGTGAAAGCACATCAAAGTGCAAGTAGATAAATAGGTACCAATCTGGCGGGAAGGTAAACAGCATTTCTGTGCGCTGCTCTGGTTTCTGTGTTCTGTTGCGCGAGAAGTGGCTTAGTCATGCTGGCCACATGACCTGGAAAAACTGTCTGCAGACAAACGCCGGCTCCCTCGGCCTGTAAAGCAAGATGAGCGGCGCAACCCCAGAGTCGTCTGCGACTGGACTTAACTGTCAGGGGTGACTAGTGACTAGTGGGGTGCCACAGGGTTCTGTCTTGGGCCCGGTCTTATTCAACATCTTTATCAATGACTTGGATGATGGACTCAAGGGCATCCTGATCAAATTTGCAGATGACACCAAACTGGGAGGGGTGGCTAACACCCCAGAGGACAAGATCACACTTCAAAACGACCTTGACAGATTAGAGAACGGGGCCAAAACAAACAAGATGAATTTTAACAGGGAGAAATGTAAAGTATTGCACTTGGGCAAAAAAAAAATGAGAGGCACAAATACAAGATGGGTGACACCTGGCTTGAGAGCAGTACATGTGAAAAGGATCTAGGAGTCTTGGTTGAGCACAAACTTAACATGAGCCAACAGTGTGACGCGGCAGCTAAAAAAGCCAATGCAATTCTGGGCTGCATCAATAGGAGTATAGCATCTAGATCAAGGGAAGTAATAGTGCCACTGTATTCTGCTCTGGTCAGACCTCACCTGGAGTACTGTGTCCAGTTCTGGGCACCACAGTTCAAGAAGGACACTGACAAACTGGAATGTGTCCAGAGGAGGGCAACCAAAATGGTCAAAGGCCTGGAAACGATGCCTTATGAGGAACGGGTAAGGGAGCTGGGCATGTTTAGCCTGGAGAAGAGGAGGTTAAGGGGTGATATGATAGCCATGTTCAAATATATAAAAGGATGTCACATAGAGGAGGGAGAAAGGTTGTTTTCTGCTGCTCCAGAGAAGCAGACACGGAACAATGGTTCCAAACTACAAGAAAGAAGATTCCACCTAAACATTAGGAAGAACTTCCTGACAGTAAGAGCTGTTCGACAGTGGAATTTGCTGCCAAGGAGTGTGGTGGAGTCTCCTTCTTTGGAGGTCTTTAAGCAGAGGCTTGACAACCATATGTCAGGAGTGCTCTGATGGTGTTTCCTGCTTGGCAGGGGGTTGGACTCGATGGCCCTTGTGGTCTCTTCCAACTCTGTGATTCTATTCTATGACCTTTAGCTTTAATAAAATAAGTATAAAACATACACTGAAAGGGAGTGACATAGTTTATTGCAGTCATAGTGAACAATGGCAGCAAACCTGGGCTGAATAATTCATTTAGAGTGTTATGAACCCTTGGCAAAAGTGTGGGTGGGGTGGGGAGGGCGAGAAGGGTGGTGTGTGACTATGGGAGGAAGGCATGGGCATATATACCTGGTTGCACCTAGACTTACTAGGAACAGTAAGTGTAACAATGGCTGAAATTTGCCAAAAGATGGAGACAGTGCTGGGTAACAGTGAGTTCTCTTGTGTGTTTTCAGACATGGAGAATCAGCCATTGTTATGCTTCTTGGCCCCAGCTGGTTTTTGTGCAACCTTACATGGAACCAAAAAGCCTGCATTTATATGTCTGCTATCTCTCCTGCCACTGCATATTAAGATGGACCAGATGGTTTCAACAACAGCCAAAAACCCCTTTTCTTTCTTCTCCCTGCATTGCACTGCTTACCACCTAGCTTGATTAAGAGTACCAGAGAATTTGAAAATTTGCATACTGTTTTGTGATGCTTTGGTTGGCCTAATTAAGATATTGCCCTGTTGTGGATTTAGAGATTGTTATGGACTAACATGACTGGCTATCTTTACTTTCTGTGTGACACTGAAGCACTTTTTGGATAGCTGAAGCCAATTACCCCTTCTTATGCCTTAATTGGATCTCTCTCGTGCTATAATACTGTCTTCTGTTTGAAGGCCCCGATTTCCCCTTACACTGATGACCTCATTATCATCTCAAGAAAAAAGTTGACTGTTGTGAATCTGCTACAGTTAGAAGCATCCCACTTTCTGCTATTCCTTTTTCTTAACATTCCTTTTTGACGGATGAAGATGATTTTCTTTCTTGTTTCTTTCCTGTTCTGAGATTTCTGGTTTGTAGCAAGCTGTGGGATTGGGAATTTTGATTTAGGCTCTTGTTAATAACAGCTATCTGCTTTGTCTCCTACTGCCAGGCAAGCAGAGGGGGAGGGAAGGCAGAGCTCCTATCAAAGCGTAGCGCTCTGAATGAGAGGCTTCAGCTGAGCAATGGAACTAAATGGAGACAATCAGCCACTGCCCTTTAGGTTAACTACCTGCTGCAGGAGTCTAATTGCAAGAAATTGTTCCTGTCACTAATGAAACAGCACTACTGAGTAGAAGATGTCCATATTGCTCTGAGCCCCCCAAAGCCCATCTTTTGTGACCCTGTTGATGGCACGCAGCACAGTTTATTAATGGTGTAGATGCCTACTGATTAAATTCTGTTTCCTTCCAGTAAGTTACACAGGGACGATTCGGAAGGAAAAGAAATGAGCGTGACATATGGAATAGCTTTTAAAGAGAACTCTTCTCCACCTTTGATCTCTCAGATCAATATATAATACTGCTAAAAAAGGAGAAATGAATGCACCTCACATACTGATGCTTGCCCCCACTCCATGCCTAAGAAACTGAGCAGGGGACGCAGAATGCCTTGACTTGGGTAAATTCTACTGGGTATCATTAGATGTGCAGTTGGCAGTAACTTATGTGTTTCAGATCGATCGAGCTTAATAGTGATTAGATAGATAGATAGATGATAGATGCTGCACGTTAAGCCACTATATTATTTATTTATTAATTAATTTTGTATACTGCCCTTCATTCAAAGATTTCAGGGTAGTTTACAGTATAAAAACACAAAAATACATACCATAGTATCAAACAAAAACAATGCCCCACCCCCCAGTTTAAAAGACAATAGTTGATTGAATTAGCCAAAGGAAATAAACAACTGACTTTTAGAAGACATCTGAAGGAAATCCTGTATCGGGAAATTTTTTATTGTCAAATGTTTTACAATTTTTTATGTGCTGTAAGCTGCCCAGTGTGGCTGGGGAAACCCAGCAAAATAGGCAGAGTATAAATATTTTTTAAAAATATTATTATTATTATGCAACTGGGGAGCCACCACAGAAAAGTCACATTCTCATGTGGATGCCCTCCAGATCTCTCACAGAGGTGTCACACAAAGAAGGGCCTCAAATGATGATCCCAGGGTCTGGGTTCGAATAATGATGGATGTTCCTGTGGGGTGGTTTTCTGCAGAATAGTTTTGAAGCAACCATCAGTATCAATGGCTGCTGGCCATATGAACACACCTTCTGAAGCTAGGAAAAGGCCATCTGACAACAGTAAATGCTGCTTACGGGACCTAGGAAGTATTATAGGCCTGTGTACGTGCAATGTTGCATAATCCTTATGAGTAATTAATAACAGATAGCTAACGATTATGATTTATAAAGTGCTTGCACTGCACAGTAACAAAAGTTAAGACAAGCACTGGTCACTAACAAAAGGAAAAAGAAATCAGAGGAACCCACTAGGAAGGGGAAATTAAATCACCAACGGGTAGCTCAAGGTTACTCAACCTATATGACTGCCGGTACTCTATAGTTTGGGTCTGCACAATAAACTGTGTTCTGCAAAGCTAAATGCAGCTTACCGGCTGCAGTCTGTGACTTATGAGGTGCTTGGCAACCAACAACTAGCAAAAACTAAAACACAAAGGTTTATTAACCCCACAGAGGGACATCAAATATTGCTAGTGGGCTGCACCTGCCTTGGAGAATCACAGCTTGGGAAGACTTTGGCTGTGGAATTTATGGTGGTTGATTCCTGTTCTGGAGGACAAGGGTCACCACTGTTTGAACTGCTGCTTTTGGCTACAGGTGGGAATGGCAGGTGGAAAAAGGTGCTTGAAACATTTGACACTTTTGTTGCTTCACTTGCTTGAAGTACTCTGTCACTGTCTTTGTTCTTCAGGAGGTTACTCTTTTTGCAGAAATGTACACTTTTAATTGCCTGTTAGTTGACTGCCGAAATATTTATTGTTCACGTTTTGTAAGCCCCTGTTGGCTAGGCATCTGTGATAAATAAAAGGATGGTGTAGAAAGCAATTTTTAATGTCAACCAGGAGAAGAAGAAAATAGAGAGATTGATCTTAGTTCTCATCTTTGTCTCTCTCTTTTTTATTTCTAGAAAAGTCATGCTAAGAATCCCTCTTTGATTAATTGCTTTACATGCTTATTCTGTTGTGCTTTGTGCAGTATTACAGGAACCATGGGGTTGAAAAAGCTATCAGTCTCTGCATGAGAAACCTGCACTCGTTTTAACTGAAGCATGTGGATTAAAATATTGTTTAGTTACATTTGGGCAGATGCTCGGAATGACACTTTTGAAGAAATAGCAACCTTTGCTTCAAACAAAACAGGATTCTTAATTCCGTGAGCCTAGTCTGCACAAACTGGGTTGTGATTCAAGCCCCCCCCCCCTGCTTGGGGATAAGAAAGACACAAGGACACAGTATATAATTATTATTATTATTATTATTATTATTATTATTATTTATTATTTATACCCCGCCCATCTGGCTGGGCCTCTCCAGCCACTCTGGGCGGCTTCCATGGAAACCAAAAATACAATAAAATATCACACATTAAAAACTTCCCTGAACAGGGCTGCCTTAAGATGTCTTCTGAATGTCAGGTAGTTGTTTATCTCTTTGACATCTCGTGGGAGGGCATTCCACAGGGTGGGCGCCACTACCGAGAAGGCCCTCTGCCTGGTTCCCTGTAGCTTTGCTTCTCGCAATGAGGGAACCGTCAGAAGGCCCTCGGCACTGGACCTCAGGGTCCGGGCAGAATGATGGAGGAGGAGACGCTCCTTCAGGTATACTGGACCGAGGCCGTTTAGGGCTTTAAAGGTCAGCACCAACACTTTGAATTGTGCTCGGAAACATACCCAATGTAGGTCTTTCAAGACCGGTGTTATATGGTCTCGGCGGTTAATAAGGTTAATGGGCTAGAAAAGGCCACAACTTTATTGATTATAGCATGTGAGAGGTATTGGCTTAGGCATTGGATAAACAGCAGAGCTTGACTCCACCCCCTCAGGGAGGGGTGAGTCTAACAAGGGTTAACCACCAGTAGGGGAGCCTGGTGATGCAAATACAACTGTAAGCTCTCCCCTGATGTCACTGGGGGCCATGCCATGGCCCCCAGCCACAGCAGGGCATTGGACAGGATCCACGACTGCCGGATTCCTTTCACAGAATACCCATAAAGTGAAGGGGTAGGCGATGGCCACACCCTGCCCTTCCATACACCAGCAACATATTCCAATGCCTAACCGCCACACACTCTCACCTCAAAATCAGCCTCACTTGAAAAGTAATGCTAACACTGGGGAAATGGCAAGGCACACACACACACACACACAGAATCATCTACCTAAGGGCAAAAAACACACACAGCCACGCCACCAAACCAGCTGGAGCTGGTCACGAACACCCGCTTTGTAAGCCGCTGTTGCCTCCTGGAGCTTCCTTCTGCCTGCAAAAGAGCGAACGACAAAGTCCTGTCCTAAAGTCTTGACCCATTGAAACCCGGCAGCACAATGAGGGGAAAGAGCTGCCGTGGCCGCATTTGAGCAGCTAAACGCCGCCCCCGAGCTTCCCTACAATTGGAAGACTAACTGGGGAGCGTGGCGCAGCAGCAATGACTGCAAGCAGGGGCTGGAACGCCCCCTGTGAAGCACAGGAACGGCTCCAGATCACAACCCCTCCCCTCCAGGAAGAGGAGAGGCTTTGTAAACAACCCAGGCTCAAAGTCCTAGAAGACTCGCACACAACCTTGTCCTTGACAGCCTTGGACATCCAGGTGAAGGGAGACCTGGCTACCGCTGTCAGGACCAAATAGCTTTGAGTAGGTGGAGTGTACAGGCCCCAAAGTATGCCAGTTCCAGATCTCACTTACCATAGTAGTCTCGATATTCAAGTCTAGAAAAGCACTCTTTCACAACCGAAGGGTGGCCATGCAATATATAAGCAATTTTAAAAACGGGGGTTCCACAATTTAAAACTCACCCTCTCAGGTTGTCAACCACCTGAATTTGGTGGTACCCAAGGAAAGCCTCATCTGCTGACCTAAGTTCCTAGACAGGTGGATGTGGGAACAGGTGGTTTTTTTTTTCAGGTACCAAAGTCTCAGGCAGGTAGGGTGGTCCTAATGCTTGTATTCTCTTTACCCTCCTCGTGATTTAAGCTGGGTTGCAGTACATTTCCACACTTGCCTCTTTGTGAATAGTCCAAATGCCTATTCCCATAGGCAGGCCTTATTTAGTAAACCTTTTTGAATACAGCTGTTGGATATTCTAGAGCAGAGATGGTGAACGTGGCTTTCCAGATATTGTTAAACTGTAGCTCCCATCAGCACCAGCCAGCTGGGCACTATAGTTTGTTAAGGGTGTTAAGAGTTGCTAGGACACCCCTCACAGCCACAATTCCCAGCACTTCTAACAAAGGATGGTTCACAGGATTCTCTGGGAGAAGCCATGGCTGGTGAAGCAGTATAAGAAGTGTGTTAAATGTGTGGTGTGGTTGCTAATTTTTAAGTTAGTCTTAAAAGCCTCTCTCTCTCTTGAAACACTTCCTCTTAAAAGCTGCTATCTTAGCATTGGTTATTTTAGTATTGACAGTTATGTTGGTTGGCTTGTAATTTATATTGATATTTGTAAACCATTCCAGCTGGCCTAGGTTTTTAAGATTGCTAGCATCATTGTTGTTGTCATGTTTATTTTATATGGGTCATATTCAACTGTCCAGTTCTCGTAGCAAAAGCAAGTGCATGGGGCTTCTCCTCTCACACATTCCTTTCAACTCCACCAAATCTGCTCTGGAGAGTTAGGAAAACCCTTAAAAGAGAGGGAAGGGAGAGGAAAGAGGAGTTCATTCTGGTGGGCAGGCAGAAAGGCTTCCACTGATGGAACAATCTCCTTAGTGCTATGTTGAATTTTACCTTATCCAGGGTCGTCTTACCCATAGGCGCTAGGGGTGCGGGGCACCCAGGCACTGGGCTCTCAGAGGTGCCAGGCCAAGAGTTCAGGGCCCGAGAGTTGAGTCCGGGGAAGAGCCCTCCTGTCGATCGGAGCGCCGCAGCAGGCTCTTCTGCTGCAGGTGGCTCTGCGCTGTGAGTTGGGAGGCAACCGAGCCAGTGAGACGCTGAAGTTGCCGGCCAACTCTGCCCTCCTGCATGCCTGGGCCTGGGCAACTGGGGGGGGGGCGCTGGGTGCATCTTTGCACCCCAATGCTGCATATGCTTATGACAGCCCTGACCCTATCTGTACTGTTTTATAATGTTATGAGTTGTTCTGGCTTTGGCCCAGAAGTCCAGCACACAAGATACTTTAAAAATAAAAATAAATTAAATGCTTCTTTAAATAGCAGCACACCGGGCCTGTTTTCCCATCCATGCAAGATAAAATTATTTTGCATATTTAGAATGTTGAGCCAAATTTGTATTTGTTAAAACGGGCTTCAAAATAAATGTGACTATATTGAAGCTTTTTTAAAAAAAAAAATAAAAAATGGTCATCTATTTCATAGATAGAAACAGCACACCAGCTGCTCAACAAATCTATTCCTTGTTCATGAGCAGAAGTAAAAACAATGTTTTGCTTGTTCTCTTCTGCAACAATTTTTAGATTTTCTTCTTCATGTCACATGTGGTTTTTAGGACAGATGTCTACAGGTTTCCTTAGTTTTGTTTTTTTGTATTTTGTTATTATCATTTTTATAAAAAATAAAATATCTTTCTTATATATTTTTCTTCTACAAATTAATACAAGGAGAATATAGAATTAGCAGACAATATAATTTTATAGCACCTTGAAATATTTTTTATTTAACAAAATGTATATACCACCTGGTTGCAGCAACACCTCAAAGAGGTTTAGAAAAAGAAACTCTTTAAAATTATCAGTAAAAACAGTTAAAAGTGGGCATTTAAAAACATTCAAAACTCATTAAACTTATACAATAAGCTAAAGTCAGATTTAAACACATGTAACTTCTACATGTCCGGATAGGTATGCTTTAACAAAAATGCTTTAAGTAGGTGCCAAAAAGAGTACAGTGATGGCACAGCCTGGTGTCAGTAGAAGAGTTATGAGAAACAGAGGAATTATGAGTGGAAATTATATATGCATGTCCATATGTGCTCTCATGGTGAACAGTGGGTGAATACAGTGTTTGAGTTTTACTGTACACAGTATCGAAATGCACACAGTAATATTGTATATTATTGCATTCATAATAATGTACCACCACTGACATCTGCAAGGAATGAAGCTAACAAGACCCTTCCTGTGATGATTTAAGCTGGTCACAAGCCAGCTCTCTCAGGAAGAACTGGGTGGCAAGAGCTGCCCTGACTTCCTAACCTAGATGTTGCCACTGGATACAATTTGGGGATGAAGAGTGCTTCTGGGAAGGGACTGGTCCTCTGAAGTGCAACACAGCCACAAACTACCATGAACACTGGCATGTGCTGGAATTTGCTTTCTCTTCTTCTCTCCCATTCCTTTTTCCTCATGTGCCAAGGATCTTTAGATTGTGAGACTGAGGAACAGGTGCATCTTATTTTTGTAAGCTGCCTTGAGAGCCTTTCAAGAACAACACACACTGAACAATAAAATACATAAAGATCAAACGGGCTTCCTCCCAGGGAGACAATTAAGGGAAAATGTAAGGAACTTGATAGATATTATTGAATATTTGGATATGAGTATAGATAGACAAGCGGCCTTGGTGTTCATAGACGCTGAAAAGGCGTTTGATAATATCTCGTGGGATTTCTTGAAGAAAAGTCTGGAAACGATGGGAATGGGAGAGAAATTTAGAAAAGGCATAGAAGCAATATATAAGGAACAGAAGGCAAAATTGGTAATAAATAACACCACAACAGAATACTTTAGCATATATAAAGGAACTATACAGGGCTGCCCCCTGTCTCCTCTATTGTTTATAACAGTATTAGAAATACTGAACGAGAGACTGAGGGGGGCAACAGAAGTTAAAGGAGTCAAGGTAGGAAAGAGGGAATATAAAATCAAGGCCTTTGCAGATGACATCGTATTAACCTTAGAAGACCAAAAAAATAGCGTAAAAGAAGCTTTACAAAAAATTGACGAATTTGGAGCCGTGGCAGGACTTAAGGTAAATAAAAATAAAACCAAAATGTTGGTCAAAAATCTAACAAAGGAAGAAATGATAGATCTAGAACGAAGGACGGAAATTGCGGTAGCTAAGAAAGTGAAATATCTTGGAATATGGGTCACAGCTAAGAACATAAATTTATATAAGGATAATTATGATGTCACCTGGAGGAGTATAAAGAAAGACATGGAAATTTGGGGGAGGATGAAACTCTCCTTTTTGGGGAGGATAGCTGTTGTTAAAATGAATATTCTGCCTAGAATGCTATTTCTATTTCAAACTATCCCCATACTTAAAGGCTTAAAACAATGTAAAGAGTGGCAGAGAGCCTTGGCGAAATATATTTGGCAGGGGAAAAGGCCACGGATAAAAATGAAAATTTTGATAGATAAAAAAGAAAGAGGGGGCTTTTCTCTCCCGGACCTAAGTCTATACTATGAAGCGGCTTGCATACTCTCGTTAAAAGATTGGATAAAACTGGAGAATAAAGACCTATTGGACCTGGAAGGTTTTAATAATTGGTACGGATGGCATTCGTACCTTTGGTATGGGAAAGTGAAGGTCCACAAGAGCTTTTTAAACCATATTTTTAGGGGACCGATATACCAAGCATGGGAAAGGAATAAAAACCTCCTTGAAAGAAGGAGGATCCCTGGTGGATTTCACCAATAGAGGTTTTAACGGTCAAGAAAACAAACATGGAGGAGAAAAACGCCACCTATGAAGAAATGTTAAGAAAAACAGACCAAGGGCCCAAACTCAGACCTTATGAAGAGATAAAAAGCTTATTCACTGGTTGGTTGCAATACCACCAGGTGAATGATTTGTTAAAAGAGGATAAGAAGAAGTTGGGTTTTGATGATAAAAAATCAAAATTTAACATAGAAGTAGTAGAAGGCAAAAACAAAACCCTATCCAGAATCTATGATATACTATTAGAGTGGTATACAAAGGACGAGGAGGTGAAGGAGGCAATGATTAAATGGGCAATTGACTTTGGCTATAACATCGATTTCGAAAGGTGGTCGGAAGTGTGGAATTGTAACATAAAGTTTACAGCATGTATGGCACTGAGAGAAAATGTTTGGAAGATGTTATATAGGTGGTACCACACCCCTGTGAAATTGGCCAAAATGTATAGATTAAAGGATAAGAAATGCTGGAAGTGTGGTGAGGTGGAGGGTGACCTATATCATTTATGGTGGACATGTAAAAAGGTGAAAGGCTTTTGGGAATCAATTTATAATGAGCTTAAAAAAATACTTAAGTACACTTTTCCCAAAAGACCTGAAGCCTTTTTGCTGGGAATGATGGGCAAAGAAATCAAAAAGGAAGACAAGACGATATTCCTCTATGCCACCACAGCAGTGAGAATTATGTTGGCACAATACTGGAAAGTGGAAACCATCCCCAGCATAAATGACTGGCAGATTAAAATGGTAAATTATGCTGAGCTTGATAAATTAACAGGTAAAATAAGAGATCAAGATGAACAGAAATTTCTGAAAAACTGGAGTAAATACTGGAACTATATTGGAATAAATGTCTAATGTGAACTGGCGGGGTTAGAACAATACTACCAGCGAGTGAATTTAGGATTATAGATTAAAAATCAAATACGTAATGGAAGTAGATATTCGATACTTACCAAAAGGGTGGAAGGGAGTTCAGGGTGTGTTTTTTTTGTTTTTGTTTTTTTTTGTTTTTTTTGCATGATGTAGCTAAACTATTTTCTTTGTATAGTTGGAAAAAGGAAAAAGTTGGCTTGTATATCTCTGTTGTAGTGACCCCTTTTTTGTAATCTTTTCTGTATATATGTATATATATATATATATATATATATATATATATATATATATATATAATATGTCTGTTTTGTGTATAACTTTAATAAAAATGTATTCAAAAAAAAAAAAAAAGAACAACACAGACTTTAATGTTCAAAAAGTTAAGATATGCACAAATGGGCTGTTGGGGTGATACGGCGAAAGCTTGCATGCTTTCTTTCTAATAGAAGACAGAAACAACAGGTAATGCAATTCAAAGCATGTTAGAAATAAGCCGCTTATAATTAGAATTAGAAGAGGAGAGCGCAAAATATGGTCTGAAGCGCAACATCAAAAAAACTAAGATCATGGCCACTGGTCCCATCGCCTCCTGGCAAATAGAAGGGGCAAATAGAAATGGAGGCAGTGAGAGATTTTACTTTCTTGGGCTCCATGATCACTGCAAATGGTGACAGCAGCCATGAAATTAAAAGACCCCTGCTTCTGGGGAGAAAAGCGATGACAAACCTAGATAGCAAAGGTCCACATAGTTCAAGCTATGGTTTTCTCAGTAGTGATGTATGGAAGAGAGAGCTGGACTATAAAGAAGGCTGATTGCCGAAGAATTGATGCTTTGGAATTATGGTGCTGGAGGGTGGCACTGTGGGTTAAACCACAGAGCCTAGGACTTGCCGATCGGAAGGTTGGCGGTTCGAATCCCTGTGATGGGGTGAGCTCCCGTTGCTCGGTCCTTGCTCCTGCCAACCATGCCAGTGCAAGTAGATATATAGGTACCACTCTGGCAGGAAGGTAAACGGCCTTTCCGTGAGCTGCTCTGGTTCACCAGAAGTGGTTTAGTCATGCTGGCCACATGCCACGGAAGCTGTACGCCGGCTCCTTCGACCAATAAAGCGAGATGAGTGCCGCAACCCCAGAGTCAGTCACAACTGGACCTAATGGTCAGGGGTCCCTTTACCTTTACTAGGAGATTCTTGAGAGTCCCATGGACTGCAAAAAGATCAAACCTATCCATTCTGATGGAAATCAGCCCTGAGTGCTCATTGGAAGAACAGATCCTGAATCTGAGGCTCCAATACTTTAGCCACCTCATGAGAAGAGAAGACTCCCTGGAAAAAACCCTGATGCTGGGAAAGATTGAGGGCACTAGGAGAAGGGGATGACAGAGGACAAGATGGTTGGACAGTATTCTTGAAGCTACCAACATGAGTTTGACCAAACTGCGGGAGGCAGTAGAAGACAGGAGTGCCTGGCGTGCTCTGGTCCATGGGGTCACGAAGAGTCAGACACAACTAAACGACTAAACAACAGCATATTTGCGGGGGGGGGGGGCAAGAGAGTGGGGCCCTAAGTTATAGCTTGTTTAGCTTATACATAAATCGGGCACTATTTGGGCTGAATGTGTGTTGGTTCTTCTACAGATCTCACTTCCAGTGATGGCAGTCAGGCATGGAGCAAATCCAGTGGAGATAATCCTTAAGACACACACATAAACAGCATTTATCTTCTGTATGGGGCTTCAGCTGCTACAAAGCAAGCTCCATTTGTTGATCTTATGAAAGGAATCCCATATATTGTTGGCTTTCTGTTCACCACATGAACATGCATTGTGGCTTGGATGCATAATGAGGCAGCAAATCTGAGTAACTTATGACCAGGTTACATTTTGCAGAGGTCACAGAAAGCCAAAGAGAATGCAATTTTGTCTCCTTGTAATTACTTTTTTCTTCTAAATTACCTCCATACAAGAACGGTGGCTGAAAAGCACCAGGACATCTATTTAAATGAGTTCAGTAGCCCTGTTAGTGTACACCAAACATTCTTAATGCACATTAGTGCTGGAAGGAAACTGTTTACCTAATCCAAACAACAAGATGTTATAAGAACTGAAGAAGATTCACTGTGCTTAATTTGTCTGCACATAGTATGTCTGCATAGGCTTCATGGAATGAGTCAAGCAACACATTACATGGTCACTGTCATTTGTTCAAAGCATTTTGCACACACTGTTGTAGAGACCATAGGAGTGTTGTGAAGTTAAAAATACATTTCTGGTATTAAACGTTTTCTGCATCTTCATACTAGTTACTGGTCATGGTGCTGGTATGAAATTTTGCTTTATGCTAGTATTGTTTTATTACACATTGTTTGCTTTTCATTATTTTGTACACTGCTTTGAGATTTTTGTACATTAAACTGTTTTATAATATGAATTCATGATTCCCCTGAGAGTATCCAAGGCATTTTGATCCCTGACAAAGAAATTCAAATGGCAACTTCTGTGGTACGAAAATATAATAAGTGACATTATTGACCATTCGTTGACCCAGGCAATTCTATCCTATGAGTCCTTCAGCTTTTCTTCCCTATGATTAATTGTCTCTCTGACCAAAATAACTGAGTTTTTCATCACGTACTTAAATAGAACAACTCTTATTTATTTAAGTAAACTTAATGTATTTCTACCAGCAAACTTAACATATGAGAAGAGAGAAAGGTGCACCTGTTGGATGCCTACTTACCTAAAGACCATGTGCTTGCTCCACAGATCCTGTACATGGTCCACAGAATGTGGAGGTTGTTGACATCCGATCTCGGCAGCTAACCTTGCAGTGGGAGCCCTTTGGATATGCTGTGACTCGTTGCCACAGCTATAACCTGACAGTCCATTACCAGTATGTGTTCAACCAGCAGAAATATGAGGCGGAGGAACTAATTCAGACGTCATCACACTATACTTTGCGGGGACTGAGACCATTCATGACTATCCGACTGAGGTTGGCTCTTTCAAACCCAGAGGGCAAGATGGAGAGTGAAGAGCTGGTAGTTCAAACTGAGGAGGATGGTAAGGAAAAAAGAAAGCGCTAATGACTTAAAATGTTAAAGTAGTTGAAAACACAAGTTGTGACTATCAGTGTGCACAGGTGCACACACATAGACAGCCACAAAATGCAAGGAAGGCAATAATAAAAATAATAAATAAAAATAAAAATAAAAATTTATATCACCATCTTGTAACTATCCTGAATGCCCTATTTAAGTAGATGACCTGAGCATTTCTGAATACTCCTTTCTTGTGGGTGGAAATTTTAGAAGAAGAAGCTATAAGTATTGTAAACAATAACTGCTTTTTCTCATGTCCTTCCTAGTTCCTGGACCTGTTCCCCTTGAATCAATTCAGGGTGGACCTTTTGAAGAGAAGATCTACGTTCAGTGGAAGCCACCAAATGAGACTAATGGGATAATTACACTGTATGAGGTAAGGGGAATTGATTGTTAGATGATGCAAGATGTACTTCTACCCAGTGGCGTAGCGTGGGTTGTCAGCACCCGGGGCAAGGCAAGTAATTTGCGCCCCCTAACCCATGGATTTGCGCCCCCTAACCCGTGGATTTGCGCCGCCTAACCCTAACCCCCAAATGTTGCGCCCGGTGCGGCCGGCCCCCCCCCTGCACCCCCCACGCTACGCCACTGCTTCTACCTGTGGTGAATGTGGCGTAGATGCCTTTTAGGTGTTGGCTGTGCGTCCCAAGGCCTGTACCTGGTGTTGGGAAGAAAAATCTATGAAAAATACTGCAGACTAAAACTCTGGAATAGAAGAGGCCTAGGGGCTGCCTTATTTCCAGGTATAATTAGCACTACATGAGTAGTTTTACTGCATTGCATGTGCAAGTGCATTTATACTTAAGTTTGTGCGGTTGATATTGTCTCATGTCCACCAGATGGTGGTCATCTTCTGATATGGGTTCATAGATAATGGCATCCACCTTGCACCTTCTCTGTGCCGTGTCTGGCATTTGCTATATGACAATGTATTTGCTAATAACTGCTGGGAATCTTAGGGCCTGCAGACTGCATCAAGTCATTTTACTTCTCACAGTCATTCCTTTTGTTCTCTAGGGAAAAACAAAACAAAATAAAAAAATTCCTTCCAGTAGCACCTTAAAGACCAACTAAGTAAGGTGCTACTAGAAGGAATTTTTTTATTTTGTTTTGACTATGGCAGACCAACATGGCTACCTATCTGTAGGGAAAAACAAATATCCTCTTTTCATATGAGTTGAGTTGTTGTTGGTAGAAATCCTTTCTAGGTTGGAAGCAACCCACAGTCCTTACAATATGTACTCTTGGCCTGCATACAGATTTCCCTGAGCTTTTCTGTTAAGTGAAATAATAGTCTTTTGGGATCATTATCCACATCATAATGGATAATGGCCATAGCAGAGAACTGGGGTGGTGGGGGTGGAGATGGGGCTGCCTGTGGGCAGGATATCATTATTACTTTAATTTTAATCCACTCTGAGAGTCCTGTGTGCTCAGGAGTGGGGCAATCATTACCAATATAAAATAGAGGAAGTGAAAAATCAGCAGTGTTGACAAGGTAACCAAATGAAGTTCATGAACTCTTGTACAAAACTTAGGTCCCGAACTCTGTATGACGGCAGCAAGGGATTAAATGTGAATACTAAAATTCCATCTAGTTTCCTGCCTATAATTTGCTTGAAAGGCCCATTTGATGCACTGAAAAAATATATTTTAAGGTAGAATACAATCTTGCCTGTTGCGTCTCATTTCAACCACTTCTATGACTGTAGCAATTCTACCGGTTGTCTGTGCTGTAAAAACAGATGGCAGAGGGCTGGCTGTTTGCAGCAAGGTTAATGTGCTGAGCCTCTCACATCTGGAAACATGATTTTAGAAAGTGGTTTGGGTCAAAGTAAGAAATTGAGTTGAATAGTTTCAGCTGAGTCTCTGGTGGATGTTTGCACATGTCACTAAAAGGCTTCCACAATTTGTTCTTCCTCGCAATGTCTGGGCAAAGGAAATCCTCAGCTACATGAGGCATTAGTGTTGAACATTGCAGCTGAGGCACATGGCAGATTGGTGCATGGGAAATGGTTTGCAAATGAATTAAGACAATACTGTTTTGTTTCACTGTTTGGCATGACAGGTGTGTTGCAGATCCCAGAACGTGAAGGCAGATAATAAGCTGCACACTGAATCTTACCTCAGTGGAAACTGTTTTCTGGGAATCTGTATGATCTTGTGAGTTACTATGAAAATAAAAGAGCATCAGTTACAATGAAAAATATAACACCTTGTAATTTTTTAGAGACAGTTTGCCATTTACACTGCCTGCAGGTACAGAACACTGGAAGGATTTTCTCACTCCTGAAGTTACTTATCCGACTGAACAGATATAGAGTGGGGGTGATGCATCATAAAAATCATCTTGGTTGATTCCACATAAAAGTGTTTAATTGATAATGGTCATCATTTATTCATTCAGCTTGTTATAGAGCATCCAGATGAGATGGCTGAGAATGTGCACTGACCACAAAATTGGTTCAGGCTCTACTTCAGATCTGTTGGTCCACAGTGATTTGGAGATTTTTCCTGTGTGTGTGTGTGTACACACACACACAATTTTAAAAATAAATCATGCAATTATGGCCAAATTAATAATAAATGAATGAACAAGAAACTTCCCACACTGCAAATAAATAAGTTAGAAAGAATCCACCACCAGGAAAGAAGAAATTGATAATTAAAGCCATGTTGTGGCTGCAAGGGGAAGAAATCTGTGGTTTAACAACTGTGAATGTGTGGAGAGGAAATTCACCTCTTACTGGATTTCAGGTGGGGGAGTAAGGGACCTAGGTCATCATGAAACTCATCTCCCCTCCATTTCCCCCTTTGCTTTGCCCTTCAGTCCCAGGCATGACATTACTGATATCACCTATTTAAGGAGGCATTTCCTGTTTCCTGGCGGTCTCTTTAATTACTTCATTTTATTTTATTTTTAGGGTAATTGCATAGCTGCACAATTATGATTATAAATTGGTTGGTTTTTTTTTTTAAAAAAACGAGCAATTAAATAGTACACTGTAGGGTCATGGTGGTGACCCTACAGTGTGCAGAGTTGTGTCCTTAATGAATAAGCATTTCTTTTCCCCTGGCACTTACACTTACCTAGAAGTAAATCCTACTGAAAACTACCTTCTAAATATATATGCTTAGGATAAAGCTGTATTGGGCAGATTTTCATGTGGTGTGGTGAAGTGAAGTGGTCACTCCCATGAAGTTCGTTCATCATTTGACAACCAGGAGAAGCAAAATACATCAGAATGGAAGATTTGGAAGAGGGGAAGCTACTGCTGATATTTATCAAGAATACTGTCATTTGGGGCAGGCAAAGGAACCCAGACTGAAATACGCCCAATATTTTAGCTTCTAGATGCTAGTGGAACCATAAAGTCCATGACCCACTAAAGCTGGTGGCTTGTTCTTTCTAGGACTGGTCCTTTCATTAGGCAGAATGATGCAGGCATCTATCATGATGGGTACTGGTGGGGGGGGCAGGTGTGTAGCCCTCTCTGCTCCCTTGGTCATTTTTCTTGATTCCCTGACCATTTACCTATGTTGGAACAGAGATATGTGTGTGCTGTGTGCACTGTGCCTCTTAAGCCGGGGACAAGGATATCTAAGGAAGTGTCTCACCCACTTCTTAGATACAGAACTGCTGAAAATATCATACACCCCAGAGTTGCACTCTGCTTTGTTGTTTTTGGAGTTTGTGTGGATGTTTTTATTGTTTTCTTTAAAAGAGTTTGTTGAGTGGATTTTATAATTTTTAGAACTTTTGTTTGTGTGTTCTGTTCTGTTTTTATTTTGTATACCACTTTGATGGTCTTATGTTGTCAAACAGTCTATAAATTTGTATAATAATAATCTAACCTGCTGTCTCATAACTGATGTTGACATAAGATTCAGCTCTCAGTTTAGTTTGACTTCCGTAAATTGAGTGAGGACTACCTTCTCCTTTGCCTCAGGCAGTAAAATGCCTTGTGATAGCCTTGAGTCTTTTTGGCGAAAGTTGGAATGCTATGCTTACTAGACAGGCTGCCACCATAACATCTGTCCCAGTGCTTCAAATACAAGCTGTCTTGGCCAGCAGTTTTAGTTTGCAAGTTCTTATATCCTTGCCATAATGTTGATTCATTCAGTCAATCAATAACAACGGCTGACCTTACAGACTCTATACAGTGGTACCTCGGGTTAAGTACTTAATTTGTTCCGGAGGTCCATTCTTAACCTGAAACTGTTCTTAACCTGAAGCACCACTTTAGCTAATGGGGCCTCCTGCTGCCACTGCACCGCCGCTGCACGATTTCTGTTCTCATCCTGAAGCAAAGTTCTTAACCTGAAGCACCATTTCTGGGTTAGCAGAGTCTGTAACCTGAAACGTATGTAACCTGAAGCATATGTAACCTGAGGTACCACTGTACATCCAGATACTGTATAGCTAAATAGAGCCATGAGTGCCCGAAGGGACCAAAAAGCCATCAACGTAAACCCACCCTTCAAGGAGATCATCATGTTAACAACCTGCAGATCTAAAAGCCTAACTATCTTCACACCCCTAATAAGACTTCTTAGGATATAGATCACTGTTATGGCTAGCACATGCAGACCAACGGTGAGAAGGGAGTTGCCAGCATCAACCTCCAAGCCGAAGTAAAGTCATGATAACTTTAGTCAGATACAGGAAAGCTTTGGCCCTCCAGATGTTACTGAACTACAACTCCTATCACCCCTGGCCATTGATCATGGATGGTGGGGTTGATTGGAGTTGTAGTTCAGCAACATTTGGAGGGCCAAAGGTTCCTTGCACCTGACTTTAGTTCATAAATAACTACCTCAAAGTGTAAAACACTTTATACTTCCAATGTCCCCGATGAGACTTTTATGACTCCCTTGCTGCAGTGTGGTGTATTCTTCACACAAACACTATTTGCAGTGTTTAATAAATCAAAACTACAGCCTTGCTGATTAAGAAAGTGGTTTTAAAATGTTGAGTTCCACTTTTTCCAGTGATTCATTGAATCCAGGCAGAAACACACATCACACAGAATGTACACCCTCAGAACGCAGAGAGAATCTATTCTAAAGTGGCAGGTAGCTAACTATTCAAGGCAGGCAGGCAGATGATTGCGGATGTGATGACTAGAGGATGTTGAGCAGACGGAGACATGGGTTACAAGAAAAAAGAGAGATCACAGTTGCATTTTAAAATCAGTCAGGAAAGAAAACTGATAGGTGACAGAGCTAAAGAGAGACACTTGATGTAGCAATGTGGAATGATTGCAGGCATGCCTGTGCAAATGTTTAAACTATGTATCCGATAGGCAGTGTAGCTTTTGCAAATAAATAAATGTTTAAAATGGTGCAGAATGGATACTTTAAGTCTGATCCTTTAAGCATCTGAAATGGTAGTGGGGCAAAGACACAAGCTCTGAACCCCAGCAGAGTGATGTATTAGGAAAGGTGTATGTGTGTGTGTGTGTGTTGAGAAGCATTATATGGATGCTCCGTTAAGTCCATTTCCTATTTAGATGTGAATGGCAGACCTAATACAGTTCATTAATGTTTCTCTATTCTTCTGAAAGCTTCCCTCCTATGAGTCAAACGTTCAAAATGCCTAAGAGGCATCACTCTGAATCATAGAATCATAGAATCATAGAATTGGAAGAGACCACAAGGGCCATCAAGTCTAACCCCCTACCAAGCAGGAAACACCATCAGAGCACTCCTGACATATGGTTGTCAAGCCTCTGCTTAAAGACCTCCAAAGAAGGAGACTCCACCACACTCCTTGGCAGCAAATTCCACTGTCAAACAGCTCTTACTGTCAGGAAGTTCTGTTGGCTCATGCCAAGTTTGCGGTCAACCAAGACTCCTAGATCCTTTTCACATGTACTGCTCTCAAGCCAGGTGTCACCCATCTTGTATTTGTGCCTCTCTTTTTTTTGCCCAAGTGCAATACTTTACATTTCTCCCTGTTAAAATTCATCTTGTTTGTTTTGGCCCAGTTCTCTAATCTGTCAAGGTCGTTTTGAAGTGTGATCCTGTCCTCTGGGGTGTTAGCCACCCCTCCCAGTTTGGTGTCATCTGCAAATTTGATCAGGATGCCCTTGAGTCCATCATCCAAGTCGTTGATAAAGATGTTGAATAAGACCGGGCCCAAGACAGAACCCTGTGGCACCCCACTAGTCACTCTTCTCCAGGATGAAGAGGAACCATTGATGAGCACCCTTTGGGTTCAGTCAGTCAGCCAGTTACAAATCCACTGAGTGGTAGCATAGTCAAGTCCACATTTTACCAGCTTCTTTACAAGAATATCATGGGGCACCTTGTCAAATGCCTTGCTGAAATCAAGGTAGGCTACATCCACTGCGTTCCCTTCATCTACCAGTCTTGTAATTCTGTCAAAAAACGAGATCAGGTTAGTCTGACATGACTTATTTTTCAGAAATCCATGCTGACTATTGGTGATCACAGTATTCCTTTCTAGGTGCTCACAGACTGTTTGCTTAATGATCTGCTCCAGAATCTTCCCTGGTATTGATGTCAGACTGACTGGGCGGTAATTATTTGGGTCCTCTCTTTTCCCCTTTTTGAAAATAGGGACAACATTTGCCCTCCTCCAGTCTGCCGGGACTTCGCCTGTTCTCCAGGAATTCTCAAAGATGACTGCCAGTGGTTCTGAGATCACATCTGCCAGTTCTTTTAATACTCTTGGATGAAGTTCATCTGGCCCTGGAGACTTGAATACATCTAAACTAGCCAAGTATTCTTGTACTATCTCCTTAGTTATTCTGGGCTGTGTTTCCTCTGCTGAATCATTTGCTCCAAATTCTTCAGGTCGGGCATTGTTTTCCTTATCGGAGAAGACTGAGGCAAAGAAGGCATTGAGGAGTTCAGCCCTTTCTGTGTCCCCTGTTTGCATTTCACCATCTTCTCCTCTGAGTGACCCCACTGTTTCTTTGTTCTTCCTTTTGCTACGAACATACCCATAAAAGCCTTTTTTGTTGCTTTTAACCTCTCTAGCAGGCCTGAGTTCATTCTGTGCTTTAGCTTTTCTGACTTTGTGTCTACACGTGCTGGCTATTTGTTTGAATTCCTCTTTGGTGGTTTCCCCCCTTTTCCATTTTTTGTACACATCCTTTTTTAATCTTAACTCAGTTAAAAGTTCTTTAGATAGCCACCCTGGCTTCTTTAGGCACCTTCCATGTTTCTGTCTCATTGGTATTGCCTGAAGTTGTGCTTTTACTATCTCCCTCTTAACAAACTCCCAGCCATCATGAACTCCCTTTCCTTTTAGTATTACTGTCCATGGGATCTCACCCAGCACTTCCCTAAGTTTTATGAAGTCGGCTTTCTTAAAGTCAAGAAATTGAGTCCTAGTATGCTTGGCTGCTCCTTTCCGCTGTATAGTAAACTTCAGAAGAGCATGATCACTCACGCCTAATGATCCTTCCACTTCTACCCCACTAACCAGGTCATCAACATTGGTTAGGACCAGATCTAAAATGGCTGTTCCTCTTGTTGCTTCTCCCACTTTCTGGACAACGAAGTTGTCTGCAAGGCCAGTGAGGAATCTGTTTGACCTTATGCTCTTGGCTGAGTTTGACATCCAGCAAATATCTGGGTAATTGAAGTCCCCCATTACTACTATCTCCCTTCCTTTTGCATGCTTGGCCATCTGTTCCAGGAAGGCATCATCTATGTCCTCCGTTTGGCTTGGGGATCTATAGTAAACTCCCACAATGAGGTCCCTGTTATTATTCTCTCCCTTAATTTTGACCCAAATGCTCTCACTTTGGCTTTGAGGTTCTAAATCTTGGATCTCTTCACAGGTATACACATCCCTGACATATAACGCCACTCCTCCTCCTTTCTTGTCTGGTCTGTTTCTCTGAAATAGATTGTATCCCTCCATTATTACATTCCAGTCGTGGGACTTATCCCACCAGGTTTCAGTGATGCCTATTATGTCATATTTAGTTTGCTGTACCAAGAGCTCAAGCTCATCTTGTTTATTTCCCATGCTTTGCGCATTAGTGTACAGACATTGAAGTCCATTAATCATTCCCCCGTGTCTCTTATTTAAGGATTTTTTTCCTCCCACCACTAGGACTGCGTGCTGTTTGCTCCATTTGGTCTATGACATTTGGATGATCATCTTCATCAATTGATAGACTCCTACCTTCAGGAGCACTGTCTCCCTCCCCCACATTAGTCAGTTTAAAGCCCTCCTGATGAGGTTTCTGAGATTTTTGGCAAAAACATTCCTCCCAACCGTTGTGAGGTGCAGCCCATCGCTTGCCAGAAGTCCATCTTCAAGAAACTGCAGTCCGTGATCTAAGAATCCAAACCGTTCCTGTTTATACCATTTGCGAAGCCAGCTGTTCACTTCCACTATTTTTCTCTCTCTCCCTGGGCCACGTCGTTCAACTGGGAGGACAGATGAGATGACAATTTGTGCATTTAATTGCTTCAATTTCCTGCCCAGAGCCTCATAGTCTCTTTTGATCTTCTGGAGGCTATTGCTTGCAGTGTCATTGGTTCCCACATGAACCAAGAGGAAGGGGTATTTGTCAGTGGGTTTTATGATTCCTTGCAGTCGTTCAGTTACATCTTGGATCTTAGCCCCGGGGAGACAGCACACTTCCCGAGACATCTTGTCAGGCCCACAGATCACTGCTTCTGTTCTCCTCAGTAGGGAATCCTCTATCACCACTACACGCCACCTCTTAGGTTTGGTCGGGGTTCTTCCGTGAGCTGTCTGTTCCAAGGTCGCCTGCACATTCCCTGAGGACTGACTTTGCTGCTCGTCTTCATATACCAGATCGACTGTAATGAGGGAGAGATCCTCAAATGGAGTCTGCTCTTCGTCTTCCATGCTAGGGGAGAGGACCTCAAAGCGATTGTGTATTTCTAAACAATCAGAGCGAACCCTGGGCTTCCTACTTCTTTGAGTCACGTTTCTCCATATATCTGGCTCCTGTGTTGGTGAACTAGCCTCCTAGACTGCATGATGAGGGCACTCCTGCAGCATTAATGTCATTGTCCTGAATTTGTAAATACAATTATGTGGAACTTATTGAAGATGATGATGATATTTACCCTAACCATAAATTTGTAAGCCTCGTAGTCACAGCCGTCTGCATTTCTGTGCCATGTGTCTGTCTGTATGTGTGTGTGTGTATATATATATATGATGGAGGGAAGTTTTAAAGGGGACACAGATTTTCACAGGTTTTCGTGGTATCTTGAGCTGTGTTCTAAGAACTAGTGTTCTTTGTTTTTTTTAAAAAAAATCTAAATTTGAAATCCTTTTTTTAAAATTCACCGTGACAATCTGGAGTAATGCAAGCATTCTTCTGTCCATCTTTCCCAGAATACCTAGTTAGCAGAAGACAAGAGGCAATTAAGGCGAGCAGGTAGGAGTGGAATTAGGGTATCAATAACGCAGTTGACAAAAAGAGTGTGGGGGGTCCAGCACTGGCAGTGGGATCCATAAATCAGGATCTTCTTATGTTCTTAAGATGCTACATCAGGGGTAGAGGCATAGGTTGTGCCACAGCTGATGTGTCAGCAGATCATGCTGCCTGCATCCTCTTGTTAACCTTCACACATCCTTAAAATCCTGTAGTATCACTCAAATGTCATATGAGTGAAGCGAGCTATTGATATGTGACTTTCTCAGTTAATCTAATTGTGTCACACATTTCAAATGATGGTAATTTAAAGATACCACACATGGGGGGGGGATGAATTAATTTTTAAGAATCAATTAAGCCTTGGCACTATTTAAACACGTGGTGGTGGTGGGGAATATGTGCCTATCCTATATCTGAACTTAACCTTCTTTCTGGTTTTCCTTCTTATTGTGTTCATAACAATTCTGCAATTGTAATTAGATGAATCTAGTAGAATGTCTAATGTTTTCAAGGGGAAAGAGTTGGGATTCATTTAAAAGCATTTCTGCTTCTATCTCAGTCAAAAGGAGTTTGTAGTTACTGGTGTGTATTTTAGCTTGCATTTAAATGCAGGCTTCTAGAATACCTCTGGGATTCATACAAACCAGAAAGGATCTCCATCTCCACTTTTGTCCTTCAGGCTAGATGGAATGTGTACTAGATTTCTTGCAGTTCCTTATTTATAAAAAATCCCCACCACCACCACCACTAGAGAAGAAGAATTGGTTCTTAAGAGTTTATAATCTTCCCAAGAGGCAAATTTGGGGGAATCTAAATAATGTTATTTTTAAAACAATACAACATCTCCAACTTTACATTAGGACACCATCACTACTCTAAAATGGAACAAAGACTAGAAAGCATGATATTATTTCTTCAGTCAAACTGCCTTTAATTTGGCTCAATATTCTTCATCCTCAATTTAGCAAATAATGCACTTTTTAAAGGGAAAAAGAACTGATTTGGGTGTTGAGCAATTGGCTTAATTGTACGGGGGCGGGGGCGGGGGCAGGAAGCAATAGTAATATCAAGGTGATATTCTTCATAGATATGGAGGGAAGGCAAACAAAATCACAATGAAATGGATAGCTGGGCTCCATCAAAATGCAGTCCAGAATCCCACCACCACTACTAAAGTGGTGGAAAATTGGTTTCTACAACAAAGCAATTATCTGATTGCTTCATTATTTGCCTTTCAACAATGTGGTGAACAATCCACATTCTACTGAGCAGAAAGGAAAACTGAGAATCCTCCCAGAGTGAAAAATAAATTTAAAAAATCACACTTCAGTTTTTGTTTTTTAAAAGCCAGTCCAGGACACACATTCAGTTATGTGAAGATAACTTCTCAACAATTGAAATAAAAATCCCAGGCCTGTTTCTGTAAGCACCCAGCCATAACTATGGGATGAGAAAGAGGAAAGGGGCTCTGTAGAGCAAATCCTGGAACAAACCCTGAAGAGCATCATAAGGGAATGTGCCTGTCTTTACTTGGGAAATGGTTACCTTATGGGCTCCATAGGCAGAATCAGTTTAAACTCGCTCCACCAAGCTCCAAGTTACCCTCACGCCAGTCCTGGTTCACCCTGTTCCAAGGTAATAGGGAACAAATGATGGGTATTCAGTCCCAAAACAGCTCTAAAATAAACTTATCTGTAAATTCTAAATACTGCAGTAGCTTCAGATGCTGTGTACCATTTACAGCAAAAAGATGAAGAGAGAGAGAGTATTAAAAGCATTATGTGGATCATTTCTTCAGGATATTTAGAATCAGACACATTCCAGAGTGATCTCTCCTGTTACTGATGCATTGTGGAATTCTGCATACTAGGTTTGTTAACCTCCTTCTGGAAACATTTTGCTGCTTCTCCAAATTGTCTTGGCTTCCTCCAGTTCAGGAGTATGGCCAAAAGCTCTTCTTATTCATTTTTTTTTTAATTGAATTGCTGAAGCAGTGCAAAGTGAAACTAATCTGGATTGTACCACTGTAGACTGGAGGTGGGCAAGTGCATGACTGAATGTTCTGCCTACTAAAAAGTTATCTGCGCACAGAAAGGAAAACGTCAGGGGGAAATGTTCTCGATTCACTGTCTCCCCGGCATAGAGATGGATGAACCCACTGAAGTCTGGCCCATTTGAGTTCTACATAGGGATGGGGAGGTACATAAAATTCTGCAAGAAATATGATTAAAAGCACATTGAGACAGTCTGAAGGCTAAAGCACTGCCCTTTTAAAAAAACCCTTTCTAAAGATTATTTCCAAAATAATGTCACCTAAAGATGTCACCCCAGCCTGGAGTAATTATTATGCATATTACTGTCATACCCTTTGAGTTAGAGCAGGCATAGGCAAACTTGGCCCTTCAGATGTTTTGAGACTACAATTCCCATAATCCCTGACCACTGGTCCTGTTAGCTAGGGATGATGGGAGTTGTAGTCCGAAAACATCTGGACAGCCGAATTTGCCTATGCCTGAGTTAGCGTGATAGTACTTGTATGGTGGCAGGGGCAGGGCAGAGTGGGGGCAGTGGCAGAGTTTATGCCCGCGCTGCCCAGGGCAGGCGCACTCCCGAGGGTGCTGGCAGGCTCAGGGGTGGAGGAAGGGGGTGGGGATGGGGCGGATGGCCCCGGTTGTCTTCGCTGAGGGGGGTGACATTTAGCGCACCGCCTGTGACTCCCAAGCCTCCCCCAGCTGTCAAAACTATGGCTCAGGGTAGGATTGGGAGTCGCAGGTGGGTGGCATGCCAAATGTCACCCCCCCCCCCCCAGCGAAGACACCTGGGGCAGTCCGCCCCCACCACCCCTCCTTCCTCCGCCCCTGAGTGGGGGTGGGGATGTTATATTCAACAGGAAAGTCACCTGACTTTGGAAAATCAGACAAAGCACCACCTTAAGAGCAAGGCACAGTGTGATGTCAGGCCCAGGTGCAGCAATCTGAGGCAACCAGACAGGCACCAAGGTGACTTTGTTGTTGTTGTACACCCTTAATTTCTAACACACTTGAAACATGGGCCCATATTTAAGAGCATTTTTTGGTTGCGCTTTTTCTACATGCATTCCTGCAGTACTGTAAAACAATTTACAGATGAGGTATTCTCTGTGCTTTTCCAAGGAGCCTATTTTTTTTTAAGAAAAAAAAACTTATACAGTTCACAGGAAGCGCTGGCACAGCAAGTTGTATGTGTATTATAGCAAAATATTCTTAGCCCCAAGGACTGAGAGGGGTACAGTACAGGAGATTGAATAACCTCTAGATGCTTTAATCTTATCAAAGCAATTTCTATAGTTGTCATTTTATGTGCTATTAAACTGAACAATGCTGTTCTCCAATAAAGCCATTTGAAATAACAGCTCATTAAAATTGCTTCTCTAATATATAGCTTTCTAATTAATGTCAATGGGTTACAGAGCTTGGGAAGCAGAATTGACTATAATGTTTGGGAAGTAGGTAAAATAAAAAATAATATATATTTTATCACTAATGACCTTTTAGTAAACCTAATGAAATCCTTAATGGTCTGTATACATCACAGTAGAGCTCACGGTTGCTTTGTTATCCACTTCATTTTCCCACTTTACGTTTACGTTGCTCCATTTAGCTTTATTTATAGCCAATGAATAAAACACCATTTTCAGGGAAGCATGAGTAAAACGGCAAGAACCCAGAAAATACAGTGGATTATGAACAATACACTGTGGTCCCAGTTTGGGGGGAAAGGAGGCAGTTAGCTATGGATGAGAGGCACACCATACCTCCTTGTCTTCATTAGTATTGTTAGAAAAATTGGGTGTCACCCCCCTCTCTACCAAGCTGGAGCGAGATTCCAGAGGGTTCCAGGCACTCACCCTGGGTCTATGGTTCTTTGCAGGATTGAGACATGGCAGAGACTGTCATAGCTTTAAGAAATATGGTTTGTTCACCTACCACCTTCAGTCTTTATGGAGGGAGTTGAGATCTTACAGCATGGTCATTTCAAGAGGGTCTTGTACTCCGCAGCAGTGCAGCCCCGGATTCAAAGGCATGTCTCCCATCCAACCTGCAGCCAGCCAGCCCAAGATGGATCCCAGTCTTCCTTCTTTCCTTCTTCTTCCCAGCAACACTTGCTCAAGAATCTTTTTCTGTCACGTCACACCTTGGCAACCTTCCAAACCCCCAATCTCTCTTTGCACCTCAGAGCGGGGGGGGGGGGGGGACACACAGTTCTGTTGCATTGCCAATGGTCCTCAGTGGCCCTCTAGTGTTTCTTAATGGCCCTGGCTTGGCCGAGTCATTTTGCATAGGCTTGCCCAGAAATTCCTCTGCAGCTTGTTTTTCTCCCTTCACATCCCAAATAATCAAAATCCCACCATTTATAAATTTCTAGAGTTTAGGGGGCCCCCTCCCAAATCTATAACACTGACCCCCCCCCCCCCATTTAGCAAAAGGGACAGATTTACACAGCTATGCAGCAGAAAACAGTACAGCTACTGGCAACATTCAGAGCAATCCACCAAAGCAGATAATAGCACAGTGACACATTAACACAACAAAAGTTCCTCTCTACGTGATCTCCAGCTTCTTGGATTCCTTCAGGACTTCTCTTTCCTCCTGTGGTACCCTCTGGTCACCATTCTACACCCCAGTACAGCTTACTCAGTCACCCACACTTGGCAGCCAAGATTCTTGGCACCCACACTTGGCAGCTTCCATGACATGTTTAAGCCAGGGTGTCTTCGTCAGTGCCAGAGATGTCTCACCCACAGACTTGGACTGAATAGTTTTATTTTCAGAAAGTAATCATGGTTTGAGGTTGCAAGAAGTTTAAAACATAACAATCTTAATACTGTCACCATCCTGCCACATATCCTCCTGATGTATGCCTAGCTGCAGTAAAGTATTAAATAAATAAATAATCAATAAATAAATTGTCTGGTAGTACCTTAGAGACGAACTAAGTTTGTTCTTGGTATAAGCTTATGTGTATCTGAAGAAGTATGCATGCACATGAAAGCTTAGTTGGTCTCTAAGGTGATGCGTCAGACCAGCACAGCTACCTACCTGAATCTAGCTGCAGTAAACGGATCTTCTCCCCCAATCCATGAATTTCAAGAGGAGCATGAAAATTGTAGGTGGGTGGATACAGTTATGTACAGATTGCAATTGAAATGATAATACAGTGGTACCTCAGGTTAAGTACTTAATTCGTTCTGGAGGTCCATACTTAACCTGAAACTGTTCTTAACCTGAAGCACCACTTCAGCTAATGGGGCCTCCTGCTGCTGCCGCGCCGTCAGAGCACAATTTCTGTTCTCATCCTGAAGCAAAGTTCTTAACCTGAAGCACTATTTCTGGGTTAGCGGAGTCTGTAACTTGAAGCATATGTAACCTGAAGCGTATGTAACCTGAGGTACCACTGTATTTTGATTCTCCAAAGAAATTACCCTCCCCACAAAAAAGTTCAGGTTTTGTCTAAAATTCAGTGTTATTCTTGACCAACCTTTAAATAAATTAGACCCCATACACAGCTTTGCCCCCAAGATACTTTGGTATAGTTGACTTTGTTTCTATTATGTATTTTAGATTATGTGAGCTAATCTTTGAAATGTGATGTAATCTACTTTGGGGTTTGAATTAGGATGGAATGACTGCCTGAAATTAGGATAGAATGGTTGCCTACCATCCTTAGGCAACCAAATCTTAATATTACTGATATAATTAGATACCTCTGATCATATTACAATATGACATAATCATCCTGTTAAAATAATATGGAGATATCACATTTACCCAGTTAGCTGCTTAGATAAGAAGTCACAATAATTTATTTGTACTTCACAAAATCCAAGCTTTCTTTCAATTTAGTTGTCCATAATTTTTTTATGTTATTGATAGGGACATCTCCTAATCCCTAGCTTTACCAAAGAAAACTATATTTATACTCTCCCTGTTATTTGATGTTAAAATAACCACTACTACACAGCTACTGTGTGTGTGGTGTGTTGTTGTGTTTTTTTTTGGGGGGGGGGGATTCACCAAGGAAATGTTTGCTCACTTGTTTCCCATGAAGATTAGACATCTTGGCTACTGCACCACAGCAGTGTTGGCAAGGGAATCAGCAAGCCCATTGCACTACTAATTCATGATGTTCTAACGACCTTGGCTAGGCAGAAATAATGAGGCATAGCCTTGGGCTATAAATCACACTGATTTGGGAACTGTAGGAACTCATTCTGTTTTGCCATCGGCAAAGGTCTGCTCTGCTGTCAGCAGAGTTTCTTAGACTCCTAGCTTCCTCTGTCATGGTAATCCAGGGCCAAGAAGACTGCTTATAAAAAGAGTTTTTAGGAAGCCCCCAGTTACTGTACTTACTACTGGTTTAACTCGCGTAATCCCAGCAGCAATATGGCTGTGCCAAGAAGGAAGGTGTTGCTTCTCTTAGCTTATTTTGTTGAGAGGTTTTAAATAAAGAAAACATTATACACTTTTACAAAAAGCCTGCCTGGACCACAAAATCCCCTACAGCAAATGTGTGTTATTTTATTGTCCACAATAAGTCATATTGATGAACTGCTATCTTTTCTTGTAAGCAAAAAATAAAAAAAAGCCTGGGGTTTGTTTGTTTTTCAAGTGGTTACTTTTCATTTAGCAGCTTGTGGTTTCTTTAAGGAACAATAAGGATAATGGGATAATGATAACAGTTTAAAATCTCTAGCAAGGAAAGTATAAGGTTTTTTTTTTATGCTTTCAAAAGCATAACAGCTTAGTTGGAAACCAATATTTTAGAGGCTTGGGAAGCATTTTTTAAAAGTGTCTAGTTAGCTGCAAATGTTTCTTACGCCTGCAGAGGATATTGGGAGAAGTGGGGAGGCCAAGAAGGCTGCAAGTTTATTGTGTATATCCAGCCCAATGAAGCATCCATGTGTATTAGCCAGGGCCCCAGGAGTGTTTGCCTCAGCAACCCCTAGCATGAATTAGAGGAGTGTAAAATGGAAAGTGAATGGCTTCCAGCAGAAGAAGACGCTGCCTTATGTCATCTGCTATTATCATCCCTCTGAAGGTGTGGCTTATAGCCTTTCAGGCCATAAGTCTTTTCTGCAAAAACAAAAATACCCCAAAAAAGCCACACACCAAGATATCCAAATAAGCTATGAAAATGTTTTCAATGAAATAGCCCACAAGCCGGTTCTAAATTAGATGTTACATGACATCTCTGTGTAGTTCCCTGCCCCCCCCCCCTTTTAATGAAATAGAATCCAAAGGAAGTGGTGATCATGGGTGGAGGAATGATGGAGTCAGAGGCTGATTAACCCTTTATTATCTTGATATTTTAACTCAAAATCACCACCCAATTTGGCTTTCCATCCAGGGGGCAAAACCAAGTATCTTTTCCTAAACAACTGGGGAGAAGCTTCAACAGGGGGTTTAATTGGAAGCAGCTGGCATGGTAGGGTGTGGTGGGGCAAGGTGCCAGTGAGCCCATTCCAGCACTGCCACACAGACTCGACCTTGCTGCCATCCTGCCCGTAGCTGTCAACCTTTCCCTTTTTTAAAGGGAAATTCCCTTATTCCGAATAGGATTCCTCGCAAGAAAAGGGAAAAGATGACAGCTATGAATTCCTGCCACATCCCATCTAACAAAGCAGCATTGATGCTACTTTTGCAAAATCTGCAGAGCAGCACCACCAGCTGCTACTACATTTGAAATATTTCAAATGTGTGTTGCTTTTCTATAAGGCTGTTTATACTCTCTTTAAAGTAAATGAGAAGAATATAATAAACTATTTTAAAAAAAAACAACCAAAACCACATACCTTTGCATATCTTTCGTTTTGTTTCGTTTTTAATTGGTACATTAAAAATTAATGAAGATATATTCATTTTAAAAAAACAAAACAGACATACAACCATTAATATTTTTGAGTATTATAAAACTCAGAAAATTGACAACAAGTCCACATCAAAAGGCTGTTGATCTGGTGTACGTCAACATAAAAATATATTGCTTTTCTGTGCAAGAGAAGAAACATCAATATAGAAAATGGGTGCAGGGTGTGTTAAAAATACTCTTATTAGAAGTAGTATCGCTTGGGTGAGATGGGGGTCTAATGAGAAACTCAACAAAATGTTATTGTTTTTCCTTTCAGTTTATCTAGGAAATCCAGTGACTTTGTAGGGCATACATATAAAAGTATGGGTGTGTGCAATCAAAAAGTGCATTGCTATTCCCATTTCCTTTAGCTTCTGGCCTTAGAGATTTTGCATTTTAGCCAATGTAGTGCTGTTGTGCTCAGTACTGCATTTAACAACATACCACTCTCTGGCTTCACTGCTGCAAAACATTTTCGCTTCTAAAATTTATTGCTTATAAATATTGCCAGCAGCTAAACACATTGCAGTCTGCTGTAAGCCCATTCTGCCTTGGCAGTGCCTTGAAAAGTGCTCATTTTTGTAATGAAAGGTTAAAATCCGATGTGGCAGAGCTCCTCACTAAGGTTGTGACTGTTTTGCTTGTCCAGCGTCATCCCGGTAGACATGTCCCTGGATAAATATTTAGATGAAGGAATAGTGCCTTCCGTTTGACAGCATTTGTGCTATACACAAAAGGCCCTGGAGTTAACTCTTTTTGTTGCAACATGCCAGATACCTCGTACTGTGAAGAAGACGTTCAGTTTTATATCAACATTGCAGTCTTAAATTAATCAGATCAGAAAATGAGGAATGGAACATAAATGAGTATTATTCTAACTCCCATTTTGGCTTACTGGAAGTGATTAGGAGGCAGCAGAGGTTCCTCTCCACACAAAAGGGCATTTCCTTCATAGTGGCACATGCTTTACAAGTACAGTGGTACCTCAGGTTACATACGCTTCTGATTACATACGCTTCAGGTTACAGACTCCGCTAACCCAGAAATAGTGCTTCAGGTTAAGAACTTTGCTTCAGGATGAGAACAGAAATCTCTGTTCTGGTAGCACAGCAGCAGCAGGAGGCCCCATTAGCTAAAGTGGTGCTTCAGGTTAAGAACAGTTTCAGGTTGCAAAGTATTGGAAGACACCAGATCTACCCACCCTGGAAGAATGGCAGATGAAGATGACAGACTACATGGGACTGGCAGAGATGACAGGCAGAATCCGAGACCAGGACAAAGAGACAGTGGAAGAAGATTGGAAGAAGTTTAAAGACTATCTTAATAAACATTACAAAATTAATGAAGGCTAGAAAGATATGGGTTTAAAAATCAGTGGTTTACAGGGGCGTTGTTTAAGGAAAAAGAATAGAATTTGTAAAAATTATGGGAAATATGGGAATGGATTTGCTGACAAGATAAATGAGATTAGAATACAGAAGGGAGAGGTGTGAGGAGGTCGGAGAAATTAGGTATAGAAAAGAAGGTTTGAATTTATACTTGTTTTTGTTTTGTTGGTTTGTATATGTTTTTATTGTTGTTTGTGTTTATATGTTTTTATTTGAAATTTCAATAAATATCATTAAAAAAAAAAAAAAGTTTCAGGTTAAGTACGGACCTCCGGAACAAATTAAGTACTTAACCCGAGGTACCACCGTATGAAGTTGACAGTGGCAGTTCTTCAGGTCATTAGTAGTCAGTGTTATGTTTCCAAATGGGGAGGTAGGGCAAGAGAGACACTAGGATAGGGGCCTTCCTCTTCACCAGCTTAGAGCTGTAGTAACTACAGTCATACCTCGGGTTGAATACACTTCGAGTTGAGCACATTCGAGTTGCGCTCCACGGCAACCCGGAAGTAATGGAGCACGTTACTTCTGGGTTTTGCCGCTTGTGCTTGCGCAGATGCTCAAAATGACGACACGCGCATGCGCAGAAGCGGCAAAAAGTGACGTGCCTGTGCGCAGACGTGCCGTCGCTAGTTACGTTTACCTCTAGATGCAAACGGAGCTCCGGAACAGATCCCGTTCGTATCTAGAGGTACCACTGTAGTTTCTTCCCTGCTGGGACCAAAGGACACTTAAAAAATAAAATAAGCAAACACAATTTGCTAGTTTATTTTTTTAAAAAATGTCCATTTAAAATGTCTCTTTTAATAATAAATAAAAGATTGCAACTTTTATAGTAGCAGAAACAGGACATGGGATGAAAGTGAGTATGTTCATGCTTTAATTAATGTTAAAAATGTGTCACGTCTAGGGAAAGTATATCTTTAAAATAATCTTTTTTATTAGACGTATTTATGGAACCTGAATTGATGTCACGCTCAGGTTCGCAAACTATAAATGTTACATTCATGGTTTATGTTTATTTTAGTGTTGGCTTATTAGAATTATTCTCTGGAATTATTTGTAGTCGGAAACCATAAGGATATGTTTTAGTCTTAAAACTTCTACCTCTAAGTGGAGTAGCAATAAATGTATTGTAGGGTGTTAATAATATTTATTCAGGTATAGATGCCTTGGAACATATAATGTATCCTAACCATATGTATAAAATGGTCTAAAAGTGTAGTACGTAAGGTGTAAAACTACGTATTCAGAAATTCCTAAAATGTGCATAGTCTTATGTTTGACTAATGTGTTATACTTTTCACTTTCTTATTCTTGAAGCAAATGGCTAGCTAAGGCTGAGAGAGGTAGTGATTTATCCAGAACTGCCCATGAAGCTTCATGGCTGGGCAAGGATTATATCATGTTGGTTCACATTCAAACTTAGCCCTGTAACCACTAGTCCTCATTGGCATTGGTCTCTCAGCACAGATCAGAATTAGAGGGTATGATGTATAGGGCTTTCTCTGTGTCACTGGGGAGGGCTTTTCTTCTAGAAAGAAATGGTGCTGGTACTCATCATAAAGTTGTTACAGTAAATGCCACACATTTAACCAGTGTTTTTCTTCTAGAAAAAAGATGTACCAATCAGTACCCCCAGAAGAAAAGCAGTGGTTCCTTGTATGATGGCTTTCAACTAAGTCTTCCAATGTTTATCAGTTGGTAAAAGATTCCCATAACGTTTCAAGGTTCTAACTTTTCTACATAGACCCCTTTTCCTGCATGAAATGAAAGAGTGTATCACAAACTGTGAGTTAGCCTTAGACAAGCAAAGTCTGAAGATAATCGGTAGGATCATAGGATTGATACAGAATTTCTTGTGCATCTTTGCCATGTCAGGGTATTATTGTTAGGCGTAGGGTGATGTACATAATCTGATGTCGTGATATAGAGGGAAAATATGTTCATAGAGATTGAGTTAAGCTGAATGACTTGAATATTCCTAAACAGATTAGTTTTTAATCACATGCTGTCCCTCCAGTGACAGAAGGATCTGGGATCTAGTGGAGGCTGTCAGCAATGGAAGGATTCTACCCCCTTCCAGCACACTGAGCCATTTCCTGCATTGTTCCAAAGGGTCCCTCATCTCTTGGAGTAGGGTTTGAGACTGCGAAAGGTGCTGCTGAGTGCAGAGAATGAATATGGGGAAATTGACTTCCTTCTCCATTCCTCTGACTGAAGCCCCCACTAGTTCAGGCAGTATTCATTCATCAGAGGAACATGATTGGATGTCGCCAACTCCCTACTGAATGAAATATATCTTCTCCTTACTAGGATCTACAGTGCATTCCCTCACAATGGCCAGGAATGCAGGAAAAAAATTCTGCCACATTTCTTGCCACTTCTTATGAAACCATTCAGAATATGTAGTACTTACTCATCCCAATCATCAGTGATCCATGTTTTAAATGCAATGCAGAATAATTTTTTAGTAGAAACTAATTACATGGCTAGTAATGTTCAAAGAAGACTTGAAGGTGCATCTTCGATATTGAAATACCAATAAATGCTGTTTCATATAATAACTTCTCCAGAAAGAAGACATTTCAATATCCAAGAAGCGAAAGTTGTTTTATCTTGTAAAATAAGAAGTTTGTACAGCAATCAAAACACACTCCAGCAACTCTTTGAAGCCCTATCATTCCTATTCCTACCAAGAAATGTCCTTTCATTGACATTTCCTTCTAGTTGCTTGCATTGTTTCCTCAATCTTTCAGCTTGAAAATGTAGCTGCAATAAAACAAAATGTCAGAGGAAAAAGCAACTACTGTATAAGTGATCTCTTATCCCAGTTCTGATTTATTTTTGTACAGTAAATTGCATGCTTTGCTGATATTAGGTCATCTTTTATTCTTGCGGACAAAGGCTATAGGATTTTTATCTGTTAACTATACTTCAGCACAGCTTTCCCAACCTGGTTTCTTCCAGATGTTTTGGATTACAACTCCCATCAACCACTGCTAATATGGCTGTTCTGGCAGGGGCTGATTGGAATTTTTATTTATTTATTTATTTAATGAATTTTAATGCCACCCTTCTTCTGAAGATCACAGGGAGGCTCACAACATAAAAATACAAAACACAAAATACATAATAAAACAAAAACTGTAGGTCAAAGCATCTGAAGGGTGCCAGGCTAAGGAAGCCTGTGTATTGGTTTTGCAGTCAAAAATCAGTTGAGGGTATTGTTATTGTGTATGTAATGGTTATGGTTTAGAATGGTGTAGGTTGGATACCCAAAGTGGTATTGCAGAGTAACAACCCTGCCTGATATTTATGGTCAGTTTCACATGGCCTTGCTTCAGTTTTGTATGTTCCTTTGACATGCATATTTTTGAACTTTAAGGCACCAGGCAGCTTTTTGACTCTTGTTGCTTTGGGGCTAAACTCTTTCATTTATATCAGTATTTAACAGGCAAGGTGCTGCTTATGTGAATGTGATATAGTTACCAGCCTTTTCATGTATTATACACGTGCAAACGATAATCTAGCCACATGTGTGTATCTGCTGCACTTGTTACAAGGTAGCTGTCGATTTTATAACATGCAAGGCTGCCTTCTTTCCCCAGTGCTGAAATTAGATGTTTCCATATCAGAATCAAACAGCCACCACCATACCATTTCTCAGCTCATATTTAAATGACGCACAGAGATGGAGGTTGAAGGCAGTATAATATTATTCGCTCTGGTGTCTGCCACTCAAAACAATTGCTTCATGTTCCTTCGTGATCACACCAGCCTAGTTTCGTCTGACATTGTCTCTATCTCTTAAGCTTCTGTTCACAATTGCAATGCCTAGAAGAGAATTGAGGAACCTCCCCACCCCAAGTCAAATTCAATCCAAGTGGGAGCGGATGCCCATCGACCCAAAGTGGGTGTGGGAGAAACACCCAAAATGGATGTGCAGAAAACACACATATATCCCATTCTCTCTCTCTCTCTCTCTCTCTCTCTCTCTGCTGACACACAGACACCCTGAAGGGATTGGGCCATGGAGGAAGCTTCCATCATTGATAGATTCCTTTGTTTAGCCTCTGTGTGCCAAAAAAATGGCTTCCTTTTCTCATTGTTTGGAGAAAATAAATAGCAGTGGATGGGATATGATGGGAGAAATCAGGTGGCCTAGATCTGGTATTTGGGCTGAAGGGTCAGAGAAAGTGGCATAATGCATCCTGAGCTAGAAGCCAAATTATATAATGTGTGGAGCTGATACTTAGCTGTAATGTCTTTTGTAGAGGCCTCTAATAAAAGAGATAAAAATTAGCAGTAGTTTCAGGATAGAAAAAAGGACATAATTCAAATACGAAAGTCAGTGAAAGTCAGTGCTGTCTTCTATAGTCTAGAATACAGTAAGATACCATCCTACTTAATACATAATAAAATAATAATAATACTTACTGAAACTTTCTGATGCATCCTAGTTTCCAAACTAGGGGTTGGAACATGGTTCTTGTAGAGCTGTACTGTCAGACAACAGAGAGGAATGCAATTACTAGTTGCCGCAATGGCTACTATAGTTCTTCACAATACTTCGTGAACTTCCAAATCCATGTAGTCCAAAAAAGGCTGAACTAACATGAAAGTCCAAATATCCATGAAAGTAGTTACTCAGAGGGGTCAACCCCCACCCTACTGATTTATAATAGGCTTCTTTATACATTACTCTTTTCAGAAGGATACGGTGGAAACTTGATTTCGTTAAAACACGGGTGAGTTAAGAGGTGGGACTTGTGGATTTCATTATCAGCTTCCTTACGTTCTCCTACCAATCATTCAAGCATTTTTGGAAATAGGGAAATTTCTCAATCAGTTGGTGGTATGTTCTGACACTCTGCTTTTCAAAGCAAGATTAAAAAAACAAATAATCATCATGCATGTTCAGTGATTTGCAAAAGCCTTTGAATGCCAGCCGTAGTTGGTTTCCACAGCATAGCTACTGTCATATTATTAAGCAGATCTGGCCATTTAGTAATTCCAAAACACCAAACGTATTCTCTCTTTTGCAGTGAGCAAAAATTCAGTTGGCAGATACAGAAGCTCCAATTATTTTGTTTAGAGTTTATGGTAGAGAAATCGTTAACTTCTGTTTATTTAGGTCAATCAACTGGGCATCATTTGACAATCAAAAGCAGCGGGGGCACATGTATATATAAAATGTATCAAAGCATTCTTCAGTTGCTGGGTCTTTAGGCAATCGCTTTGATGCAAATCATTACTTTTCCAATAATTACTCTTAATTTGAATTAATTACAAAAAAACCTTGATTTTCTATTACTTTGTGATGAGTTCCCCACTTCCCCAGTGGATTGGTAATCCTGTTTAATTTTCAAGCTTCTGGTATTTTCCCATAAGAATAAGTAAAAGCTGTTTGAAACATGTTTCTTTCATAAGTATTTAGTCACAGGCAGAAACACTGCAATATCACCAACTTGAAACAATAGTCAGAATAACATCTATTCCAAGTTGGAATTTACTTTTTATAGTTTGGGGTTTTTTTTACACTGTTAGGATCTCTTTTGTACTTCATATTGGAGTCTCATGTATGCTAAAGGGCTCACACAGGATCTGCACCCTGTTTTGAAGCAGTAACACTGGATATTGTTTGCTAAATACTCTCCCAGCGATGAGAAATTATCTACCACAGTGGTCCTCCAACTCTCCCCACCCCGCACAGAGCACTTGAAAATTGCTGAGGGTCTTTGCAGACTATTTAATGATTTTTCTGGCTGTTGTAGCAATTATAACATACAGCGATAAATTTACAGGCACAGGTTCTGAGAAAAGGAAATGCAAGACATATCGCATTACAGTGGTACCTCGGTTTTCAAACGTAATTCGCCCCGGAAGACCGTTTGCATTCTGAAATGTTCAAAAACTGAAAACGGAAATCTCAATACAGAAGCCACATTTCCATTTTGACTTCCGAGGCACATTCGAAACCCAAAGGATTTCCTTCTGGGTTTACAATGTCCAAGTTCCAAAATGTTCGTCAACGGAGACATCTGAAAACCAAGGTACCACTGTATATCCATGCAGCAAGTAATGACCACAAATTTATGGCTGTCAGAAGATCATTCCAGAGGCTCTTTGCATCGCTATGTTTCCAAATCATGGCTTTTGCCGTTAAAACAGTAAATTTTAGAATAGGATTAAAAAAGAATCATTTTTAATGCAGCGGTGAGACAAGCTTTGTTCCTGGCTACAACTCAGGGGTAGCCTATTCCATTTCCAATTGCCCCCTCCTGCCCCACTTCTGCCACCGCTGTGCCCCGCTGCTTGTTGAACTTTGTGGGACTCAGAATGCTCCTCAAAGTTTTGCCAATTGGCTCGCCTCCTGCCCTGCTTGGGGGAGGAGCGTAGACAATTGACAGCTGGATAACAAGGACACCCCAGCTCTCACTGAACTCAACAGGAGCTGGGGCGCTCCTCAATCTGTTACCACTTGTTTAGCTTCTCTGCTGGGGGGGGGCAGGGAAGACGAGCAGCAATGCTTTGTTCCCAGAATGCCTCCCTCTATGGCAGAAGCAGTGGAGGTGGGGTGTGTGGAGCACATCTGCTGCCTGAGGGAGGCAATTCACCCCAAGTCATGGGCAGGCTGCCTCTGCTACAACTCATGGTCAGCAAAGGGAGAGCTTAGCTACTAGTCCCAGTTCAGAAGCCATAGAATCGTAGAATCGGAAGGGACCACAAGAGTCATCTAGTCCAACCCTCTGGAATACAAGCATCTTTTGCCCAATGTGGGGCTCAAACCCATGACCCTGAGATTAAGAGTCTCATACTCTACCAGCTGAGCTATCCATGCTTAAGCAAACTTTGGCTCAGATCAGCACAGCATGACAGTAAAAAGGACCAGAGCCTTTTTTAAAGGCTGATTTTACATGATCTGCAGTTTTACACAGGGCAGCAACTGCTACGGCAGCACAGTTCCCCTGTGGAGAGAAGCACAAGTGCGGGAACAGCTTGCACAGTGTCCCATGAGCGGAGCTACAAAGCTTGTATTGAACTTAGCATTTGTTCTTCCTGTTACAAAGTGGAATAGGAACACCACAAAGAGGCAGGAAATCTACTCCTCAGAGAAAGTGTGCTTTATGACAAATGCGTTAATGACAAGGAAAATAATTTCTTCTTCAGCAGGGAAATTGTCCAAATGTCTCCCTCTCTGGCTTTCCAATTTTCCTTTGCTACTAAAGCCTAATGAGGTATAACTTTTAAGGAACTGCCAGATCCTATCAAGATCAGTTCAGTTCCAAGACTCTCAGCGTGAGAAGCTTAAGCCTACATCCTCGGCAATTAACCTTGCTCACCTTCACACCACTCACAATTTTTTAAATGCTTGGCTTCCTCTGTGGGCTACTCACCAAGGTACAACTCTTCCCAGATTTACTTACTTACTAATTTAACAAACCCTTGCGCTGCAGCACTTTTGCAGCCCATGGTATGGACAGCGACTGAGCACCTGCGGGGCACTGAACAAATGCAGTGGTACCTCAGGTTAAGAACTTAATTCATTCTGGAGGTCCGTTCTTAACCTGAAACTGTTCTTAACCTGAAACCTGAGCCAGTGTGGAGTAGTGGTTAAGAGTGATAGACTCGCAATCTGGAGAACCGGGTCACACTTCTTTGAAGTCTCTCAGCCCCACTCACCTCACAGAGTGTTTGTTGTGGGGGAGGAAGGGAAAGGAGAATGTTAGCCGCTTTGAGACTCCTTCGAGTAGTGATAAAGCGGGATATCAAATCCAAACTACTACTCCTCCTCCTCTTCTTCTTCTTCTTCTTCGTCTTAACCTGAGGTACCACTTTAGCTAATGGGGCCTCCTGCCGCCACCACACCAATTTCTGTTAAGAACTTAAATTCATTCTGGAGGTCCATTCTTAACTTGAAACTGTTCTTAACCTGAGGTACCACCTAAGGTAATGGGGCCTCCTGCTGCTGCTGCGCAGCCACCGCACAATTTCTGTTCTCATCCTGAGGTAAAGTTCTTAACCCGAGGTACTATTTCTGGGTTAGCGGAGTCTGTAACCTGAAGTGTCTATAACTTGAAGCATCTGTAACCCGAGGTACCACTGTAGTACTCTCTCTTCTTCAGTGTTTACTTATTTAATAGATTTGTATCCTGCCTTTCACGATATATCTCAAAGCCACCTGCAGGAAAAATAAGACAAAACATACAATATACAGAATCAAAAGCACCCATTAAAACACCAGAAAATAGCAAGCAGTGGGGCAGGGTTCATGGTGTGAAGGCCTCCTGAAATAAAACCGTTTTTAACTGGCATCTGAAACTCAGCCTGATTTCTTACAAGATGCTGCCTGCCTGGTTTCTAATGGGAGGGAGTTCCATAGGACTGGATCCAGCACAGTGAAAGCACAGCACCTCATTTGCATGGGTCTTGCTTCTGGGCCATGGAGGACCACTAATGAGGCTCCCCTCACCCCTGATGATCTCAATACACTGGCCAAAATAAGTTGCTAACTAGGGGAACCTCCCAGAAAAAGTTTTTTTTGGGGGGGGAGAGAACTGACGGCCAATGGTTTCATAGTGCCAAAATGAAAACAAACGAACACCCCATTCAGGTTTTCTTTTTCTTAATGGGCAATTTTTTGTTTTCCATCTCTAAATCAAAGAGTTCTGGAGAAGGGAGCCCCTCAGTCTCATCTGGCAGCTTGGAGGAGGATTTTCCACCTCATTAGTAAAAGGGCAAAAAGCTGAATTCCCCCCAGGGGGAAGGATTAAAAAGCATATATACATATTCAGCTACACTTTCATTCTTTTAGTGCCTGGCTAATTGTGATTTGGTTTGGTTGCATTAAAAACAAGCAAGGCTGCATTTTATAGGAACTCTTGATAGGATAGTTTTTTCTCAGTTTAAGCATTCCTATAAAATTACCTTTGCAGATAAAATCACTCATATTCGGAAGGAGCTAGACACCACCGTGGGAGCAGGGCTGGGGCGGGAGAGTGCTAGAGCCCTGTCTGGTCAAGTTGCATGGAATCAATTTCAATCCGTTACCCCCAAGGATGTGGACAGGCTGCTTGGACGTGTGAAACCAACCACTTGTCTCCTTGATCCTTGCCCATCCTGGCTAATAAAAGCAAGCCGGGAAGGGCTGGGCGATGGGCTCTGCGGGGTGGTGAATGCTTCCCTCTGTGAGGGAACATTCCCAGATCCGCTGAAAGAGGCGGTCATTAAACCGCTTCTTAAAAAACCATCTTTAGACCCGGCCAGTATGGCCAACTATCGCCCAGTCTCAAATCTTCCATTCTTGGGCAAGGTGATTGAGCGTGTGGTTGCTGAACAACTCCAGGCACGCCTGGAGGATGTGGACCATTTGGATCCCTTCCAATCGAAGTTCAGGCATCATCATGGGACTGAAACTGCCTTGGTCGCACTGGTTGATGATCTCCAGCGAGCTAGGGACAAACGTGAGAGTTGTTTCCTAGTTCTACTGGATCTCTCAGTGGCCTTTGATACAATCAACCATAACATCCTTCTGGACCGTCTAGAGGGGTTGGGAGCTGGAGGCACTGTTATACAGTAGTTTCGCTCCTTCCTCCTGGGCCGTGTTCAGAAAGTGGTGGTGGGGGATGAGTGTTCAGACCCTTGGGCCCTCACTTGTGGGGTGCCTCAGGGTTCCATCCTCTCCCCCATGCTTTTTAACATCTATATGAAGCCGCTGGGAGAGATCATCAGGGGGTTTGGACTGGGTGTCCATCAATATGCAGATGATACCCAGCTCTACCTCTCTTTCAAATCAGAACCAGTGAAGGCAGTGAAGGTCCTGTGTGAGTGCCTGGAGGCGGTTGGAGGATGGATGGCGGCTAATGGATTGAAGTTGAATCCTCACAAGACAGAAGTACTGTTTTTGGGGGACAGGGGGCGGGCTGGTGTGGAGGACTCCCTGGTCCTGAATAGGGTAACTGTGCCCCTGAAGGACCAGGTGCGCAGCCTGGGAGTCATTTTGGACTCACAGCTGTCCATGGAGGCGCAGGTCCATTCTGTATCCAGGGCAGCTGTCTAACTACTCCACCTGGTACGCAGGCTGAGAACCTACCTGCCCGCGGACTGTCTCGCCAGAGTGGTGCATGCTCTAGTTATCTCCCGCTTGGACTACTGCAATGCGCCCTGCGTGGGGCTACCTTTGAAGTTGACTCGGAAACTACAACTAATCCAGAATGCGGCAGCTAGACTGGTGACTGGGGGCGGCTGCCGAGACCACATAACACCGGTCTTGAAAGACCTACATTGGCTCCCAGTACGTTTCTGAGCACAATTCAAAGTGCTGGTGTTGACCTTTAAAGCCCTAAACGGCCTCAGCCCAGTATACCTGAAGGAGCGTCTCCACCCCCATTGTTCTGCCCGGACGCTGAGGTCCAGCGCCGAGGGCCTTCTGGCGGTTCCCTCATTGCGAGAAGCAAAGTTACAGGGAACCAGGCAGAGGGCCTTCTCGGTAGTGGTGCCTGCTCTGTGGAACGCCCTCCCATCAGATGTCAAAATGATAAACAACTACCTGACATTCAGAAGACATCTTAAGGCAGCACTGTTCAGGGAAGTTTTTGATGTATGATATTTTAGTGTTTTTGGTTTCTATGGAAGCCGCCCAGAGTGGCTGGGGAAACCCAGCCAGATGGGCGGGGTACAAATAAATTATTATTATTATTATTATTATTATTATTATTATTATTATTATTACATGGTCAGTAGGTCTTTCTTACCTGGCCTAAATTTTCAGTTCAAGGAAATGGGCGCAGAAAAGGATGACACACAAATTAGAAGTTGTGTCTTTTTGTCTCTATTTATGTAGATAATTTCTACCCTGCCTTCCCTACACTGAAGTGTATAAAACCATACTGCAGATACATCACAAATACCTGACATGGTTTTAGGGCATGTAAAATGAATCTGGTTTTGGCACATAGCTCTTGTCAACTTCATTCTGACAGACAAAATCTACTCTACCTGTTCCTAGTTAATTTCGAATAGATTGGATTTCTGTGGTTCTCAAACTGTACATGGCTAGTCAGGCTATACTTTGAGGAAATTATTGCTGGGTGGGAAGTGTATAGGTATTAATTTTGAAAAATAGAAAAATAGGGCTGGGAAATTGCACAGGCTATTTCCTCCTTTCTCTTGCATTGAAACAGCTTCTTTTCAATCTTTCTTGGCGAGTAGAAACTCAATCTAGGACAGCTTGACAGTGTAACTTGTGAAGGCACTTATACAAACAGCAATCAGAGTCATTGTTTCGTACAGACAATGACAGGAAATGATCACACCTTCCACTTTTGTGCTTTTTTTCTCTCACTCTGCCATCTTGGGGCAAGCTCAGCGGTTAACTATAGGAGTAGATAGAATTATTCTTTTCAGCCAGCAAGGCTCCTTGATTGGCTAAATCATCTTTTCTCTTGCAAATACTCATTGAAGATGCCCCCTACAAGGGAGATTCAGATTTTTCATTTTCTCTCTGTACGTCTGGAAGAAGAGAGCTTTGTGAATCCCAATGAAATCAGTCTGGATACTAGCCAATGTGGTGCAGTGATTACAGGGGCAGCCCACCCGATTTAGCTGCTTGAATTGAAACAGGAAAGTGCCACCTCCCATGGCTGTTGCTGCTGCCTCCCCCATCCCTAACCAAAGCCAGGGCTGCACAACTTACCAGGTTGCATGGCTGCAGTGACAAGCTTTTGGCAGTGGAACACTGGGTGAACTTGGGTGAGTCACTGCCTCTCAAACTTATCTACCGTACAGGATTGTTGCGGGGATGAAGTGAGGAGGGGGGAGAACCTTGAGCCCATGGGAAGGGGGATATCATGCACATCTCCACACCAAGACAAAAGTCCACCAGGAAGATCTTGGGCATCACGTGGCAGAACAGAGTCTCAAACAAAGATGGGATTTTCCAAGCTGACATTTCCAGCATGTTTGCCCTCCTGTCTCAGTGATGTCTAGGCTTTGGTCATATCCACAGAATGGAAGATAGCAGGATCCCCAAGGATGTGCTCTATGGGGAGCTGGCTTCGGGACCATTGGCAGAACAACTCTGTGTTACAAAGAGTCTGCAGATGGGATGTGGATAGACAGATAATTTATTACGGTCAAAGACCAACTTGCACAACACACTAAAAACAGCATTCATGAAGATGAAATATACAGATAGCAGTAATAGCTCATGAGTTAAAATTGAGATATATACATATACCTGTACAACTGAGATTTGGGCTACCATAAAAATTGACCCTGAGGCGCCCCAAAGGGTGACTTCAGCATTTCCCTAGTAAGTTATTTTATTCTAGAGGATGATCTGTGCCTACAAATCTGGTCACAGAATCTGGCTACCAGCCAGGTCATCTTGTGATCTTTGCCTAAGAGGAGAGAATTAAGTTTATACTTGTCTGAAAGATTGGCAAGCCTCTTCAGCAAAGGATCAATGGTGTCTCTACAACTCTCAACATAAAAAGGAGATCTAAAAAAATATATGTTCGGGGCTTCCTATTTCCCCTAATGGGCAGGCACAAAGTCTCTGTGCGTACGGAACTCTTCTATAGGAGCCTTCCAGAACCGGTGAGGGCAAGGCTGAGCTTCTAGCAAGATTGAAAGCCCTTCTTGCATTTCTAGATGCGAGGAAATAGAGATATGTTGCTGGAGCGGCTACGTATCTCCCTAAATGGGATGTGAAGACTGGCAACATTAACCCCACTGTATGGGAATCCCTTGCAGGTGACTGCTGTGTCTGGAGACTATCATTCAGGTCATGTATCCACAGCAGGAACCAGAGGAGAGGAGGGAGGAGCACAGGGAGAAGAAACACCATGGTGCATCTGTAAAAGTGAAACCGGATGCCTTCATCTTCCCCAGCGGCAACAAAACGTGTCTCTCTTGTATCAGTCTTTGCAGCCACAGCAGGCATTGTAACTCTCCAATGGTTTGGCTTTATCCCCGAT